>NC_073231.2:100272500-100872500 GCF_029281585.2 Gorilla gorilla gorilla | reverse complement strand
ACAAAACACTTCAGGGCTCTGACTTTATGAGGCTATTCTTGTGAACCTGTGGCAAATTCCCTAATCACTATAAAACCCAGTTTCCTTGTCTGTTAAATGAGATAATAATGACTTCCACTCACTGTGCCCTTACTATATGCCAGGAATTGTTCTAAATGCTTTATAACTCACAACCTTAAATGATAGGTCTACATTTGTCCGTCGCAACTTGTAATGAAGACTAATTACTCGTAATCTGCTTTGCATAATGCCAGGCACACAGAAAGAACTCAAAGTTGGCTACCGTTGTGGTTAAAACTAATAGACGTTCTGTGAATAACAAAGGTTATTCATGCAAAAACGCTGAATTCGGCTAAAATTAAGGTTCAGGTAAGGCGACAAGCGTGGGCAGTCGAAGGAATTTTGCCATAATTTTGTGACCCATGTGAATGTTCCTGTGGGCCCGCTGCCTCCGCACACCCGCACCCGACGCCCACCAGAACGCACACCCAAAGGGGCACGAGGAAGGCGCCGGTCCGCTCGCTCAAACGTCAGGCCAGACGCGAGGCGCAGCCGCTCCCACCCCGGGACCCCGCTTCCCGCCGCGCCAGGGAAGGTCGTGCTCGCTCACCGCAGCAGCTCCAGGCAGTAGTGGTCAGTGCCCCAGGCGCCCGGTCCGCTGGCCGCAGCCACGCTCCGCCCAGACACCTCCGGCCCGGGCAGCCGCCGCACGCGCGCGTACAGACCCAGAGGCGGCCGGCGGCAGCACATGCCGGGGATGCCAAGCCGCAACGGCCCCCAGGCAGAGCCTTGCGCGGAGACCGCCATGACGCCGGCACTGCGTGCCCTTCGACCCCACGCCGTCGGCGCGCAGCTACGCCCCTGCCACGCCCCTGCAGGTTC
This sequence comes from Gorilla gorilla gorilla, assembly GCF_029281585.2. Classification (NCBI taxonomy): domain Eukaryota; kingdom Metazoa; phylum Chordata; class Mammalia; order Primates; family Hominidae; genus Gorilla; species Gorilla gorilla. Next base: position 100,871,618 of record NC_073231.2, on the reverse strand, counting down.
CCCTACGCTCCTTTGAGTCGCGGGAAGGCAGCCTCTGGACGCCGCTCAAAGAGCCAGGTGTCGCTGTGGTCCTCTGCATCTGGGCCGCCGCCGCGACTCTTTGGCCTTCGTTCCAGGAAAGACCCGCCTAAGTCCGTCCGACCCCTCCTGGGCTCTTCCCCTTCCCCCACGTGCATCCACAGGCGACCTCAGAGCACCTACAAGAAGTGATGGGTGCTGCTGGTGAAGGAAGTAGCTGCCAAAATCACGCCCCGCCGCCCCTATACCCTAAATCCACCATGAGAACAGAACACCTTGCACTGTTTCTCAACAGGGGCTGCCTTGGCACTTTGGGCGCAATAGCGCTGTCCCGCACGTTGCTGGAAGTTTGCAATAGGTGAATGCCCAGGCTTGGTGACCACCAAACGCCCACACACCCCCAAAGGCCTCTGGAAATGTCGCCCTGTTTGGGAACCACTGGCCACCTAACACCTCCAGCAGAAAAGCACACACATCTCTCAGAGAAGCCACACAGTAGGCCATTATCAACCACTACCTATAGCTAACCTGCTTGCTGACTTTTTTCTCCCAGTATCCTCTGGGTTCCATACGGGCAGTGCCATTATTTTGTTTCCTGCTTTACCCCAATGGCTGTCACTTGAAAATTGTAGAAGCTGAAGTGCCTCAGTTCACATAAATAGTAAGTAGTCGGGTAAGATCCAAACATTCAAAATATCTGTGTTATTCCACAATCTTATTTGGACAGGGAAAGGAAGTGAAGACAGCCATAGGCCAGAGCCTGCTTTTCTGGGCCTCCAAGGTCCAGCATGGAACTCCAAGGAGTCAAAATTTTCAATGTAAACCTGACCTTTCAGGTCCTTAGGAAGATGTATTTATCAAGGCAGGAAGACAGAGCTTTTAACAGTTTACTAACTTGATTTATAACTTTTTTTTTTTTTTTTTTTTGAGACAGAGTCTCACTCTGTCACCAGGCTGGAGTGCAGTGGCTTGATCTTGGCTCACTGCAAACTCCGCCTCCCGGGTTCAAGCGATTCTCCCGCCTTAGCCTCCCGAGTAGCTGGGACTACAGGTGCACGCCACCACGTCCAGCTAATTTTTGTCTTTTTAGTAGAGATGAGGTTTCACCATGTTGGCCAGGATGGTCTCGATCTGACCTCATGATCCGCCCACCTCAGTCTCCCATAGTGCTGGGATTAACTTTGAATATTTGTTCACATGGTATGTTGGCTTCCTTTGGTACTCTTACCTTCAGGCCCCTCAAATATTAGAGTTGGGTCTAGCTGCTACCAACTAGCTGATCCCAGCCAGCAGCTGCCTACACTTGAATCCCAGTGACACCTCTTGCCTCCAGATTTGCCTAGACTTTTCTTGCTATGGCCAGACTGCTTCTTTCTAAAATGTCCATCTGATCATGGCGTTTCCCTACTTGACAGCATTTACTGTGTGTTATATGGAGTCCGTCCATGATGTGGCCTCAATTTACCTTTCTGCCTCAACTCTGGCCACTTGCCTTTGTGACTCCAAGTTAATGTTTTTGTTTAAACCCAAGGGAAAGCACCTTGTCCTCTGGACCTAAGAACTCTAACCAATTCATGCAACTTTGGTTTTTACTCTCTGAAATTACCTTTCTTCATCCTGTGTAGTAGCAGAACCCCGGTGGTGGGTGTTACCCTTTCATCACCAGTAATTGGTCCAGGACAGTGCATATTTCCCTGATCTGGCCAATTAGACTTGAGAACAAGTCCACTGTGGTGCTTCTGAGAAAGTTGCTTCACTAATAAAAGGAAACATAAAATTCAATATACTACATATGAAATATTCTTGGCAAAAAGGCTTAACATAAAGTTAATTAAGCTTCTAAATCTAATTTTAAAGTTTATAAGAAAAAGACAAGAAACAAGATAAATCGACACCACAGGGAAACAAATCAGAAAAATTCGAAAGAAAAACCCAATGTCACTCCTGCGATTAGGTTATAAAAGGTCTGCACCTTCCATATTTCATCTTGGGTGCTCTCTCTCTCTCTCTCTGGTCACTTACTCTGTGGGAAGCTTGCTGCCATGACACGTGAGGGGGATTAGTCCTTTGTCTGTAATATAGATTATTATTATTTTCCTCAGTTAGGTTTTAGTTTTGTCTTTGCTTGTGGAATCTGTGCCATGCAGAAATTTTGCAATATATTTTTATCTAGTCAAATTTACAATATTTACTTTTATGGCTTCTGGATTTTGCAGTCTTTAAAAAGGCCTTCCCCATTTTAAATGTGTTAAAAGAATCCCTTGCTTTCTTCTAGTCCTTCTGGTTTCTCTCGTACTACTTGTAGATTTCACTTTTTTACATTTTTTTTTTTGGAGGGGTAAAGATTAGGAAGGTATGAATCTAACTTTTTTCTTTATATCTAGTAGTTGTCTTACTATCATTTATTCAGTAGTCCACCTTTTCTTCCTTTGATTTGAGATGCTTCCTTTTTCACAGAATAAACTCATGCATATACTTTGTGTCTATAGTGTTCCATTTGTCTATTAATGTTCTAGTAGTAAACTCTTTTAACTATTGCCTCTTTAAAATATTTTTTCATAGATATCTAGTAGGGCTAGTCCTTCTTCGTTACTCTTTTTCTCTTCCCCGGTCTTCCTGGCCATTCTTGTTTATTTTCCCATTCGGCTTTTAGGATCAGCTTTTCGATTAAAATAAGTCTGAAGGTATTTTTATTACAGCTATGTTAAATTTATACCTAATGTATGGAAAACTGGCAATTTTATTATATTGAACCTTCATAAACATTTTTAATTACAGCATTATAGTTCATCTTATTGACAGATGTAACACATTAACTATGCCCTTATTCAATCCTTATATTTTCCACAATTAAATACTTTTTAGATGAACCACTATTAAAAAGGAAAAACAATTTTTCTATACTTATGCAACCCTTCTGACACTAAATGTATAGATCTTCCACACCAAGCATTTTCAGGACTACACAGTTAGGACAGAATCAACAGGTTCAGAGCTCAGTCTCACAAGGCTGCCCCCTACTTTGGACACCAGTAGCAATTAGTGAGTCCTTAGGTTACCCATGCTTTTGTTTGACTTGGCTACAAATCAAGGATTTTCAGGACCTTCCTCCTCAGGTTTGATAATTTGCTATGATGGCTCCCAGATGTCAGGGAAACACTTATATATATTTTCTGGTTTATTATAAAGGATATAGATGAAGGTCAAAGAACAAATATAACACATTTATAACAAAAGATGCTTCTCTCACCCCTATCAGTCAGGAAATTATAAGGCTTTTAGGAGCTCTGGGTTAGGAACCAGGGGTAGAGACCAAATATATATTTCTTACTGTTACAATTATGGTTAAATTTTTGCTCATATCTGTGATTATTACCTTATATTCCTAGAAAGAGAATCACTAATCAAGACTGTGAATCTTTGAGATATCTGGCATTGCCAAATTTCTTACCAAATAAATTATATATTCCCACAAACTGTGAATAAAATACTAGATTTATTAAATTTTAAAAAATAGTCTTGCTACTCTAATAGGCAAAAAGTGATATCTCACTTTTCTTCTTTCTTTTCTTTCACTAGTTTAAACCTGTCACTAGATACATCACTTTTAATTTGTACTGATTTGACTATTAATGGACATTTTTTATTTACTACATATTTATACTCAGTTTTCAGCATTTTGTTAACATCTTTACCCATTTTTTAAAGTTAAAAACTTAGGCATTTATTTCAAAGTATAAATGTTTTTCTTACCCATTTTTATTTTAATGATCTTAATGTTTTCCTTTTGATCTGTATGAGTTTCTATATATTAAGACTATAAGTCTCTTATCATATTTGTGTCAAATAATCAGTGCACTTATTTTTAATTGTTTATAACATGTTTTATTGTATGTATTTTTCTTTTAAAAGATGCACATAGTCAATGAGTAAATTAAATAATACAGAAGCATGTATAATAAAAAGTAAAAGTTCTCTCTTCCCTATCCTCTCGTTCCTACTGGTAAGAAATATATGTGGTGATGTTTTCAAAATTTTCAGCTTTTTATGTTGTCAAATCTATATAACTTTTTCTTTGTTAATGTCTATCATTTGTTTATGTTTACAAAGACCTTTCCCATACAGAATTAGGGGTATTGGGGAGCCAATGTGAATATGGAGAAACCAGTAGGTAGGCTATTCAGGTTGTCCAGGCAAGAGATTCTTGAGGCTTGGACTGGGCTGGTGGCAGTGGAGATATAAAGAGGTGGATAGATCAGTATATAATTTAGATGTTGGCTTGCTGATCGATTGATTGATTGGTTGATTGACTGATGGGGGAGAAAGGAAATAAAAGGGAGAAATAAATGATGGTTTCTGAATTTTCGACATAAGCAACTGGGGAATGGGAAATCTTTTCCTGAGCTGAGGAATGTGAAGGCTTTAAGGGTGAATGAGGATAGTTTTGATGCATGATACTTTCCCAGATGCTCTTTGTTGATACATGACTCTCTTTAGCAGGACCCCTAAATACAGGTTGACACTTCCTCGACTCTCGCTGCTGCTCTTGATCTTTATTCTTTGACCTGCTCTGTTCTTTTGAGTTTACAAAGTGTTCTTGAGTTTGTCTTATGTTCTCTTTGATGACTCCTTCCTGGGTACTAATGTGGGCTGGGTTTTTCATTATCTAGTCTGTGGCGTGCTTCAGAAGGAGTGTCTTGGGCACTGGAGGGTCATAAACACTGGGGAGGTACTCCTGCGTGCTTTCTGCTTTATCGGATTGCTGCAATAAGGGCCCTGGGGCAGGTTCCTGAAGGCTGGTGCTGCCTCTCAGCACCACCTCATCAAAGGAGAACCAGGTTAATCAGCGTGTATCCTGAAATAGGCAGTTGGAGCTAATCAGTAAAAACATAGTCAGTGAGTTTGTTGTTGATGATAATGTTGTTACTGCGTAGAATAGTGCCCAATGAAACTTCTAGTCTGTCTTGAACTCCACGAACAGGTTCAGAGGACACCATTATTTCAAAACATGAAAGCAAGATCAGAGTGCCTCCTATAAGGAAAGAAATAAAAGTCACTCCCCACCCCTGCCTCATGCAATCAGTTCGATGCTGGCATATGACTGCTGTCTCTTAATCGTCCAGAGAACATGTTTCTGACTTCCTGCCAAAAGGACACACACTGAGTTTTTTTCTTAGAATGACAGTGACTTGTGAGGAGCTGTTCTATGCACATACTGCCTCCTGATTCGTCTAGCAACCAGTAGCACGTGCCAAAAGGGAAAAGGCTCACAAGAGTTGGAAATATATCTGTTGCCTTGGGATAGTGTTTCTGGACAAAACATTCTTCTAGGGAAATAAGAAATTTCATCCTAGCTGATCTACAATTCTATTGAATAACTGAAGGTCACACCTGGTGCTAAGTTAAATGTTTGTCACTAAAGAGATTTCCATTTGGCAAACAAAATATTGTGGGATTATGCTGTTCCCTCTTTCTGGATTGTCCTTGTGTGCTGTATCTTCAAGGAGGCCATTTCGTGATAATCCCAAATCCCCAGCCTTTAACCAGCCACCTACGGCCTCTACAGACTCCCAAGAGAGCTACACAGAGGACAGTCCTGGCAAATGGGCAATGTTTATTACACTGTTTTTACAAACCCCACTGCTAAGCTTGTCTGGATCACTTCAAAGGCAAAAAGACATGTAGAAAGACAAACCCAACAAAAATGGTGTGATTCAAGACCTAAATCAAAGTAAGCCGCAACCCAAGGCTTTCCTGAGATTTGGGGTTATAGGAGGAGAGCTCTAAGTTTGTCCTTGTCACCACAAAAGTTCTAATGCCCTTTTTCCCTTTCATGAACTTCTACTCATCCCCCAAACACCTAATTAAACACCTCTTCCTTCCTGAATTTTCCTTGACCATAACCCCATCCAAGAAAATAAGAGTTGTTCCCTCAGTTTTGATCCTATAACAATTTGTGTTCATGTTTGATCACTTTGCCAGGTCTTACTGTGGTGATCTGCTTATATGGCCCTCTTCCCAGACTGCCAAAGGTAGATGTTTTCTTACTCCTCTTTTTATCTCCAGTGCCTGGCCAAGTGCCTGGCATTGGGAGGTGTTTAGTGTATTGTTCTGAAGGCCAAGTTTTTTGGCACCGGAAATAAGACACCAGGTTATGCAGTATGTGCACTGCACAAACATGCCTGGCTAAGGGAGCAAGAGGGGCTGGTGTGAGCTGGTGTGGGATTGTCTCTGCTCAGAGGAAGGGCAGCCTTTCTCTTCACACAGAGAGGCATGTGCCTGCAGGCCTGCCTCAGCCCAGATGGGGACCTTCTCATTTATAACAAGGCACCATACAGGCTTGCAGTCTTAGTGACTGAAAGAGCAAATCAGACTCAGCAAGTTTAAGAAGGGCAGAATATGAAGAAAATACAAAGTTGAAAGGAATATTTCCCCTTGTGAAGGGTTTCCACTATTCGTTTAATAGTCAAGCCTTATAGTTATCTGATTTTAAGGAACCTATTATCAGCTATGAAAAAGAGGAACTTGAATGCATCGTGCTTTTTGGGTAGTTTACTTATCCTCAATTACCTTTGTTTTTTTGAGACAAAGTTTCACTCTTGTCGCCCAGGCTGGAGTGCAATGGTGCGATCTCCGCTCACTGCAACCTCCACCTCCCAGGTTCAAGCAATTATCCTGCCTCAGCCTCCCAAGTAGCTGGGATTACAGGCACCCACCACCACACCCAGCTAATTTTTGTATTTTTAGTAGAGACAGGCTTTCACCATGTTGGCCAGACTGGTCTCAAACTCCTGACCTCAGGCGATCTGCCTGACTCGGCCTCCCAAAGTGCTGGGATTACAGGCCTGAGCCTTCATGCCTGGCCCTCAATTACCATTTTTTAAAAAAATATAGAATTGTACAACTTTAGATTTGAAAGAAAGTCATCTATCAATTCAATAGTTTTTGAGCATTTAGTACTGGTTATACACATAGTATGGAAGGGGCACTAGAAACTAACAAAATTAGCCAATGTCAAATACCTATTAGGTGGCAGATTTTTCATTTGCTAAAAGGACACCTACACACTGTTCTCTCAGAAACAAGAAGAGGCAAAGTGGTCACTATGTTATGCAATTGCAGTTTTATTCATTTCACTCTTTGGTTTCCACTATGATCTTATATTGCCAATTTTTCAATACCAAAGCTGTCATTTCTTTAGGATTTTTTTCTCTTATCTGTTCACACCTACCAAAAATGGACCATCAGCCATTCTGGGGCATACCTGCTAAATGTTCCATAGATTTAATGCATACAAAATCACATGTAGGAAGAGGAAGATTGATGATGACCCCTACATAAGACACAGACAAGACTTGTCATAGTTGTCACATGGGTATGGTGGGTTGTCTCTGCACAAGTTGTTTCTAATTAGAATAAAGAACTAAAGTTTGAAAATACTATTGTTTGCTTTGTGTATATATTAGAGATGAGGCGGGGTGCAGTGGCTCACGCCTATAATCCCAGCACTTTGGGAGGCCAAGGCAGGCAGATCACTTGAGGCCAGGAGTTTGAGACAGCCTGGCCAACATGGCAAAACCCCGTCTTTACTAAAAATACAAAAATTAACTGGGCATGGTGGCGCAAACCTGTAGTCCCAGCTACTTGGGAGGCTGAGGCAGGAGAACCGCTTGAAGCTGAGAGGTGGAGGTTGCAGTGAGCCAAGATCATGCCATCGCACTCCAGCCAGGGTCTAGAGCGAGACTCTGTCTCAAAATAAATAAGTAAATATATACATACATATATATATATATATATGTATATTAGAGATGACTCCAAGTTATCCTGATGATAATGTCATTTTCAACATGGGAGAGAAACAGGTGGAGTTACAGCTATGCACCAGAAACCACAAATACCTTGCCTATGCCATAGCCCCTAAGTCAAGTACCCAGGGAATATAGCATATCTGTGAACATCACCCCATCACCCCATCACCCATTGTGTGTATTGTAGGGGGAAGTGGTTAGGAGCCTAAAGGCTTATGATGTCATTTCTTCTTCTTTCTTCATCTTGTCCTGTTCCTTCTCTTTCTCATTTCTCTTTTGGCACCTGAATTGGGTTGCTGTCCACTAATGTACCAAGATCAGTTCAATCAGTTCAATACAATTTGTGTTTAATGGGCATCTTTATGCCTGTGTTTTTATCCCAATGTCTGGGTTGCACACCCCCTCTTCCCACCCCCACCTGTCTTCTCAGATGTTTTCTTGTCTGTCCCCACAAAACAGATTGGGAGCACCTTGAGGAAAGGGAACAAGACAAGCTTATTTGTATGTATCCCCTGGCTTTATAGTCTAGTGAGTAGTTGCTCAAACATTTTTCTGACATGAAAGTTAATGGATGAATGAATGAATGAATGAATAGGAGGTAATGGGAGGTAAAAAGAAACCCTCACTGTATTGGTGATATTTTATTTATTTAAAAATTCTAAAGCAGGCCAGGTGTGGTAGCTCACACCTGTAATCACAGCACTTGGGGAGGCCAAGGCAGGAGGATTGCTTGAACCCAGGAGTGCAAGACCAGCCTAGGCAACATAGGGAGACCCCATCTCTACAAAAAAAAAAAAAAAATAGCCAAGCATGGTGGTGCACACCTGTGGTCCCAGCTACTCAAAGGCTGAGTTGGAAGGATTTTTCAAGCCCTGGACGTTGACACAGCAATGAGCCATGATCACTGCACCCAGCCTGGGTGAAAGAGCGACACCCTGTCTCAGAAAAAAAAATATTCTGAAGTAAACATGTCAAATTATTAAAATTTTCTAAATCAGGATGGCAGACATATGAATATACATTATCTTATTCTCCATATTCTTCATGTTTGGAAACTTCTGTAATACTGAAAAACCAAGATGAGCAGTGGAGGTGATAGCAGTATGACAAAATGTCTTTCTTCAAAGGATGTCATCATTTAATTAGGGACTTGTTCTAAGTGCACATGATTGCAGAAGTCTGTTGGATTGTTCATTTTTAGGAGTTGACTGGCTAGATGTTAAAACAAAAAAACCCACAGTAAATAACTCTGAAACTAGAAAAGCAGGAGTTGACACTACCTATCCAATTTGTAGGGTATCCTAGGAATCAGCAGATAAACACTTTTGTTATTTTCTAATACATACCCAGCCTCTATGAACTATGAAATATTACCAGGAAAAACTGGATAGAACTAGACAACCAGCTACTGGCTAGCTAAACACCTAAGGGTTGGTAGAAAGTCTGTGGAAATTTATGGCAAAATACATTTGCCTCTTTAGGTCAGATCTACTCTTCCTCTTCATCCTACTTTCTACCTGGAGGGCTGACCTGTATGGACCACATGGATGGATGCTCATGACTTCTGGCTTCTAGTTGGGTTCATATAGAATCAAAGAGAGGGAGGGAGAGATGAAGGAAAGGAAAGTCAGGTTGCTTAATCCCCTTGTTCCCTTCCTGTAAGGTTGTCTCCATGACTCTACATGACTCCACATGCCTCTGTATAACCCCTCACTTCAGTCTCCTCATCCCTTTGTGCCTACAGCTCATTAAGAAGCACCAGATGGGCGGGGCGTGGCGGCTCATGCCTGTAGTCCCAGCACTTTGGGAGGTCAAGGCAGGCAGATCAGCTGAGCTGAGGAGTTTGAGGCCAGCCTGGAAACATGGTGAAACCCCGTGTCCACAAAAAAAAAAAAAAAAAAAAAAAATTAGCTGGGCATGGCGGTGTACACCTGTGGTCCTACCTACTCGGGAGGCTGAGGCAACAGAATCACTTGAGCCCAGAAGTTGAGGCCGCAGTGAGCCATGATTGTGCTGCTGCACTCCAGCCTGGGCAGCAGAGCAAGACCCTGTCTCAAAAAAAAAAAAAAAAAAAAAAAGAGGAGGAGGAAGAAGAAGAGAAGGAAGAGGAGGAGGAGGCACCAGATGCCTGCACACATAGACCTATGAAAATAGTCCCTTTGTATATAAAGCACCCCAAATTATTTTCTTCTGTCTCCTGTTGGGACTCTGATTGATCAAGGACTTGGACCATGACGTTCAAGTTTTGTTTTTTGCTTTTTGTTTTTTTGAGATGGAGTCTCGCTCTGTCGCCAGGCTGGAGTGCAATGGCGCAATCTCAGCTCACTGCAACCTCCACCTCCCGGGTTCAAGCGATTTTCCTGCCTCAGCCTCCCAAGTAGCTGGGACTACAGGCACACGCCACCATGCCCAGCTAATTTTTGTATTTTTAGTAGAGACAGGGTTTCACCATGTTGCCAGGATGGTCTCGATCTCTTGACCTCGTGATCCGCCCACCTCAGCCTCCCAAAGTGCTGGGATTACAGGCGTGAGCCACCGCGCTCGGCCAGATGTTCACATTTTAACTGCTCACCAGTAGTTAGAACCCAGGTCTCCATCCTTCACTTAGCAGATGCCAGAAGAGAACTTCCAAGAATTAACTTTAAATGTGAAATTCCTATCTACACTTGGTGTCTCCAGCTCTTTCTAACTCATTTCATCCTCTTTTTCATACCATGCAGTTATAAAAACAGAAATGTTAAAAGATTGCAAAACAATTGAAGACATATTGTCAACATGAAATAATTAATCATCCTTTAATAAATTCTACCTTTTGAATACTTTTATCACTTTGTGATCTTCATATATTAATACATTAATATATGTAAGGCACAATCGGAGGGGAGAAGCTAAACATTCAGTCTACCAGGTAATGATGAAAAGAGGATGTGTATGATTTAGTTCATTTGAAATATTATGAACATCAATAAACAATGGAAATGGTAAGCATCTGGGATAACAGTGGGCCTGGCCAGGAATGTCTGGTGATATCTTAAGCTCTTTAAAGCCTTTGCGTATGTCATTTCCTCTGCCTGGGATATTCTTCCTCTCTTTCTCACTCTTGATCTGGCTAATTTCTATTTATCCCTTAGCACTCTTCTTAAATGTCACAACCTCAGGTAAGTCCCTGGTCCCAGTCTAAATCAGCTCCCCACTTCTTGCTAATTTCTCTGATAGAACACAGTTCTTTTCCTTCTTGGTACTTATCACTATATAAAAGTATGTATTGTATGTTCATTGCTAAGTGTCCATCTCACTCTTGAGGAAGGGAACCAAGTTTGGTTCTTCTACTATATTTGCAATTTCCAACACAGTGCCTATCAATATTAATAGTTATCAAATAAGTGAATGCTCAAAGTTCTTAGAAGGAAGAACCATTGCATTTATGAATTATAACTCCATTTATACTATTGCTGTCAAAGGTGAATTATCTACTTGTCCTAAGTTTAAAAGTGTACCACAGTTAGGACTATTAGGTATTGTTCCCTGGGTAAATTAAAACAAATGTATTTATGTATCTACTGTAGATTAGAATTTTATGTCATATTTTGTTCCATGAAGCCAGAAGCCCAGCCAAGACCTTGTCATAAATAGTCTTTTCTTAAAAAAGTCCTTTCTTAAAGTTACAAATGACTAACTTTGTAATTAGATACAGTAGGGGATGCCTGCTGTTTGGGCTGCCCAGCTTCCTTTCCTCCTTATTTAGGTTATAGAACCAAGAACCACTCTGTATGGCCTCTCAGGGTGTACACTGCACAACTCCAGGAGGTCCCAAACAGATGGACTACAAGATGGATTAGAGTCTGGAGCTGTGCAACAGCACCCTGACAGAACTCTTTCTTTTGGTAAATGCTCATCCACCCAGACAGTCCAACCTGTGGGTCTGCTCTCTTTCCACTGTAGTAGACATGATCCAGGCCAGCCAATTAGAGTACTATCTCTAGAAATTATCATTGATTACTGCAGGTGTTGACACATGACCTGAGGAAGCCAAACAGCACTTTCAGGGGGGATTATATAGATGGTAGAGAAGAGAAAACATTGCCTGATATTTCCAACACTGAGAAGCATGAAACTCTAGAGCTGGTAGGGGTTCTTTTGCTGCAATACTGTAAGAGCCTGCCTGCAAATGAAGTCAACAGAGAAAAAGCAGAGCTGAAAGAGGAATAAAAGGAGACAGATTTTTGACAATATGGGTTGATCCCCAAATTCTAGCTGTGCCTAAAGTATTCATAGACTGGTTGTTGGTTATGTGAGCTAATAAATTATTTCCCTTGCTTAGGAGAATTTGAGTTGGATCTTTTCACTTGCAACCCAAGAGTCCTGGCTAACACAGATGCATAAACAAAACCATAAACCAGGAACTTGGAACTTAGTTTCTGCTTAACCAAAAACTGAATTCTCTACTTGTGACAATGGGGATGTCACTTCTCTGCTCACAACCTTCCAATACCTTCTCATCTTACCCAGAGAAAAGGCCAGCTGTCCACACATGGCCACAGGTCACAACATGGTCTAGCCTGTCTCCTCCCTTTCCCCCCAACTTTGTTCATTATACATCAGGTACCCTGACTTGGTGTTCCTTACACATGCCAAGCATTCTCCCACCAGAGGACCTTCACATGTGCTGTTCCCTCTACTATTATATGTGACTCACAGTGAACTGTTTGACACAATTCAGTTATCTGTTCACATGTCAACTTTCCTCACACTCCCCGCCCCATCTAAAATCTTCCTTTCCCTCTCTGTATTAGTTGCCTAGGGCTACCATAATAAAGCACCACAAATTGGGGTGTCTTCAACAACAGAAAATTGTTGTCTCACAGTTCCGGTAGTGAGAAGTCTGAGATCAGGGTGTCAGCTGTGTTGTTTTGTTCAGCAGGCTACAAGGAAGAATCTGTGCTGTGCCTCTCTGCTAGCTTCTGGTGGTTTGCTGACAGTCTTCAGTGTTCCTTGGCTCATAGAAGCATTGCCCTGATCTCTGCCTTTTTCTTTACATGGCATTCTCCCTGTGTGCATGTCTGTGGCCAGATTTCCCCATTGTATAAGGATACTAGTCATCTGAGATTAGGGTCTACCCTAGTGATCTCATTTTGACCTGATCAAAGAACCTCTTTCCAAATAATATCACATTTCCAGTACTGGGGGTTAGGATTTGGGGGAGGGGGGACACAATTCACCTTGTAACCCTCCACTTATGCTGCCCTGTTTTTTTCTTTGCAGTATATATCACCATCTGACATATTATATACTTATGTTTTTACTGGCTTAATGTCACTCTCCCCCCCACCAACTAAGATGTAAGTTCCATGAACATATGGATGTCATGTTATACCCACGGCACTTAAAACAGTGCCTAGTATATGGAGGTATGCAATCAATATCTGTTAAGTGAGTGAATACTAAACAGGGAAATAGGCTGTCTGATTTTAAGATACTAAAATTTGAAACTTCTTTTTGCATAGTCAACTATTTGAAGAAAGCAAGACTTCTCAGATGTCATTTATGTATATATTTAGAGTTTAAAGGCTCAGTGGAGATCAATGCAAAATCTCTATCAGTCTGGGTGCAGTAGCTCACACCTGCAATCCCAGAACTTTGGGAGTCCATGATGGGAGGATCCCTTGAGGCTAGGAGTTTAAGACTAGTCTGGACAGCATAGCAAGACCCGTCTCCACAAAAAATAATTTAAAAACATTAGCCAGGTGTGGTGGTATACACCTGTACTTCCTAGCTACTCAAGAGGCTGAAATGCGGGGGGGATTGAGCCCAGGAGTTTGAGGCTGCAGTGAGCTATGATTGTGCCACTGCATTATAGTTTGGGTTGGAGAGCGAGACCCTGTCTCTAGAAAAAAAAAAAAAAAAAAGGAGAAGAAGAAAAAGAAACCATATCTCTATCACAAACTTACAAGTACCATTCCTTTGAAAACAGAAGAGTAGAAAGAAACATTCTGAGGAAGAATGGAATTTGGGAGTAGTAGGTTGATAAGGGACGGGATAGAAGTTGAATGAGGTTGAAAGAGGTCAAACTCTGGCAAAACTAAAAGTACTGATCTTTTCCCTGACTTAATAATGAAAGTATGCCAGTAACCATCTATGGAGTTATGTTATTTTTATTACCCATTAAAAGGGTTTTTTGCTGTTTTATTGAGACAGAGTCTTACTCTGTTGCCCAGGCTGGAATGCAGTGGCGCGATCATAACTTATTGCAGCCTCTACCTCTCATGCTCAAGCGATCTTCCCACCTCCCAAGTAGCTGGGACCACAGGCATGTGCCACCATACCTGGCTAATTTTTATTTATTTATTTATTTATTTATTTATTTATTTATTTATTTATTTATTTATTGTAGAGACAGAGTCTTGCTGTTGCCCAGGCTGGTCTCAAACTTCTGTCCTCAAGAGATCCACCTGCCTAGGCCTCCCAAAGTGTTGGGATTACAGGCATGAGCCACTGTAACCAGCCTAAAGGTACTTTTAATGAGAAAACAAATTTATTCTTCAAATATTAGAAATGCTCCATCTGACATTTATTGAGATGTATTAGCTGTGTGTAGCTTTATCAGGTTATCTGTCTTTCCTCTGATGCTTTCACTGGAATATGAGCTGAGGGGCAGGGGACTGTGTCTTTACTAGCCTATAGATAGTCAAAAGACAAATGGTAAATTAAATGAGCATAAACACGCAGAAAAGAGTTAAGAGCCCTTACTTACATAAGGGTTTTACAAAGCAGTAAGAAGACAAATGATCCAGTGTATCAAAGGAATTACAGATGCTATGTAAGCATATAAAACAGTGCTCAATCTTGCCAGTAGACAGGGAAATGAAAATTAAAAACAAAATTGAATTTTTACCCATCTTCAGTTGAAAAGATTGATGATTTTCAGGCCAGTGATGTGCAGTTAATCAGAAACTCATACTTTTGAGGATGAGTCAGTATGTGGAACTCTATGTTGAAATTCAAAATACACTTACCCTTTGACCTGAAAATTCCACATTTAGGAACCTATCCTATGGAAAAGACAGTCTTCATAATGATGCATATCCATAAGGCTCCAGAATTTCAGTACAGGAAAGAGATAGGCATGCCCATTTGATTTTAAACAAATACTCAGAAGTATAAGATACTTATTATACTTTTGAGTTTGTAGAGTAAAATTTCTTCTTTGTACATAATTAATTATTAATTAAACATCCCAATCAACACTTATCAAATGTCAACTAGAGGCAAGGGGTGGTGTCTGAATCCCTAAAATTGTGTTTTAGGAGTTAAGGCATGAATACTGAATAAAGTAACTCTTTAGCTTCTATACCATTCCCACCCTAAACCCAAATCTGATCTGTGTAAAACTTTAAGCCCCAAAAGTGAGCTTAGAAGGTGAGAGGTCAAAAGAGTGTACACCAGGAGGGCACCACCTGCATCTAGGGCAGTAACATTCTCATCTTCAGCTCCCAAATGTCACTCTCCGTTCTTACCATGCCCAGTTATTTCCCTCTGGAATAAGAAGGGGAAAGTGCCACTTAAAGCAAGAATTTCCCACAACCATTTTATCAGATTAAGGGAGTGACATGTTCATATCCAGGGAAAATACTCTTTGAAGATGACTCTGTCCACTAGGAAAGAAGAATTATTTTGATTGTGCTGAACTGCTCTGCGTAACAAAGTGAGAGGAACCTACACTTGTCTCTTTGGGAAAGGGACAAGATGAGGGGCAGGGAAATGGATAAGATTTGAAGTTTTTTGAGAATGAAAGGTGGCGTCTCCTCCAGAAATGTAGTAAAAGTGTGGCTAGCACGTGTCACTGAAGGCCCTGGTGCTTCTCTGATGGTCCCACGACACATGGAGCCCAGCTGGAAGCAGCGTGGCTGGTGACAGCCTCCCGTTTACAGCTCCCTAAGGACTAGCATCAGCTTTGCAGCCAAGATCCCACTCTTTCCAGGGCGGCCGGCAGCAGTGATGGAGGCAGGCAGTAGACAAGGGCATAGACATTTCTGCCGCACAGAAGACTCCTTTAATGTACTATCTGTGCTCACGGCTCCCCTGGCTTTGCCAGAGTCTTCATCAAGTCTGACGGGGTCTACTGGCTCCTTCTGCCCAAGCCTGCTTCCTTCCCCTTTGTCTTGACGGCCTTTACTCCCCACAAAACCTTTCCCACACCTACCGTTTCTCAGCATCTGCTTCCCAGAGAGCCCAACCAGCACCACTAGAGACCTCTCATTTGAAACTGCTGAACTTCAACACTAGTGGGATTTTTTTTTTAAAGAGTCTGAAAGGAACTATTTCTCATATTCAAGTGTGGGAATTAAAACTGAATAGCTGCCAGTTGTTCTCTGCGGCATAGTCACTACTTGACTTAGTTGATGATTGATTTTGTCTTAGTGAACAATCACAGATTCTCTCAGGAACACAATCCTTTTCTTTTTTGCTCTTAAAGAGAAAGAAAGGGGGGAAACCCTATAGATATTGCTACAGTACTTTCTAACTTTTATGAACAATAGATTCCAATTTTAAAATTAGAAAGGATCTTGACATTTATTCTGATTAAAGCCCTTCACTTTGCATAACAGCACATGTCCATAGAGCCCTTGAAAATCGTGGTCTAGGCAAGGTGCAGTGGCTCACACCTGTAATCCCAGCACTTTGGGAGGCCGAGGCCTCCTCCACTTGAGGTCAGGAGTTTGAGACCAGGCTGGCCAACATAGCAAAACCCCATCTCTAGCAAAAATACAAAAATTAGCTGGGCATGGCAGCACACGCCTGTACTCCCAGCTACTGGTGAGGCTGAGGCAGGAGAATTGCTTGAACTCGGGAGGTGGAGGTTACAGTGAGCCGAGATGGAGCCACTGCACTCCAGCCCCAGTGACAGAGTGAAACTCCATTTCAAAAAAAAAAAAGTACAACTAAGCTTTTTGTGTTTGTTTTCAGAAAAGCAGCATCCCTCACATAGGGGCCACTTGGCACTTGACCTTCCCAAACTCTGTGCTGGGGAATTTTGCAATCACATTAATTTGATGCAGTGTACTTGGGGGAGGGCATTCTGTATTTTGTTAAGAAGAAAAAATACTTCAAAAATGTGTAACTGTTAAAAGAAACAATAATCATTACTTTAATAAACTTTTAAATATAATATTTAGGAGGAAACTGACATTCAAACGAGTATTCTGTGTGTTCAATAAAGGAATATATTTGTAAATTCCCTTTATTCTCTAAATACTCCTTTCTCTGCCCTCTTTTGAGATCTCTGCTGAAATTACATCTCTGCTTGGCTTTTTCTCCTTTACAAAAAGGAGAAGCTCAACTTTCTATCCAGACTGCTTAACCTTCATTAATCTACTTTCTGTCCGGGCTGGCCCGAAGCAGATGGGGTTATGTGAGCTTTCTCAGCCTCTTAGGAAGACCATGGCCCCTAAACCTTTCTCCGTTGCTGTTATGGGAATCTCTTCAGTGACATCCACCCTCTCTCCCATAACCCACTGACCCAGATGGCTGAGGATCTAAATCCAACTATATCTGGTTTCTATCAACACCATGGAACAGCCAATTTGTCTACACAAAAGGGTAGTTTCAGCTACAAATTACATGCAGATGGTTGAGCATCTCTTCTGTGACTACAGTTGAAACAGGGTATTTTCAAATCAAAGGCAATTACGTGAGTGAGTGATATTTGCTTACGTATGGAGGTATATATGTATTATGTGCTGGCTGACAGTGGCAGTGTCTGTGTTCACAAGTGTGGAGTTCAGGATATTTCCACATCTATACATAATTTTATTTTTTGTTTTTTATTTTTTTAGAGATAGGGTCTTGCTCTGTGGCCCAGGCTGGAGTGCAGTGGTATGATCATGGCTCACTGCAGCCTCAACCCCCTGAGCACAAGCGATCCTCCCACCTTAGCTTCCCAAGTAGCTGGAACTACAGGCATGTGCCACCAAGCTAGGCTAATTTTTTTTTCTTTTTTTGTAGAGATGGGATCTCTCTGTATTGCTCAGGCTGGTCTCAAACTCCAGGCCTCAACTGATCCTCCCACTTCAGCCTCCCAAAGTGCTATGATTATAGGCGTGAGCCACCATGCCCAACCCATATCTACAAATTTGTAAATGTATTAAAAAATTGTAATGAAATGTACATGAAATGAAACGTCAGTGAAAATTGTTTTTCAGTTTAAATATTAAAACAAACAGTTTAGCCAGGCACAGTGGTTCATGCCTGTAATCCCAGCACTTTGGGAGGCTGAGGGGGACAGATCACCTGAGGTCACGAGTTCAAGACCAGCCTGGCCAACATGGTGAAACCCTGTCTCTACTAAAAATACAAAGAAATTACGCAGGCATAGTGGCACGTGCCTGTAATCCTAGCTACTCGAGAGGCTGAGTCAGAAGAATCGTTTGAACCCAGGAGGCGGAGGTTGCAGTGAGCCAAGATTGTGCCACTGCATTCCAGCCTGGGCAACAAGAGTGAAAACTCCATCTCAAAAAAACAGTTTAAATGGGTATTAACTAATAATATTAATTACTGTTTTTAGTACTAGCTCTGGATAGAATTCCTTTGTAAGGAGCTTGTGATCTAAACAAGACATATCAAACTGACACGAATAAAAATTAGCTAAGGAAAAGCTAGGCTTTACCATTTGGGGGAGAGACTGATCTTAGAATCTGCCCTTTGCTGCACTTACCCAAGCTGGGATTATTCAGAGTTTTTCTTTACACAGTTGAAATGGGTAAGAGTTGATGATGATCATCTTTAATTCATTACATATTATTAAATAATAATGTGCTTTCCCCAAATCAACTATATATTCTTGGCTTGTGGTAAGAGAGAGGAGGAGGATAAATGAGCACAGAGCTGAAAGCCATCTGGCCTGGGCTTTTAGGATTTAGGCTTTTAACACTGCCTCCAGAGGAAGTTACACAAAGATACTTTGGTGGAATTGAAAGAAGACACTCTCCTTCCAAGTTTAAAATTGAGACTCAAGACTGGGTGCAGTGGCTCATGCCTGTAATCCCAGCATTTTGAGAGGCCAAGGTCGGAGGATTGCTTGAGCTCAGGAGCTCAAAGCTAGCCTGGGCAACATAGTGAGACCCCGTCTATACAAAAATTCAAAAATTAGCTGTGCGTGGTGGCGTGTGCCTGTAGTGCCAGCTACTCGGGAGGCTGAGTTGGGAGAATGGCTTGAGCCTAGGAGGCAGAGTTTGCAGTGAACCTAGAGAAAACTACTCCAGCCTGGGCAACAGAGGAGACCCTGACTTAAATAAATAAATACATAAAATTGAGATCCATGACTAAACTACATGATCTTTAGTATACCACAGATTAAAAAAAAAACAACAACAGAGCCTCACACTGTTGCCCAGGCTGGAGTGCAGTGGCATGGTCATGGCTCACTATAGCCTCAACTTCCCAGGCTCAAGTGATCCTCCTACTTCAGCCTCCCAACTAGTTGGGACTACAGGCATGCACCACTATGCCTGGCTAACTTTTGTATTTTTTGTAGAAATGGGGTCTAACTACGTTTCCCAGGCTAGTCTTGAACTCCTGAGCTCAAGTGATCTTCCTGCCTTGGCCTCCCAAAGTATTGGGATTATGGGCATGAGTCATGTGCCTGGCCCATGGATTTTTAAAATTAAATATTTTAACTATATCCTTATTGGCACAACTATATTGTGCTGTAAATTTTTTTTTTGGTATTACAGGCATTAGTTTGTTAAAATGTAAACACTTGAAACATCACAATTTTTAAAACCTTATTTTATCATTTTAAAAAATGTTAATATACAAGCAGCCTCAAAAAAAAGAAGGCAGCTTGGGTCTCTCTCAGCCTTTGAGAAGCTCTGAAATCAATTGGTTAGAGTGCAAATACTTCCATGAGGTAGCAGGAGCGTTTTTGTATAAGCCAAAGGAACTATAGTATAAGAAACCTGGAAATAAGGAAATGATAGTTAAGAATAAGTTGTATGTTTGAAATGAAAATTCAATGTATGCTTTTTTTTTTTGCCGTTATATTGGATTATATGGACTCCAAGGAGTCTTTCAGTCTTACTCTCCCAACATGTTAATGCATACTTAAAATATACAATATTGCACCTTTAAAGCATGCTTTTCTTTTGAGACAAGTCTGGTTCTGTTACCCAGGATGGAGTGCAGTGGCATGATCTCGGCTCATTGCAACCTCCTCCGCCTCCTGGGCTCAAGTCAACCTCCCACCTCAGCCTCCTGAGTAGCTGGGAATGCAGGCGTGCACCACTACACTCAGCTAGTTTTTGTATTTTTTGTAGAGACGGAGTTTCACCATGTTGCCAGGCTGGTCTCGAACTCTTAAGCTCAAGCGATCCGCCTGCCTTAGCCTCCCAAAATGCTGGGGTTACAGGTGTGAACCACTGTGCCTGGCCTAAAGCATGCTTTCTTAATCTGAAGTTAGTAGCTTGCCTTGGTAAACTTATAACAATAGCATGTCTGTAAAGCTGTAAATGTTCAACCAGCGTAAACTACCTGATGACGAACAAGTGTTCTTGTACACCAAGTCCTGGAGTCTGAAAATAAAACCTGATACATAGAGATTCTTTGAAAGATAAGTCTTACAGAGATGTCTTTTTTTCTTTTTCTTTTCTTTTTTTTTTTTTTTGAGACGGAGTCTTGTTCTTGTCGCCTAGGCTAGAGTGCAGTGGCATGATCTTGGCTCACTGCAACCTCCACCTCCCAGGTTCAAGCAATTCTCCTGCCTCAGCCTCCTGAGTAGCTGGGATTACAGGCGTCCACCATCACGCCCAGCTAATTTTTATATTTTTAGTAGAGACAGGGTTTCACCATGTTGGCCAGGCTGGTCTCGAACTCCTGACCTCAAGTGATCTGCCCACCTCGGCCTCCCAAAGTGCTGGGATTACAGGCGTGAGCCACCACGCCCGGCCTTACAGAGATGTCTTAAAGGAGAAAGGAGTGACAACAGAAACAATAGGAAAGTCAACTCTCACGAGTTAGAAGGGAAAATTAATTCTGGGTGTAGGTCAATAGAGGTCATCATTTGAATTAAAAATATCTTGAAAGGGAAGTTCTTCCTCTGGTCTGCCCAGTTCCTGGAACTGCATTGTCTCCTGGGGAAGCATGCATAGTTACTCAGCAAAACCATTCTGGTTCCTCTTAACAGACTAAAATATGAAGCCAGCTGTCCAGTTGGGGTGGAGACATTCTATCTTTGAGACCAATAGGAATTGGTCTAATTAAAGGCATTTAGAGAAGGATAGAAGAGAAAAGACACAAAGGGCAGAAAAGATGGAAGAGGGCTTGAGTCTGAATTCCATCTCTGCTACAGGGTTAATGTATTCCTAACAGTCTTATTCAAGTGCTTAAAACAAAGGCACAATAAAAGGATGAGGGCTTATAATAATAAAAACAATAAATAATAAATATATTATTTATATTATATTAATATATTATATATATATATTTAAAAGGACCAGTCCTCCCCTGAGAGCTCAGAGTTCTAAAGTAAAATCCAATCTGTTGAATAATGATGGCACAAGTTGTAACTTTCTAGGATTCCACAAAATGGAAGGTTGAAGGAAGATTAAAAAATCTGCTGTGGTATTCCAGGAAGGGGTATAAGAGACACAGGTAACCAATGACTTGTGTCATGGTAACAAGAAATGTACTTCAAAGAAACCCTTGTGAATGGTTCCTGATGCCTTTCGGTCTCTTTGTCACATCTCAAGATATCTAGCTTGGTGGGGGTCTCTCTCAGAGTGACTGTATGTTCGGCCTATATCATCTCAGTTACTCCCGACAGCAACACTATGAGTTGGAGACTTTTTTCTCCCATCTTACCAAGAAGGAAACTGACCTCAAAGAAAAGTGTCAAGTCATTTACTCAAGATTGGATGGGTAAGTTGGGATTTTAGATCAATCTGACCCTAAAAATCCTGCTATTTCTATACTGTCATTCTGTGTTATTATTACCGACTTTAATTACTACTTGCACATTAACCTGACTCTCCCCTTACTTGGGCCTACAGATTTGAACCTCAGAATTATCTTTGACCCTTCCAATAAATCATTTCACCAATATTTATTGAGTACCAAGAACTAGCTATTGAGGATAAAGAATGAATGAAATAGAATTCCTGCCCTCACAGAACAGACGGATCATGTGGGGAATCAGTTGCTAAATCTTGTAGGGTTCACTTATTATACATCTATCCTCACTTCTCTTTTCTGTTTTTCCCTGGTGCAAGCCCTCACTACCTTTGTTTGTCTCTGTTATTAGTCAGGATCACAGAAGAACTAATTACAGAGTTGTGGGTAGAGTTAAGAATTCAAAAAAGTGGGCTGGGTGTGGTGGCTCACACCCGTAATCCCAGCACTTTTGGAGGCCAAGGCAGGAGGATTGCTTCAGCCCAGGAGTGAAAGACCAGCCTGGGCAACACAGCAAGACCCCATTTCTACAAAATATAAAACATTAGTTGGGCATGGTATCATGCACCTGTAGTCCTAGTTACTTGGGAGGCTGACGTGGGAGGCTTGAGCCCAGGAGGTTGAGGCTACAGTGAGTTGTGATTGTGCCACTGCAGTCTAGCTTGGGTGACAGAGCAAGACCCGGTCTCAAAAAAAAAAAAAAAAAAAGTAATGGTGAGACACTCAGAAAATATCAGCAGTGGGAAACCATGGCCATGCCAAGGGCCAGTGTTCCTGGAGCCCATAGCGAGCTGGAGATGTGCAAAAGCTGGTGCCCTTAGGAGCTATAGTCATGAAGGGAGGCAGCTCAGAAACTCAGCTTCTCTCTCCTCTTGCCATCTGATCAGCTGGCATCCTCCTCTGCTCAAACTCAATCAGAAGCCCCCCAGCCAGGAAGCCAGGTCTGCAGAGGTCAGCCTCCCCAGGTGGAGAAGTCAGGGAATGGATCAGGCGAGGTAGATGGAAAATAACCAGCACTCTCTCTACTCGTTCCTCAACAAATACACACTGAACGTGTAGTCTGTGACAGGCACAGTGGCTACAGTGGCAAGCAGAACAGAGCTCCTCCTTTCCTTTCTGGAGATTACAGTTTGGAGGAGGCTGCTGGGAGAAACCCAATAAAGCACTAATTATCCCAATTTAGACAGCATGAATGTAATTAATGCCAGTGAATTGCACACTTAAAATGGTTAAAATCACAAATTTTATGTTCTATGTATTTTACCACAATAAAAAACTTAGTAGCTAGAGAGTTTGGAAGGAAGCAAGAGAGTGTGGCATTGAGGAAGCCCAGGGAAAAGAATGTTTGCAGAAGGAGAAAGGAGATAAGAATGTTAAGAAAGGTGAACAAGAACTCCTTAGCAAGAACTCGCCAACGGAAAGATGGTAGTGAAGCCAGACACAAAGTGTTGAAGGGTAAGAGAAAGAAGAGAAAATGTGGCTGAGTCTCTGTTATGACAAGCCCTACCCAGTAGGGCCCTGAAATAGCATTTTAGACCTGTCTCTAAATTCTCCTCTGTCTCCTTCTGCTCCTCTTAGTATACCTACCCAGTACTGAGCCAGATTGGACCACAAACAGCTCCATTGCTTTCCTACCTCTGTGTCCTTACTTATATATTTTGCTATCCCAGGAATGCCCTCTCCGTGACGTAAGTCACTCCATTATCAGTGTTCTAATGGCACTTAATACATATCTCTATTAGAGCCTTTGTCATATTTTATTGTAATTTTTTGTTTTCCTTCAGAGAGTCTCTTCTGCTCATCTGCCCAACATCTCTTCCTCCATGGCCCCTCCTTCCTTTGGTACCAGTTGCACCCTGTAGTTAGAGAATTGCCCCTCCTTCATTCATTGTGGATCTGCTATGGCTTCTGAATATGACTCCAGGGCCCTCTGGCTATAATTGTAGGTACATGACCCAAGCTGAGCCTACAAGCATCTCTTCTCAGGGTCATACACATGAAAGGTGAAAAGATCTCTCTTTCTTTGGGTCTAACAGCTGAGATGATGTAAGCCAGAAGTTGTCTGTGGCCAACTTCCACGCAATGCCTTCTAACCACTACCACATAGAGGAAGTCCAATTGTAAAGGGAGAAAAAAGAGGAGACCTAAGCAACAATCACATTATTTGAGTTCCCGGATCCACTTACGCCTGACACCACCTCCCCTCCTGGACTGTCAATTGTATGAGCCAACCAGGTGCCTCTTATGCTTAAGCCAGCAGGGTCTCGACAAATACATATGTTGTATTCCCTACTAGTCTCTAAGTACTCTACAGTTGCAGAGACTTTGCATCCCAGAACCTAGCATAACAGGTACTGAATAATGTTAAGTAATGGTTGAAATCTTAACAGTCATCTAGATCCAATTCAAATTTCATTTACTAAAAACAATTTTACTGAACCCTCAAACAGGATCATTCAAATGCCTGTGATTCCTGGTAGCACTTTATAGATTCTGCTTCTTATTTTAATTGTTTGTGTTCTTGGGCCTCTCTCTCTATCAGATGATACATAAGTTGGATGCAAGGCTTAAGTCTGCATAGTAGGTGTTCACTAAATGTTAACTGTTCTAAATTGGACTTGTATGTGTTAGTTTTTGCACAGAGGGGAAAAAAGAGAAAGAGAGGTGAGACTCGTTTCTGCTCTTGAGGGCTCACAGCGCTTGTTCAACAGATAATGTTGTGACTTGCCTTGGCCTGAATAGAAAATGAATAATAGAGAAGAAAGAAAGTAACATATATTATTTATGGAGAAACAAAGCTCTAGACTGACAGCAAAAGATATTTTTATCAGGAAGTGTCAAAAGAATGGGGAACAAGATCAGAAAAATTTTATAAGTAGATCAGGAACCAAATATTCTGGATATATAAAACCACTCATAAATAAAGTCAGATGCAGCATTCCACTGAACATAATTTAACAACTACCATAAGAGTCACTAAATCCTCTTTTCATTGTCTTCAAACTTCTTTCCAACTAAATAAGTGCAGGTTAACCTGATCCTCTGAGTGTCTAATCCTGGGTGAACACAATGGCTGTAAAATGCTCTGCTTCTCCAAAGAATGTTCCATGAAGCTTACAATGTTCTAGCTCTCTGTTAAATATGGTGGAGAACTTTGTTCAACTTTGAGGCCCTCAAGGCTCCTCACACAGAAATCTGCAATCTGCAGATGCTCTAGGAATATCTGTGAATGACTCAAACCAAATCTTTTCCTCCAATGCATGATTGTATCCAACTTCCCCACACTATTTCCTCTTCAGCCTGCTTCAGAGGTTTAAGAGTCCAGCCCTGGACAGCCAAATTGAAGCAGAAGTTTATGCAAGAATCCAGAAATCTTAGTCTAGTTTTTGGATAATCTTGGGGGGATTCAGGCAAAAAAATACCTGGGCAAAAAATACCAAAAGTGATGATATAATCTTAGCAGTAATGGCATTGTTCAATGTCCTCAGTCACCTGGAAGCTTTCCTGCTGCAATTAACATATGGACAGCCCAGTTCGTTGGCCTCTAAGCAGAATGTCATTGAAATATGGCATTGTCAAGGTGAGGCACCAAAGGTTGAGGGCCTGGTGCTCAACTCTCCTGAATTAAACTAGCTCTCTCAAGGTGGGGATGATGAAGCTCTGGCAAGCAGAGTCACACTCCCCCAAAAGATTTCCCAGGGGGTCAGAAATTCAAGCAGAAATTCAGTCCTTCTATTCGAATAAAATAAATACAGAAACTTTATCCACAAAAAGATAAGGAGGGCCAGGCACAGTGGTTCACTCCTGTAATCCCAGCACTTTGGGGCCAAGTGGGGAGGATCACTTGAGTTCAGGAGTTCAAGACCAACCTGGGCAACATAGCGAGACCTCAACGCTATTAAAAATTTTTAAAAATTAGCCACACATGGTGGTGCTCCTGGAGTCCCAGTTACTCTGGAGGCTGAGATGGGAAGATCACTTGGGCCTGGGACATCAAGGCTGCAGTGAGCCATGATTGTGTCATTGTACTCCACCTTGGGAGACAGAGCGAGACCCTGTCTCAAAAAAAAAAAAAAAAAAAAAAGTAAGGGGAAGCAATTTGGAAACAGAGCCTCACTCTGTTGCCCAAGCTGGAGTGCAATGGCACAATCTTGGCTTATTGCAACCTCTGCCTCATGGGTTCAAGCCATTCTTGTGCCTCAGCCTCCCTAAGTAGCTGGGGGTACAGATGTGTGTCTCCACCCCTGGCCAATTTTTGTAATTTTAGTAGTGACAGGGTGTCACGATGTTGGCCAGGCTGGTCTCCAGCTCCTGACCTCCAGCAGTCTGACCGCCTCAGCCTCTCAAAGTGCTGGGATTACAAGTGTAAGCCACCATGCCCAGCCAGAATTTTTTTTTTTTTTTGCTTACTATGTTATACTTTTTTACATAGTTTGAATTTTTTTACAATAAGCATATTTTACTTTTAGATTAAAATATGCATTTTTGCATATCTTATCTAATTCTAATAAAAAGATTAGAATATGCATTTTTAATTATTGCAAATCATTCAGGACACCGATTTTTGGTTCTATGAGGGTAGAGGCCAAGTTTCGTTTTCCTTCCCACCGTATCTCTAGCATGTATCATAGTGTCTAAGAAATTGTAGCTGCTGAATAAATATTTCTGAGTGAATGTCCAAATAAGCTTTCATTTTTTTCAGACAGGGTTTCATTCCTGTCACCCAGGCTGGAGTGCAATGGTGCAGTCTTGGGTCATCGCAACCTCCGCCTCCCAGACTCAAGTGATTCTCCTGCCTTAGCCTCCAGAGTAGCTGGGACTATAGGCATGCACCACCACACCCAGCTAACTATTGTATTTTTTGTAGAGATGGGGTTTCGGCATGTTGCCCAGGCTGGTTTCGAATTCCTGAGCTCAATTGATCCACCTGCCTCAGCCTCCCAAAGTTCTGGGATTACCGCACCCAGCTAAGCTTCTTTAAAAAAAAAAAAAAAATACAGCCTGTCTCACTATGTTGTCCAGGCTGATCTCCAATGCCTGGCCTCAAGGGATCCTCCCCCATCAGCCTGTCAAAGTGCTGGGATTATAGGTATGAGCCACCACATCTGGCCCCCAAATAAGCTTCTTGATTCCTGTCAATATCTTCTAATTCAAAAAGTGGTCATGGTCATATAAATCAGGGAGAGGCTGACTAGGTTATAGAATATTAGTGTCTGTAGATACACTGTAGTCCAGAATTTTTCAACTCACAGATAGTGCCTATTAGTAGTTTGCAAAATCAATGTAGAGTTATTACTAGCATTTTAAAAAATAAATAGAATGGGCCCGGTGTGGTGGCTCACGCCTGTAATCCCAGCACTTTGGGAGACCGAGGTGGGTGGATCACCTAAGGTCAGGAGTTCGAGACCAGCCTGGCCAACATAGCAAAACCCTGTCTCTACTGAAAATATAAAAATTAGCCGGGTATGATGGCATGCACCTGTAATCCCAGCTACTGGGGAGGCTGAGGCCGGAGAATTGCTTGAGCCCAGGAGGTGGAGGTTGCAGTGAGCCAAGATTGCACCACTGCACTCCAGCCTGGGTAACAGAGCAAGACTCCATCTCAAAAGAAAAAAAGAGGCTGGGCGCGGCGGCTTACGTCTGTAATCCCAGCACTTTAGGAGGCTGAGGTGGGCATATCATGAGGTCAAGAGATCGAGACCATCCTGGCCAACATGGTGAAACCCCGTCTCTACTAAAAATACAAAAATGAGCTGGGCGTGGTGGCATGCGCCTGTAGTCCTAGCTACTCGGGAAGCTCAGGCAGGAGAATGGCTTTAACCAGGGAGGCGGAGGTTGCAGTGAGCTGAGATCATGCCACTACACTCTAGCCTGGTGACAGAGTGAGACTCTGTCTTCAAAAAAAAAAAAAAAAAAAAAAAGTAGAATGGAATTTAGTAGAAAAATACCGGAGTACATTTAATAAATATTAAATGTTTTATGACATTTTATGTCTGTTTTACACACACACGAACACACATATACACTGTGTGGTGGTGTAAAATACATTTCTTAACTGGATTGTGGTCAAGAAGTTTGAAAACCACTGATCTAATTTCACACACACACACACACACCCTGCTCTCCAACCATAACAAACCCAAACAAACCTTCAATTCCCCAAAACACCAGGCTGTTTTATAATCTATAGGACTTGGCATTTTTTGCTTCCTTTACCAGGAATAAATTTGCCTTCCTTTTCTACCTGCAAGTCCTTGGTTTACCCTTCAAGATGCTGTTCAAGCAGCATCTGAACAAAGCCAGACTCCCTCCTGCGTGCATCCACCTCCCCTTCCACCTGACCTACTCATAGCACTGTGCACTGGGCAGCAGCCGCTTCCAAAGGTGTCTGCCTCTTCTACTCATGTGGGCTTCTGAGAACAGGGACTTTGTGGTCCTCACCTTGATGTCACTAGGGCCCCACACCATGTCTATAGCACTCAATACATGACTGCTAAATAATTACAGGGAAAAGCTCTTATAAAGAACAAAGCAGCTCTTTATGTAATGAAATAGAATGGCATCCAACTTTCAGTAGTAAGTGGGGAAAAAAAGTTACAATACAGTATCCTTAATATGCTGTCATTGCGTGTGTGTGTGTGTGTGTGTGTGTGTGTGTGTGTATTTGATTGCAGAGAATAACTTTAGAAGAATACAAAGGAAATGGGTAACAATAGTTGTCATCTGGGGACAAGGATAGAAGGGAGACTAGTATTTCACTGAATGCCTCTTGATTTTGGTACTTTGTGCACGGGTCATCTGTCATTAAAATTAATTAATAAATATTCCTCCAAAATATTTTATACGCAAAGAACATAAGAAAGACAAGATTTATGGCTTCCAAATATTCCTTAATATAGAAAGGCAAAATTGTTTTCCTCGAGTAATTTTTTTAAAAGAGTCTTTATTTTCTGTGAAGCTTAAGGTAAATCTAGTCTTTCTCCGATTGAGAGCAAGAAGGAGAAGATGCATTCCCTCTAACTCAAGAGCAGCCCAGGTGTAAGAGGCAGATGGGATTGGACAGCATTTCATTTTCTAAGAAATAAGAAAACCTCAATCTTTACGGAAAACCACAGATCTTCAGGGAGGTCTAACTAAAGAACACTCAGTAGTTGTCAAAGAAGGCAATTGTAACAAAGGACAATCTAAGCTAATTTTGTAACTGTTTAGAGAACAACGTTCTTCTTCCACCAGACCTCTGGCTGGGCTCTCTAAATTCTTCACCTCATTAAAATATTCTTTTCTATAAGCCTAATTGTCAGAATTGAAAGAGCTGCTTATTACAGACCTGGGTTCCTATGGCAACAGTAAATAAATGCCAAATTATCTAAAGCATTGAGAAAAATAATATACACTAATAATAGGTAGCCCTGTGAATCCTTTTAATAAGACAGCTAATTGAGAGCCAGCTATTCCTACATGTTGGAACAAGAATGGCTGTGGAGATCTTCAGACTTTTTAAAACCCAGTAAAATGTCCTCTATTAAAGTCACTGAAATGATACTGAGTCAAAAATACATTCACGGCTACTTTAGGGATACCATCATGATGTTCTAAGCATATCTGCTAGTGGAAGAAAAAATCATTTTTCCTTTTTACATTAAATACTCAAAATCTGTCTCTTACATTCTCTCTGTCTCTCTCTCTCTCTCTCTCTCTCTCTCTCTCTGTGTGTGTGTGTGTGTGTGTGTGTCTTTCTTCTTGCTTAAGTGCCTACTGAAATCCTGGCAGGGTGAGGTTGGCCCCAGGCCATTGCCCGCACCGTGGCTGCACAAGCCAGCCGGAAAACACAGGGAGCTCTCCCCATTCTACCACATCTGTCACGTTCCTCTCCACAAAATGAAGGATAAACTCCAAACAGGAGGGCCCTGAGATGGGACCTTTCCACTTTGTATTTCCTGAACATAAGTTCTTTTCCAAAATCAGCTCTTTCCTTGACTTATGGTGGCAAGTGACATAACCCTTTGTAGTAGTCAGCTCAGGCTGCCATAACAAACCACCAGGTACTGGGGCTTAAACAATAGAAATTCATTTTCTCACAGTTCTGGAGGCTGGAGGTCCAAGATCAAGGTGCTGGTTTCTTCTGAGGCCTCTCTCCTTGGCTTTCAGGGAACCATCTTCTCCCTGCGTCTTCATGTGTTCTTCCTTCTGTACCTGTTGGTGTCCTACTCTCTTCTTAGAATGACAGCAGCCATGTTGGATGAGGGCCCACCCTAATGATGTCATTTTAGCTTACTTACCTCTATGAAGACCCTATTTCCAAATCCAGCCACATCATAAAGTACTGGTGGTTAAGACTTCGACTTTTGAATTGGGGGATGGCGGTGGGGGCACAATTCAACCCAAACAGCCTTTCTATTTTCTCTGCACAGTGAGCATACATCGTATTTACCAGCACAGGTCACTGGAACCCAGGCTCCATCACCACAAGATCAACCATCCAATTATCTAATTCTATTTTGATAAGAGGCAATAATGATTATCTCCTAGGTAACAAAGAGAAATGAAGAATTCTCATTCAGATGCCCCATTTTCATACTTATATGTCAGTTAAATACATGAAAATAGTTATAGACAACCCAACAGCAATAAGAGACGCAGGTATAAGTTATGCAGGGCGTGATTAATTTTGAGGGTATAAGGAAAGTATCTTAGAGAAGATGTGTGATTCTTGACCTTGTTCCTGGGCACAGAAGGGATGGGAGAAGAGAGGGCATTTCCAGAAAAAGAGAGTGGCATTTGTTTCATTGTACTAAGCTGGTTGTTGCGTGTGTCGGGAGACCCTGGAGGCTTGGGATTGCTATATTGAATCCACAGTGCCTGACCCAGGGTCAGTTTAACTTAACGTGATAATTAATGTGATGCACTATTTTGACTATCTAGGAAGAAACAGCTTGAAGGGAGTAAGCAGCCGGGTGCAGTGGCTCACGCCTGTGAGCACTTTGGGAGGCCGAGGTGGATGGATCACCTGAGGTCAGGAGTTTGAGACCAACCTGACCAATATGATGAAACCCTGTCTCTACTAAAAGTACAAAAATTGGCTGGGCGTGGTGGCGTGCACCTGTAGTCCCAGCTACTTGGGAGGCTGAGACGGGAGATTTGCTTGAACCCAGGAGGTGGAGGGTGCAGTAAGCTGAGATCGCACCACTGCACTCCAGCCTGGGCGACAGAGCAAGACTCCGTCTCAAAAAAAAGGGAGTAAGCAATGTAGCCTGGAACACTGAGGGAAGTCAGGGCCAGAGATCCAAATCTGAGAGTAGACTTGGTGGCTGAAACTGGAATGAGTTCTTGAAGGCAAGGATATACTGAGCAAGTCACTGCCCTGTTTAAAACCGTGAAGCGATTTCTCAGTGCTTTTAGAATAAAGTCGGCCATTCTTTTTTTTTTTTTCCAAGTTTTATTTTACTTTTAAAGATGGGGGCTCAAACTCCTGGCCTCAAGCAATCCTCCTGCCTCAGCCTCTCAAGTAGCTGGGATTACAGGTGCAAGCCACCATGCCCGGCTCAAATTTTATTTTTAATTGTGGTTACAAACACTCAACACTAACCATTTTGAAGTGTATAATTCAGGAATGTTAAGTATATGAATGTTATTGTGCAAGAGATTTTTAGAATTTTTTCATTTTGCAAAACTGAAACTGTATGCCCATTAAACACTAATTGCCCCTCCTTCCTCCCAGCCTTTAGCAACTACCTCTCTACTTTCTGTTTCTATCATTTTAACTCCTTTAGATACCTCATATGAGTGGAGCCACAGTATTTGTCCTTTTATGAATTTTTATCACTTAGCACAATGTTCTTGAGGTTCATCCATGTTGTAGCATGTGACAGGTTCTCCTTTTTAAGGCTGCATAATATTCCACTGTATGTACAGACATTTTGTTTATCCATTCACCTGTCAATGGACAACTGGATTGTTTCCACCTCTTGGCTATTATGAATAATGCTGCAATGAAAATGGATCTCTTTGAGATCCTGCTTTGAATCCCTTTGGATATATACCCAGAAGTGGAATTGTTAGATCATATGACAGTACTACTTTTTAATTTTTTTGAGGAAGCTTCATGTTGGTTTCCACAGCAGCTGTATCGTTTTACATAGAAGAAGGGTCCATCGTGTGTTTTTGTCTTGTCTTGTTTGGTTTGGTTTTTTGAGACAGGGTCTCCACCCACGCTAGAGTGCAATGGCATATGATAGTTCACTGTAACTTCAATTTCCTGAGTTCAAGTGATCCTCCTGCCTTGGCCTCCCCAGTAGCTAGGACTACAGGTACATGCCATCATGCCTGGCTAATTTGTTAATTTTTGTAGAGACAGGGTCTCACTGTGTTGTCCAGGCTGCTCTTGAACTCCTGACCTCAAGCAATCATCCCACCCTGGCTTCCCAAAGTGCTGGAATTACAGGCATGAGCCACCGAAGTCCATCTTCTTTTTTTTTTTTTCCTTTGAGATGGAGTTTCGCTCTTGGCACAATCTCGGCTCACTGCAACTTCTGCCTCCCAGGTTGAAGCGATTCTTCTGCCTCAGCCTCCCTAGTAGCTGGGAATACAGGCGCCAGCCACCATGCCTAGCTAATTTTTGTATTTTTAGTAGAGATGGGGTTTCACCATGTTGGCCAGGCTGGTCTCAAACTCCTGACCTCAGGTGATCCGCTCGCCTCGGCCTCCCAAAGTGCTGGGATTACAGGTGTGAGCCACCGCGCCCAGGCCATCATTTTTAACATGGCTTTCAAGGCCCTGAATGACTGGCAGCTCCCAGAGGCCAGTAGAACCACACATCGGTCATTTCTAACCATGAACCATTGGCTCAAGAAAACCTCATGGCCAAGCCCAACATAAATGGGGCAGGGAAACATATTCTTCCCATGGAGCACAGGGCAGGGGAGAGAGTGAGTATTTGAATAGAATCTGACCTATACCTTCTCCTCCTACCCTTTACTCTCCCAAATTTGCCTCACTACTCCTACTCATCATAAACATCTCAACTTAAACATCCCTTTCCCAGAAGACCTTTTCCCCTTCCCACATGAATTTGGCTCCCCCTATTTGCCTCAACATGTATTTTTCCTTTTATGAAACTTAATGTGTTGATAGTTTTTATATAATTTCTCTATCTCCCCCAATATCAACGACTGTTGTGTGTAAAAATAGTGATTTATAACAATAATCATGTTTTAGTGGCTTAAAACAACTACCGTGTATTCTTTCTTATTATTTTTGTGGGCTGGATGGGCACTTCTTCAGCTTGTCTTACCTGGGCTTACTCATGCAATTGCAGTCAGATGATGGCAAGAACAGCTGGATGGTCCAAGCTGACCTCACTCAAATGACTGGCAGTCAGTGCTGATTGATGGCTGCGATGCATTAGCTCTCCTCCTCCATGCCCACTTATCCTCCAGGAGGTTATAGCAACATCCATCCCTGTATGGTGGTCTCAGGGCAGTGTTCCAAGAAAGTATAAGTAGAAACTGCAAGTCTAGACTTGGAGGTTGGTCAACATCACTTCTGCCACATTCTGTTGGTCAAATCAAGTCACAAGGCCAGCCTAGCTTAGGAAGTGAAGAAAGAGATTAAACCCCTTACTGGGGAGGACAGCAAAATCATACTGTAAAGGGCATGCTTAAGGAATGGGCTGAATTGTTCCTCCCAACACATATGTTGAAGTCCTAACTTTTGGTGCCTCTGGATGTGACTGTATTTGGAGACAGGGTCTTTGAAGAGGTAATTAGGTTAAAACTGAGCTTGTTAGAGTGGGCCCTAATCCAATATGATTGGTATCCTTATAAGAAGAGGAGATAAGGTTGCTGACAGGTACAGAGGGAAGACAATGTGAAGACAAAGGAGAGGATGGCCATCTCTAACCCTCAGAAAAGAGGCTTCAGAAGTAATCAGCCCTTCAAACACCTTGATCTTGGACTTCTAACTGCCAGGATTGTGAGTAAATAGGTTTCTGTAGTTTAAGTAATGCAGTTTGTGGTATTTTGTCACAGCCACCTTAGCAAACTAATACACTTACAGAGGCAGGAGGAATTGTCTCAACCACCTTTGCAAACAATATGCCAAACCCCTAAGACCTTAAACTCCTTGTGGTTTGGGGTTCTGTTATTCTTGTGCATCATCAGCAGTCAACAAATATTGCCTATTATTAGGCCTGTTTTTTAAGGCAAGAGAAGAAAGAGAAGCCAGAGAAGATGGTAAAGGATCAGAGAATTATGAGCGAACCAAAAGAATGTTTGCATCATGAACACCAAAGGAAGAGAGAATCTTGGGAATAGATCTTTATATAT
This sequence comes from Gorilla gorilla gorilla, assembly GCF_029281585.2. Taxonomy (NCBI): domain Eukaryota; kingdom Metazoa; phylum Chordata; class Mammalia; order Primates; family Hominidae; genus Gorilla; species Gorilla gorilla. The sequence goes on along the minus strand of NC_073231.2, from coordinate 100,837,528 downwards.
CTCAAGGAGGACAGAAACTGAGAAATGGCCACTGGATTTAACAATTATTAATTGACACACCAAATAATTCACAACATGGGAAAGACTGGGATTGGTTGAAGGGAAGAAGAGTATCAATCAAGGGACACTTTAAATTCTTACCATATTTTACAATAAGAACATAGACCTATATGTAAACTTTTTTAACATGTCTTTTTTTTTTTTTTTTTTTTGAGATGGAGTCTTGCTGTCATCCAGGCTGGAGTGCAGTGGTGCAATCTCAGCTTACTGAAACCTCCACCTCCCAGGTTCAAGCGATTCTCTTGCCTCAGCTTCTCGAATAGCTGGGACTGCAGGTGCACACCACCATGCCCAGCTGATTTTTGTATTTTTAGTAGAGATGGGGTTTCACCATGTTGGCCAGGCTGGTCTCAAACTCTGACCTCAGGTGATCTGCCCCCCTTGGCCTCCCAAAGTGCTGGGATTACAGGTGTGAGCCACCGTGCCCAGCCACATGTCATATTTTTAAAGACAGTTGAAATTCTCTCTGGGCCCAACTATCCTACCTTCTGTAAGTGCCCACTTCTAATAGTTTACTGTACACCCTCATATATTGCTGGGTAGTACAAAATGGTACAACCCCTTTGGAGGGCAATTTGGCAAAAGCCATCAAATTACAACTGTAATAAATTTTATGTTAATAAAGTTGTTTTTAAAAACTTCAAATGTATAAACCCTTTAGATATACTCACATACATGCAAAATGACACTATGTACAAGAATATTCACTGCAGCTTTATTTGTTGTAGGAAATATTTGGAAATAATCCAAATGTCTTCTGATAAAGAATGGTTAAATAAACTGTGCTACAGCCACACAATGGGATCTCGTGCTGCTTTTAAAAAAAAAAAAGAGGGGGGGAAAGAATGAGGAAGCTCTCCTTGTACTGATATGGAAAGATTTCCAAGATAGATGAAGAGAAAAAAACAAGGCACAGAGCAGTTATATGCTACTTTTATGTAAGCAAGAAGGCAAAAGAAAAAAATATATTTAATTTGCTTATATTTCCGTAAAGAATCTCTGGAATGGTAAGAAACAAATAAAATTATCTAGAGAAAAGGAAGTAGATAGGGACAGGTATGGGATTATTCTAGATTATGTTCTCATTTACATACATAAGCTGATTAGATTCATATAGCAAATCTGAGGCTATTATTATTATCCCCATTTTACAGATGAAAATTAGAAACGCTAAGTCACTTCCCCAGTTTACCAATTTAGACAGCTGGTGCACATGGAGTCTGATTCTAGCCTACCTCTGCCTGACTCCAGAGTTCACGCTGCAGCATCACTCAAACTGTCGCCTGAGCAAACACAAGCCCCTGATCTTCAGATCTAAAATAAATAACATCAGAGGCAGAATAATCAAAAGTCATAGCCAAACATATTTTAAGATGTTTATCAAATCAGGGAGCTGGAGATTGGAAGATATTTTTTATTAAGGGAGCTGGTTTTACTAGTGGTTTGTGTTTGTTTCTTTCTTGGTTTCCTGGCTTTTCAGATGTCTGTTTTGGAAGAAATCAGTGGAGGAGGGGATGGAAAGATGATCTACTTTGTGTGGTATATACAGTTCCCTTAGACAAGTCATTTTTCACAGATGTTTTTGAAGTTTAGGGTATACTGCTGTTTAGCTCCAGGACATGATGTCCAAGTAAGTGACTAGAGGTACAGGGAGGAAAATAAAAGGTTAAGAAAAGTCCCTTCGCGAATAAGGCTTCTACTGTTACTGCTGTCAGGTCTCCTGCATAGGAAGGGCTTATTGTCTGAGCATAAATGGGGAAACCTGGAGTTCATCTATCTGCGAGGAAGCTTTGGCACCCAGTTAAATTTCACTGTCTCAAGCTTCCCTTGTGTGTCCTAGAGCTTTTCTTTAACAGTTGTCATGAGGAAGTCTCATTTCTCAAGTTGACCAATTGTCCATTTTTTCCCCGTCATGAGGAAATCCTTTCTTAAGCCAGCTTTATTTTCTAAATGGAAATTTCCAGCCTTGAATGCAGTAGCTGTTGCTCTGGGTAGTCCAGGTCCTAAAGTTCAGTTCTTCAATCACGTTTCCATGGCTGTTACTCACACACAAGACATGAGTAGTCCTTCAGAGGGGTTCCAGTTAGAGTTTTTGGGTGACAAGGATTTTTTTTTTGGAAAGGTTTAGTGAAAAGAGAGCAGGGAACTCAAGAACCCATCAGAGGAAGTGGAGTGTTCTCCCCTAGAATTATTCTCCTTTTGATTTCAGCTTTTCGGATGTAAATGGCACTTGTTTGCCATGATGTCAATTTGGTCCCAAACTCACAAGTCTTTTCCCAAATGGCAAAAATAGAGAAATAGAGAATGGAGAATGGTTGCTTCTCCCCAAGGCTGGTGATTCCTGTCCCATCACAGTGACCTACAATGGCAGGACCACACAAAATTGTTGCCCTAATTCCAAACCACCTTATATATGTGTTGTCCTTGTCTTTCAGCAAAGCAGACCTCTCAGCTTGCTCCACAGTCACTCAGGACTCCTGGCATGACTAGACCAAGCCTTAAGATCCTTTTGTTCTGGAGGCCAACCCTTTCCTTGACTCATAACAACTAGTAGAAGATAGAGCGAATCATAGCCACAATACTGGAAATTTTTTACATTAAAACTTTTGGCCAGGCATGGTGGCTCACACCTGTAATCCCAGCACTTTGAGAAGCCAAGGCAGGCGGATTGCATGAGCGCAGCAGTTCAAGACCAGCCTGGGCAACACAGTGAGAGCCTATCTCTACAAAATAATAAAATAAAAAACTATTTGGGAGGTGGTGCGCACCTGTAGTCCCAGCTACTCAGGAGGCTGATGTAGGAGGATCGCTTGAGTACAGGAGGTTGAGGCCATGATCACGCCACTGCACTCCAGCTTGGATAACAGAGAGAGACCATTGTGATGTGCAACACGTGAAAGACAATTATCACTCTCTTAGCAATGGAACAGGTATAATCCCCAAAAGTCCAAGTCACTGTCAACATTAAAATATGAACCTGAATTTGTTGGCTGGTAAAAGTTTATTGGCTGAGTGAAAGTGCCTCATCATTTTCATTCAGACCCCCAGTTCATTAGTTTGACCATTGATTCATTATTCACTCATTCACATTGATTGAGTCAGGCACTGTACTAGGCACTGGGATTACAAAAGAGAACAAGATAAAAATAATCCCTGACCTCAAGGATCTTACAAACCAGCCATTTTTTCCCTCCCCTCAACACTCTCACCAACTTGAAACTGTTCCTCCTCCCTGATCTTCATCCACAGAGCTGTAAGCAGAGGTACAATTCTGGTTTATAGAAATGCCAACTGTCACTGGAAAAATTCCTTTAGTACATCAGCCTCGAATTTAAGAAATAATTAAGTTTAAAAATAATTTTCATTGTATAGTTTTAAGTGGTTTTCTTATTTGTAAAAACAATTCATTTGAGCCTCACAACATATCTGGGCTGGGTAGAAATCACTGTTTCATTTTTTTCTCTTTTTCTTGAACAACTTTATTGAGATATAATTCACATAGCATACAATTCACTCATTTAAAATGTACAATTAAATGGTTTTCAGTATATGCAGAGTTTTAAATACAACCATCAGCACAATCAATTTTGGAACATTTCATCAACCCAGAAAGAAACCTGTACCCATTAGCTAACCTACTTTATGGCCTTAGATTTAGCTATTCTGTACATTTCATGAAAGTGGAATCATGAAATGTATGGTCTTTGTGCCTGGCTTCTTTCACTTAGCATAATGTCTTTAAGGCGCATCCACATTATAGCACATGTCCATACTTCATTCCTTCTCACAGCTGAACAAGATTCCCTTCTGTGGATATATCACATTTTGTTTATCCATTCATCAGTAGATGGTGTGTTTAATTTTATAAGTGAAGAAACTAAGGTAAATAAGTGCCTGGGTTGGGATCATTCAAAGCCAGGTCCCCTGGCTCCCAATCCAGGGCTCATTCCATTAAATCTACTAGGTCCCATAATTTTAAAGTGCATGTTCATTCCCACACATTTGCCTAAGACATTTTTGAATAGGGAATGAAACTAAGAAATGCAAATGCAGTGCAGACTAAGCTGCTTTCTTGGTTTGCTGTTGTTATTTGAGAATTTTTTCCCACTTTTGAGGGAAAAAAAAAGAATTTCAAGAGAGAAAATGAATTCAATTAAAAATGGTTCTTTGTAAGACATAGCCCTCACTGTTGCCCCTGCTTGTTTATCTAATTCTATTTTTCTTTTCTCTGTTGTTCTGTGTATACAAGTCATGAGTCACCAGAATGGGCCTGTGGGAGCTGAGAGAGAAAGAGGGAAAATAAGTTCTTGATTAAAAAGTAGCACATCAGAGGTCAACAACCATCACAGTTCAGCTTCAGTTGCCAAAGTTGTCTCCAGGGATATTCCAAATTTAGAAAACCAATAAAGAAAGACATGTGGATGATAAGCACTGAATGCTGGATAGCTGTTACCTCTGGGTGACAAAGCAATGCATTCAGCGAAGGACACACATGGGATTCAAAGATATCAGTAAAGTTTTATTTCTGAGGCTGAGTGGTGGATACACCAATGTTAGCAACAACCACACACTTCAGCTTCAGTTGCTGAAGCATAGGCTCCAGAACCCACAGGCCTTAAGAAAATGCTGTGCAGTTCATCCTGATTCCTCTCCTCTATCTAACAGCTTTATACACACTTAGATGAGACCTTTGAGAGGTAGGGGAGAACCCTAGTGGAGGCTACTATAGTAAGGATAATAAAGTTGAATAAATTAACCCAGAAGCATTGGAATTAAACACCAGCCTAGTAAGCCAGGCTAAGAGGAGGAGGCTGATATAAACAAGAAAACATTGTTAGAACTTATTATGCAAAATGTTACCTTGAGGTTGCAATCTGATTAGTTTTTTGCAATTCATCTCTTGCTTCCTCTTTTTGTCTCCAGCTTTCCTCTCTTCATAGGAGGGGGTGGGGCTTCTTATTCCAGGACCCCTGTTCCCCTAAGCAGCCTAAAACTAGGCAGATCTATTAGCCAGGACCATCTCTATCAATAATGGCTGCTCTTCCAATGCATTTTTCAGTGTGTAAGATGTAATTCTAAACATATGCTGACTCCCACACATGTTAGCTCCTATTCTAATGTAATGCTCTATTGTGGCTGGGAACATATTGAGTCCCACAAATGAGTACTTGTGGACAATGGACCTCTTTGGGGGAAGGAGCCCCAAGGGAGAGGAGGGAAGAGTGTTTATTCCATTAACGTGTATGTGTGTATCTCCACCATAATTTCTGAAGGGATTGGAAACAAGACATCAAGGCAGCTAATAAAGTACTAGGGAGAACTGCCCCTCTGCTTTGGAGGGGGTTGGGTAACCAACGGCACCTGGAGGGGTGGATGAACCAAGTCAATAAAAGTTCCAAAATAATACACATACTGTGTTATGGCTGCATTGGCTTAAAAATTTTAAACTATCTGTCTCTGGGGATATTCTAAATTTAGAAAACCCATAAAGAAAGACATGGGAATGATAAACACTGAATCCTGGATAGTCTGTACCTCTGGGAGACAAAGGAATGCATTCAGGGAAGGACACATATGGGGATTCAAAGGTATCAGTAAAGTTTGATTTCTGAAGCTGAATGGTGGATACACCAATGTTAGCATCATCTATTCATAATGGTGTTCCTTTGAAAAAAAAATCCCAGTTTTACTGACTACTAAAGTAAACATTGATAGGTATAGCCCACATAAACAAGAGCTCCTGTAGAGCCTCAATTTTTAAATATACACAGTGGCCAAATATGCATAACATAAAATTTACCATTTAACCACCCTGGTGTTTTCTTAGTCCTAACTGGCTCTCATGTGACAGGTAATAGGGGAATAGAATCATCATGTCACAGAAACCAAATTAGCTCATATGCTATTTTTCCAGTATGTTTTTGAAGTGACTAGAATGAGCTTTCTCACAAAGAGAAAGCCTTCCTCATCTTTGAGGACCCTAAGGAAAAAGCAGAAAACCGAAAACCCCATGGAATTGCATTTTTTTATTAGACTTGGTGGCTTCAAGAACCTCTCAATTTTTCACTATATTAAGCTATTTATGGAAATTGACAGTTCAGATGAAAAATTTTTAAGTCATATCTCTTTATGTTTAAAATGATTTCAGAAAGCTACCTCTAGATTGTATTTTTAATTTTGGTGACAATTGTCTCTCCAGGAAGCAAATGTCCTCAAGGACCTTCATGTCTCAGGAGGAAACAGGTGTACCCAGATACAAAGCTGCAAAGGAAGGCCTGGCTGTATGGTTAGCTGCAAACAGCAATAGAGAACAAACTGTGCCAAGATATTTATTAGGAGAGTTGTTTTTATCAGGGCTCTACTTACAAACTTCTTAATGTTTTGAGTGGTCTGCCCTTGACCCTATTTTTTCCATAAAACTTGTGATGCATGATTTTGCTGAACATGAGATTTTTTAAAAACAGAAAATTGTGCCAGGCGAGGTGGTTCACACCTATAATCCTAGCACTTTGGGAGGCTGAGGCAGGCAGATCACGAGGTCAGGAGATCGAGACCATCCTGGTTAACACGGTGAAACCCCATCTCTACTAAAAACATGAAAAATTAGCCAGGCATGGTGGCACACGCCTGTAGTCCCAGCTACTTGGGAGGCTGAGGCAGGAGAATCGCTCGAACCTGGGAAGCAGAGCTTGCAGTGAGCCGAGATCACGCCACTGCACTCCAGCCTGGGCGATAGAGTGAGACTGCGTCCCAGAAAAAAAAAAAGAAAGAAAGAAAAAAATTGCACAAAATTGTATAAAAATGTATTGTTGCAGGGCATGGTGGCTCACACCTGTAATCCCAGCACTTTGGGATGCCAAGGCGGGCAAATCACAAGGTCAGGCATTTGAGACCAGACTGGCCAACATAGTGAAACCCTGTCTCTACTAAAAATACAAAAATTAGCTAGGCATGGTGGTGCATGCCTGTAATCCCACCTACTCGGAAGGCTGAGGCAGGAGAATTGCTTGAACCTGGGAGGCGGAGGTTGCAGTGAGCTGAGATTACGCCATTGCACTCCAGCCTGGGCGACAGAGTGAGATTTCTGTCTCAGAAAAAAAAAAAATATATATATATATATATAATTATTGTTTTTCTTTTCTACTTTCTGGGCTGATACTAACCCAGGGGTTGTGCAAATCAAAATGGCCTAAGTAATCAGGAAAATGTATCATTTTATACAATCTGATATTCCAAACAAAGAGTGGCATATGTAGAGTGGCATAATGATGTCATCAAGCACTAAATACTTTATATCATCTCCTCTGCTAGCCTCAGCACCTTGGCTTTCATCAGCAGCTTTTCCTCATGGTTACAGGATGGCTGCCATAGCTCCAGTGCTCACAGTGTCACACAGCTATGTTCAGAGGCAAAAAGAAGTTTTTGCTATACAGTCTTTTTTGATTAGGGAGAAAATTATTTCTAGAACCCCCCCCTTAGATTTCCCTTCAGGTCCCTTTGGCCAGACTTGGATTACATGGCCATCCCCTAGCTGCAAAGGAGGCTGGTAAATGAGTATCTAGCATTTCTAGCCTTCAGAGAGGAAGGCAGCCCTACCACCAAGGAAAATACATTGAGAATGGCTCTTAGGTTGGCAATCAGCACTGCCACCTGAGGCAGGAGGTAACCAGACAGGTCTGTCTGCCAACAGAACCTATGCCTTTAACCTCTGCTCCATGATGTCACCTTTAAGATTCATCCAGCTCTTAAATTACCTTTCCATCACAAACACTATAATGTAACCACACCCCCAAACTCACTCTACACCTTCGTCTCTCCCATCCGTGTACATGAAGTTCCCTCAACCTGAAATTCTGCCCCTTCCACATCTGCTTTTAGACATAAAGTCTACTCTTAATAGATGCCACTCAAACACCACTTTCCCAATAAAGTCTTCCAAACAACTGTGGCTAGGCTTTGCAACTCCTCTCTGGTCTCCTGTAGCACAAGGGAACGCCCTGTGGACTCCACAAGTTTGGTGATTGAATTGGACTGTTTTGCCCTCTGAGTTTCAGAAGGAAACGTAATAAAAAACAGATTTCTCTTCACATAATAGGGTATTGGGGAGGATTTGAGTAAAGTGATATTACACAAAAGAGCTACCAAAATACTTAACATTATCAGTTTTTTGTTTTATGCTATTTGTAATATATATATATATATATATATTACATATATATATATGGCTCTTGCCCAAATCATTTAGGTAATTTACTTAAAAATAATTAATTTCATCTCCCAAATTATTTGAATGACGATTTTAACTCCCTGTTTTTTTAACTGTTAAGCACTGGTCTCTATGAGTTTTTAAACTGCTTCTCAAAATTAGCAAAATTATAATAATTATTGAACCTAGGTGATGGATACATAGGGATTCAGCACATTGCTCTACTTTTGTGTATGTTTAATACAATTTAAAACTATTTTGATAGGACCTCTGGTTTCTGCTTCTGCATGTAGGGAGCTTGGAAGTCCATTCTATCTTAACAGCAACTACAAAGCTGGACAGGCTGAAAAATCAACAACTCTTCTTGCACCTGTAAGAAAGGTGAGGCCATAGGAAAAACTGCTGTCCCCAAGATTGGAGACAGACAGGCAAATACAGCTCATTGGAGCAGAGGCTCATGAGTGGAAACCACCACAGAAACTAGGTCCCTCCCCTAGAGACCCTGATTTGCTATCTCTGAGGTAGACCCTGGAATCTGTACTTTAATAAGTGCCCCTTGGTGACTCTTCAGTACAGACACATTTAGGAAACCAAGTGAGTGATTAAGATGTGGACCCTGGACACTCTCTGGATGCACACCACCTCGGTTTGAATCCTGGCTCTACCACTCATAGTATGATCTTAGAAAAGTTACTTAATATCCATAAGCCTCAGTTTTCTCATTTGTAAAATGGTAACAACCATAGCTATCCCATTGTATTGTTGTGAGGTTTAAATGAGATCATGATAGTGAAATAATACCAGTACAAGATTTGGGGTACTTGATTTAAGAAAAATCGGCTGGATGTGGTGGCTCATGCCTGTAAATCCTAGCACTTTGGGAGGCCGAGGCGAGTGGATCACTTGAGGTCAGGCGTTCGAGACCAGCCTGGCCAACATGCTGAAAATTTGTCTCTACTAAAAATACAAAAATTAGCCAGGCAGTGGTGGCGCACACCTGTAATCCCAGCTACTCACGAGGCTGAGGCAGGAGAATCGCTTGAGCCTGGAAGGCGGAGATGGCGGTGAGCCAAGATAGCGCCATTGCACTCCAGTCTGGGCAACAAAGTGAGACACTGTCTCAAAAAAAAAAAAAAAAAAAAAAAAGAATAGCAAAGATATCTTGAATTTACAATTTTTATGAAACCAAAGGACTATGTGAACACATTGTTAGGGCCCAGGAAACTTTATTAACTTCATGGAAAATCTGCCTCTGGGTAGTTATTATTCTATTTTGCCTAGACTTCATGTATATCATTTCTTTTAGTTTTTGCAATGACCACATGCAAAAAGTGTTATTTTTACCACTTTATAGTAGAAGAACCAAAATAGAGGCTTAGGGAGATGGTGGTCTGCCCAAGACTACACCAAAAACAGTAGCTGTACAAACCCAGGACTACCATGTTCCAGGGCTGACCAGTATTGTGAGCACCACATAACGAACATGCACATTCTGTCTTTATTAGTCCTCCTTTTAGGTGAACAACCCCGTGGAAGTTAAAGAGAGATACAGAGTCTCAACTTAGTTGGCTCTTCCTTCCATATTACGGTGGGTCACCATGGAGCTGGGACTGTTCTCAGCGTTGAAGCCAGAATCTCAAGGTTTCTATTACATGCATGCTCTAGCAACTAATTGGTTAAACAAACTTGCAAAAGGCTGACTGAACAAATGTAATGCCAGTGTGTTCACGCATAATGGGAGGGTGCCTGCCTCATAATCAGTGCAGTCAAAGGGCTAAACCATAGATCAGAAGACAGCTTGGTAAACCTGGAATCAGAAATAGGAGTTGGGTTTCATGATGAGATAGTTTCATCAAACTAGGCTAACCAAATGAATTGCTATTTCTTCAGGGGAGATACACAGTCATGCATCACTTAAAGATGAGGACATGTTTTGAGAAATGCATCATTAAGTGATTTTCTCATTGTTCAAATATCATAGAGTATACCTACACAAACCTAGATGGCTTAGCCTACTACACACCTAACCTATATGGGATAGCCTATTGCTCCTAGGCTACAAACCTGCACAGCATGTTACTGTACTGAATATTGTAGGCAATTGTGACACAATAGTATTTGTGTATCTAAACACATCTAAGCATAGAAAAGATGTATAATTTTTTTTTTTTTTGAGATGGAGTCTCGCTCTGTTGCCCAGGCTGGAGTGCAGTGGCATGATCTCAGCTCACTGCAAGCTCTGCCTCCTGGGTTCACGCCATTCTCCCGCCTCAGCCTCCCTAGTAGCTGGGACTACAGGCACCCACCACCACATCTGGCTAATTTTGTTTTTGTATTTTAGTAGAGATGGGGTTTCACCGTGTTAGCCAGGATGGTCTCAATCTCCTGACCTCGTGATCCACCCTCCTCAGCCTCCCAAAGTGCTGGGATTACAGGCATAAGCCACCGCGCCTGGCCAATTTTTTTTTTTTTTTTTGAGACAGAGTCTCACTCTGTCATTTAGATTGGAGTGCAGTGGCACAATGACAGCTCACTGCAGCCTTGACCTCCTGGGCTCAAGCGCCCATCATTGACCAAAATGTCATTATGCAGTGTATAAGTGTACATCTGCCAATCAAATAGTGGTCGAGGTCAGGAATCAGAATATCAGCTCTCTCATGGAAGCATTGGTCAAAAGGCAACAAATTCTCTCTGTCTAGTTCTCTTTTAAAGCAAATTGCCATAAGCATAGTTTGACCTGTTTTGGTTATCAGTGTCTAAAAACATAATTTTACCTGTTTTAGGAAATGTATTGGCTCACATAACTAAAAAAATCTAAGGGCAACTCATGGCCAAATTGGGGCTCAAAAGATGTGTTCCCTTCCATGTGTTGCTTAATTCTCAGGCTTCACATGGAAGTAAGATGGCTATAGCTGCTGCAGCCATTAAACTTCAAGTTCAAGTACATTAAGGTTCAAGTACAACATATGTCTTAATCCGTTTTCTGTTGCTATAACAATATACCTGAGACTGGGTAATTTATAAAGGAAAGAGGTTTATTAGGCTCACAGTTCTAGAGACTAAGACGTTAAAGATCAGGCAGCTGCATCTGGTGAGGGCCTCCTGCCACATTATACTGTGGCAGAAAAGTGGACGGGCAAGCAAAAGAGACCAAACGCAAAAGGCAGCCTTGCTTTATAACAACCCACTCTCATGGGAACTAATCCAGAACTGAGAGAACAAGAACTCACTGCAAGAGTAAGGCATTCATCCCTCTTAACCATCTAATCATCTCTTAAAGGCACCACCTCCTAATACTGTCACACTGGAGTCCAAGCCTCAACGTGAGTTTTGTGGGGATAAACCATATTAAAACCATGGTAATACTGGGGTTGGGGAAAGAGCCTCTTTGTGTTGGCACTAATTTAACTGATTTCAATTACTTGCTCACCTTTGAACCAATCATGAGGAATGTGAAATGCTGATTGGCATAGGCCTGGGTCATGTGCCGTTCCTCTTGAGCAGAGGGTGGAGCTCCAGACACTTCATGGGTTGTTGAGAGGTGGCTGCCTAAACATATACAAGGTAGTCTTGATGGAGAAAAGGGGGAATGGAGGTAAACAACTATGCACTAAACTAAGGTTTTATGCCTTATTCATTAAAGTACAGTTGACAGGCCAAGCATGGTGGCTTACACCTGTAAACCCAGAAATTCGGGAGGCCAAGGCATGCTGATCACCTGAGGTCAGGAGTTCAAGACCAGTCTGGCCAACATGGTGAGACCCCCCCCACCCCCCTACTAAAAAAAAACAAAAATTAGCCGGTTGTGGTGACAGGCACCTATAATCCCAGCTATTCAGGAGGCTGAGGCTGGAGAATTGCTTGGAGCCAGGAAGTAGAGGTTGCAGTGAGCCGAGATCACACCACTGCACTCCAGTTCAGTGACAGAGCCAGACTCTGTCTCAAAAAAAAAAAAAAAAAAAAAAAACCACAGTTGACAGTGTTATTTGTGTCCTAACAATAAACACATTCCTGTCACACCTTTCTTGGGATACACCCCAGTAGCTCCTTTGAGCCTGGGTGTCTCCCACAAACTGTTTCTTATGATATGTAACTTCTGCAGTTGACTAAACTCATTTAACATGAGTGGTTCAATTTCCCACCTATTATAAAAGGAGAATATACTCTTTTAAAATATATATATAATAAAAATGCATAAAGAACAAAAGACTTTCCCACATATAAGTAAGCACTGATCTCACCATGTAAGCATAACCACTATTTCTTTTTCTGTTTTTTTTTTCGCTTTGAGACAGAGTCTCACTCTGTAAACCAGGCTGCAGTGCAGTGGCATGATCTCGGCTCACTGTAACCTCCACCTGCCTAGTTCAAGTGATTCTCCTACTTCAGCCTCCCAAGTAGCTGGGATTACAGGTGCGCGCCACCACACCAAGCTGATTTTTTTTATTTTCAGTAGAGATGAGGTTTTTGCCATGTTGGCCAAGCTGGTCTTGAACTACTGGCCTCAAGTGATCCACCTGCCTCGGCCTCCCAAAGTGCTGGGATTACAGGCGTGAGCCATGGTGCCCAGCCCATTCCAGCCTGTCTTCTATGGATAAAGTTCGTTTTTTGTCATGGTCTTTTTTTACATTGTTGTGATCCTCCTGCACATATATCTGCCTTTTCCCTTAGCATTATGTCATAAACATTTTCAAGGTTATTACATAGGCTTTATTAATATAAATTCTTTTTATAAAAACACTTGAAAAAATATTACAAAAACAATGTATTTGTGGCAAAATTATTCAAATAACACAGAAATATATAAAGTTAAAAAGTAAAATCCCCAGATTTCAGGAATGTGGACTAAACTCATGCTGAAATCTCCTTCATAAGACCCCAGGAAGAGATTTTTTAAAAGATACAAAAAGAAAGAGAGAAGGAAGGATGGAAAAGAGAGAGGGGTGTGAAAGACAATATAGCCACTTTTGAAAACAAGGAAGGACCCTCTCTCTAAAGGCTGGGCAGCATTCCTCAAGGAAGTGAGGAGATAGGAAAGCACAAGTCAAGAAGCCCCAGGTCCTCACCTCCAGGTGGGACTTGAAGCCCAGGGTGTAGGCAGAGGTGTAGCCCAGGTGGCAGAAGGTAAGCTTGGTCAGCCTCTGAAAATGGCCCATGCCATCAAAAACAAAATCTCAACAAAAGCGGGGATTTGCATCTGAGAAAAAATAATTACCAGAATGATGAGGACCTGAAAAGTAGTGACTTCAGATCCTCAGGACGGCTCTCAGTTTTAGCCGCATGCTAAAATCACCTGGGAGCTTAAATAGGAAACAAACACTGTTTTGCTCTACTACACTCAACCCTTCTGACACAAAATGTCTCAGGGCTTATTCTACCCCAAACACCCCAAACAATCCTCCAACTCTTTGGACACCAACTAGGTGTACCACAATTTAATTATGACACTAACTACCTGGAGTTACTGTAGATGCCACAGGTTAAGGGCTCAGTCCCACAAAACTGCCCCCAAACTTCAGATGCCAACTGCAGGTAGTGAGTCCCTAGGTTGCCCACACTTCTTTCTAACTTGGCTACAAATTGGAGGTTCCCATTTGCTATGATGGCTCACAGAACTCAGGGAAACACTTATGTTTACCTACGTTTGCCAGCTTTTTTTTTTTTTTCTTTTTTTGAGACAGGGTCTTGCTTTGTCTCCCAGGTTACAGCAAAGTGGAATGGCTATGGTTCACTGCAGCCTCGACCTCCCAGGCTCAAGCGATCCTCCCACCTCAGCCTCCCAAGTACCTGGACTATAGGTGTGCACCTCCAAGCCTGGCTAAGTTTTTATTTTTCATGGAGATGGGATCTCACTGTGTTGCCAGAGCTAGTCTCAAACTCCTGGGCTCAAGTGATCCTCCCACCTTGGCCTCCCAAAGTGTTGGGATTACAGGCATGAGCCACCATGCTTGGCCTGTTTACCAGCTTATTATAAAGGATATGATAGAGAATACAGATGAACAGCCAGATGAAGAGGTACATAGAGTGAGTCCAAAAGTGTCCTGAGGGCAAGAACTGGAGTGCGCCATCCTTCTAACACGCAGATGTGTTCACCAACCTAGAAGCTCTATGAGCCTTGTAGTCTTATGGAGGCTTCATCACATCGGCATGATGGGTTATTAACTCAATCTCCAGCTCTGCTCCCCTTCCTGGAGAATAGGGGATGGGACTGAATGTTCCAAGCTTCTAATCATGGCTTGGTCTTTCTGCTGACCAGTTCCCATCCCAAAGCTATCCAGGAGCCCCCCAAGAGTTGCCGAATTATTAACAGAACAAAGGACTCTTCTAGTACCCGGGAAATTCCAAAGGATTTAGGAGCTCTTTGTCAGGAACCAGAGTCCAAGACCAAGTATTAGAACAAACGATGTACCTAGCACCCCTGTCATTCAGGAAATTACAAGGGTTTAAAAGCTCTGTGCCAGGGACTGGGGAGGAAAACCACATATATGTTTTATTATATCATAATGTCACAGAGCTTTTCAGGGTTCATTGCCCACTACTCCCCAGAACAGATATTCCCTAGACTAAACTGTTCATCAGTTAAGTCAGAATTTCAAGTTCAAAAGCTTCAAAAGCAGGAAGCCAACAGTGCAGCCCTCAATCTGAAGCCAAAGGCCTGAGACCCCCACAGAAGGCCACTAATGTAAGTTCCAGAGTCCAAGGGCTGAAGAATCTGGAGTCTGATGTCCAAGGACAGGAGGAGCGGAAGCAAAACATCTGGTACAAGGAGAGAGAGAGAGAGAGAGAGAGAGAGAGAGAGAGAGAGAGAACCCAGCAGGGTGCTTATGCCCCTTCTTATGCCTGCTTCATTCTAGCCAGGTCAATTTTTTTTTTTTTTTTTTTTTTTTTTAGAGACAGGGTCTTGCTCTGTTGCTCAGGCTGGAGTGCAGAGGTGTGATCATGGCTCACAGCAGCCTCAATGTCCCAGGCTCAAGCGATCCTCCCACCTCAGGTCACCTGAGTACTATGAGTACCAGGGCTACAGTTGTGTGCCACCACACCCAGCTAATTAAAAAAATTTTTTTGTAAGGATAGGGTCTCTTTTTGTTGTCCAGGCTGGTCTTGTACTTCTGGCCTCAAGTGATCCTTCCACCTTGGCCTCCCAAAGCGCTGGGATTACAGGCATGAGCCACTGCACCCGGCCCATGTCAATATTTTTATGTACTTTTTATTGTAGTAGAAAAGCATAACATAAAATTTACCATCTTAACCTTTTTTTTTTTTTTCTGAGTCAGGGTCTCACTCTGTCACCCAGGCTAGAGTGCAGTGGTGCAATCATGGCTCACTGTAGCCTTGACCTCCCTGAGTTTAGGTGATCCTCTCACCTAGGTGGGACCACAGGTGTGCGCCACCACGCTTGGCTAATTTTTGTATTTTTTGTAGAGATGGAGTTTTGCCATGTTTCCTAGGCTGATCTCAAACTCTTGGACTCAAGCGATCCGCCTGACTGGGCTTCCCAAAGTGCTGAGATTACAGGCCTGAGCCACTGTACCTGGCCTCTGAACCATTTTTAATTGTATGGTTCAGTAATATTAAGTACATTCGCATTGTTGTGAAACAGATCTCCAGAACTTCTTCACCTTGCAAATCTGAAACTCTATACCCATTAAACAACATAAACAACAACTTCCCTTTTCCTTCTCCCCAACCTCTGATGACCATCATTCTCCAAACATCAGTATTTTTTTTTTTTTAGGTGGAGTCTTGCTCTGTTGCCCAAGTTGGAGTGCAGTGGTGTGATCTTGGCTCACTGTAACCTCCACCTCCCAGGTTCAAGCAATTTTCCTGTCTCAGCCTCCCAAGTAGCTGGGACTACAGGCACCTACCACCGCACCCAACTAATATTTTTTTTTTTTTTTTTTTGAGATGGAGCTTTGCTCTGTCACCAGGCTGGAGTGCAGTGGCGCGATCTTGGCTCACTGCAACCTCCACCTCCTGGGTTCAAGTGATTCTCGTAACTCAGCCACCCAAGTAGCTGGGATTACAGGGATGTGCCACCATACCCAGCTAATTTTTGTATTTTTAGTAGAGACGGGGTTTCACCACGTTGGCTAGGATGGTCTCAACCTCCTGACCTCGTGATCTGCCTGCCTCTGCCTCCCAAAGTGCTGGGATTACAGGCGTGAGCCACCGCACCCGGCCCAAACATCAGTATTTTTTTTTTTTTTTGAGACAGAGTCTCTGTCACCCAGGCTGGAGTGCAGTGGCACGATCTCGGCTCACTGCAAGCTCCGCCTCCCGGGTTCATGCCATTCTCCTGCCTCAGCCTCTCTGAGTAGCTGGGACTACAGGCGCCCGCCACCACGCCCGGCTAATTTTTTGTATTTTTAGTGGAGACAGGGTTTCACCGTGGTCTCGATCTCCTGACCTCGTGATCCACCTGCCTCTGCCTCCCAAAGTGCTGGGATTACAGGCATGAGCCACTGCACCCGGTCCAAACATCAGTATTTTTAAGCTTCTCAGATATTCCAATGTGCAGCCAAAGTTGATTTCTTGTGCTCAGAAAACTAAAGCAGGGAATTATATCCACAAAATGAGAATGGGTGGCTGTAAAATAACAGCACATTATAATTAGAAAGAATTAGCAAAAGATGCTGAAAATAAAATACATGTAATTTTTGGAAGGAAAAAAATCAATAATGCTGTGAATATCAGGCTAGACACGACCATGAAGGCAGTCCCTTCAGATGCCTCACTTCCTAGCACTCATTCAGCCTCTTTCCTCCCACCTGTCCTCTCACCCTTTCTCTAACCCAATCCTAGACCCTGTGAATGTAGTTAAAAGAGCATCATAACAACAGTCTTCCAACCAAGAGCAACAAAGGAAGCTTCCAGGAGGCCAGCAGCTGCAGGTCACAGGGTTTCTGCAAATGTGTTCTTTCTAACTGCTATAGCTCCCCGCTGCCTGAGGCTCTGCTGGATTCTGACTCCCAGCATGGGAGACTCACCTGCAACTTTCGTTGAGAGTACATGGGGAGGGGCCTTGGCAGGAGCAGTTCAGTAGACATCTCACCATACCATCATCTCTTTTCTCCCCAACCTCCACCTTAGATTTATAGGAATATAAAATCTGATTAAAATAGCAATTAGGACAGCTTTAAAGGGAAAAATAAGCTCAAGAAAGCCACCTGCTGAATGTGAATGAAAGGGGATCCTCCAACCCACCCACACCTGCCCTCTGTCTCTACCTGGCCCTAACAGTTACAGGGGGTGGAGGAAGACTCGCTCTATCCCAGGGGCAACTCAGCATTGGAATGAGACAGTGGGAACTGGCAAACACATGACTTGGTTCAGGCTCCTCCAAGTGGTTATGTTGGTGGGCTGAGAAAGGAAGAAGCGAGGAGCTGGTGTTTTGGAACCTCGCAGATCTCGGTTTGACTTCCTGGGCTGCTACTTGCTTACTTGTTTTGGGCCAGAAGGCCTTGGGTTTGAATCTCAGGTTGACTCTTGGACAAAGATCTACAGGTGTGGAAGTGAGCACCACGCCTCTAGCTGGACAGGCTTCTGAAGCTGGCAGGCTATGTACTTCCTACATATGGGGAAAGGGACGTCCTTTGAGACCCCCTTAACAAGGAAAGGCTTGGCTACTGATACACTGGGAGCGGATGGACTACAGGCTCCAGGTACCTCTGCCCACAAGTTCCTTAGCATCTCTCCTATGGCACTCTACCTCCTGACAGCTTCCATGCCAGGTGTGATGCTGCTTCCTTCTTCATCAACACAGCCTCATTGCTCAGCATATTGCTGCCTAAGCTGCCCCAATTCCATGGGGTTCCTATCTGCAGCATCAACAAATCCTGAGGGCTTGAGCTGGGGAAGGCATTGAAACAAACGGCTATAACATCCTTCCCTTCTTCTCCATACTGTCTGCAATATCTTGAAAGCTGGAGAACAATATACCCCTTCCTAAATGCCCAGGAAGAGAAGAGATTGGAAAATGGAGCTCCTGGGCCCAGTCTTGCTGGGGGCAAGTTTCTTTGAATCAGGAAGGTAGGTGAGGTAAAGGCCAACTCACTGTCCTTCCCTCGCAGGAAGCCATGTCTGGTCCATATTTTTCTGTGTCTTCCACCCCTACCACCTACCAGGTCTGTTTTACTGTGGTTTTTTTTTTCCTTATAATAAAGATAATTAAAAAAAAAAACAGATTTGGCTCTAAGTAGACACCTGCTGCAAAGGGATGAGGAGATGGTATGGCCACAAGAGCTGGTCAGTGCCCTGAATGACCTTCCAGTTCCTGACTAATGGCCACCGTGCAGGGTGGTATGATGTTCCTGCTCTAACCTTGAGGACTGGCTGAGTGGCTTTCTGGAGTTCCCATAAAGACATTATTTGTTTTCCTCACTTTCATGAACACCCTTATCTTAGTTGGTTCAGGCTACTATAATGAAAATACCATAGACTGAGTGGTTTATAAACAGCAGAAACTTATTTCTCACAGTTCTGGAGGGTGGGAAGTCCAAGATCAAAGATTCCATGTCTGGGGAGGGCCTTTTTTTTTTTTTTATAGAGACAGGGGTCTTGCTGTGTTGCCCAGGCTGGTCCTGAACTCCGGGCCTCAAGTAATCCTTCCACTTCGGCCTCCCAAAGCACTGGGTTTGCAGGTGTGAGCCACCACGTCTGGCCAAAGGTCACTTTCTTTTTTTTTTTTTTTGAGACAGAGTCTTACTCTTGTCGCCCAGGCTGGAGTGCAGTGGTGCGATCTTAGCTCACTGCAACCTCCGCCTCCCAGTTTCAAGCGATTCTCCTGCCTCAGCCTCCCGAGTAGCTGGGACTAAAGGTGCCCGCCACCACACCCGGCTAATTTTTTGTATTTTTAGTAGAGACGGGGTTTCACTGTGTTAGCTAGGATGGTCTCGATCTCCTGACCTCGTGATCTGCCCGCCTTAGCCTCCCAAAGTGCTGGGATTACAGGCGTGAGCCACCGCACCCAGCCCAAAGGTCACTTTCTGATTCATAGTTGGGCATCTTCTCACTATGTCCTCATGGGGGAGAAGGCATGAGGGAGCTCTCTGGTGTCTCTTTCATTTTATTTTATTTTATTTTATTTTTTGAGACAGAATCTCACTCTGTCACCCAGGCTGGAGGTCCTATCATCTCCATTTTACGGATAAGGAAAAAATACTGAGACACAGTGAAATTAAGTAGCTTGCTTAAGGTCACACAGCTAGGGAGTGGCAGAGCCAGGATTTGAACCCAGATAGTTTGCCTTCAGACATTTCAGTCCTAATCACATGGTAATTATTGAGGGTTTCTCTTAAGAAATGAGTATTTATTAATTTAGCTAGTTAGAGACAGAGTCTTGTTCTGTCACCCAGGCTGTAGTGAAGTGAAGCTATCATAGCTTACTGGAGCCTCGAACTCCTGGGATCAAGCAATCCTCCCACCTTGGCCTCCCAAAGTGCTGAGATTACAGATGTGAGGCACCATACCTGGCTAAGAATTGAATATTTATTTATTTATTTATTTATTTATTTATTTATTTTTGAGACAGTGTCTTGCTCTGTCGTCCAGGCTGCATGCAGTGGCACAATCATGGATCACTGCAGCCTCGACTGCTGGGCTTAAGCAAGCCTCCCACCTCAGTCTCCCGAGTAGCTGGCACTACAGGCATGCACCACCATGCCTGGATGATCTTTTTTTTTTTTTTTTTTTTTTTTTAAGTTTCAGTAGAGACAGGGTCTTGCTACATTGCCCAGGCTGGTCCTAAACTCCTGAGCTCACACAATCCTCCCACCTTGTCCTCCCAAAGTGCTGAGATTATAGGAGAACTGAATTTTTAAATTGTACTTAATTTTATGATCAAAAACTCATTTTCCTTTAGGTTGGTCTTTGATCTATTTTAAAGATCACATTGTGGCCGGGTGTGGTGGCTCATGCCTGTAATCCCAGCACTTTGGGAGGTTGAGGCGGGCAGATCACTTGAGTTCAGGAGTTAGAGACCAGCCTGACCAACATGGCGAAACCCCATATCTACTAAAAATACAAAAATTAGCCTGGTGTGGTGGCACACGCCTGTAATCCCAGCTACTTGGCAGGCTGAAGCAGGAGAATTGCTTGAACCCGGGAGGCAGAGGTTGCAGTGAGCCAAGATCGAGCCACTGCAATCCAGCCTTTGCAATGGAGCGAGACTCAGTCTCAAGAAAGAAAAAAAAAATCATGTTGTATCTATTCTTTGCTCTCTAAATCTGCCTTGCTACTCCATGGACCAAAACACTTAAAGAATAACCTGGTTGGACTTTTCAGAAAGTAGCTTTCTAGGAGAGCTTTCTCTCTGACACTATCAGAATCTTTGTTTTTCTGATTTAGCATTTATTAAATAACTACAGTTTGATAGGTAAAGGAAGCAAGATGGAGGTAACACTGCCAGAAAATTTTAAAATGCAGCTAGTTGATTTCCAGCTACCAACTGCATCATTCTTCAATTTGCAGATGAGTCAGAATTCTTTTTGAGACGGAGTTTTTTTTTTTTCCGCTCTTGTTGCCCAGGCTGGAGTGCAATGGCACAATCTTGGCTCACTGCAACCTCCGCCTCCAGAGTTCAAGTGATTCTCCTGCCTCAGCCTCCCGAGTAGCTGGGATTACAGGCGCAAGCCACCACACCCTGCCAATTTTTCCATTTTTAGTAGAGACGGGGGTTTCATCATGTTGGCCAGGCTGGTCTCGAACTCCTGACCTCAGGTGATCCACCCGCCTCGGCCTCCCAAAGTGCTGGGATTGTAGGCATAAGCCACCGTGCCAGGCCCAGAATTTTTAAAATATATGTGAAATATACATAAAAGAGTCTAGAAATACGAGGTGTCATTCTGTCATCTCCACCTGCGAGAAACCTGAAAATAGAGGCATTCCCACTGGCCCAATCCTGACACTGCAGCAGGAGCCTCCAAGCTAGTCATTGCCAAAGAGTGGGGCTCAAGAAGTAACCCAAGATGGAAGAAGCCCAATGATCCATCTGGAGTCACTCTGGTGGTTCTGAGCAGAGGCTGGGCAGAGGCACTGTTACACCAAACCACTTACAGCAGGAAGTTAGGCAACAATATTGTTTGGGAGTATCAGCTTCATTCTATGAATTCTATTAGCTACACCCTGACTTTCATTCCTTTGGAGTCAAGGCCATCTTTACTGTAGCACTGGGGTTTCCAAGAACTCAACTGACAGCTAAGTACGCTCCAAAATTTCCTATTGCCTCTGGGCAGCATCACTGAAGGCCCAGCTGTGTGGTCAACATTTACCTTGCAGGTGTGTTCATTTCTGCTGTGATATTTTTGGATTCCAATTATGCTTATAGCTTTTGAGGCTTAATTGTTTACTCACACAGAATAGTTTTTCGGATCATAGATGCAAACTCTTCAAGGGAAGGACTTTCTGAATTATCTTTATACTCCCAGGACTTGGCAGAGAAGCCAGCACAGAATTTAACAAAGTTGTGCTGGCTCATGCCTGTAACCCTAGCACTTTGAGAGGCCATGGTGGGAGGATGGCTTGAGGCCAGGAGTTCGAGACAAAGGTGTGCTGCATGAAAGAATGGTAGCCAGTCTTCCTGTGTGATGCTGAGGGAACATTTTGGTGAGTTTCCCTTTTTCTAGAAATATGTTCCCATAGGTGAGAAGAAAAGGTATATACAATTTACAATCCTGCTTTTTAAAAAAGTTAATATGATATAGGCATTTTCCTGTGTTACCATAAATTCTTCCCAAGCATTTTTGGTATGTGCTTGATTAATATTCTATTGTATGAATGTGTCATACTTTTCTAAGCCAGTCTCCTGGTGTTCAGCATTTTGATTATTTTCTGTTATTTTTAATTTTTTTTTAGAGATGGGAACATGTCACCCAGGCGGGAGTGCAATGGCAAGATCATGGCTCACTATAACCTCGAACTCCTAGATTCAAAAGATTCTCCTGCCTCAGCCTCCTGAGCCACTGGGATTACAGCTGTGAGCCACCATGCCTGGCTATTTTCTGTTGTTAACTATTATAAACAGAATTGTGACTAGCTTTTTCATTTGCATTTTGGCTTAGTTTCTTAGGATTCCCTGACCTGGAATTTCTGGGTTAAATGATATTAGTAACTTTTTGCTAATTCGATAGTTGAAAACACGTCATTTTATGTTTTTTTCCTTCTTCTTTTTTTTTTTTTTTGAGACGGAGTCTTGCTCTGTCACCAGGCTGGAGTGCAGTGGTGTGATCTCGGCTCACCGCAACCTCTACCTCCCACGTTCAAGCGATTCCCCTGCCTCAGCCTCCCAAGTAGCTGGGACTACAGGTGCGTGCCACCACACCTGGCTAATTTTTTGTATTTTAGTAGAGACGGGGTTTCACCATGTTAGCCAGGATGGTCCTGATCTACTCACCTCGTGATCCGCCTGCCTTGGCTTCCCAAAGTGCTGGGATTACAGGCATCAGCCACTGTGCCCAGCCCATCTTAAGGTTTTAATCTGTATTTCTTTTCTTGCTAATGGTGCCAGTTTTCTTTATCTTTGTTTACTAGTTGTAGTTTCTCCTTTTCAAACTGTCTGTTCATGTCCTTTGTCGATTTCCTGGTAAGGTCTTAGCATTTTTCTTATCAATTTGCATGAGTTTTTTTCCATTGTAAAGATCCTAAGCCTCATTATATTTACTGAAAACAATTTACCTCTTTCTGTATTCTGGGTTTTATTATAATGTTTGGTTATTGATATCAATATATTCTAATTTTGCATAACTTAGTGTTTTCCCTTGTGCTTTGTTTCCAACTTTAAAATTATCTTATTTAGAGACAGGGTTTTGCTCTGTGAACCAGGCTGGAGTGCAGTGGTACGATCACAGTTCACTGCAGCCTTGAACTCCCAGGCTCACCTGATCCTCCTGCCTCAGCCTCTTGAGTAACTGGGATTACAGACACGCACCACCAGGCCCAGCTAATTTCCCTTCCAAATCCAATATTGTCCAGCTGCTGACCTTATGACTTTGCAAGCTGCTCTCTCTAAAGTAATCAATGACCTTCTGCTACTTTTCAAATCCAGTGGCACCACTTGACCCTTGGAGGCATGTGAAAGGGCAACAGCACCTCTCTTCTTGCTCTCCTAGGTGGACCCTATTGGTTTTCTCCCTAGAATCATCTACCCTTTGTCATTGGTTTCTCTTTCTCAGTTTCCTTTGCCTGATCCTCCTCATCCTCTTATTTCCAAAGGTTCCAGGTGCTCCAGAGCTCATTCTCCATTAATACTTATTCCCTAGGTGATTCATCTCATCTAGTCCTCTGTTTTTAAATGGCAATTTGATCCTGATGCCTCTCCAATTTCTATTGCCAGCCTCCACCTCTCATCGGAACTCCAGACTCCAACTTCTTCTGCAACATCTTCACTTGGCTATCTAACAGGTGTTCCAAACTTAACATGGTCAAAATCTTGATTTGCTCTCTCAGGTTAATCCGCCCCACCTGAGCAAATGGCATCCTGACCTTAGAGATTCTTATTCTGAAAGGCTTGCAGTCATCTTTGACTCCTCCTTCTGTCCCACCCTAAGTCAATCTTTCGGCAAATCTTATCAAATATATCCAGAACCCAGTCACTCCTCCCCACCTGCATCAACATGACTCCATGATTTCGCTCTCTCTCCCCTGGGCCACTGCAGTAGAATCCCAACTGGTTTACCTGCTTTTACTCTCGCCCTTGGTACCATCTGCTGCCCACATCGTAGATTTTTAAAAGTAAAGCAGATCATGACATCACACCCCTGTGCAGAACCTTCCAGGAAAGTCTCTACCATCTTCTCTAAGTCTCTTCGTGATCCCACCCCACCTCTCTGACTTGGTCTCCTCCCTTGCTCACTCAGCTCCAGGCACCTTGGTTGTGTGATTTGTGAAAGACACCAAGCATGCTCCTGCCTCAGGGAGCTTGCACCTGTTCTTCCCTCTGGCTGGAATGCTCTTCCGCAGATGCCCACATGGCTTGCTGCCCCGTGTGCCAGGTTTTACCTAAATGACGTTTCATAATAAAGGCCTTCCCTTACTCTGCGTTGATTTTCTTCCTAGCACTTATCACCCCTGACATATGATATACATTTGTTTATTGCCTGTCTCCACTGACTAGAATATTGTGGTAAGCAGTCTCAAAGTGGTTCCCCATGATCTGAACTTCCTGGTATTCATGCCCTTATGTAATCCCCTCCCCTTCAGTGTGGCCTGGACTTATTGGCAGTAATTCAAAATAAATAAAATATGGTAAAAGTAATGGGATGTCACTTCTGAGAATGTTTTACAAGAAGACTGACTTCTCTCTGTTCCTTTCCACCCGCAACTCCCAGCCCAGTAGAGATGTCCACGTTGCAATGAGCTGACATCTCTGGCCAGTAGCCAGCAGGGACCTGGGGCCTGCCAACTACCATGTGAGTGAGCTGGGGTTGAAGGCTGAATCCTCCCCTGGTTGGCCTTAAGATGACTGTAGCCCCAGCTGACATTTTTTTTTTTTTTTTGAGACAGAGTCTCGCTCTGTCGCAAAGGCTAGTGTACAATGGCGCAGTCTTGGCTCACTGCAACCTCTGTCTCACAGGTTCAAGCGATTCTCCTGCCTCAGCCTTCCAAGTAGCTGGGATTACAGGCACATGCCACCACGCCTGGCTAATTTTTTATATTTTTAGTAGAGACGGGGTTTTGCCATGTTGGACAGGCTGGTCTCGAGCTTCTGACCTCAAGTGATCCACCCACCTCGGCCTCCCAAAGTGCTGGGATTACAGACGTGAGCCACCGCGCCCGTGGGGCAGTGGCTGACATTTTGATAGCAGCCTTATAAGAGAACCGAAGCCAGAGGCACCCAACTAAGCCCTGCCCAGTTTCCTGACTCACAGAAACTGTAAAATAATAAATACTTGTTGTTTTAAGCCTCTGAGTTTCAGGATAATGCAACAGATGACTAAAGGATCTCTGTCATTATCTCTGGCACCTAGAAAAAAACCTGGCACACAGTAGGTACTCAGAAATATTTTGGAATGAATAAATGAATTTCAGGACTTTTTCTAGGAAGATGGTCAGTCTTGCTGTGGATGATGTGTGCAAATGTGAATCCTGGAACTGCTTCAGCCACTCCATGGCCATTTGTGAGGTCAGCCTGAATGCAAGGCCAACACAGAGGGGCATATCCAAGAAAACAGTGAAGTTGCAAAGCCAGAGCCCCAACAAACACATCTGCCCTACCTGTAAATTGTTTTGGCTACTTTATCAAAGTTTAAGCTAGTTTGGTCTCAGCTTTCAAGAACTTGTAACTAAAAGCATCCTAATGATTACACTTTTCATGGCATCATTTCCTTTTTCTCTCTCTCCGCATGTTCCTTTTTTTCTTTCTTCTGCCTACCCCCTTATGGTAGAGATTACAATGGTCTATCCAGTTTCCATTCCTTTCATTCCTTACCAAGGGAACCTGATTTAGTTGGTCCAGTGAGGGGCCTAGCTAAGAATTGCATTTCCAGCCTCCCTTGAAAATAGTTCTAAGTTTTGGCCAATGTAAGCAGAAGTTATGTAGTGAGTCTCCTGGAAAGACTTCCTTAAAAGCAGCCCCACTTGGCTGGCAGACACCTTTTTCCTTTGGCCTCTTCCGCTTTCCTGCTGCCTGAAATAGGATGATGGGACCTAAAATGACCGTTTTGTGAAACTAAAGCAAATTTGAGGATAGGCCACACACACTAAGTATGGTGGAAGAAAAAGAGAGCCTGAGTGTCTAATGAAGCCAAGAGTCTAACCCTGAAAGCCTCACTGCTGAACTCTGTGATGAGAAGAAACCAATCCTAATCTTATTCATTGCCTTTCTGTTATTTATTTATTTATTTAGAGACAAGGTCTCACTCTGTCACCCAGGCTGGAGTGCAGTGGCGCAGTCACAGCTCACTGTAGCCTCAAACTTCCGGGCTCAAGCAATTCTCCCACCTCAGCCTCCCAAGTAGCTGGGACCACAGGCGCGTGCTACCACACCTGGCTAATTTTTTGACTTTGTGTAGAGATGGAGTTTCACCATGTAGCTCAGGCTCAGGCTGGTCTTGAACTCTTGAGCTCAAGTGATCCTCCTGCCTCAGCCTCCCAAAGTGCTGGGGTTACAGGCACGAGCCATCATGCCTGGCCGTCCTTCCTGTTACATGTATAATAGTTTAACATCAACCTGACTGATATAAGCCTTACATGTGAAGTCCCCAGGGTCTGTCCCTGTCTTCTTTCCCCCGCATGCTCTCCCCAGGTGATCTCATCTGCTCCTGTAATTTAAGAATGATCTCCTTTATAAGGACTTCCAAACCAATGCCTGTACCTCATGAGTATCTCCCAAGCTCCAGACTCAGAGTCTTGAGTGACTCCTATATGTCCCAAACTAGATGACACTTAGAAGCATACTAGGAAGCAAAGCATGGGTTACAGATTATGGAGCCAGCTGGCTATAGTTTCCGATCCTGACTCACTTTCTGAGTAACCATGGGTGAGCAAACATTATTTCTCAGCCTTTGTTTTCTTATCTCTGAAATGATCATAAAAACATTACTTCATAGGGTTTTTATGACAAAAATATCTCTAAAACAGTAATGGCATATAACCAGTGCTAAATACATTGAGTTCTCTCCTACCCCATCACCTGTCCCCATCCCTGTCCATATTCCCAGTCTTCTGACTTCTCACCTTCAGGTAAATGACTTTACGAACTACCTAGTCTTCCACGCTAGACATCTTGGAATCTTCTTCAACTTCTGTCATTTGCCATCATTCCGTCATGGCCAATCGACTAAATTCTGTTGAGTTTTTATCCCAGAACCGTGACCTCGCTTTCCTACCTCCATTGCAACTCCTGGCTTGAACTCTTATTAGCCCTTGTCTGGCTTATTCCTATGGCCAACCACAGCCTCTTCACAACTTAATCTCCCACCCTTCTACCAAGGTTGTTTCCTTAAACATAAAAACAGGATCATGTCTCAGCATAGCTTACTGACCTTTCCTGACTTGTGTGGCCCTCAGAATAAAATCCAAATTCCAGAAGCAGTCATCCAAGGCTGTCCATCAAGGCCCTGACACCCTCCACCCTGTCCCAGCCTCTTCTTCCTCATTCCCCGGGGACTCACCATTCTCCAGACAGATCAGGCCCTTTCCTGACTGTCTTTGCACCTGTTGGAATGTGTGTATACTGCCCCTGGTCCTTTAATTATATCATCACCTTCAATATGTATATGGCCCAGTAATTGTTTCAAAGTTTAATTTGTTTTTCTCCCTGCAGTTCCCCTTTTTCCTGTCCCCATTCTAAAAGGATCTGTTCTCAGCCTCAGGGCCGACTGGGCAGGATGACCACAGAGTTGACTGCAGACTCTTCCCTTTCCTGGCTCTTATTTCCCAAGCCCTAAGCTCACTGAGGTGAACAGAGCTTGAGGTGAGGGTCTCTGATGGAAACAGTGCTAGAGGGAGGGATTTCCCTCATACCAAGAAGAGATCCTGGGCCTGAGAAGAGGAAAGAGACATCTCTGGCGCCCATCAGTGGCAGGGATCTATACTATCCTTTCTGGATGTATCAGGCACTGGGTGGAAATTCCCATGGTCCATCAGGGAGATGGAGTGTGATATAGTTTGGATATTTGTCCCCTCCAAATTTCATGTTAAAATGTGATCCCCACCAATGTTGGAAGTGGGGCTTAGTGGGAGATATTTGGTCACAGGGGCAGATGATTCATGAATGGCTCGGTGCCATCCCCTTGGTGATGAGTGAGTTCTCATTCTATTAGTGCACATGAAATTGGGTTGTTCAAAGGAAGCTGGCACCTCCTTCTCGCTCTCTTGCTCTCTCTCTTGCCATGTAACATGCCTGTTCTCCCTTTGCCTTCTGCCATGAGCAAAAGCATCCTGAGCCCTCACCAGAAGCAGATGTTGGTGCCGTGCTTCTTATACAGCCTGCAGAACTGCGAGCCATATAAACCTCTTTTATTTATAAATTACCCAGTCTCGGGTATTCCTCCTTTTTTTTTTTTTTTTTTTTTTTTTTTTTGAGACAGGGTCTCTCTCTGTTGCCCAGACTGGAGTGCAGTGGAATCATTGTAGCTCACAGCAGCCTCAACCTCTTGGTCTCAAAATATCCTCCTGCCTCAACCTCCCAAGTAGCTGGGACTACAGGCATGTGCCATCATGCCCAGCTAATTTTTAAATTTTTTTGTAGAGATGGGGTCTCCCTATGTTGCCCAGGTCGGTCTCAAACTCCTAGGCTCAAGGGGTCCTCCCACCTCAGCCTCCCAAAGTGCTGCGATTACAGGCATGAGCCACCGTGCCCTGCCCAGGTATTTCTTCATAGCAATTTAAAAAGACTAATACAGGGTCCTACCGCCAGGGTTCCTACGTCACAGAAACAGCAGCACCAGGGACTGAAGGGCCCTTCAGGCTAACTAAGGCCACAGAATTTTAGCACAGCCTTGGGTGCAGGGGGAATCCCCAGGAAGGACTAAGATGACTTTCCCACAGCCCTAACAGGATGAGGGCTGAATGTGAAAATGAAGTTGAATGATACGATAATGAAATGGGGTATTTATTGACCTGCTGAGCTTGTGCACTGAGCTTCTTAACTGCTTGAGAAGCAGGCCTCCACCTGTCTTCCCCAGCTACTGCCCTGTTCTCCCTAAATGCCCTCTGCTCTCTGGCTCTTGCCTTTCGGCTCCAGATGTCTGGCTCCCTAGACCTGCTGTCATGGGTATTTGCCAACCTTCACAATTTCCCACCTGGTTCTTTGGACTTTTGAGTTTCCTGAAGTTGGCTCTGCAGGCAGCTTGAGTTTTGGAATCCTTTATTACCTAGTTAGATGTCTGGCTACAGCCCTTGTTCCAACCCATCTCCAGCTGAGCCAGCCTCTGGCCCTCAAGGGTAGAAGAAAGAAGGGACTCAAGCACAGAAAGCTTTTTTCTCTTTGCTTCCTGACATAACTGTATTCATCCTTCAAGTCCTTTTTCATATGTTATCTCCTGGGATCATTCCCTGACCTCCTTAGGTAGGATTCCTTTTCTGGGTTTCCATAGCATTTTGTTTATACATCTGTCCCCTCACAGTGCATTCTTCATATGTTTATATGGTGGTCTTTCCACCTTGACTATGAGCACCTTGGGGGCAGGACCCCTGCTTCATTCACTTAGCACAATGTCAGCTACAGAGTAAGCCTCAAAAATGCTTGTTAAATGCCATTTTTCATGCAGTCTCCACACTGCCACGTACTCTTCTTTTTCCAGCCTTCTTTTTCTCTGTATCAATAAGACATGCCTTTGGCTGCAGGTAATAGAGAGCCTGACTGCAGTGATTTAATAGTTAGCGACTTTTTTTTCTCACACGAAAAGGAGTTTGGGCCAGGTGTAGTGGCTCACACCTGTCTGTAATCCCAGCACTTTGGGAGGCCGAGGCAGGTGGATCAGTTGAGGTCAGGAGTTCCAGACCAGCCTGGCCAACTTGGTGAAACCCCGTCTCTACTAAAAATACAAAAGTTAGATGGGCGTGATGGCGGGTGCCTGTAATCCCAGCTACTCAGGAGGCTGAGGCAGGAGAATCACTTGAACCAAGGAAGCGAAGGTTGCAGTGAGCTGAGATCATGCCACTGCACTCCAGCCTGGGCAACACAGCGAGACTCCATCTCCAAACAAAAAAAAAAGAAAAAAAGGAGTTTGGAGGCCAGGTGCAGTGGCTAATGCCATAAAAGCAATTTGGGAGGCCAAGGTGGGAGGATCACTTGAGTCCAGGAGTTGGAGGCTGCAGTGAGCTATGGTCGCACCACTGTACTCAAGCCTGGGAAACAGAGTGAGACATTGTCTCAAAAAAACAAACAAACAAACAAACAAAAACAGAAGTCTGGGCTAGGTGTGGTGGCTCATGCCTGTAATCCCAGCACTTTGGGAGGTCAAGGCAGCCGAATTACTTGAGGCCAGGAGTTTGAGACTAGCCTGGCCAACATGGCAAAACCCCATGTCTACTAAAAATACAAAAGTTAGTCAGGCATGGTGGCACATGCCTGTAATCCTAGCTACTTGGGAGGCTGAGGCATGAGAATTGCTTGAATCCAGAAGGCAGAGGTTACAGTGAGCCAAGATCTTGCCACTGCATTCCAGCCTTGGCTATAGAGCAAGACTGTCTCAAAAAATAAAAAGCAGTCTGGAGGTAAGAAACCTAGGACCGTCAGAGACCCAGCCTCCTCCTGTCTTTCTATCCTGTCCATTTTAATGTGCGGAACATAAGGTGGCTGCTGTGCCTCTGAGCATTGTGTACCTGTTCTGGGCAGGAAGAAGTAGAAAGGGTGAAGAGCCAACTCTGTCCCTTTTCATCAGGAAAGCACAGTTGTCCTAGAAGACTTCTGCTGACATCTCATTGGCCGGAACTATGTCACATGGCCACCCCTAGCTGGAAGGGAAGCTAAGAAGGGGGAAGGCAAAGGACAAAGTGGAGAAGTGTGGGTGTGAATGAGAAAATTCTTGGGCCTCACTCCAGACCTACTGAATCAGAAATGCTGGAGACGGGCCCTGGCAATCTGTGATACAGCAAGCCCTCCAGGGGATTTTGATGCAGCTGACACTGGAGAATCATAGCAAAATATGAAGGCCAGTATTATGGTAGGAAAAAATACTGGACTAGAATTCAAATCAATTTCTTGGTACAAGTTTTGTTATGGCTAGCCAAGAGACCTTAGTTTTCTGTCTATAAAATGGCAGTAATAATGGTTGCTCTAGGCCGGGTACAGTGGCTCATGCCTGTAATATCAGCACTTTGGGAGGCTAAGGCGGGTGGATCACGAGGTCAGAAGTT
The DNA here is from genome assembly GCF_029281585.2 of Gorilla gorilla gorilla. Taxonomy (NCBI): domain Eukaryota; kingdom Metazoa; phylum Chordata; class Mammalia; order Primates; family Hominidae; genus Gorilla; species Gorilla gorilla. Next base: position 100,806,465 of record NC_073231.2, on the reverse strand, counting down.
GGAGACCAGCCTGGCCAATATGGTGAAACCCCGTCTCTACTAAAAACTACAAAAAAATTAGCCAGGTGTAGTGGTACGTGCCTGTAGTCCTAGCTACCTGGGAGGCTGAGGCAGGAAAATCGCTGGAACCCGGGAGGCGGAGGTTGCAGTGAGCTGAGATGGTGGCACTGCACTCCAGCCTGGGCGACAGAGCGAGACTCCGTCTCAAAAGAAAAAAAAAACAACAATAATGGTTGCTCTGACTTCATTCTCTGAATTGTTGTGAGGACCAATTTAAACAATGCAGATGAAAACATGTTGAAACTGTAAGTCATTAGATAATTGTACTGATTTAAAATGGTAAAAGTTCTTATTGAATGAATGAAAGGTTGGATGGTACTAAGGAAGGAGGAGAAGTTTTGTATGAGGTAGGCCTGGAGTTCAAGGACAAAAATGAAATGTGAGAGAGTGTAGTGGTGAATTTTATGTGTTAGTGGAGAACACTGATGAATAAGAGAAAAAATTTTCTAATTGGGACCGAGTGGTTTATTTTGCTTCTCTGTATTGTTGGTCAAAATTCCAAAAGAATGATAGTCTCTTGACACTGTTTCTGTGTTCAGAGATTATTGCATATAATTAATAAAAGGTGAAAAATGTCTATGTGCTGGACTTTTAGAGTTTTGGTCTCTCACAAGATGTTTTCTTGGGTAATAATTATAGAGCAATCTTGCAATAGCCTTGTCACAGTTTATGTAGCTGATGTGTTGGGCAGAGTGCAAATGCCTGGGAAAAGCAAAGCTACCCGTAAAAGGTATGAAGGGTTTGTTCGAAAAGTTACAACAGTCAGGGACAAAAATAGAAATTGAAACCACAGACGTTCAGAATACACTGTTATCAAAAACAAATGTTTGCAGCAGCTCCAGTGGTTGCTGCTACAGGTGGTTTCCATGAGAGGAAAGAGGACATAGACATACATGGTTTCAAAACAAACACTTTGGAGGATAATGAAATGGAGCATTTAGCAGAAAGGTTGGTAAGAAGATGTGAAACAAATGAAAGGGATTTAGCGTTCTGCCACTTGGAATAAAAGTACTGAGATGTCATTGTCTGTGCACCAAGCAAGGCGTCCATCCTTTATTGTATTAAAACTGCTCACTCGATTCCTTGTTCATTAGTTCCACAACAGCCACCCATATAACAGACATGGAGCAGTTTCCACCGGATGAACTTAGACAAGTCATCAGCTGCTAACGAGGCACCAGGGAAGTCCCAGTCATATCTACATTTGCCTTCAGATAACCTTTACGGGTTTGGAAATTGCCATGATGAAAATAGCAGAGTCGTACTGAAGTTGGGAGTTTGACCTGTCTATTCAGGTGAAAACCACAATGTCAAGAAGGAAATGTTGGCAGCTGTGTGAAAGCACCAAAAACCAATGAGTTGCACGTCTTCAATGCATGAAGTATACAGCATGTCAATTTTATCTCTATAAAGCTGCTACCAAAAAAAAGAAGGAAGTGTTTTTAAGGCAAAGATCTGGTGACACAGAGGCTATGCAGTAGCTAAGAGACTTTGTTTGTATATGTCTTGGTTAAGTTTGTCTGCACAAAATGTGAAGCCAAGGTTTACTCATTGATCGATCTGTTTAACATCTGGACTCGGACATGCAAGTGCTGTGATAAGAGAGTTTGTAGAAGTAAAATCACAAAACCACGTGATCCTTGGTGCTGGGGACAGACAATATAATCTGCACATGAAAAGCTGATGAAATGTAAACATCCGAAACTGGGGGGGACCCAAAGCCAAGGTCAGTTCATACAAATAGGCCAAGCCAGGCATGGTGGCTCATGCCTATAATCCCAGCATTTTGGGAGGGCAAGGCGAGAGGATCACTTGAGCCCAGGAATTCGAGACCAGCCTGAGCAACATAGTGGGATCTCATCCCTACAAAAAATAAAAAAAATAAAAATAACAGCCTGGCATGGTGGTATGCACCTGTAGTCCCAACTACTCAGGAGGCTGAGGTGGGAGGATCACTTGAGCCCAGGAGGTAGAGGCTGCAGTGAGCCATGAATGTGCCACTGCACTCCAGCCTAGGAAACAAAGCAAGACTCAGTCTCTAAAAAAAAAACCAAAAAAACAAAAAGCAACAACAAAAAAATTGGCCAATGCTAAGTCAGGGATTCAAAATATTCAACCACCTTTGGAACTGGACTTTCTGAGGGTGTTTTAGTTGTCAATTAGGCAAATGGAGTCTTATCTGTTTGTCCTCTTCCCCTTCCAAGAACCCATTGACCTCCTTCCTCCTCTTCAAGCCTTGAGTACCTAGTATGTAGGTAGCCAGGACAGCTGTAATTTGATATGTGAATGTGTTTCCTCCTTTACATCCTGGGAGATTGTTATGGTTACTGCTGCTCTCAAAGACAGGAATTGAAATGCAGCTTGGTTGGACTGGAGAGTCTCAGAGTGAGGATTCCTGAGGTCAAGTGCCAGCCCCATCACTCACAGGTTATGTGACCTGAGTAAGTCATTGGATACTTCTTGATCCCATCCCTTCTCAGGTACTCAGGCTTTGCTACCGCAATCACCTCCTCTCTCCCGCAGCCAGTTTCAGCTTCTCTGCCATATCATTCTTACCAGCAATACCAGTAGTTGTAATTCCTCCCATAGTAAAAGCCCAAAGTAAAGACAAAACCTCCCTGTCTTCCCATTCACATCTAGTTCCACTTTGATCCTTTGCTTTCCTTTACAACAAAATTTCTAAGAAAATAATTGCTTAGTGTTATGGGCTGAATTGTGTGCCTCGCAAATTCATATGTTGAAGCCCTAATCCCTAGCACTTCAGAATGTGACCATACATGACTGGGCGCAGTGGCTCACGCCTGTAATCCCAGTACTTCGGGAAGCTGAGGCTGTCAGATCACCTGAGGTCAGGAGTTTGAGGCCAGCCTGGTCAATATGGTAAAACTCTGTCTCTACATGGTGGTGTGTGCCTGTAATCCCAGGTACTCAGGAGATTTGCTTGAACCCAGGAGAATCCCAGGAGAACTGCTTGAATCCCAGGAGAATTGCTTGAATCCCAGGAGAATTGCTTGAACCCAGGAGGCGGAGGCTGCAGTGAGCTGAGATCATGCCACTGCACTCTAGCCTGAGCGACAGAGCAAGATTCCATCTCAAAAAAAAAAAAAAAAAAAGAATGTGACTATGTGTGGAGATAGGGCTTTGAGACAGGTGATCAACAGGTCATTAGGGTGGCCCCTAATCCCGTATGACTAGTGTCCTTACGAGAAGAGGAGATTAGGATGCAGACAACACAGGCAGAGCATGTGGGCACAGAGGGAGAAGACAGCCATCCACAAGCCAAGGAGAGAGGCCTCAGCAGAAACAAGCCCTGACAACACATTGATTTTGGACTTCCAGCCTCCAGAACTATCAAGAAAATACCTTTCTGTTCTGTAAGATGCCCAATCTGCAGTTCTTAGTTATGGCAGCTCCAGAAGTAAATATATTTAGACCTTCTATGTCTGCTTCCTCACCTCCAGTCTCTCTTTCTTGTGATTTTCCTCCTTCTTTTTAACCTACTCCAGTCAGGACTCCATGGCCACCAACCACTCCTCACGAACTGCCCGTGCCGAAGTCACCACTGACCACCATCTGTTGTGCTGGACCCCTGCTGACTCCAGTAGGGCTGGCACCATGTCAGAGAGGCCGAAGAAGAGACCTGGAGACAACAAACGAGACATAGGGTTTGTTGGATGGATTTACAAACAGGGATGGTCCAATGGCGCTGGACAGGAGCACCACCACCATTTGTAAAAAGCATGCAGTTTGTATGGCATTTTCACTTAGCGACCTCCACCTAGCAACCTTCATTTAACCCCAAACAAAGAGCCTCTTTCCCCTGTACAACCCTCATTCCAAGAGGTGGCCCGGGGGTTCAGATGTCCTTCATGAATAATGAGTGAATTTCTGGGTTGGCTGCTTCCACATTCCTCAGCTCGTAACTCCAAACACACATCTTCTTAGACTACAAGGTCATTCTCAGGGTATGTGTAAGTGAAGTTATTGCTATCAATACATCTGCTGTAGACCATCTTGCTGGATCTAGAAGCCACCTCGCTGTTCTCATTGTATCTGGCTTCTCTGCAGGTGGTCACACTTTCCTTCCAAAGACAGTTTCAGTACTTGGATCAGGCCACCACGCTGTCTTATTTTTCAGTCACCCCATTGGCTGTCCCTTCTCACTCTTCTCGGCTGGATATCCCTTATCTTCTTTCTTCTAAATGTCAGAGCCCTGGGCCCAGCTTTCAGCCCTTTCCTCTGTCCATAATCTCTCCCTAGCTCCTTGATCCAGTTCTATGGCTATAAATATTAAAGCTGATAAGTTGCACATTTACATCACCACTCCCACCTCCTCTTTGAGCTCCAGACCCAAATATTCAATTGCTCTGGAACTTCCACCTGGATATAAAAAGCATTTCAAGCTCAGTGTGTCTCCCTCATCCTTTGTTTCTCCCCATTTTTTTATTTTTTGAGATGGAATCTCACTTTGTCGTCCAGACTGGAGTGTAGTGGCATGATCTTAGCTCACTGCAACCCCCGCCTCCCAGGTTCAAGTGATTCTCCTGCCTCAGCCTCCCGTGCAGCTGGGATTACAGGTGCATGCCACCCCACCTGGGTAATTTTTGTATTTTTTAGTAGAGATGGGGTTTCACCACATTGGCCAGGCTGGTCTCGAACTCCTGACCTCAAGTGATCCGCCCACCTCAGCCTAACAAAGTGCTGTGATTACAGGCATGAGCCACTGCGCCTGGCCCCCATTCCCTTTAATAGTATCATTATTCACAGTGGGAGATCAGAACCCCAAGCACCATCCTTGATTCTCTTTCTCTCACATTTCACATCAGTCCACTAAGCAGCCTTATCGTCTCTGTCTTCAAAATAAATCTTCATCTCAGTCATTCATTTACCTCCCCCTCCACTGCTGCCACCCTGGTCCTAACCCCACCCTCCATCCTCTGACTCACTGCATCTTATTTCCCTGCCTTCCATCTACCCACTACGAGTGTTTCCTACACAGTAGCCAGGGGGATTCTTTTGAAATTATTGAATCCTTTCATTTCCCATCACATTTTGAATGAAATCTAGACTTTTCATTCTGGTTTGCATGTTCCCTCCTGACCCAGACCCTGCCCACCTCTCTGATCTGGTCTCCTTCTCCAGTCTCTTTCCCTCACTGCACTCTGGCCACACTGCTGGTCCTCTAAGCACCCCTGTGGCATGGTGGGGCCTTCACACTCACTGTTCCTTCTGCTACTAGTCACTGATGAGAGCTTCACAGAGCTTGCTTGCCCCTTTCATCATGCAGGGCTTGGCTCAGAACTCACCTTCTGGAGAGGCCTTCCTTGACCCCCCAGCTCATATAGCACTTGCCCAAACGCTGGAAAACCCAGCACGCTCAGGTTACTCTTATGACCTTTTAATAAGCTCTTACTATAGTGCCAAGCATTGTATTAAATGCTTACATGCATTATCTCATTAACCTCGGAACCACTGAAGGAGGCATTCTAATCATCCCCATTTTATGCAACAGGAAATGGAGGCTAAGAGAGGTCAAGCCTAAAGTCATTCAGCTTGCACTAAGGTCTGATTCTAGAATTAGGGCTCTTAACCATTAGATTCAGCTGATTCAGCTGCTTCTCACTTTAAATTCTGTTCTGAGTTATGGATTACATGGCTTCCAGGAGTTTAATTTACAGGACTGATTGGTTTCTATTGCACTTGTGTTTGAGCAGGTAAAGTAACTCAGGTGTATCAGTGTGTGCTAGGGAGGGACTTCTTTTCCAAACTATGGTTTTCAACATTCACATAATACAAAATGCAGGTTAGGGAGGCACAAATTCAAGCATAGGTCAAGACCACCTCTGTGGTTTCTACTTATAGACTTATTAAAGAAGATGAAGATATTTTGCTGTTGATTTTATGGTTTGAGGGGGCTCAAGTTCTCAGAAGTTATTAAAGCTTTTAAGCATTTTTCCTCTTATTTTCTTTTAAAATCCTATTTCCTTTTCATCTATTTGGGGTTCAAAAAAGGGAAATAGATAAATAAATAACATCCTATTTCCACATGGTGATTAGAGACAAAATACTTCAAATGAGAAGCACTATAGTTTGAACGTGTTCCACAAAGTTCATGTGTTAAAAACTAAATCCCCAATGCAACAGTGTTGACAGGTGGACCTTTAAGAGGTGATTAGGTCATGAGGGCTCTGCCTCATAAAAGGATTAATGCTGTTATCCCAGCAGTGGGTTAGTTATCACAGGAGTGGATGCCTGATAAAAAGGATGAGTTTGATCCCCTTCCTCTCATGTGTGTGCACATGTTTTCTTGCCTTTCTGTGGGTCTGTCGACCTTGGATTTGCCAGACTCCACAATTGTAAGAAATAAATCTCTGTTCTTTATGAGTTACCCATTCTCAGGTATTCTGTTATAGCAACACAAAATGAACTAGGACAAGAAGGGTCTATGTGCTGGTAAGAACACACACTTACCAAAGACCTACATGTGCCAGGCACCTTTCTGCCTTTATTGTCTCTCTGAGCTGGTATTATTGTCCCTCTTTTACAGGTGAGGAAACTGAGGCACTTAGAAGATAAGCAACTGTCCCCATTCCAGAGCAGGAACTCCATAATTATCTGTTCTTTCCTTCCTTACCAGACAGCACAGAGTGTATTTATCTCCAGCATGCAACAGAATTGATTACCTGAGGCCCATTCTGTGAGACCTGTTCTCAGGGCTCTACAATTTAGTTCCACGTTATAATAATAAACACAAAAAGTGACTTCTCAGAGATCTGTGGCCCTTTCCGGAAGTGTTGGAAAAACCAAAAAGACAGCAAAGGAATTCAAAGTTCTACAGCTCTTCAGCTTGTAAACCTATGGGTCTGGTCAGGTCACCATCAGATACCAGATCATGCCAAATCCTCAGTTACACTGTGTAGCCTGAGAACAGCACTGCTCTTAAGCACAGCAAGGACTCTTCTACCTCAGGCCTTTGCACTTGCTCTTCCTGCTCCTGGACCACTCTTCTATGCCCTTTGGTTCTCAATGCTCAAATGCCACCTCCTCAGAGAGGCCCTCCTGACCACACTACCTCCCCACCAACTTCTCTCTAATCCTTTACCCAGCTTATCTTTCTTCACAGCACCCATTAAATTATATATTTACTTGTTTATTGTATCTCCTCTACTAGATGGAAGGTTCTTGAGGGCCAAGACTTTTCTGTTTTGTTCACTGCTGTATCCCTGGTGCCTGGCATAAAGTGCTCATTAAATAACTGTTGAATAGGTCAGGTGTGGTGGTTCATGCCTGTAATCCCAGCACTTTGGGAGGCTGAGGCGGGCGGATCATGAGGTCAAGAGATCAAGACCATCCTGGCCAACATGGTGAAACCCTGTCTCTACTAAAAACACGAAAATTAGCTGGGCGTGGTGGCACACGCCTGTAGTCCCAGCTACTTGGGAGGCTGAGGCAGGAGAATCTCTTGAACCCGGGGGGCGGAGGTTGTAGTGAGTGGAGATCACGCCACTGCACTCCAGCCTGGCGACGAAGCGAGACTCCATCTCAGACAAAAAACAAAAAACAAAAAAAAAACAAATTCATCTTGCAAAATGTAATGGATATTTAAGAGAAATAAATGCCTACTCCTATCAAAGAGGAATAAAGCAGGAAAAGAGGCCCCGAAAGGATACTATAGAAATAAAAAACCTTGCCTTGGATGATCAAAACGTTTAGGCCTGGCTTTGCCAAAGCCATGAGAAACATGGACATTTAAAAGCATAAATTCATCTTGCAAAATGAAATGGATACTTAAGGTAGTTCATTCATGCAAAAAGAAAAAAAAAGAATCCAATAAACGAGTTTTCCTTAAATAGGTAGATTACTTAGGCAGTGTGTGGCTTATGTAAGTAGTAACCATATCATCTGCATCCTTTTGAGAAGAGCAGAAAGGCACTTGCACTCACGCTGTCACCCTAACAAAGCAATTCATGGTTACAGACCCACCTCAGGTTTCCTCTGGCATATGCGGACTGTTGGGCAGTGCCCAGAAGTAGCAGTGTGAGTGAAGAAGTCGCTTTGGCAGCGGGAGTTACAAAAGCCCTTTGCTCACACACTTCAACTAATCTCTGACAACCGCCCCAAGAACGAGTCACATCTGCCCCACACAGTGCACCTCTTCAAGCTTCATGGCTCCTTGGAGCTAGGGTTGTGTATGAAGGGCCATTCTGTATCATGTCTCTAGACCATATCCAGTAAGGGATGACCTTGCTTTCTGCTCAAAGGTTTTTTTTTGTTTTTTTTTTTTTTGAGATGGAGTTTCCCTCTTGTTGCCCAGGCTGGAGTGCAATGGTGCGATCTCGGCTCATGCAACCTCCGTCTCCCCGGTTCAAGCGATTCTCCTGCCTCAGCTTCCCGAGTAGCTGGGATTACAGGAATGCACCACCATGCCCAGCTAATTTTGCATTTTTAGTAGAGACAGGGTTTCTCCATGTTGGTCAGGCTGGTCTTGAACTCCCGACCTCAGGTGATCCACCTGCCTCGGCCTCCCAAAGTGCTGGGATTACAGGTGTAAGCCACCGTGCCCAGCCTCTGCTCTAAGTTTTAATATAAATAATTGGGTTACCTGTACATTCAGCCAGAAACTAAGAAGCCTTGAAAGGACTTTCCAGAAACTAGAGAAAATACTCTAGGCCTGAAGCGATCATTAGTTACAATCCAGCGCAGGCTACCCCACCTCTTGGGGACTCCCCCTAGCACTGGTTACTGAATGAAGGGGGCCCACCTCCTTTTCCTTTCTGCTGCCTCAGCCAGCACACAGACCCTTTTTATTTTAAGGATTTTATTTCTAATCACTACGTGGAAATAGGGTTAAACAAACAGACAAACATACAAAAGTCACAAAGGTTGCAGGGTCTTAAAAAGCTATTACACTTATGGCCCTGGAATAATTCTTGACTCCTTTCTGAGATGGTAACTGGCAGCCCAGTTAAACACCTGTTTTCTGTTTTTATTTCAGAAAGCAGAAATCACAGAATCTCTTGCTTCTTTGTTCCAGGCTTTCTGGAGACCCAGACAGACCCTTTCTTCCCTTAAGACAATAGATGTCACTGGAATGCTAAGTGATTGTTTATCTAAAATGCAATTTTAAAAAATTCTTGTCTTTCCCAGACACTTGGCAACATGCTGTGTCCATGGTAGAAGCCCAGCAGATCCTAACTGTTGATGGGTAGATAGAAAACGACCTAAGTGGACTTCACTTTGTGATTCTCCTCAGTACAGACCGAACAACTTGTTGCTTTGTGTTCTGAGGCTGGCCCAAGTAGCCATCCTATGGGTTGGTAGGAAACAACATTCTTTAGCAGCCTCGATGCAACTGGCAGGGTTATGGCCACAGCCTGCTTTCATAAGCAGGAGGCAGAGGCATTAGTTGCATTGTATCTGTTTGTTGGTGTGAATGTGGTCCTGCACTGTGAGTCTTCCAAACAAAACTTGAGGTTGAATTCCTTTTGTTAGGGTAGATAAGGGAGCGTATTGAGCTCCATGGAAAACAGACAGGAGGACTCTGACAGATGGGGAAAGGGTCACCCCCACAGCAGGGGGTCAGCCTGGAAGTAGGTACTATAGCAACACGCTAAGAATTATTCTGTGAATTAAAGGATGGTTGGATTCACTGGATCTGCCCAGGCAGGGAACCTGGCTGGGTCTTTGTCAGTGAACAGATGAAAAGCTTGCTTGCATTTGTGTAATTTGACAGTTTGGTTGTGTTCAGACAGCTCTACGCTATGGAGATGACATTACTCCTGAGTTTCACTGCATGCATTTATGTAAACCAGTGGCATACCAGGAAGGGAGGCAGTGGGAGTGATCCACCCCAGGTACAGGCAGTACACAGTAAATTTGTGTGTCTGCAAAGAATTTTAAAATAAAATTGACTAAAAGTCAGTTTGCTTTTTATTATTATGCTCCAACAGTTCCAAACAATGTCGTGGTAAAGTACTCCTCCCTCCTAGGGACAGACTTCACCTATGCTGCCCTGAGGCACTCCCTCCTTGGTGCACCACTGGGAATAAACAAGCACCAGGTGGGAAGATTATAAATCAGCAAGAGAGTAAACAGAAAGCAAGTGACTCCTGAGATAAGATGTTTTCATCACAAACACTATTTGGTAGAGTTTAGAGTCACTGATCTGTGATGGGCATTTCTGTTAGCTTTGTGTTTTGGTTATCGCTGCTTTAAAAACTACCCCAACATTTAGTGCCTTAAAACAATGATCATTTATTTGTTCACAATGCCGTCATTTTGGCAGTGCTCCGTGGGGATGGCTTATCTCTCCTCTGTTCAGTATGGTGTCTGCTGGAGCTGGAACTTCCTAAGAGCTTTTCCACTCATGTGTCTGGTAGCTCAGCTGGGATGAGCTGAAGAGCTAGAGCTGGCCAGGCATCTCTTTCTTTTCACGTAGCCTCTCCCTGTGGCTAGCAGGGTGGTCTCTCCTCATGGGTGGCTGGCATTTTCCAGAGTACAAAGCAGAAGCTGTGGGGTTTGCTTAATGCTTTTGCTTAATGGCGAGGCTTGGAAGTCCTAGAACATTCTTTCTGCCACATTCTATTGGTCAGAGCAATCACAGGGTCAGCCCAGATTCAAAGGGAAGAAAAATACACCCATTTCATGATGGAGATACTGTTGTGGTCATCTTTGGAAAAATGATCTACTTCATACTGAATTTTTCTATCATAACAAGATGATTTCACATGTTGCTTTAACCATGATAAACCTTATCAAACTGGAAAAAGGTAGGCCTTTTTCTTTTTAAAAATTAGCCCCTTGTAATTGTCATCATACCTTGGTTCTGAATGTGGAGATGGCCTCTTCAATGGATTCCTAGGGAGAAACAAGAGATCATGGGGCTCCTACCATAGCATGTGGGAGAAAATATTAGAACAAGCCTGATTTGCAAAAACCTAAAATCCAAAGCATGTTCAAGTCTGTGAGACTATCTAGAACACAGTTTTAGCTCTTTCTCCCAAGATAAGGTCCAATGACCATCATATTTTGATCATTACTCCTTGGTGTCTGACAACTCCCTGCACTGCAATTTACATCCTTTAAAACCAGCATTGTTGGAAATGGACTGACTACATTGTGAGGGTCAGAATGTGAGTGTCTTTCAGATACTGTAATGTGTGATAGGCATCCCTCCAGGGTTGCTATACAGTTCACCCCAGGTCAAAGAACTACATCCCAGTCCAAACAGTATCCACATGAGAGCTGATAGGCATCAGCGTTACTCACCTGCCTTTGCCAGACAGTTAATCCACCTATATGTGGGACAGAGCCTTGGTCTGGAAAACACTTTCAAGCCCACTGTCTCACTCTCTTGTCACTATAAATAAACTGGTGAGTTGGCAGTCCCGGCGTGAATGCCCACAATTTGCAGGTATGCAAACAGAACAGAGGAGCTAAGTTCCGTGGGTCACATGAGAGCTAGGCTGCAGCGCCTGGGGAGGCGGCCGTTCCCGCCCGGTGCGCTTGTTGTCCGCTGGAGCAGAGGCCCCCGAGCCTGCTGACCTCTCTGCCTTCAGGCCTGGTCTCGCAGTCCCTTGTGCCTCGCCTATAGGCAGGCGGAATCCAGAGCGTGCAGCAAGCCCGGCCGGCTCTCGGTGGCGGTTTCTACAGCAGGTGGGGCCTGGCTCCGTGATTGAGTGGCCTCTACCCCTCTATCTGGGGCCCAGCAGCGGCCCCCTCCCAGCACCCTGGCTACACGTCTAACCCTAGGCTGACCAGGTGGGGCTCTCGGAGGCGTTAGCCCCAGCCCTCCCAGGAGTCTTAATGTTCCTCTCACAGGAAAAAACGTTCTGCGCCCTTTGTGCCCCAAACCCTCGACCCTTCACTCGGCGAGAGGGGTCGCTGAGGGAGAGCTCCACCTCTGCCCTTCCCGTTGCCCGCCGGTTCTTCCTCGCCCGCCTCTTACGCACCCCGCTCCCGCCGGCTCCTGGGAAGCCGGCCCCGGCCCCAGCGCTTCCCTCCCCGGCCTAGCCCCTCTCTCCCACCCTTTCTCTCGCCCAGGCCTTCACGCTCAGCTCCCGGTTTTTGTTGCCCGGACTTGTTTCGGAGCTGAGCGCGCCACCGGCCGGGCGCCAGGTCACGTGCGTTGGTGACAACCTCTCGCAGGGCGGCCCCGGGGCCCCCGCACCGCCGATTGGTGGGGCCCGGCCTGGCGCGGCCCGGGGCGGGGCGGCGGGGCAGCGGGGCCCGACGGCGGGCGGAGCGGCCGATCAGCTGTTGCGAGCGCTGCACAACAACAAAAGGACTTGGACTGGCCGGCCTGGGCGCAGCGACCCGAGGGCTGGAGCCGGCCCCGCGCCTGCCGTCTGGGTACCTGAGCGAGGTGCAGCGCAGCCCGGCCCCACCGCAGCTACCTCAGCAGTCCCGCGCCGCCCGCGTCCTTCCTCGCCGAGCCGGCGGCCGCTCCCTTCCCCGCGCAGCCCCGCACGGCCTGGGCCCACGTAAGTGCCGGGGGGGCGGGCGGGCGTCCGTCCAGGGCCGCCTCGCTGCCGGTTGGGGCCGCAGCGCTGCCCGCTCCTGAGCCCGGCGGGGCCGGCCGCGCGCCCTGCCTTCGGGGCGCCGGTTGCGCGTTCACCGAGCCCCCTCGCTGCCTCCCCTCGCCGCCGCCGGGCCCGGCCGCCCACCCAGTGGGTCGGTCCTCGGCGGCCCCCGGGGCCCAGGGCGCGGACAGAGGCTGACAGAGGCGGCGGCGGCGGCGGCGGCGGCGCGGCCAAGGGCCCGGCCTGGCCCCGGCGCTGGGCGGCGGTTGGGAGTTTGGTCTCTGCCTCCTCCCCGGAGCGTGGCCTGTTTTCTTGGCCGCGGCGGGACCTCCTCCTCTCACTCCTCCTCACTCCCCTCCACTCCTCCTCCTCCGCCTGCTCTCGGCCGTTGGATGGGGCCGCCCCCTCCGGACTCGGCGTCGGGGCTCCCGCGGCCACCCCCGGGACGCATCTCCGAAGACAGCGGCGCTTGGGCTTGTGGCCCGGCGCTCTGTCCCGGCCCTGCGATCCCGTCCCCTGCGCCTGCCCTCCGAGTTCCGGAGGCCCTGCGGCTATGGGGAACCTGCTCCGTGACCCGGCCACCGGCCCCCGCCTGTCCGCGGCCTGTCCCTTGACCTGGCTTGAACTCACTCTTCGCTACCTGACTTTGCACCTGTGTAAAGAGCGCTCTCCTTGGCCCTTAACATTTAGATCCTTTGGATCGCTCACGCTTACTGAGCGCTGAGTATGTGCCATATACTATGCTGGGGGCTTTGCTTTATCGCCCCAGTTGATTCTCATAATAACTTTATATGAAATAGGCCCGGCTATCTTACACATAGGAAACCCGAGGCACAGAGAAATTAAGTTGCTCAAGGCCACACAGCCAATTAATAAAAGGAAATGGTGTTTGTATTTCAAAGTGGCAGCTGAATTTTACCTGGAGAGTCTGTTTTGCTTGTATTTCCTGATTATATCTGCTCAGTAGGTTAATTCCAATACAGAGCGGATTAAGGAAGAGCCTCTTTACAACTGTGACTCCCAAGGACTTGGGCATCTATTGCTAAAAAAGCCTTTTCTCAATGCACAATAGTTTTGGGAAAAGGGGGAACAATGTGACCCTTGGGGTCACTGAACAGAAGTCATAATGAGTTCCCCCACGATACTGAAATCACCAGCCTGGTAACTGAAATACATTTTCATTTGCAGATGTGAAAAGCACTGGGAAGCTTTTAAGTCGCAATCAGTGTAATTCTGAAGTGGCAGCATAATTTTAAAAGGCCCCTGCCTGGAACCAGGACCTTACTAATTTCTGTGACCAAGGTCTTGTTTTCTCATCCTATCTTTTGTTCTTTCCTGCCATTGCTTCCTCTGATGTCTGCTTTCAAAATTCAAGATTATCAGGCTGTGAATTACCACTTACTCTTGTCTTTGTCCACTGTCTTTCAGCCTTAGGGGCAGACAGGGGTGGATCCCTGGGGGAATAACCTCCCTTGCACACTAGTTGAACAGTCTTCACATAAGTGGAACAAGCGAAGACAACTTTTTTGGCTTGGTTTTTTCTGCAGTTCAAAATCCATTTTAAATTACTTGAATCTAGTCTTCATATAAGTGGAACAAGCAGAGATAACTTTCTTGGCTTGGTTTTTCTCCAGTTCAAAACCCATTTTAAATTACTAGAATCTGCACGTTTTTAAAGTAGTGGAAGAGGGTGGGATAAAAAGAAGGATAATTCTGAAGCTGCTTTTCAATGACTGTATGTTTAGCCATCTGATTTCCTGAAACTGTGAAGGAGCCACAACTGTACACAGATTTAGAAGTTAGATCATCAAACTTGCGGGGTTTTTTTGTTTTTTTTTTAAATATTTTTTGGAGCCGCCTACTGGCAGCCGAAACTAACTGAAAAGGGCTGTTTTCTGAAGTTCATAGACCCATAGTTGAGACTGGGAGCCTAAAAGAGCATGTATAGGGAAAACAAGGAATTGGAATCAGATGGATTTTTGCCCTAATGCTGACTCCACCCCAACCAACTCTGTCACTTTTGAACAAGTTAGTTAATTCCTCAGCCTCGGTTTCCTCATCAGTAAAATGGGACAAATAAGTACTTCAAGGCCCCGTTACATACAATAAGCATTCTGTAAATTGTAGCTCTAATTATTAAGTAGACATTTTATGGATAAAGAGACTCAAATGCAGCGATGCTAAATGACTTGTTGACAGTCTCACAACTGGCTTTGAATGAACTTGTAGTTAATATTTACCGAGGTCTGCTATTCTAAGTAGTATACACTTAATCCTTACACTGGCACTGTGAAGTAGGTATTATAACTATCATTCCCATGTTAAGGATGAGAAAACAGAGACACCAAGATGTTAGTAAATATCCTGAATTCACATAGGTTGCAAGTAGCAGAGCCAAGATTTCAAACTCCAGGGCCTGTCTTTTTTTTTTTTTTTTGGAGACAGGGTCTTACTCTGTTGACCAGGCTGGAGTGTAGTGGTGGGATCACAACTCACTGCAGCTTCAAACTCATGGGCTCAAGTGATCCTCCTACCTCAGCCTCCCTGGTAGCTGGGACTACATGCACATACCACCACACCCAGCTAATTTATTTTTTGTAGAGATGGGGTCTTGCTTTGTTGCCCAGGCTGGTCTTGAACTCCTGGCTTAAAGTGATCCTCCTGCCTTGGCATCCCAAAGCACTGGGATTATAGACATGAGCCACTGCGCCCAGCCTCAGAGCCAGTCTTTAAGTACCACAATATACTGCCTCTTGGTGGGCTGTCTTAAAAGTGACAAAATAAATTATGCTAACAAGATCTTCCAAATTAGCAGTTCCTTTTCTAAGTGGTCAAACTAGAATGCTCTTCCCCATGAGTATTAGACTCGGTCAGCCACCTTTCTCTGCCTACAAAGCATCTCTACTCATGTAATAATATGAAAACCATTGATGATAAAATGTTAAGTAACAGTGAGATACAAAACAGTGCATTCACAAGACTATAACTATGATAAAAAGAAGCCTTATGTGTAGAAGAAAAAAAAAACAGAAGAAAAGGCACCAATGTGTTAAGTGGTGGGAACAAGGCAATGGAATAATACTTATTTTTCTTATTTTCTAGACTTTTTATAATGTGGTTTTGTTCAGTTTATAATTGAAAAGACATAATTTATTTTTTAAAGGGAGGGATGGAGGTCTTTTGAGCCAAGCAGAACAAGGACAAAGCTGCCTTCTTGAAATGCTAGGGCCCAGACACTTTGTTTCTTTTCTGTATTGAGGGGTTCTTTTCTCTTGTCGGGGAAACTGCTGGACTGACGCTGGTTAAAGCTGAAAGCTTGCAGGTGCCTCAAAGAACAACAGCGCTACTTCACCTAACCTTCTTTGCCTCACCTCTTTGCTGAATTCCAGAACTGTATTTGTAAGTTTGTCCTCTTAGGACACATGCTTTCTCTGGAATTTTTATTTTCGTTCTATGATTGCCCTAGCATTGTGAATATTAGTGATGATCTGGGGAGGAGAGGAGTCTAAAGCTCTACTTTTCCATTTACCTCCATGTAGAACCAGCCCAATTGAGAGCCTCCATCCCTGGGCAGGAGCCAAGGTCAACAGTAGCAGTGACTGGGCAGGGACAGTCTCTGGGTCATCAGTAGGAGGGTAGGCCTTTAAGACTTTTTCTAGAACAGTCCTGTTCAACAGAAATAGATAATGTGAGCCACATGTATGTTTGAATTTTCTAGTAGCCATATTTAAAAAGGAAAAACAAACTGGTGAAGTTAATTTTATTAATGTATTTAATATACTAAAATTATTTTTTCAACATGTAATCAATATAAAAACTGTTTTGCATTTTGGGGGGTACTAAGTCTTTGAAATACACTCTAGTGTGTACTTTACACATACAGCACATCTCAATTCAGATACAAAGTTTTCATTTGAAGTACTTGATCTATATTTAGACTTCGTAAAATTTATAGGTGAAAAAGTAGATTAACATACCCTAACTGTTCCAAACATACTTGAAAGTTTTCAAAAAACTAAATTGTCAGCTTTTAAGTTTAACTGGATTAAACTTAGTAAATGGATTAAATAGTAAAATGAAAAATGCAGTTTCTCGATGATACTAGTCACATTTCAAGTGTTCATGTGCACAGTGTGCCTGGTGGCTACCTCAGTGGACAGTTTTAGCAATGGGGGGAGGGTCTCTCCAATAGCTCCTTGCCTTTTGTGACACCTGCGGAAAGCAGGGCCAAAGGAACTTGGCTTTGCTAGTTAAACCAGCCTCACTTTTTTGTGCTAGAAGTTGGTGGGGAAAGAGAGTGACGAGGTGATTCAGCGCAGTCTCCCCATTTTCCCAACAGTGAGACTGAAGCTCAGAAGGGCCAATTTAGCTCCAGCCACCTGTAGTAGAGCCACAGCCAGAACTGCTGCTGTGGATGGCCAGGCCCTTTAACCCTCCCCAGGAACTCCATTCTGTGTTCTTCCCACGGGTGTCAGCAGATGCGCCATGTAAACACCAGCAGTGGCTTGAGTGAGATGAAGGATGAGCTCCTCCCTCACTTGGCTGGGCTTCTGAGCACTCTATTGCCCAAGGTTGGTTGTCCTTGCAGAGATATGGGACATCTGGAGGCAGCCTCTGACTTTGGGAAACCAAAAGAGCACTGACTTGTACTGCTCCCTAGAAAGCTCCTCCAGAGAAGCCTTTCCTGTATCTTACTTGCTACTTGCATATATTCCAGGCAGAAGCTGCCTTCCTGGGTTTGGACCTGTGGCCAGAGGGGGCAATTTGCATGTGGGAACCCAGCAGCTGTCACAACTGCAGTGGCCCCAGCAATGTTTTTTGGCCTTACAGCTGCCAGTTATCTGACCTGGGCCCCAGTGCCTTACTCTCATGCAGCATCACAGGTTGGGGACAAAGCATTCGTTCAGGACAAGCAAAGGTTCCCCTGTGTGGTTCTCCCCTCCCAGTGGCTTTAGCTGATTCAGGGCTAGAGTCCAGCACCATGCTCTGCAGAATTGGGCTTATTCTCTCAACTGGTTCAGCAGACACAGAATTGTACGTGGGGCCAATATCTGCCTCCACAATTTAAAATAAATGGAGGAAGGATTTTGAAAATATGTTTTTCCCTCTAAGCATGTATCCTCAAAAATCTTTATTTACATCAGACCTTATGATAACTTATTTTGGAATATAACTATCACACCACAGCAGGTCAAACAAACAAACTACACTTTTCTTCTGATTGTTCTTACATAGAGCATAAAGCTGACTTTGAATTCTGCTACAGCTCCAGCCTTCATGATTTGGCCATGCTGCTTTCCAGAAGGTTTCAGGAAGACTGGTTATGCAAGTGACACTTCCTGTTTACCTATTTTTAATAATTAATGGCTGAAGAAGATGAATTGTGACCACAAAGTGTTCTAATGTTATTTATTTGAAATGTTTTACTTGTATAGTAGTGTGCCAAACAACTGTAGCAGTTCAGTTTACACACAAGGAACTGAACCAGGAATCTCATTAGCTACAGATCCCAACTACTTTTACAGCTAAAGATTATTTTGAAAGTGAACTGTCAGGAGCCTGAAGTTGTAGATTCAAGGCTGATGCTTGTGATAAAAAGAGGTAGTGATTAGTGAGGTGCATTTCTTCAGCCCTGGGTGATCTCATACATATATATAACTTTTTTTTGAGACAAGGTCTCGCTGTGTCACTCACACTAGAGTACAGTGGCACAATCATAGCTTACTGCATCCTTGAACCTGGACTCAAGGGATCCTCCCACCTCAGCCTCCCAAGTAGCTAGGACTACAGGTGCACACCACTGCACCTGGCTAATTTTTTAAAATTTTTTTGTAGAAACAGGTTATTTTGTTGCCTAGGCTGGTCTCCAACTCCTAGGCTCAAGCATTCCTGTGGCCTCAGCCTCCCAAAATGCTAGGATTGCAGACATGAGCCTCCACACCTAGCCTCATCCATTCCTATGCTTTTAATCACTGTCTTTGTGTCATCAGCTCCCAAATCTATGCCCCTAGCTGAGACCACACTCCTGAGCTCCAAAGCTCTATATCCTGCTGCCTGCTGGACATCTCCAACTGCATTATTTTGCATATTCCCCCAATTTACCATATTCGAAATGCCTAACCTGTACTTTCTGCAGGATTCATTCCTATTTCCCTAAATGGTTCCACCATCCTCTCAGTTGGCCAAGCCAGAAACCTGGGTCTTTGACTTTTCCCTTCCCCTTTTCCGGGCTTACAAGGCCCTGCAGGACCTGGTTCCTGCTCAGCTCCCCTAGCCTGCTATTGTGACCCTCCCTCTGGACCTTGAGCGGTACTGAAGGTGCCACATTCTCACTCATCCACAGGCTTCCATAGTGTTCCTTTGCCCCCTTCCTCCATTACTGACCTCAGCCACTCAAGAGTAAAGTCATTGCAGGAGTCCACCCAGGTAGCCTGGAGAACACCAAATACTTCTTCCATGGCATTCATCACACTGGATTGTTAAACTTGTGGGTGGGCCCTGTTCACAGCCATCTCCCCTGTGCCCAGCACTGCACCTGATGCATAACAGGTGCTCAGTAAATACACGTAGAATAATAGTTGACCTGGACTGAGGACTTTATTCGAAGTATTTTGCTAAGTCCATTGCCTTTAACAAGAGTAGGATCAGGTAGACTGTCTAGTAGACAGTTTTGGCAAAGTCTCAGAGACAACAGTTTGGCTTAAACTAGGATGAGAGTGGTGGACGGAAGCAGGCAGATTCGAGCTGCCTGTGCTCCTGGGGTTGACGGGACTTGCTGATGGTTGGGATGAGGGGTGAGTAGGAGGGAGCAAAAGGCTTGCGGGTGCGGCAGCTCACGCCTGTAATCCTAGCACTTTGGGAGGCTGAGGCGGGCAGATCATGAGGTCAGGAGATCGAGACCATCCTGGCTAACACGGTGAAACCCTGTCTCTACTAAAAAATACAAAAAAAGAAATTAGCCGGATGTGGTGGCGGGCGCCTGTAGTCCCAGCTACTTAGGCTGAGGCAGGAGAATGGCGTGAACCCGGGAGGCAGAGCTTGGAGTGAGCCAAGATTGCCTCACTGCATGCACTCCAGCCTGGGCAACAGACCAAGACTCCGTCTCAAAAAAAAAAGTGTGAAGGGTGACTGCTAGGGTGTTGGCCTGAATAACTGCCAGCTGCTGCTGCTTCCTGAGAAAGGGATGAAGGGCAGTGTATATGAATAAGTTTGTGGGGGGAAAAAGCCTATCTTTGGTATGTGTTTGGTTTGATACGCCCATCAGGTAGCCAGGTAGAAATGGATAAATATTCCAAGATCAAGCAAGCCTGGAGTTCTTCATTTAGAACTCAGCAGAACTCCCTAAGGTAGGAGCTGTTGCCAGCTGAAGTCACATAACTTCCTAACTCACACAGCAAGTGAGCAGCCAGCCAGGGTCTGAATGCAGGTGGCTGACCCAGCACCCACCTGCTGAGCTGCTACACAGGAAGGGTGTTTCCAGTTCTAGGTTTGGCCAAGCTCAGTTTCCTACAGTGTAAATTTCTTCATGCCAGCTGTAGGAATTGTTTAGAAGGTCAAAGTATGCTTGCTGGGCTTACAGATTTTAAGTGTAATCAGGTGTGCTTACAGTTACAGACAAGAAGTACAGAGTAGAAGAGAAAATGAGCCAGAGGAGGATGAGGGCCTGGCATAATGGTGGTCACCAGGCACTGTTGCTGGGACTTCTGGGCAGTTGAATAACATATAGCAAGACTGTTAATATCTAGAATTTGCTCATCTGCTTGCAGAAAAGTTTGAAGGATATTATTCAAATTCACCTTATTATAAAAGCGTAGATATGAAAAAGAACCAACTCTTTCCCTTTTATTTCACATTTTAAGATATTTACAGGTTGAATTTGAGTAAGAGTATTTACAAAACATTATGTTGCATTTCTTGTGTTTGACTCCTGCAGAAAGGGAATAGCTGTAGAATGTAGGCCAAGGCATATGCTTTCTTCTAAGGGTATGTGTGTATGTGTATGTACTTATGTATATATGTGTATGCTGATTTGAAATAACTTTCTTTTTCTGTTTTATTTTAGGTACAATGACTCTTCTTGCTTTTCACCTAAGTTGAATAAGCACCCTGTGCACTTTAATCTCCTGTCGGTACCATTGGGCCAACTAAAGACAAGGTTTTAAAATCTCAGCTATAAAAGACATCCAGCCAAACTCTCAGTCTTGCCTTAACAATGTTCCAGAGGCTGAATAAAATGTTTGTGGGTGAAGTCAGTTCTTCCTCCAACCAAGAACCAGAATTCAATGAGAAAGAAGATGATGAATGGATTCTTGTTGACTTCATAGGTAAGGTACACTTGGTTACTTGGTGGTTCATCTTCACAGTAAAAATGGAAACTTGCATCTCAGTTTTTGCATAAGGAAACCAATAACTGAGGGGTTTTCAGCCTTAAAAGTAAGCAGGAGTTTGTCTTTAAAAAATTGCAGGAAACCATCTGTGCTAGATAATGTCAGTGAAATTGACTGACATCAGACTTTTTAGTTTTGCAACTCTCACAGATTGATTAAATCAAGGGCACTTCAATAGAAGACCCTTTTATTAGACAAGTAGTAACCAATATGTCTCATTACATAGTTATTCAGCAGAATAGAAACAGTCTTAAAATCACTCCTGCAAAGCCAACATAATCTATCCCATATAGTGACACACACACACACACACACAGAATTTCTGTGCTCAGAAATAATTTTATAGTCATATAGATGAATATAAATGGGTTTCTGAACTAAATAAAAGAAGATACGTGAGCATCAGCTAATAGTATCATCTCTTCTTTTTCTGTGCTGTGAATTTGATGGGTGACTTTATAATGTCTGCCCAATGTGATAATCATCCTCCTGTGGGACTCTTCAACAACACACGTGGACTGCAATGTGGACTACGATCTAGATACTTGCACTGGTTTCTCAGCAGAAGAAGAAGAAGAAGAAGAGGAGGACATCAGTGAAGAGTCACCTACTGAGCACCCTTCAGTCTTTTCCTGTTTACCGGCATCTCTTGAGTGCTTGGCTGATACAAGTGATTCCTGCTTCCTCCAGTTTGAGTCATGTCCAATGGAGGAGAGCTGGTTTATCACCCCACCCCCATGTTTTACTGCAGGTGGATTAACCACTATCAAGGTGGAAACAAGTCCTATGGAAAACCTTCTCATTGAACATCCCAGCATGTCTGTCTATGCTGTGCATAATTCCTGCCCTGGTCTCAGTGAGGCCACCCGTGGGACTGATGAATTACATAGCCCAAGTAGTCCCAGGTACGTTACAAGTATTTAATTCTCTGTAGGCAGTCCACTGAGCATGCATTTTGTCTCTACTGTAATTCAAAGCTAAGTTATTAGAAGATGCAAAACTAATTTTGTTAGAGATTTATGAAAGCATGTGCATAGTACACAAGATGGTCCGTAAGATAACTTGTTGACCAGTCACGGTGTCTCACACCTGTAATCCCAGCACTTTGGGAGGCCAAGGCAGGCAGATCACTTAAGCTCAGGAGTTCAAGACCACCCTGGGCAACATGGTGAAACCCCGTCTGTACAAAAAATAACAAAAAATTAGCCAGGTGTGGTGGTGCACACCTGTAGTCCCAGCTACTCAGGAGGCTGAGGTGGGAGGATGGCTTGAACCAGGAGGCAGAGGTTGCATTGAGTCAAGATTGTGCCACTGCACATCAGCCTGGGTGACAGAGCAAGACTGTCTCAAAAACAAAAACTTGTTCATTTTAGATTTTTTTAAGAAGTTAGATGTAGCATGGCCCCAGTTATATAATAGCATTCTCATTTACAAAATTCTGCTACTGATTAGAAATAAGACTGGCATTTCTGTTAAGTATCTTAGAACATAACTCTGACTTTATAGACTGGATTATTTAGGGTATCAAATTCAACTAGAATATCATGTCTTAAAATTTATTTTCTTCCAAGTATTTCTAGCTATATCTCATCAATGATGTAACCTTGAAAACCTTGTCTGAGAATTTAACAAACTCAGTTTCTTCCTGCAATACTCACACTGCACAGTCACCCAGTGCTTCTCACACCAGATGTGTGGGTTTTTTCCACACACCAAGCAAACAGTCCTCCAGCAGTGGACACCCTCTAGTGTCCTCTGATTCAATTCAATTCTGACACTGTCTACCTGGAGATGGCATCAGATCCCATAGGTTAAAGGCTTAGTCCCAAAAGACTGCCTCCCATTTCTGATGCCAATCTCAAGCCCCAGGTTTTACTTATGCTTCTGACCAACCAGCTGTAAACTGGTGTTCCCACGACCCCTTCCTTGGGTTTGATTAATTTGCTAGAGCATCTTATAGAACTTGGGGGAACATGTTTACCAGTTTATTAAAAAGGATACAGATGAAGGGATGCATAAGGCAAGGCCCATGCCCTCTGTGCACCCCACCCTCCGGGAACCTCCACATGTTCAGCTCTCCAGAGGCTCCCTGAACTCAGTACTATTGGGGTCTTATTGGAGGCGTCAGTACATAGGCATAATTGATTAAATCATTGGCCATTGGTGATTGGCTTAACTTTCAGACCCTCTCCCCTCTCTGGAGTTTGAGGGGTGGGGCTAAAAGTACCAACTCTAACTTGGTCTTTATAGTGACCAAATCCCATCCTGAAGCTGCCTAGTTGCTGCCAACCACCAGTCAACTAATTAGCATACACTTTCCACATTGGAGGTTGCAAGGATTTTAGGAGTTGTATGCCAGGAGACTGACAAGACCGAATATATATTTTACAGTATCACAGTCCAGCCTCAGTCTTCAAACTTGGATTCCTTACAACAAAAGGATATGGAACTCAAAAAATACTGGCACAACACCAGAATCCCATTCAGTCAGTAATTCATTCCATCCATCATCGTACTGTATGAGCATGTCTCCCAGGGCGAGGTCACTCAGGTTTGCAGGTTAATTGATCTTGTTGGTTTCCAAAAGCAGAAGTGGTTTTAGCAAACATGTAGCTTCACCCTTTCAGGCATCTGGTATACCTGAGCTTAGAAACAATGTCATCTTTTTCTCTGAGCCTGTTTCAAGGTATTAATATAATGAATTGATCCCAATTCATAACCTATTTATTCATTCTTTTATCTTCTTTCTCTTCATTTATACCCAAACTTTTCCATCTCTGGAAGGGACGTTAGCTTTAGCCACTGTGCTGGTCTAGATTGCAGGTAGCAATACTAGTTTAGCAAGTACCTCTCCCTCAGTCCACTCCCATTCAGATAGGGTAAGGTGACATAGGTACAAAATTAGTGGGCTATTTTTACCACCAGACAATATAGCTGCGTTCGTTGTTGACTCCAGTTTTGCAAGATGGGGTGTAGGTAACCCCCATAAGACCCTTAGGAATTTTGACATAAGGTTTAAAAACATAGTTACAGCTTCTTGCTCAGGAACCATCCCTGCTTCCAGTACTTGTAGTTACAGCCCTGGTCCTAGGACCATTGCATCCAGTAGAGGGGAAAAAAAAATGAGGTGATGTGGGAAAGAAAAAGTTAAAGTCACTATACTAGCATACTTAACCCTTGGCTAGAATTGCATAAGTCATGCCAGCATCCTCCTCCCCATCCCTTCTTCCTCAGATTACCAGAAAAACAGGAAAATCTTGTGGGGACAGCCAGCCCTTCATGCTTTTATCCCCCCATTTTGTTTTTGGGTTTTTTTTTTTTTTTTTTGAGATGGAGTCTCACTGTGTCACCCAGGCTGGAGTGCAGTGGCAGGATCTTGGCTCAGCGCAACCTCTGCCTCCCGGGTTCAAGTGATTCTCCTTTCTCAGCCTCCCAAGTAGCTGGGATTACAGGCGCCTGCCACCATACCTGGGTAATATTTGTACTTTTAGTAGAAAGGGGGTTTCACCATATTGGCCAGGCTAGTCTCGAACTCCTGACCTTTGGCGATCCACCGCCTCTGCCTCCCAAAGTGTTTTTGGGCATTATGGGCTGTATAGTGTGTCCTTTGGTCTGAAGAAATGACAGTTAACTATCCACATCCAGGCAGTATCTTCTGTTCTAGGTTTTTTTGGCACTCTGAGCATTTGCATCTTCCATTGGTTAAGTAAAGCCCACTCCAGAGACTGTCTTTTCTTCTCAAGACCCATTTTGTAGCTCCCCAGGGCTACCAGCACTAGTCTCACTTGCAGCTATGCTCAGGGCCTTCCCACCAGGGAATCTGCCCCTCATCAGTAGTCTGTCTCTTTTGTTGACTGGCAGAACGGTTCTCATTGGTATTTGTGCCTGAGAGAGTAGAAGAGGAATGTCTAGATGCAGCCTGTCTCTGCATTGCCTGTACCACTCATTTAATGAACCCAGGATGGCACCTCCAGGGAGCACACGGGGATATATCTGCTTCCAGTCCCAGTCACCTTCCAAACCTGGAAGGGAGTTCTTCTGATGGCCATTGGCATGTCCTAATGTACCCCTCAAATTTCCATAGGGTTGTGCTCCCTATGGAAGCCATCCCTTTAAAAGTCCAGGTTTTCATTGTGATTCTGCCTGACCACGTCCACTAGCCACTGCCCATGAGTTAGTAAGAACCCAAACCTAGGGGCTTCCATCATCGCTAGGAAAACAGCATGCAGTTCAGCCCACAGAGCTGATTTGTTTTTACCTTCTTTGATCAAAGTAGCATCCTTCCAAACAAGATGCTGTCTGTTCACATTGCAACTGCCATCCACAACCAAGCAGCTCTTTGTCAGTCAGTTGAGAGCTATTGGCAGTGTGGAATCCAGCTCCTCACACAGTTCCAGAGTCAGTCCAAGGTGGGGAGAGGCTCCCTGCTTGTGGGTGTGTCCTTCTTACATTCCCTACATAACATGATCTTGTATAAACCATTTCCATTTATTATGGAACTCTTCTGGGCACTGCCCTCCCAATTAGTGTTTCTCTGACATCACCAGACACAGCATGGGTATTTCAGGTTTCAAGATCATTTTATGTCCTTCAATCCTAGGGGTAGCTTCAATTAATGTCCTGTGGCAAGGGAGTAAATGCCTCTCGTGGAAATTCTCTAGTCCAAAGTGCCAGTAGTTGTTACTGAGAGGTGTTCACAGTCTTTTGCCATAAGTGCCAGTTTCCCTTCCACATAAGACTATCAGACAGATAATTTGTCCCTACCACCACTCCAGCTTCTACTATACATCACTGGGCCTCAGCAGTGCTGTTGGTCCCCATTTAGCATGTCCAGTTAATATTGTCATGAAGGGCAGATTTACATGCCTTTTGTTTTACAGTGCTAGGTAGGGGAAGTGTGTCTCCAGCCAGACATATCCATTCTCATAAAACATTTAGGTAAAGGGGATATAACTTCTTTACGTAAAGCTCACTTAAACATCCTAACTTTCATAATTCTATCAACCCTTGCATTTTTATGTTCTCCAATCTAATTGTAGCCTGAATCAGGTCTTTACCAATAGATCTTGATACCACAGCACATGGAGCTCCCATAGCAAGGAGTCCCAGGAATTTATCTTCACCACCCCGACCATTTTACCCACTTGTGTAGGAGAGGCCTTTGGTTCCCAGCAGAGACTGAGAAATAGATCCTTGCCCATTTGTCAGTCATTATCTTGATTAATCAATCTGTCTATTGCCCCAAGCAATTGTTGGTCACTTTTCTTGTAATCTCTGCCTTCTGGCTTTTTAAGTTTCCCCGAATTTACAGACATCATACGACCTTTGTCCAGAGAATATAGCCAGGAAATATCTGAGATTGCTCCCACCCACTAAAGTAAACCCCATTACCCAGTTAATTAGCTGAAAGTCACACTGTTCTATCGTGTACCTTAGTGGAATGTTTCCTGTTAAAGTATTTTGGGAATGTTGGCATTCCCTCTCTTAGGTTGAGGGTCCAGGTGGATTTGGATCCTTGGAGCAGTTCAGAATATCCCTATTGTTAGTGTTGTCATGTCCAGGCTCTGACTCTACTAAGAAAAGTATTGTATCTATTCTATCTATCTATCTATCTATCTATCTATCTATCTATCTATCTATCTATCTATCTATCTACCTACCTACCTACCTACCTACTGTTTCCTGTTTTCCAGATATAAACAAACCCTAGGCAGCACATTAATTTGTTAACTTTACCAGAGTTTGCCATACTCTCAAGTCTCAATATTGTAGATGATTTTTTATGAGGCTAAACATATTTCATTTTGCTTGTACCAAAATGAAAACAACTTTCTTATGTTACATGATGCCAGGCTATATCCTAGGTAAGGTCATGGGTGGGGAATGTTACTTTAACTGGCACTTTATTCAGTGCTACAAGTTTAGTAAGAGGTGTTTCAGGCATTCCAACAAAAATTTAAAATATAACTTTGTGGAGTTGCTATTGATTTAATTGCTTTAGAGTTGCTTCAGATTCATTTCTTGAAAATTCTTCCCTTCTGATTCTGATTTTACCTCTGAGGAATGCCACTCAAGAATTTATAATTAGGCCAGGCGCAGTGGCTTACACCTGTAATCCAAGCACTTTGGGAGGCTGGGGTGGGCGGATCACGAGGTCAGGAGTTCAAGACCAGCCTGGACAACATGGCAAAACCTCATCTTAAAAATACAAAAATTAGCCAGGCTTGCTGGTGGGCGCCTGTACTCCCAGCTACTAGGGAGGCTGAGGCAGGAGAATTGCTTGAACCTGGGAGGGAGGCAGAGGTTGCAGTGAGCTGAAATCACACCATTGCACTCCAGCCTGGGCGACAAAGCAAGGCTCTGTCTCAAAAAAAAAAAAAAAAAAAGAATTTATAATTAATAGTCACTTTAAACTTAACTGGCATTTGTATGTTTACTTTTCAGTGTTGTGTGTGTGTGTAGTCAGCAGCTTTGCAAAAGAATTTACTACAGAAACAGTACAAATGCAATGTAAAAAAATTAGAAAATACAAATATGCAAAAATTGGAAATGACATTTTCATGACCCAGAGATGAATACTTTTAACATCCTAGAGTATATCCTTCCAGATTGTTTTTTTTTTCTGTGCCTGTACGTACACATAAACTTTTAACCTAAATGGCAACATGCCATATATACTTTTTTTTTTTTTTTGAGACAGAGTTTCACTCTTGTTGCCCAGGCTGGAGTACAATGGTGCAATCTTGGCTCACTGCAACCTCCGCCTCCCGGGTTCAAGCAGTTCTCCTGCCTCAGCCTCCCAAGTAGCTGGGACTACAGGCACCCGCCACTGCGCCCGGCTAATTTTTTGTATTTTTAGTAGAGACGGGGTTTCACTGTTTTAGCCAGGATGGTCTCGATCTCCTGACCTCACGATCCGCCCGCCTCAGCCTCCCAAAGTGCTGGGATTACAGGCGTGAGCCACCGTGCCCAGCAGGGATTTGAAATTCTTATAAGGAAGTCTTGCTAAATCAAGGTGGAAATCAGGTGTTACCAAAATTAGGCTAGCTTTGTAGTAAATATCTGTTTTCTTAGCAGGAAATGAATCATATGTCTTTCAGAAGTCAGATTGCTTCCATTGTGTCTATCATTGGGGATATTACCATAAAGCACAGAAAATTGAGGTGCTTTGTAATTACAGTGGGCTTCAGGGTATACATTTCATTGCATTTTAGCCTTTATAAGTATTGTTTTTGAAGGTTTTACATGTTATCTTAAGCACATGTACGTGCCTTTAATGGCACATAGTAAACCAGTTTTAATAAAAGTTGACCACGTCCTAATAGTAAAGTTACAATAGCATTTTAAATCTTACTAGTGATTTAATAGTTCACCATTTAACATTTGTAGGGCCAGGAAAAGCTGCTTATAAGACTCACGGGCACAGAGTAAGTATATTCACTTTGAGACTGTGTGATATATGTATGCATAGGGAGGCAAAGGACCCAAATGCTGACCTTTTAAAAATGACTTTCTTTCTTTTTTTGAGATGGAGTCTCACTCTGTCACTCAGGCTGGAGTGCAATGGTGCCATATTGGCTCACAGCAGCCTCCACCCCCCAGATTCAAATGATTCTCTTGTCTCAGCCTCCCAAGTAGCTGAGATTATAGGCTTGCATCACCACACCTGGCTAATTTTTGTATTTTTAGTAGAGATGGGGTTTCACCATGTTGGCCAGGCTGGTCTTGAACTCTATTAAGGTGATCCACCTGCCTCAGCCTCCCAAAGTGCTGGGATTACAAGAGTGAGCCACAGCGCCTGGCCTAAAAATAATTTTCTTTATATTAACTTTTTTTCTATTAGTTTCTTATTGTGGCCTCTTAAAATTCTACTTTAAAAAAATTTTATATATATGTGTGTGTGTGTGTGTGTGTGTGTAATAAATATGTGTGTTTCCTCAAGTGATTTTAGGCAGAATGTGTCACTGCCCTTCCTGTGTAAAATAACTCTTAAAAATCGTACAGCTCTTCATGTTATGTGTTGACATAGTTTACAGCAATCCTACTTGATTAGCTTTTTTATATGGAAAACATAATCATACTGTGTGTAGCCAATTTTAAGATTGTGTTATTCAAGAGTCTTATAATATTGCCATGTAAATACCATCTCAAAATGTGCCGTTGTGAGATAAAGAAAAACTTAAGAGATTTATTCTATTAAGCTATAGCTTTTTATCTAGAAAAATGGCAAATGAGTAGAATTTCCATATGCAAATTTCTATTAAATAAAGATTTAAAGCATGTTTCCTGGAACATTTTACTTATAGACAGGAAATGTCTTGTGAAGGTATTGTGAGCACACTGCTTTCTGATCAGTAAAATTTGGGAATTAAAATATTTTCCTTTTAAGATTATGGTGAGAATTAAAATATATATTTGCAAAAGAATTGGCAAATGCAGATATTCAATAAATGTTAGCTCCCCTCCCAGACAAGCTTATATAAATGTGTGTGCTCTGTAAATGAAATTCAAAGTTTAAAGTGTATTTTTAGAAAACAGTCTACTTAGCGAGCCATCTGGGGCTTATATGGCATCTTTCTAGTAACAGTTGGCTCTCCTTTCCACCACTATCAGTCAGTGGGGTCACAGAATAATCAACTTGTCTGTCAGCCATGAAACACAAGCTCTCATTCAGCCATAAACAAATTAGCGTGGCAAATTGAATTGCTAAGTAACTTTTCCACTTTCGTTAATAACATACTGTTATTTAATACATCCCCACTTTTTTCTGTTTCAGAGTGGAAGCTCAAAATGAAATGGGGCAGCATATTCATTGTTATGTTGCAGCTCTTGCTGCTCATACAACTTTTCTGGAACAACCCAAGAGCTTTCGCCCTTGGCAGTGGATAAAAGAACACAGTGAAAGACAGTCTCTTAACAGAAATAGCCTTCGTCGCCAAAATCTTACCAGGGATTGCCACCCTCGGCAAGTCAAGCACAATGGCTGGGTTGTTCATCAGCCCTGCCCGCGTCAGTACAATTACTAATAGTTTCAAGTTTTGTTGGTTGGTTTCTCTTGGTTTGTGCTTACATGTATGGATGTGTGTATATGTACAATGAAAATGTTGTCTCTTTACAACCAATTGATAACCAATCATATAGTTTTATCAGTGTATTTAGACACTATCTTGAAAATCAGATGTATATGCTGTGTATCACATAATGCCTTGCCTTTAACATTTACTTTTTTTGTACACTTTTTCAGATTATTTCTGGAAACATATCAATATAATTACAGTGTTTGGGGGTGTCTTTAAATATATTAGGTTATACATTAGTCAGCATTTTAAAGACATTTCTTCCCAAGTACGAGAATAGGCATCTTTCATTTTCATTTTATTTTGTATTACTTAATCTTTTAAGCAAGCAAAAATTTATTCTCAGGGTCAGCTGTACACTTTATTGACCAGTACTTGATAATCTCTCTGTATATGATGAATACATTTTTACACACTAACATTAGCATTAACAGGTGATAGTTGCCATGGATATAATGGAATTATGGCTGGACTTTCTTTTGAAAGAAAACTTGATGTATTCTGTGTGTATGGTTTTTCCCCAGATTAGTCATGCAGTTCATTTGGAATTCAGGTACATTAAGCTTTAGTGAAGAGTGCATGCAGTAATTCCAATGTGACTGCATGACGTGGTACAGACATTACAGGTGTTGTAGACAGAGGCACTTGTCTCGTGCAGAGGGATTAAATTAGACCTGTGAAATTATATTTGGAAAAATTCATGTCTGTAACTAACCCATTAGTGCAGTATTTAATTTGTTACGATTCCTTCCTGCCAATTCTGTCCACTCCTCACCTCGCATCAGCTATAAATTTGGAAGTACTTGTCCAGGCACTCAAGTGACTTCATATTTCTCTCTGCCCATGGGAAAAGAGATAGGCTTTATATTTCCACAGAGTGAAAAATCCTCTGTCATGGAGCCTGTCCTGCCAAGTGGCAAGAGTGTGGGGACTGTCTGGTGATGATGTCTTTCATGGCATCTGAGTGAAGAGTGACAGGTTGGCTCAACTTTTTTCTTTTTTTTTTTTTAATTGCCTTGTATTGTAAGTATTCTTCCCTGCAGTCCAAGTGACTTTTCATTTTTTGTTTTAACTTCAGGCAAAATCTTTCTTTAACCACTCTGGCCTCTGTTTCCCCCACCAACGGGGAGCAGTGACATTTACCTCCCTCACAGAGTCACTGTGAGGATTCTATACTGATTTGAAGTGGAGCTGTTCAGAACTGAACCTTGTAGGAAATTCCAAGGGCCTTTCTACTGAATCTGATGATGGGGTGGGGCCGTGGCACTTTCTCTGCCACAGCTGTTCTTCACAGTGTTGGTGCTAATGAGGCCAGGGTGCAGGGTTCGATTCACACGTAGGCCAGTTAACTTAGAGAAAATCTATTTCCTTACCTCTAGCCAGTCACTTCCTTTTTCCGCAGTTGTGATGGGTTTTGCTGAGCCATCCACTCTGACTGATTTCCTCTGAAGTAAACATATTTACAATCCAAAGCAATTCTACTGACAGAAGTGTTGCCTTCATAATCAAACAGCTTGTTTTTCCATCTCCTCTGCAACCCTAATTAAATGAGTACAGGTCTACAAAATGTTTTCAAGGAGAAAAGCAGCATATCCTTAAGTGAAGTATTATATTTTTCAATAACCCTGTAGTGGCTTGATGCAGGGAACCCTGGGAGACTTTCAGCGAAGAGCTGTGCTCTTTTCTGACTAGACTAGAGCGTTTGGAGTGGAAGAGGTCAAATGTGTAGTGAGATGGAGGTTTTACATTGTTCTTCTACTGGCTGTGATGAAGTGCCAGAATGTCTCTTTAGAACAAGAGTCTAGATTCCCCCTTTCTCCTTATTGCCCCTTCCGTTTTGACTTCCCCTTTATTTATTTGTTGTCTAATTAGGGGCCAAGTTTGTAAAGTTTTGTCAAAGTGAGTTAGAAGTTGTTTTCTCTTACTATTTGTGTTTACCAGAGTTGGGAGATAAGATAGTTTCCATGAAGGTGTGTATGTTTTATACGATGTTTGTTATAGGGCCATGCATTGGTAACTTGAAAATAGACCAGCTTAATGTCTTCAGGATGTAAACCTCTGAATACATGGC
The DNA here is from genome assembly GCF_029281585.2 of Gorilla gorilla gorilla. Taxonomy (NCBI): domain Eukaryota; kingdom Metazoa; phylum Chordata; class Mammalia; order Primates; family Hominidae; genus Gorilla; species Gorilla gorilla. The sequence continues at coordinate 100,774,349 of NC_073231.2, read as the reverse complement.
GTCTCTTTTTCATACATTGCATGTAAGTTGTTAGTACCTCACAAGCTACAGAAGTTCAGCCATGAAATTTTGTTTGGCAACATGAACAGATTTGTGTATAACTGCAATGGCCTTTTTTCCAGATTTCCTTATTGACTTTTTGTTTGTCTTATCTGGGGCTAGTTTTTTATGCTTTGTACCTAGAAAACAAAAAATTACATTCATTGGGCTTTTTTTCAAGGTTGGGATTACCACACCACCTGGAATATCATACTGTGGTTTCTGCCTAAAATTGGCACATGTAAGTATTGAAGAAAATGGTTATATAATTCAGTTGAAACTCTTGGTTATTAGATGTTAGGCATCTCCTGTATGTAAGACACAAGGCCAACCACAACACAGAACGATGTTGACGTGTTAAGTATTCTCTGAAACATGGCCAAAATGCATTTTATGAGCTTTTTTTTTTTTTGCTATTGTAAATATTAGTGGTTTACAATGCGCTTTAGACATATTTCTTTAAAATGCAAGCAGTGAGAGATAAGACCTCTCTGAATTAGTAGCTCTAAACTGTTAACATAGAATGTTACTTGGAAAAAGTCTAGAATATGTGGTGTACACAAGCAGTGCTTCGTGAATGAGTTTCTTAGGTTTTATAGTGCACCATGTTTCTCAAAGTTTGTTTTTGTTGACAAAATATTTTATAATATATATCTTATGTTTATTTTTTTCTCAACTAATTGTGTACTGCACTGTAAGTTGAAAATTAGCCATCCATTATTTATCTTCTGTGGCAATGCATTTATATGGTTGATTGGGTGGGGAATTTTTTGCAGAAAGATGCAAAGTGATTGGGTTTTCGACTTCCTATCGCAGGGAGCTTTTAAGAAATATTAATTTCCTATACATTTTTCCAATCCCCATGCAAACTGTTCCTGTTTACATACCTTCTCTGTTGTATCAGTGCTTTGAGTGAGAAGACAGTTTATTTAAAACTTGAGCAGGCTGTTCAGCATTGTTTCTGCTTCTGAAATCTGTATAGTACACTGGTTTGTAATCATTATATCTTCATTGAAATCCTTGCTACTTCTCTTCCTCCTCAATGAAATACATTATATATTATCTTTATGTACTCTTAAGAAAAACGAGCAAGGAAGAGTATCTTCATTATTCTCATTTTCTCTGAGTTGGAAACAAAAACATGAAGGACTCCAACTAGAAGATAGATATTTACATTTAAATAGATTAGTGGGAAAAGTTTAAGAGTTTCCACATATTAGTTTTCATTTTTTGAGTCAAGAGACTGCTCCTTGTACTGGGAGACACTAGTAGTATATGTTTGTAATGTTACTTTAAAATTATCTTTTTATTTTATAAGGCCCATAAATACTGGTTAAACTCTGTTAAAAGTGGGGCTTCTATCTTGGATGGTTTCACTGCCATCAGCCATGCTGATATATTAGAAATGGCATCCCTATCTACTTACTTTAATGCTTAAAATTATACATAAAATGCTTTATTTAGAAAACCTACATGATACAGTGGTGTCAGCCTTGCCATGTATCAGTTTCACTTGAAATTTGAGACCAGTTAAATTTCAGTTGTTTAGGGTGGAGAAAGAGGTACTGGAAAACATGCAGATGAGGATATCTTTTATGTGCAACAGTATCCTTTGCATGGGAGGAGAGTTACTCTTGAAAGGCAGGCAGCTTAAGTGGACAATGTTTTGTATATCGTTGAGAATTTTACAACACTTTTAAAAATTGTGTAATTGTTAAATGTCCAGTTTTGCTCTGTTTTGCCTGAAGTTTTAGTATTTGTTTTCTAGGTGGACCTCTGAAAACCAAACCAGTCCCTGGGGAGGTTAGATGTGTGTTTCAGGCTTGGAGTGTATGAGTGGTTTTGCTTGTGTTTTCCTCCAGAGATTTGAACTTTAATAATTGCATGTGTGTGTTTTTTTTTAAAGTGGCTTTGTTTTTTTTTCTCAAGTAAAATTGTGAACATATTTCCTTTATAGGGGCAGGGCATGAGTTAGGGAGACTGAAGAGTATTGTAGACTGTACATGTGCCTTCTTAATGTGTTTCTCGACACATTTTTTTTCAGTAACTTGAAAATTCAAAAGGGACATTTGGTTAGGTTACTGTACATCAATCTATGCATAAATGGCAGCTTGTTTTCTTGAGCCACTGTCTAAATTTTGTTTTTATAGAAATTTTTTATACTGATTGGTTCATAGATGGTCAGTTTTGTACACAGACTGAACAATACAGCACTTTGCCAAAAATGAGTGTAGCATTGTTTAAACATTGTGTGTTAACACCTGTTCTTTGTAATTGGGTTGTGGTGCATTTTGCACTACCTGGAGTTACAGTTTTCAATCTGTCAGTAAATAAAATGTCCTTTAACTTCACACTTGTCAGATTCTTTTATCTTTATACTCATTAATATTAAAAGGAGGTACAACTTACTGTTTAGTTTTGTTTGTCCAAAAGATGTATTTAATACACATTTTAAATATGTTTTTAAAAGCTTGTATATATTAAGGCTGGGCGCGGTGGCTCATGCCTGTAATCCCAGCAATTTGGAAGGCCAAGGCAGGCACATCGCTTGAGGCCAGAAGTTCAAGACCAGCCTGGCCAACATGGCAAAACCCTGTCTCTACTAAAAATACGAAAATTAGCTGAGCATGGTGGTGTGCACTTGTAGTCTCAGCTACTTGGGAGGCTGAGGCAGGAGAATCCCTTGAACCTGGGAGGCGGAGGTTGCAGTGAGCTGAGACTGCACAGCCTGGGCAACAGAGCAAGACTCTGTCTCAAAAAAAAAAAAAAAAAAAAGGATTTTTTTTTTTTTAACCTAAAATGAGGAATCACTTAAGTGAACAGGAATTGGAGGGTGATCCCCAACCAGTACCTTTCCCTCCAATCAATGTTTAAAAATATAGAATGTAATACACTGGCTTTAGCCTTTTTAAAGCCAGGTGGATGAATTCCCAATGGATCTTCTCCCAAATGAATGGAGTGTTTTAGGACAATATGGCCTTCCCTGATGCCATTGATACCCCTATTGTGGAGCTCTAGTTTCAATAGGCCAGTAAACATTCAGAATAATGGAACAGGAAGCCCAAAGAATAACTCCCATGTGAATGAATGTTTGGGGCAGATCAGCATTCTACAACTGTAGCTTATTTAAAGTCAGATTTTTATTATCTGAGTCTTTGCTGAGATGAAAAGATTGGGTGCCAGGGGTAAGAAGGAGTCACCCAAAGATGAAAATAAGGTCATGAACGTTGACTTGAGAAGCAGCAAGTTGAAATGAAAGCCCCACTTTGGGCTGGGCATGATGGCTCGTGCCTGTAATGCCAGCACTTTGGGAAGTTGAGGCAAGTGGGTCACCTGAGGTCAGGAGTTCAAGACCAACCTGGCCAACATGGCAAAACCCCATCTCTACTAAAAATACAAAAATGAGCCAGGCATAGTGGCACACGCCTGTAATCCCAGCTCCTCGGGAGGCTGAGGCAGGAGAATTGCTTGAACCCAGGATGTGGAGGTTGCAGTGAGCCAAGATCATGCCACTGCACTCCAGCCTGGGCAACAGAGTGAGACTGTCTCAAAACAGAACAAAAACCCTACTCTGGAATGGCAGCTGCTGAGAAGACTGTTGCTAGGCCCACTTACAGAGTGTCCAGGGAATCTAGCAGCTTGATCAGGTCTCAAGGCAGTGACTGTATGGAGTCTAGAAGTGGGTAGTCAAACATGAAGGTGGCTTGTGGGGATGGGCACATCAAGGCTTCACAGTTTGATATGTGGCCTAAGATTATCTTGCTCCTTTGCTGTAAATTTGTACAGACCACAAGGTTATTCATTGAAACACTGTCTGCTATAAATGCAAAATTGAAAAACCCAAATGCTATGCATAGATTAGTTGAATATATTATAACACATCCCCACAATAGAGGTCAATGCAGCTTTTTTAAAAACTGAAGAAGGGGCCAGGTGCGGTGGCTCATGCCTGTAATCCCAGCATTTTGGGAGGCCGAGGCAGGCGGATCACAAGGTCAGGAGATAGAGACCATCCTAGCTAACACAGTGAAACCCCGTCTCTACTAAAAATACAAAAATTAGACGGGCGTGGTGGCATGCCCGTTAATCCCAGCTACTCAGGAGGCTGAGGCAGGAGAATCGCTTGAACCCGGGAGGCGGAGGTTGTAGTGAGCCAAGATCGTACCACTGCACTCCAGCCTGGGCGACAGAGCGAGACTACGTCTCAAAAACAAAACAAAACAAAACAAAACAAAACAAAACAAAACAAAACTGAGGAAGAGCTTTACGAACTGCTTGATTTGATTTCTAAACATATTCAAGTGAAAAAAAGCAAAATTCAGGCTGGACGCAGTGGCTCACGCCTGTAATCCCAGCACTTTAGGAGGCCAAGGCGGGTGGATCACAAGGTCAGGAGTTTGAGACCAGCCTGGCCAGCATGGTGAAACCCGGTCTATACTAAAAATACAGAAAAAAAAAAAAAATTAGTCGGGCGTGGTGGCGGGCACCTGTAGTCCCAGCCACTCGGGAGGCTGAGGCAGAAGAATTGCTTGAACCCAGGAGGTGGAGGTTGAAGTAAGCCAAGATCCCCTCACTGCACTCCAGACTGGGCGACAGAGTGAGACTCTGTCTCAAAAAAAAAAAAAAAAAAAAAAGTAAAATTCAGAGTATCTATTGTAAGCTACACTTCATGTAAGAAGGGAATATAAGAAAACACACCACTATCAGCTCATTATGCAAAAGAAATACAGGAAGAAAAAGCCAGAAATGAAGGAGTGGTTACTTACAGAGGGTGGATAAAAAGGGTTGGAATAGAAGACAGGAATTGGAATAGGTTAGTGGGGATGAGAAGAGAGCAACATTTCTTTGAGCATCTATTTGTATAGATAGCTTTGGCCTTTAGAACTATTAGTAATGTTTCCAACAGTTCTTCAGTCATACTAGTAGTATTTCAAGTGCTCCACAGCCACATGTGGCTAGCGGCTACCATACTAGACAGTGCAGATAGAGAACATTTCCATCATCCAAAAGGTTCTGTTGGACAGTTTTCTCTGGACCTAACAGTTCCACAGACTCTATATAGCAATCTTGGACCACTACTCTGCTAACTTTTTCTCACACCTTACCTGCTTCATGCTATCAGAAACATTCAGGTTGTCACCACCTTTCTTCATGGCCACCCTCCTTCCTATCCGGCCTACAGACTCCCATCTGCACGATTTTGGCCATTCTCATGGTCGCATGTCAACTTTCAATCATTTCTCTTTCCAACATGCCTGTTCTGCTAACCTCCCACTACAAGTCAATCTGAATGCAAGGCTTGCTTCTACATTTGAGCTGCCTAAGAGCAACTGGAAAAAAAAAATGACTCTTGTGGGGATCACGGACATGAGACATGGAGGGGGTACGAGCTCAAGTGCCAGTTTGGCAATTATTTTGTGTGCAACTGGTCAATTCTCTATACGATTCCTTCTCTACTCTCTTCAATATCCCTAACATAGTGCTTATCAAACTTTAAAATGCAAACAAATCATCTGGGGGATCCTGTTAAAAATGCAGATTCAGCCAGCGCAGTGGCACATGCCTGTAGTCCCAGCACTTTGGGAGGCCGAGGTGGGTGGATCACCTGAGGTCAGGAGTTCGAGACCAGCCTGGCCAATGTGGTGAAAGCCCATCTCTACTAAAAACACAAAAATTAGTTGGGTGTGGTGCCAGGCGCCTGTAATCCCAGCTACTCAGGAGGCTGAGGCAGGAGAATTGCTTGAACCCGGGAGGCGGAGGTTGCAGTGAGCCAAGATTACACCACTGCACTCCAGCCTGGGTGACGGAGTGAGACTCTGCCTCAAAAAAAAAAAAAAAAAAAATTGCAGATTCTAATCCAGTAGGTCTGTTGTGTATGGGGCCAGAGATTCTGCATTTCTAGCATGATACGCATGCTGCTAGCTCAAGAGCCATGAGCAGCAAGGCCCTAACCCAGTGGTTCTCCAACTTCAGTGTGTACAATTTCCTGCAGGGCTTATTGAAACATGGATTTGGCCGGACTCGGTGGTTCATGCCTGTAATTCCAGCACTTTGGGAGGCCAAGGTGGGCAGATCACAAGGTCAGGAGATCGAGACCATCCTGGCTAACACGGTGAAACCCCGTCTCTACTTTAAAAAATACAAAAAATTAGCCAGGCTTGGTGGCACATGCTTGTAGTCCCAGCTACTTGGGAGGCTGAGGCAGGAGAATCGCTTGAACCCGGGAGGCGGAGATGGAGGTTGCAGTGAGCCGAGATCATGTTACTGCACTCCAACCTGGGCGACAGAGTGAGACTCCGTCTCAAAAAAAAGAAAAAAACAAACACGGATTGCTGGACCCCATTACTGAAGTTTCTAACTCAGTAAATCCAGGATAGAGCCTGAGAATGTGTGTTTCTAATAAATTCCCAGGTCATGCTGCCACTACTATTCCAGGGAACACACTTTGAGACCATAGCCCTAAACCACTGCTGGCCTTCTGCCTCCTATTTCACAGAGGCAATTGAGGCTAATGAGTGAGAAGCCCTATTTGAGCTCCTGTGACACCTGCTCTTCCCATATTTCAGCCATCATCACACTACTGAAGGATGTTAATCTGCATTTTTAGTAGGATTCCCCAGATGGTTTCTTTGCATTTTAAAGTTTGATAAGCACTGTGTTATGGATCTTGAAGAGAGTAGAGAAGGAATTGTATACAGCATTGGCCAGAGGAATTTATTTGTAATTAAGAAAAACATTGAGTAAAGAAGGGATGTATTTGTGAACATTCTGCATCCATTTCCCTTCTGATAACAGTATCCCAATTTTCTTCTAGGGATCTATTTCTCCCTCCAGAATCGAGGTTAGTTTCAGATGGCATTCACTATTCCCAGCTCCAGGAGTAAGCATATGAATCAGGCCTGGCCAATCAGATATGCATTCCCCCTGGCCAAGGATAGCTCAAGGATAGGACTATGCCCCAGTCAAAGCTAATAAGATACATTGAGGCTTTCTGGGACTGCCGAGAGAAGCTGAGACTCATCTCCACTTAACTTCAGTCAAGAAACACTTGAAGATTCGAGAACTATGGCAACTATCTTGCTCCACAAGTGGGGGAAGTTGACAGAGATACAGCCAATGTGCAAGAAGGACAGAAGGAGAGATGACTTGCCATAGTGACATAATTTAATATCTTGATCAAGCTCTACCCTTGGACTATTATGTGAGATAAAATTCCTTTTTGCTTAAGCTAGTTTGGGTTGGGTTTCTCTCACTTGTGAGTAGGCTGTTTGTATGTCTCATTGGCATCCAGTAAAGGACTTTAAGAGCTTTTTCTTAAATTTTCTTAAGGCTAGTTCTAGCCTTATTGAAGAGGATTAAGCAAGGTGATCCTAGAGCTGGAGAGGATGAAGGTGAATGCTTTAAGTGTGGAGACTGGTCCTAATAGGCAGCTAAAAACTATGAGCAGGGATGGGAATTCAAGGCTTTCATTTCTTCGGAGGCTCAGCTGCAGCTGAATGCAGAACCCTAAATGGGAGGCAGCTGCGGGATGCTCATAGAGAATGGCTGGCAACACAGCCTGCGAGCAGTGTGCAGCTTTCCAGGAGCAAGCTGGGGGTGGAGGGTCAAGTATAATAGGGCTCTGGAGTGGCATCCTGAAGCACCCATGCCTGGGCGGACATTCTGCAACAACACTGGGCTACAGCAGCCATGATGGAAAGCAGTGGGACTCAAACCCCAGCCCTCCCCTTGTTCCCTTCTACTGCATACTGGGGTTCATGTACCACCCTGGGTGGGGGACATGCAGGGACTGCAATCACTGCTCCAGTGATTAGGCCCTAAGTGCTCTGCCGTTACGAATGAGATTAATGTCCTTATAAAAGAGGCTTCAGAGAACTGTTTGGCCCTCCCCTCCTTCTGCCATGTGAGGATACTGCAAGAGGAGCCATCTTGAAGGTAGAGTGAGAGTTTGCCAGACACCAAATCTGGCCTGCACCTTGAAATCGAACTTCACAGCCTCCAGAACTGTGAGAAATATATTTCTATTTATAAATTACCAGTCTTTGTGTTATAGGGCAGGAATGAACTAAGACACCTAGTTAGGATCTTTCAATCTGTGATCCAAGACACCGAGTTATATCCAGATGGTTCTTATATAGTGTTATCACTATATGTATAGATATACACACACACTATTATCATCTTATCCATGTAGTGTTATCATTATATATCAAACTGTTACAGCAGCCATCTCTACCCCCTTTTAACATTTTCTTTTGGAGGTCACATCCTCCAAGAAGAGTATTTTAACATGAAGTGTGACCTGCCAAAGTGAACAGACTATAGGAAATTCTATGTTAAAAAAAAAAAATCCCACAGAGCCTTCCTGAATCTGCTCCACTTTAATTTTGAAATATTGTGACCTAACATTTAGGTCCAAGTGTGGATTTCTTAATTTGTCATGCTTTAGACCTTGTTGCTAACTTGCTTGGTTTACAATGTTGATTTGGATGACAAATTCAGATAATACAGAGCACCTGGAATTCCTGATTTTCAGGTCAGCATTGAGAACATCAGGGCTCTCCTGCTGCATGTTACAGATGCAGGATATTGACCTGTTTCCAGGAGACAGGATAGTAATGTACAGTGCCACCAGCGGGTTCCAGTGTGGCCTGGGAGGAGTGGCTATCACTCTAGAGGGCTTGGAGCATCCTCTCTGTCCCTGGGATGGAACAACAGTAGCCAAAAGCAAGTGGGCAGACTCAACACTATGTATTCCTGGTAGCTCTGAAAATGACAGAGCAAATCATGGGAACTGCACAAAATGAATGACATTCTAAACTATTTGACTTCTTACTTGAGAATGAACAAGTGAACTAGGAGTCTCTCTGAGCCTACTCTGGCTCAGGTAGCTGCCTGATAAAAAGAAAAATAAAGAAAAAATAAACAAGAACCAGTAATTATGGGGTACATTCAATAAAAAAGTAAAGTAATCACAGGCGCAGGAGCTCACACCTGTACTCCCAGCTACTCGGGAGGCTGAGGTGGGAGGACTGGTTAAGCCTGCGAGATCAAGGCTGAAGTGAGCTGTGATTGTGCCTCTGCACTCCAACCTGGGTGACAGAGCAAGACCCTATCTAAAAAAGGAAAAAAAAAAGTGAAGTAATAACCACTTAAAAGTACTTCAAATAATTACACTGTCACATCTAGTCATCTATTGGGGTAAGATTTTATTTCTAAGTTCTTTAAGCTGGAAATAACATGTATTTCAAAAGATAGTCCTAAAAGAAGTGAGGAATTTGCTTCCTCTATAACAAGAATAAAACTTAAGTTTTTCAAGTTTTTTTGCCATTGAATTATCTGGCTAAAGAGAATGTGTCCCAAAGTTGCTTCAATACACCGTGGCCTAAAGGTTTTAAATAAAACTTAACACTTAACTAAATTAAAACTAGTGTCATATCCAAATGCAAGGAATAAAAAGGGAAATGAATTGTATCAGTTGGTCAGCATTTACTAAACACCTCCCAAAGGTAAAACACAGGGAATGGGTTGGAAAGAGAAGGATGTTGGAGATACTGTGAACACAGAATTGAAGAGTGTGATTGGGGTGCAGGGGAAGAGGGCAAAAGGAGGAGGAAGCAAAGGATGGGAGATTTCCAGTTTGGGTGAACCTGGGGATACAGACAGAACACTCTGGCTTATGTATCCCTATGCGGGGTGCTCTCTAATGCCAAATTACAGGAATAAAATTATTCCTGTCAAAGAAACGTTTGACAACTGTATTCAAGAGTATGTCATAACATAGAAATCAATGAAATGATATAGCTATCTCACAGGGTAACAATAGCCTCTAGAGAAGTCTGCAAAGGTGAAAAATGGATTAGTAATTAAAGAGCTGACCAGGATTGTCTGTGATCATCCCAGCCTCTGAAATAACATTAACAGAGTCTGAAGTGGTGGCTTCCCTGGCAGCTTATTTCTCCACCAGTCTCCCAGGGCCTACTCTGCACTATCACCTCTGGAAACCCTGGGAAGTGCAGGCCAGGGTTCTCTGCTTCATACCAAGTCTGGGCCCTAGGGGACACGAGCCCCTCTGTGTTTAGATTACAGTGATTCTTTGAGGCTGGTTTTGTGTCTCTGGTGTGCCTGGACTGCTTCCATGGCACTAATCAGGAAGGGAGTCAGACTGGTCAGGTCGGTGCACTTAGAAGTTTGAGTTTTAAAAGTCAGGCAGAATTTCATTCTGGAAAAAAAAAATTACAAATATTTACCCAGAAATCCAGAGCAAGTTAGAAAGTCTTGGAACTAAGAAACAACTTACAAAGTTTCGCTGATCAAAAAAGAAACTTGACAAAACAGGCACTTGGCAACATGTGCTGCAGAATATCAATTCACAGCCCCCAGAGGGACCATGAGCATAAAGAGGCTTCCACTAATATTCTTGCATGTAAGAAACAAACATGATGAAGAGATTGATGTATTTTATATTCTTAAAGCAAACTGAATAAACTTAAGAATTATCACTTGTACATCTTGCTATAAAATGGGCTTGGAAAAACACTAATGCACGTGTTCATAACATTTAGGGGAGGATTTGACAAAGAGCAGGATAACATTAGTTTTATGTTCCAACTAAGATGTTTGCCCTATTTTTTAAATAGAATTTGTACATTTATTTGACATTTTCTGTAAGCTCTATAGTGTTGATGCACTAAATTTTTTCTATGACTGAGAGATTCTTTGTGGTTGAATTTTCTATTTTAAAACCAATTTTGGGGGATGCCATTGCCAATACACATTGGTAGTTCAACCACCTGATCATTACACAAAAAGAATTCATTTTGGACCCAAAGTTTTGTGTATCTTACTATCAACTTTGGCAGAACTTACATTAATTTCTATTTCGCAATTGTTATATTAGGAGGTAAATATACTAGTCTGAGAAACGTGGATTCTAGTTGTATTCCACAGCAGTACGTATGTTATAGTATGAATTCCAGTAAGTATGTTAGACTACCTTGCTGATTTCAGGTTAATGCAAAGATATTTGTAAATGCCTCTGTAGCTCTCACAAGACAGGCTGGAATAGGTAAAAACAAGAGGACTAAAATCCTTAGGTTATTGAAGTAGGGTTACTTTTTATTATAGAACCTTCTACGTTAACATACACTGTTTAACCATTGGTCTTCCAAGTTTATTATTTGTAGCTTTTTTTCTTTTTCTTTTTTTTTTTTTTGAGATGGAGTCTCGCTCTGTCACCCAGGCTGGAGTGCAGAGGCGTGGTCTCGGATCACTGCCAGCTCTGCCTCCTGGGTAGAGGATTCTCTGCTTTAGCCTCCTGAGTAGCTGGGACTACAGGTGCCCGCCACCATGCCCGGCTAATTTTTTGTATTTTTGGTAGAGACGGGGTTTCACCATATTAGCCAGGATGGTCTTGATCTCCTGACCTCGTGATTCGCCCGCCTCGGCCTCCTAAAGTGCTGGGATTACAGGTGTGAGCCACCGCGCCCGGCCTTTTTTTTCTTTTTGAGATGGAGTCTCACTCTGTCTGTCACCCAGGCTGGAGTGCAGTGGTGTGATCTCGGCTCACTGCAACCTCTGCCTCCCGGGTTCAAGCAATTCTCCTGCTTCAGCCTCCCAAACAGCTGGAATTTAGGCACGTGCCACCATACCCAGGTGATTTTTGTATTTTTAGTAGAGAAGGGGTTTTGCCATATTGGCCAGGCTGGTCTCGAACTCCTGACATCAGGTGATCCACCCGCCTCGGCCTCCCAAAGTGTTGGGATTATAGGCATGAGCCACTGCACCCGGCCCATTTTTGTTTTTTAATAGGTGGAATAAGCTAAAATTTGGCTTTATAGTAATTCCTTTAAATGTAAATACTAAGTAAACTTTAGTGGCTAACACTTAGGATGACAGTGGGATGGGTCATTTATAAGGTGTTAAAGCCACAGCACTGACCTTTACCCCTTCAGACTGATAGACTAGTGGACAATAGTCCTATTGCAGGAAATTTCTTGTTGCTGGCTGGCACTAATCCCATGGGACAAGGGCATGGCTTGCCTCTGTTGTTTTGTCAGGACCACCTCCGATTCCATGTTGAATTGCTACTGAGAAACAACAGATGGAAAGGTATTGCATCAGGCTGTAAGAAATTGCATGAACTTCGTTTTTTTCTTTTCTACACTATCTTGCTACTTCCCCCAGCTACCCAACAACCTTAAAACTCCTCACACTTGATGCCTCACTGCCTAAAGTACACACCATTTTGCTTAAATCGCACTGATCGTAACTCATTCAATGGCCTCTCCTAGCTTCAAGGGAGAATGGGAAATTTAATTCTTATTTCAGCTAAATTAGGGGTTCTATTGCTAATAAAGAAGGAGAACACAGATATCAAAGGAGGGATATCCTCACAATCTCTCCCACCACCCAATACAATTCCACCTATCCTACAAGGTCTGGTACAAGTATCACTTATTCTGTAGTCCTCCTATTTGTTCCCCAATTCCTAGACAGAAACTTAACCACTCATTTCTCTGAAGCCCCTTGTAAGTATATGATCTGTGTACCTGTTCTGGTCTCATTCTGAATTGTAAGCCCTGAAAATAACAGATGCTGACAAGGCTGCAGAGAAGAGGAAACACTGACACAGTTAGTGGGATTGTAAATTAGTTCAGCCCCTGTGAAAAGCAGTTTGGAGATATTTCAAAGAAGTAAAAACAGAATTACCATTCGACCCAACAATCCCAATACTGGGTATACACCCAAAGGAAAATAAATTGTTCTACCAAAACAACACCTGCACTCGCATGTTCATCACAGCACTATACACAACAGCAAAAGTATAGAATCAATCTAGATGCCCGTCAAAAGTGGACTGGATTTAAAAAACGTGGTACACATATACCACAGAACACTACACAGCCATAACAAAGAACAAAAATACGTTCTTTGCAGCAACATGGATGCAGCTGGAGGCCGTCATTCTAAGTAAATTAATGCAGAAACAGAAAACCAAGTATCAGGTGTTCTCACTCGTAAGTGAGAGCTAAATACTGGGTAAAGATGGACAGAAAGATGAGAACAATTGGCTGGGGGCGGTCACTTACACCTGTAATCCCAGCACTTTGGGAGACTGAGGTGGGAGGATCACTTGAGCTCAGCAGTTCAATACTAGCCTGGGCAACACAGGGAGACCCCATCTCTTAAAAAAAAAAAAAATTAAGATGCAAACAACAGACACTGGGGACTCCAAAAGCGGGGAGGGGGGAATAGGGGAAAAGTGTTGCAAAATGACCTATTGGGTACTGTGTTCACTATTTGGGTGATGAGTTCAATCAAAGCCCAAACCTCAGCATCACACAATATATCCATGTAACAAACCTGCACACGTACCCGATGAAGCTAAAATAAATAGCAATAATAAAACATAAATGGTAAGCTCTGAGTTATGGACCTCTATGTATATGTGGTTCCACATGTTACTCACTTTTGTATTTTTTTTTTTTTGAGACGCCTCCGCCTCCCAGGTAGCTGGGATTACAGGTGCGCGTCACCATGCCCGGCTAATTTTTGTATTTTTAGTAGAGACGGGGTTTCACCATGTTGGCCAGGCTGGTCTCGAACTCCCGTGATCCACCTGCCTTGGCCTCCCAAAGTGCTGGGATTATAGGCGTGAGCCACTGTGCCCAGCCAAGAACCTTAGTCTTGAGCAAATCAACAGTGCTGAAGAAACAGCTCTTTCCTGGTGGCATATTCTGGAAAAACGTTTCACGATGCTAGTGAGTGAGCAACCATAGGCTTTGAGGAACTGGCTGACTATTCTGGGGTGTGCCACTATTGTTGGCCACATGAGATAAAACTGGCGGTGGCTGGAAAGAGCAACATCTAAAATGTTTGAGAGGTATATGTAACTCACCCAGGCCTTACTATGCAAACAAAACATGAGTAACCAGGTAAGTACTTTCTGGCTGGTCAATAACTACTCCATAGCAGCTGCGTGAGTTCCCTGCAGTGGCATGGATGCTGGCTTACAGCGATGTTTGAAACCAAATCTACAGATGAAGACTTCAAAGGATTTTATTTCACTAATAAGAAGACTACCTTATTCCCAAAGTTTATCCACTAAAACTATAAAACCGACATCAAATAAATATTCCACATTGACAGTGAAGACCCTGATGTGCCTGTCTTAAGCAGAGAAACCACTGAAAAAAAAAAAAAAAAAAAAAAGAGATAAGGTCTCAGGCCGGGCGCGGTGGCTCACGCCTGTAATCCCAACTCTAGGAGGCCAAAGTGGGCAGATCGCTTGAGGTTAGTAGTTCAAGACCAGCCTGGCCAATACTGCAAAACCCCATCTCTATTAAAAATACAAAAATTAGCTGGGCGTGGTGGTGCATGCCTGTAGTCTCAGCTACTCAGGAGGCGGAGGCAGGAGAATCGCTTAAGCTCAGGAGGCAGAGGCTGCAGTGAGCTGAGATCGTGCCACAGCACTCCAGCCTGGATGACAGATTAACACTTGGTCTCGAGAAAAAAAAGAGACAAGGTCTCGCTCTGTCAACAAGACTGGAGTGCAAGGATGTGATGGGAGCTCACTGAAGCCTCAAATTCTTGGGGTCAAGCAATCTTCCCACCTTAGCCTCCCGAGTAGCTGGGACTACAGGTGCATGCCAGAATGCTAAGCTGATTTTTAAAACTTTCGTAGAGATGAGGTCTTGCAATATTGTCCAGGCTAGTCTTGAACTCCTGGCCTCAAGCGATCCTACTGCTTTGGCCTCCCAAAGTGTTGGGATTACCGGCGTGAGCCACTGCGCCTGGCCCAGAAATGGTTTTAAATACAGATAATCATGAGGATTATAGTGATGATGAAGAGGAAATTATAAACATGGGTGGAACAATAATCACTAGATGATATGGTGAAAATGTGTGATCAGTCAATGGTGGGCTTTGAGCCATGTACATTTATCAGTGAACATGAGTTTATGGCAGTTTTCATAATTAAAAAGGAACAGATGGAAACCCAAATTAATGAACCATTATGACATAGGGGGCAAGGAGTCCTTAAAAAGGGCACCTGCTAGAGTGCTGCATTTAATCCTACTCCTGCTGGCATCAGATGTCCCCTGCCAGCCTACTGCTGGGTCAGGCACTGATGTTACTCTCCTCTAGGATGTACAAACACCAGAGGTTACACATGTTCATCCTTTGTGTATGCACAGGCATAGTTAGCCGAATTTGAACCTGTATATATTGAAAGAGTTATAAAATGTTTTCCTTAGAAAAGTGACTACTAGAGTACTTACAATCTATATTTGTTCCACTCTTTCATTGACTGGTTTATTATCTATTGATTGATTGAGATGGAGTCTCGCTCTGTCGCCAGGCTGGAATGCAGTGGCGTGATCTCGCCTCACTGCAACCTCCCCCTCCCAGGTTCAAGTGATTCTCCTGCCTCAGCCTCCAGAGTAGCTGGGACTACAGGCATGCGCCACCACGCCCAGCTAATTTTTTTTTTTTTTTTTTGAGATGGAGTCTCGCTCTGTCGCCCAGGCTGAAGTGCAGTGGCATGATCTCGGCTCACTGCAAGCTCCGCCTCCCGGGTTCACGCCATTCTCCTGCCTCAGCCTCCCGAGTAGCTGGGACTACAGGTGCCCGCCACCACGCCCAGCTAATTTTTTGTATTTTTTTTCTTTTTTTTTTTAGTAGAGACAGGGTTTCACTGTATCAGCCAAAATGGTCTCAATCACTTGACCTCGTGATCTGCCAACCTTGGCCTCCCAAAGTGCTGGGATTACAGGCATGAGCCACCGCACCCAGCCTACTGGTTTATTATTTAAATAAACTACACAGTTTGTCCTAATTAGTTCTTCGTACATTTCACTGCAGAAATATTAATGCTTTATTATAGTGTGTTACCTTAGACCCTGCCAGGGCTTTTATGTGATGTGTGGTTATTGTATACACACATATTTCCTTTCAAAAAATCTGAAAAGCTCTGAATTCTAAAACTCATCAGGCCACAAAGATGGATGATAGTGGACCTTATTTTACTCTAAAGGCAAATAATGCACTTGTAGGAAATCATTCCACTGTTCCAGGTTAAGATCCTTTTTGAACAATTCCTAATGCCTGTCACTCTTGGTTATGTATATTTCTAACTAAAGGCAGCTACTCTATCTTTCCCTCGTAGGATAGAGACCACTGTTAAATTCTGGCACTGATATGAAAACAAAACTTAGCAGAAAAACTGAGGGAGTTTAATCATATCTGGTGGTAATACCTCCTAAATGATATCACACTCTAAGAGCCTTTGCAAGATTATATGAAGAATGAATTAATTTCTCTCTAATAATTTAGCACTGTCATTACGAACAGCAGTTACTCACTGTGAAAACCGAGTGTGGGCCCAGACCATCCGGCTTCTTGAGCTATTGTGTTTGAGTATCAGTATTCCACAGACCCCTCAGCTCAAACCAGGCTATCACTTCTGGCTGCTCTCAGGGAACCTGCCATAGCATCCTCACTAACGTGCCAAAGCTGGAAAAACCTCATTTTGTTGTCTAAATTAAGAATAAATGATCCAGGAGAGCTTGAACTTTAGTCATCTGTTTTGGCTGTTCAGAGGCCCATCTCCTTCCTTCCTGCTTCTCAGCTGGGTTAGTAATAACTGAGGTACCAGTTAAATAACCCCTGGAGGGCCAAGGAACCATTGTATATTATTCTTACTTTGTCTCTAAAAGGGTTAAAGGGAGAAACAGTGATTATCTGCTGGATCTTTGTGGAGACACTAATCCACCTCTTTGGAAGTCCAAGGCCAAGTTGAGAACATGAAGAGAACACACACCAGAAGCGGAGCCAACGCACTCCGCATTTATTTTAATATTCTACTCCAAATCACTTACGTGGGAGGAAAAAGAAAGTAACATTTATAAAAGGATAATGTTACAAGCTTCGTATACTTCCTTTAATTATATACTGTGAGGTAGGTGTTATTCCCTTTTTATAGATGAAGACTGAGGTTAGGTAATTTATTAATTCCAAACCTCTCATGAATATTAAGTGATAAAAACTAGCTTATAATCCATCTGTTTATCTCAAACCCATGCTCCTCAAAATTTTCCCTTTATTAAAGAATCACAATATCAATACATGCTTGCTGTAAAAGTCAAATACAGACGTGTTAATATCTCCTCCCCCAGCCCAAATCTGCTCTCACGGTAACAAATTTTAATAGCTGAGGTGGCATCTTGCCACTTCTTTCTCCAGGCTCATATAATCATGTATACACACGTATGAAGATTTCCTTATTTTTCTCCAAAGTAAGATCTTACTTTAACATTTTCCATTAACATCACTCTGCAGTGTTTATCACTTACGAATGTATCACAGCTTTTCAAGTCCACATAGGTAATCTCAACTCATTTAAAAAAAAATTGCATGATATATTCTATATTATAGATGAACCATACTTTTTAAAACACTTCCTGATAAAATTTAAATTATCTCTAGGTTTTTGCTATTACAAATAAAGCTATATAGTAAACTTTCTTGAACATATATTCTTACAAATTGGAACCTTGATTTTCATAAACTAAATGAAAAGTGATATTACTGAATGTAATCTCTGAACTTTTTAAGACTGAGCTGTTCCTATTGTCAGGTTTTGACTCAGAGATATGCAAGGCCAAACAATGGAATCCATCTTCCCGACAGTCCTAGTAAAGTCATTCCCACTGGACAGAAGGCAAGATTCTTTTAGATTCTGTGCAATGTGAACTCTCAGTAGGGCTAGGGTCTACACGAGGAGGTATCAGAGAAAGAAATGGGTTATTATTTTATTAACTTTCAAGCTCAGAGGCCTCTATCAAGACCAGTTCAGGCCAGGCGCGGTGGCTCATGCCTGTAATCCCAGCATTTTGGGAGGCCAATGCAGGTGGTTCACCCGAGGTCAGGAGTTTGAAACCAGCCTGGCCAACATGGTGAAACCCTGTCTCTACTAAAAATACAAAAATTAGCTGGGCATGGTGGCACATGCCTGTAATCCCAGCTACTTGGGAGGCCGATGTACGAGAATTGTTTGAACCCGGGAGACAGAGGTTGCATTGAGCCAAGCTTGTGCCACTGTACTACAGCCTAGGCGACAGAGCGACTCCATCTCCAAAAAAAAAAAAACCAAAAAAACAAACAAAAAAAAGTTCCTAAATGGGCAGGAGTAGGGAACCCTGGCTGGTTACCTTTTCCACAACTCCCGCCCACCTTACCCCTATGCAAGGTATACAAGAGAAAAGGAAAAAAAAATGAAGGAGAGAACGTGAGTTTCCTACAAGAAGGGCCATGTCAGAAAGGGGCCTAGTTTTCAGGGGCCTCTGATGCAGACAAAGCAGAGGGCAACTTGGTCTCTCACAAGCTCAATGCACTCTCTCAGGCTGAGTGAAACCAGGTGACACACAGAGGCACTGGCTGGAAAAGCCAGCTTTTTGTAATTCTTTTATATATAAATATGTATGTGTGTGTGTGTGTATATATATATGTGTATATATATATATACATATATAATTTTTATTTATTTATTTTAGAGATGAGGTCTCACTATGTTGCCTAGGCTGGTCTCAAACTCCTGGGCGAAGTGACCCACCCACCTTGGCCTCCCAAAATGCTAGGAGCCACCACGCCTGGCCGGCTTTTTGAAAAAAATTTTTTTTTGTTTTTGAGATGGAGTCTCACTCTGTCACCAGGCTGGAGTGCAGTGGCGCTATCTCAGCTCACTGCAACCTCAGCCTCCTAGGTTCAAGCGATTCTCCAGCCTCAGCCTCCCAAGTAGCTAGGATTACAGGTGCCCACTACCACACCTGGCTAATTTTTTGTATTTTTAGTACAGACGGGGTTTCACTATGTTGACCAGGCTGGTCTTGAACTCCTGACCTTGTGATCCGCCCGCCTTGGCCTCCCAAAGTGCTTTTTTTTTTTTTTTTTTTTTTTTTTTTGAGATGGAATCTCTCTCTGTCGTCCAGGCTGGAGTGCAGTGGTGCAATCTCGGCTCACTGCAATCTCCGCCTCCCAGGTTCAAGCTATTCTCCTGCCTCCGCCTCCCAAGTAGCTGGGATTACAGGTGTGCACCACCACACCTGGCTAGTTTTGTATTTTTAGTAGAGATGGGGCTTCGCCATGTTGGTCAGGCTGGTCTCGAACTCCTGACCTCAGGTGATCCACCCACCTCGGGCTCCCAAACTGCTGGAATTACAGGTATGTGCCACTGTGCCTGGCCAGCTTTTTGAAATTCCTAAACTGGATGTGTACCTTTGGATACATATATAAACTTTCCAATTCTTATTTTCCTCTTTTGAAAAATGAGTGAGGGGTTCAGGATTTGTGATGTGTGAGGCCACTTCTAATTCTATAATTCTAGTTATAAAATGTGGATAATTTCCTATGACATTTGTATGAATTCATACAAATATAAAATTAGGAGTCAAGGCTTGGGTTCAAGTTCCAATCTTCAAGCTAAATAATCTTAGAGAAGCCCTCTGACTCCTCTGAGTCTTATTCCTCAGCTATAAATCTGGCAAAATAAACCTCATAGAGTTGTTGCAAGACTCAAGTAAGGGGATACCTGTGAAATTACTTGTGAACGATAAAGATGTTAAAATAAATGTAGCACAGGCCAGGAGCGGTGGCTCACATCTGTACTCCCAGCACTTTGGGAGGCTGAGATGGGAGGATTACTTCAGGCCAGGAGTTTGAGGACAGCCTGGGCAACATAGCAAGACCCCATCTCTACAGGAAATTTAAAAATTAGCCAGGGAAGAGGGTCCATTCCTGTAGTCCCAGCTACTTGGGAGGCTGAGGTGGGAGGATTGCTTGAGCCCAGGAGGTTGAGTCCATAGTGAGCTATGATCACACAACTGTACTCCAGCATGGGCAACAGAGTAAGACTGTCTCTAAAAATAAACAAATGTGGCATAGTATTCTTAGTAAATCTAAGCTACTAGTTCTCCTTTCTTTGCTCAACTTAAACTTCATTAATCAAATATTTAAGTCATTCATTCCACAAATATTTATGGAATGTCTTCTGTTTTAGGCACTATACCTCAGTGAATAAGACACTGAATTTTTATTTACTGTCCAACACTGGCCAGGCACAATACGAGGTACTGGGCACACAATGGTGTAATTGAGAGCTTTTAGTGGGAGATACAGGCAAACTCAAGTCATGGGACTTAGACTTGAAAATGTCCTTTCACAATGTGTATCAAATACAGAAATTTAAACATAAATATTTTAGCAAGGCACATACAAGGGAAATAAACTGTATTAAACATAGTAGAGAGGTGAATGTAGTACCTGCTATGACCCAATACATAGGGGCCAGCCACTATTTTAGGTACTGGAGATTCAGCAATGAACAAAGCAGACCAAGTCCCTGGCCTTCCGGAGCTTACATTCTATTAGAAAGGCTGAATCACAGGCATATGTTCTCAGGACCTCCTGAGGGATGTGTCACAGGACTAAAAAAAGAAAGGTTGAATCAGCCAGACTATTACTAATTACATATGGAAGATACAGGCAAAGAAAAGTATGAGGCTGATATGAAAATAATGAGACAAAGTTCTGGACCCAAAGCTTCTGGCCTCTTCTCTTGGTAGTACTCAGTTCCCCGTATCAGAACTGAAGGCATGATGAACTCTGACTTGCTCACCTCATTTCTCATTCCAATTATTCAGCTTGGACAAATAGCAGCTTTTACCAAGGAGTGAGATGTTTGGGTATATGGGATAATCACAGCTATGTTTCAGCTATGGTAAACTGTTATGGCTTTAGATTTTCAAACACCATTCATATATTCTGCAAATGTATGATTGAGCTCTACCCTTTTCTAGGGTCCTTTGAATCTATCTGTGTCTCACACAGGACAAGGACTCCTGCAGCCAATAATGGATCACTAGCCTCCATCTAACCTCTAACTATTGCTCACATACGCATTCAGCAGTGTATCCAACAACTGCAGATTCTTTCGTATGATGCACTGTGAAGGTCCTTGCTACCTGGCATTTATATTCACATTGAAAACTTAAGAGAAATGCAAACTCTAGTATTAGACAGTATGAGTTGATGCCATTTGATTAAATGACATATAGGAGCTACAAGGAGAAAGACATCACTTCTGGCTAGAGTAACTGCAGGAGAGAAAGATGCAGCTCTTGTGAGACTGTTTTGTGCTGGCCACACTGCGAGACATTTTACATACAGAGACATTTTACATACATTCTCTCACTTGCCAGGAAGGCTTCATGAAGGACTTGGTAGTCTAAGACCCTGAGGAAGAATTTGGTAAGGCAGACATGTAGTTTCAACTGAATCTTCATTTACTGTCCAACACTGGCCAGGCACAATGCTAGGTACTGGATACATGATGGTGACGGTGCAATTAAGAACTTCTAGTGGGAGACACAGACAAATAAACAGGCAATTACAACTACCCTATAGTGTAATGTATACAAATAGATAAAGCACAGGGGCAATGGCAGAACAAGGTCAAGTGTATTTGTCATGATCCTCTCAGTTGCACATGATAAAACTGACTCAAAATAATCTTAAGCTAAAATGTGATGGACTGGCTTTCATTACTAGGAACCACCAAGGTGGATCCACGACTTAAACCAGGATACTCCCTCTGCTCTGTGTCAGCATGTCCTTTAGTGCTGCAGATGGGAGGTCCCCCAGGTGAACATTCTTTGACACAGTGACCCTAGAGGCAAGAGGCAGGCTTCTTGGCTAGCTCACGTGGAGGGAAGGACTTTGGCCCTGCTTGGAACATTTGTCCTATAATGAAACAATCCCTGTTGCCAAGGGAAAGGGCACCACAATCAACAAACTGGGTTTACACACCTAGCCCTGCTGGTGAGTGGTGGGTTAGGTTCTTATACCAGCAGAAAGGGAGAGGGGACAAATACATATGGGGTCACCACAAACAACAGCTACCACATGGAAGCCCTGAAGTGACAGTGCAGTTATGGGAACAGCAGGGACACAGGGAAAGGGATGTGTGGGATGAGTTCCTGGGATGGTGAATAGATTAGTTCAGCTGGAGCAGTGGTCACACCTAAGAGCACAGAGAAGAACCAAAGAGGGCAGGGCAGACTGTGGAGGGCCTTGAATACCTGCTAAGGACTCTATAGCAGCCTGATGGGAGCACGGTGACAGCTTTGCTCAGAATCTGTAGGGCGATCCTTTGGAGTTCATAAACGTGATGACTAGGTGTTCACACGCACGTGTGAGATGTGCCACCCTTGAACCTTGTTATGATGCTGGTACATTACCTATCTGACATGAAAAAAATATAAATAATTTTTTAAAAAATCTACAGGGCAACAAGAATGAAAGTGTGAAACACCTACAAACTGTATCTTTGGTGAAATGAGGAAGTGACAAAGTTGACAAATTTCACATTATGTGTGGCGTCACCCCCAAACCAGCACAGTAATCTACAACGTGTGGGCAGGTGCCATAGGAAACACCAGAAACTGCACAGCAGTCCAGCTGCTGGTGGATCCCAGCCATCCCCAGGGAAATTCAACCCCAAGAGGAGAAGACTCACCCTGGATGAGAACCACTGTGAGCAGGACCAAGAAGGAAGAGGGCAAGAACTCTAGGAGAGGAAGAAGGAAATCACCAGAGTGCCTAGAGGATACCCAGGTAGCTTTGGGAAGTGCAGCTTCCAATAGACAGAGGAGTACCTTGGCAGGAAGGGGCAGGATGCCTCCGAATCAGTGGCTGGGGAAGGACCAGGGAAGCTCTCGGCTTCGTGAAACCCACCCAAGTGAGGTTAGGATCCTAAAGTCAGAGGAGGTCTGGCTACACAGAGATGCCACTCAGTAAACAGTAGGCCTCTCACTACAACAGAGGAGGGAGCCCTCGAGCTGAGAATCAAGGAAAGCTGCCTCCCCTCTCACATCACAGGACTCACTTGCTAACTGTTGCCTCAGAAAAATCCGACCCGTCAAAAAATAGATGATTTTTAAAATCCACAAAAGGTTCTCCCAGAAAAAAAAAAAAAACCTGAAAAGGAGTGGCAAAACTTGCTCCCTGCAGAAAGAAAATTCATCCAAAAAATCCTGCCACAAAGAAGAAGAAAAAAATTTTTTTTTCTTGAGACATAGTCTCCCTTAGTTAGGCTAGAGTGCAATGCCGCGATCTCAGCTCACTGCAACCTCTGCCTCCTAGATTCAAGCGATTCTCCTGCCTCAACCTCCCAAGTAGCTGGGATTACAGGTATGCACCACCAGGCCCAGATAATTTTTATGTTTTTAGTAGAGACAGGGTTTCACCATGTTGGCCAGGCTGGTCTCGAACTCCTAACCTCAGGTAATCCGCCCACCTTGGCCTCCCAAAGTGCTGGGATTACAGGCGTGAGCCACCGCGCCTGGCCAGAAGAAGAAAATTTTAACCCAATATTCTATTATGATTTTTTTTAAAAATGTAATAAGGCAATGACAGTTATGCAGGAAGATGACAAAGCAGAAATAAAGAACTCAAGGAAGGGGTGGCCAGGCAGCAGAAGGTGACAAACCATGGGAGGGCATGAAAAAGGAGCCTGCACATTAAAAACTGCTTTAGGAAAGAAACGGGAAAGAAATACAGAAACACTGCAAAAAAAAAAAAAAAAAAAAAAATGACAAGGAACACAAGGGAGAAGAGACACTACTGTGAAAGCACCGTGGAAGACATAAAGAACAGAATCAAGAAAAGTAAAAAATAGAAACTTAAAATCATTAGAGAAGTGACAGGCAAATGAAACTGCATAAAGTTAGAGTCTCTGAAGAAAAACAATGGAACAGAACAAATTATTTTAAAACATGGTTCAGGCCAGGCACAGTGGCTCACGCCTATAATCCCAGCACTTTGGGAGGCCAAGGCGGGCAGATCACGAAGTCAGGAGATCGAGACCATCCTGGCTAACACGGTGAAACCCTGTCTCTACTAAAAAAAAAAAAAAAAAAAAAAAAAGCAAAAAAACATAGCCAGGTGTGGTGGTGGGCACCTGTAGTCCCAGCTACTCGGGAGGCTGAGGCAGGAGAATGGCGTGAACCCGCGAGGCGGAGGTTGCAGTGAGCCAAGATCGCGCCACTGCACTCCAGCCTGGACAACAAAGTGAGACTCCATCTCAAAAAAAAAAAAAAAAAAAACACAAAAACCAAAAAAAACATGGTTCAATTTTAAGTAGGGTTTGGAACTGGGATTGGAAGGACAGCTTGGCCCAGTTCACAGGCCTAGATTTAGGAACCAAAAGGGGAAAGAAGGCCTGGAAGTTATCTCAAGACTAGGGAGCCAGGGGCAGGTCAGAGGTGCTCTTTGTCCACAGGACCCCTCTGCCCTGGGTCTCTAAGAAGAGGGAGGCACAGGAGTGGGAAAGGACAGTGCTGCCTGCCCCACACATCCTGGTTCAGCCCAGCATCAATTACCTACAGAAGCAGGGGTTGACAGGGTGGGGAGGAGTGAGTAAATAGTTCAGAAACAGCGCCTTAAAAACTAACAAGTTACCAACTAGAGAATCAAAAAGTAGAGATTAATCTCTGTGCATCCATCACTCAGTTTATTAACTATTAACATTTTACCCTACTTGTTTCAGATGCTTTTAAGGAAATACAAATGTTACAGATATAGCTGAAGCCTATTATAAACTCCCCCCGAACCCAGGATGCCACTGTCCTGAAATTGATGACTACTTTGGTGAAGCATGCTTTTATGCTATTACTGTGTAAGTATGTATCTACAACTACTGTAATTTGTATCACATGCTTTCAAATTTTATATAAATGGTATCATATTGAATGTGACCTATAATTTCCTTTTGTTTTTGAAAAACATTGTTTCTGAGATTTATCCCGGTTGATACACATAGCTGTACTTCATTTTAACTATGACAGTTTTGTTGTTGTTGTTTTCTTTGTTTTTTTCGAGACAGGGTCTCTCTCTGTTGCCCAGGCTAGAGTGCAGTGGTACAATCTCAGCTCACTGCAGCCTCGACCTCCTGGGCTCAAGTGATCCTCCCACCTGAGCCTCCTGAGTAGCTAGGGCCACAGGGGCACAACACCACACGCAGCTAACTTCTTTATTTTTTGTGGAGCCAGGGTTGCCCAGGGTGGTCTTGAACTCCTAGGCTCAAGTGATCCTCCTGTCTCCACCTCCCAAAGTGCTGGGATTATAAGTGTGAGCCACTGCACCCAGCCCCTATTAGTTCTCAAAATAAAATATATACATACCCTGTGACCTCACAATTCCACTCTTAGGTGTATGTTCAAAAGAAATGAATACAGGCTGGGCACAGTGGCTCACGCCTGTAATCGCACTTTGAGGCCGAGGCAGGTGGATCACCTGATGTCAGGAGTTTGAGGCCAGCCTGGCCAACATGGTGAAACGTCATTTAGTAGTCTCTACTAAAAATATAAAAATTAGCTGGGCGAGGTAGTGGGCGCCTGTAATCCCAACTACTTAGGAGGCTGAGGCAGGAGAATTGCTTGAACCCAGGAGCCGGGGGTTGCAGTGAGCTGACACAGTGCCCCTGCACTCCAGCCCGGGTGACAGAGTGAGACTCCATCTCAAAAAAAAAAAAAAAAAAAGTATGTCCACAAAAAGACTTCCTTGTGGACATACAAGAATGTTCAGGGTGCCTTTATTCACAATAGCTAATAATTAAAAAATAACAAAGTGTAGCATATCCATACAATGGAATACTAAGCAACAAAAAGGAGCAAAGTACTGATACATTCAACAACATGGATGAAATTAAAAAATACTGTGATGGTAATGTTGCACAACTTGACAAGAGTTTGGGTTACACAAGTCTACTTATTAAGATTATATACCTGAGATTTATATCTTTTTTTTTTTTTTTTGAGACAGGGCCTCACTCTGTCACCCAGGCTGGAGTGCAATGGCATGATCTGGGCTCACTGCAATGTCCACCTCCTGGGTTCAAGCAATTCTTGTGCCTTAGCTTCCGGAGTGACTGGAATTACAGGCATGGGTCACCACACCAAGCTAATTTTTTTGTTTTTTTGTTTTTTAGATAGAATTTCATCATGTTGGCCAGGCTGGTTTTGAACTCCTGGTCTCAAGTGATCCACCTGCCTTGGCCTCTCAAAGTGCTGGTATTACAGGTGGGAGCCACCACGCCCGGGCTATACCTTTCATATTGAACTGTTAATGCTATGCATGCTAAAGTACTTAGGGAGACATGTACTGATATCTCCTTTTTTTTTTCTTTTTGAAATGCACCAGAAAATAAGATGGAATGATGGATGGATAGATGGAGAGATCTGTGATGAAGTAAGCATAGCAAAATGTTGATAGTGGAATACAGGTGGTAGGGCATATGGGTGTTCATTATAAAATCCTTTCAACTTTGCTGAATGTTTAAAATTTTTCATAAAACGCTGGGCACAGTGGCTTATGCCTGCAATCCCAGCACTTTGGGAGGCTGAGGCCAGTGGATCACTTGAGGCCAGGAGTTGGAGACCAGCCTGGCCAACATGGCGAAACCCTGACTCTACAAAAAATACAAAAAAACTTAGCCAGGAATGGTGACGCATGCCTGTAATACCAGCTACTTGGGAGGCTGAGGCATGAGAATCACTTGAACCTGGGAGGTGGAGGTTGCAGTGAGCTGAGATCGCGCCACTGCACTCCAGCCTGGGTGACAGGGCAAGATTCTGTCTCAAAATAATAATAATAAAATGTAGAGGAAATTTAAAAACATTTAACCTGTCCAAAACCAACTCCTGATTCTGTCCTACGCCATAGCTGTTCCTCTGAGTGACAGCCATTCATCCATCTAGTTGCTTGCCTTTTACTTGTCTCTCAGTTGCCTCAGTCTATTCATCAGCACAGCTCTACTTTCAGCGTATATCCTGAGTGTGTTTCTCCCAATCTCCACCACCCAGCCTGCTCCCACAAACCAACCCCTTCCCTGCATTGCACCCATCTCCTATCCAGTCTCCCTGCTTGTACTCTTTTCCCCTGCTGGAGTCTACGCTTCACATAGCAGCCAGCCGGATGCTTTTAAAACATTCTCACTGCATCTCCTTCCCATCACTCCCTTGCTCACTACGTTCCAGCCATACGAACCTCCTTGTGCACTAAATATGCCAAGGTCCTCTGGGCTTTGTTCCTCTGCTTAGGATGTTCTTCCTTCCTATTTGTATGGCTTATTCTCTCTTCATAGTTCTCTGCTCAAATGTCTCATCAGGAGGCCTTCCCTGAACAGCTAACATAGCACCTCCTGTTCTCTTACCCTGCTCTTATTTTTCATCTTAGTTATTACTATCTGACACATTTATTAGTTTCTATGACACTCCCCCTCCCTTACACTAGATTTAAGATCTAAGGGGCAGGAATTGTTTGCTTTACTGTGCCCTACTGTTGTTGAATTAATGAATGAACTAAATAAAATGTCACCTCCTCTGTGAGTCCTCCCCAGATCACTCCCCGTCCCTGCAGTCCCCTCTGCCATATAATCTTATCTTTTGCATCATGCTTAACAATAGTTATCCGTGCCACATTTATCCTCTGTTCCCCAGTCCAACAGAACTCAAGCTCTGGGGACAGAGAACAGTGTTTCTTGGTGACTTCCATATCCTCTTCAGTGGAGAGCAGGGCCCCGCCCAGAGCACTCTGTGCCCTCCCGCCTATTCCAACCTCCCAGAGCTTCTGGATTTCCATCACTGCCGGACTTTTCTGTTCTCTCTCCTCACTGTGGAGTTTCAGGAATCATGAAGGAGCTGAACTGACCATCTCTGAGGTGTGCTGTCTATGTCTCACAATCTACAATGCCTTCCTTCTTAAGGGCCCTCCCTCTGAGGTGGCAGCCAAGCGCAGCACTGGCAGAGCCAGAGGCTCATCTACCTAGACTCCCTGGTGCCTCTGGTGTCCTCAGAGCTCAGAAGCAGAGGGCAGTGCTCTGCTGCCACCCTGCTGAGCCCTCCAAGGTGCCAGCTGCGAAACTCTTTCAAGGGACTGTTCCCTGGAGTTAGGTTCCAAGGGCCCCCCACCGAGATCACACCTCTGCCCCCTCCCCTCCATTTATCCCACAAAGAGGGTTGGGGTCCACCAGGCCCCAGGCCAGCCCTGAAAGAGACAGCCCCTGTCCCCAGGGGCTCCCTACAGCCTGGCAGAGACAAGCAGGGGTAGAGGCAAGCATAAGTTGGAGAAGAGGTGCTATAAAGGAAAGTCCTACTTCAGAACAGGGCAAGACAGCTTTCTAGAAAAGGCAGTGTTTGAGTATTAATAAATAAATGGGATCTAGCTGGGGAAAGGCAATGGAGGTGGGGAGAATGAGGTGCAGGTGCCAAGGTCCCAAGGTGAGAAGGACAGGGGATGTGGACAGCTCCATGTGGGGGAATCTCCTGGGCGCAAGAGGTCTTGTGTGTTTAAGTTTTGGGGTTTGACTGTTAATCCAAGCGGAGGTACAGAAAGGTTTTAAGGAGTGGCATCTGTGCTTTGGAAGGGCAGTTTGGCAACAGGTTGGAAGGCAGACTGCAAGGGGCAATGCATGTCAGGAAAACCAGTTAGAAGAGTATTGCACTGAAGAGAGAATGGTGTCCTGAACTAAGGCAGAGGGAAATAAAGCATGAATGTGGAAATGACTTGGGAACAGAAGAGAAAGGAATTTGGTGATAAATGGAGGCAGCACAGCACAGGTGAGCTGGAGTCAGACTCTACTGTGGATCTTAGGCAAACTACACTTGTGCCTCAGCTTCCTCATTTATAAACCAGGAATGACAGTCATTAGCACCTGTCTCATAGTGTTGGTGGAAGATTGAAGGAGTTAATAGTATGTGAAGGCTTGGGGTACAGCCTAGCACATTATCTTACCCAGGAAATATTAACTATGATTATGAAGCTCAGAAAAAAAGAAAAAAGGAATGACTAAGTTCACTCCCAGGATTCTGGTTTGGGCAACTATGTATGCAGTTCTCAAAGTGTGTTCTGTGGACATCTAGAGGTCTCAATGACGCTTCAAAGTAGAATGTGAAGTCAAAACTATCTTACAGTAAAATGTATTTGTTTAACAATAAAATTGTTTTTAAAACTGCACCTCACCTGATTCTAATTTTAAAAATTGGCCAGGTGCAGTGGCTCATGCCTGTAATCCCAGCACTTTGGGAGGCCAAGGCGGGCGGATGATTTGAGGTCAGGAGTTCAAGACCAGCCTGACCAACATGGTGAAACCTTGTCTCTACTAAAATACAAAGATTTTTTTTTCCTTTAGATATGTTTTAGATAAGCATGAAGGATAAGCAAGTTTCATTAAATGGGAAGAAAACGTTTTATTCCTTTCTTGTTACATGAGAAATACTGACTATTATTAAGCACCATTCATTTTTGCTTAGCTTCAAATGAGTCTCATGACAATAAAAACGTATGAAAAATACCTTGGCGAAAGTTTTGAACAATCTGACCAACAAGATAAAGTATTATTGAATTATAATTCAAATTATAAAACGAATATCCATGAGTGCATACTGATAGGAATAAATGACTAAGTTAATGAATGGGGAAAAAGAGACAAATCTCTAATGCAGAATAAATTAAAATTATACAGATACTTCACCCTAAAAAAGATCACTCCTCACTCCTTAGGTGTGGGCTGCACACAGTGACTTCCTTCCAAAGAGCACAGTATGGAAAGGGAGGAAAAAGAGTAATTTTACAATGGAGAAACCTGACAAACATTACCTCAGCCAAGCAGTCAAGATCAACATCAATAGTAATAAATCATGATGTCGGTATGAACTCTAGTATGATGGGATGAAAATGGTACTTTATCTCTATGATCTTCCTCCCCAAACCCATAACCCCAGTCAACTCGCCTACCGGAATTCATCTGATGTTTTTGTCGCATGGTTAGCCTACAAAATACTTGACCAGCACTCCTCAAAACTGTTAAGGTCATCAAAACAAAAGTCTGAGAAACTGCCATGGCCAAGAGGAACCTAAGACATGACATCTAAATGTGATGGGTATCCTGGACGAGATCCTAGAGCAATAAAAAGATATTAGGTAAAAACTAAAGACATAGGAATAAAGTATGGACTTTAGTTAATAATAACACATCGACATTGATTCATTAATAGCAAACACATCATAGGGTAATAAATATGCCATACTATAAGATGTCAATAACAGGGGAAACTGTGCATGTGTGGTGGGTGGGAGAGGAGAGTGAGTATATGGAAGTCCTGTTCCACCTGCTCAATTTTTCTTTAAAACTGTTCTAAAAAATAAAGTCTATTAATGTTTTTAAAAGCTTGGTATTTATTGGGAATAATTCCACCATCCATCTATCATCCATCATGGTAACCTAGAGACCTAAAATTCTATAATGGGATATCCTACACACAATTCAAATCAGCAAGTCCTACTATATATGCCTTTGAACTGCTGAATACTGGCTATAAAAAGATGAACAAAACAATTTCCGAGGTCTAGTTGGAAATAAAAGACATTTAAATAAGTAATTTTTGTCCTGTAAGATGAGCATAACTGTAGCACAGGGAAAAGGATCTGTGAAGCTTCGACAGAGGAGATATACAAAAAAAAAAAAAAAAAAAAAAAGGCACAGAATAAAGAAATGGGTGGGCTAAGCCTGAATTGTTTTTTTAAGCCTGTGCCTCCAAGAATCTTCTGGGTTTTTTTCCTCCTGAAAATGAATGTCGGAGCAATCAAAATAGTTACCCCAAAGAAGCATGGTAGAGGCCAACAGTTTATTTGCCATGGTGTTTTAACTTTACATGTACAATAGGGGAAATATACTTTAGGTGAATTTTAAAACGGGTAAGTAGGAAAAGAGCAAGCTAAAAACAAACATACCCGCCCCCTACCTTTTATTTTCTCTTTTTTTAACAGACCCACTTGTCTACTGACCAGGTATCTGTAATATGGGAGAATTCACTCTATTCCTTTCCACACAAAGACGTCTTGGAATTTTCTAATTTCTCCTTTACTATGATCGCACTCTGTTCACATAATAGTCAAGGGTATGGAAAGGACATTTATAAGAGCAGTGTCTTTTAAAATCAATTTACTAGTTAACTCAGTACTGAGCATACATTCATCATTCAAAGATGATTCCCACAAACGTTACTCGACATACTGGTTTTCAGTATATTTTATCAAATTCAACCACGAGGGCCACCAGTTCTGCTTACGATCAGGTGACCCTTGTTGGGAGACCCCTGACCCCTTTTCTTGACATCATGCTGTTAGACCTTTAAGCTAGCTATACCGCTAACTGCGTTTTGAGTGACTGCAAAAGGGAGGCAACTTCTGCCCCGCCGAGAGCCATCCTAAGCGTTAGAAATGGCAGAAAGTTTCTTGGGACTGACAAGGCATGGGCTTCTCCTGATGCTGTCACCTTGGGCAAAGCTCCTACAGGTAAATTAGGGA
Organism: Gorilla gorilla gorilla; assembly: GCF_029281585.2. Lineage (NCBI taxonomy): Eukaryota > Metazoa > Chordata > Mammalia > Primates > Hominidae > Gorilla > Gorilla gorilla. The sequence continues at coordinate 100,742,885 of NC_073231.2, read as the reverse complement.
GAGAATTATTTTGCCGGCGTCACGAGACGAAGAATCGAAAAAGTGTGAAAAAGGACTTCGCCCGCCCCAAAGCGCCCGTCCGGCGGCGGCTATTTCCCGGGCCTCAAGCGCGCTCGAGCGGCGCAGCACAAAAGGCCGGGCGGGAGCCGGGGTCGCCGGGCGCCGCCTCCCGGTGCATCTCGGGAAGGGCTCCCGCCCGCTCGCCGTCCGGCTCGCTCAGGGCCGGGGCAGACGCGGCCCGCCCGAGCTACCGCGGGTTCCGAGACGCCTTCGCACTGCTCCTCCACCCGGGGTATCTTTGTTTCCGGAGCTGTTCCCCGCCTCGCTGCTCCCGCCGCAAAACCTGTTTGCGGATTACCCGCCGCAAGTCTGACTTGACGATGTGCAGTTTTGGGGTGCGCCAGTTGTGGGGGCATGCATAGAGGCAGCGAAGGGACCCCTAAGTTTAAACAGCCGGGGAAGGGTAAAGGAAGAGCGTCGGGCCCCCCTCCTCCCAATAGCGCTCGGGCGCGAATGGCGCCCTCCCGCGCTGCCGGCTCGCGCGGGCTCCGCAGGGCGCGCTGGCGGCGGCGGCGGCGGGGCGGGGCGCGGCAGGCGGGCCCGGGGCCTGCACGTGGTGGCGACCGTTCTTCCCACCCGGCCAGGTCCCCGGGGACCACCGCGCTCAGGGGGAGGAGAAATGCTGTTCCCGGGCCCCGCTCCGGAGAGGGGTTTTACCCTCTGGGATCCCGGAATTGGAGGTGGGGAAGAGATGAAGCAAGGGAGGGCGCGGCGTGGCGCGAGCGTTTCCTGCGCGGGGACTGCGGGGTGGCAGCTGGAGGCCACTGCAGGGGCAGGGCGGCGGGCTGGGGGAGCGACCGACCCATGGGGAGGGAAACCCGGTAGGGGGAGCAGGGAGCCGGAAAACAGGGTTGATACATACCCGGGTGGGCGGGCTGGAAATGCCTTCCCTGGGCGCGCAGCGCAGGGCCGGCGGAGCGGGCTCCGGGTGGTCGCGGACCGGGACTAGGGAGAGCAGAGCCGCACTTGGCCAGGCGCGTGGCTGAGTGGTGTTTACATTCTGCAGCCACTCCACGTTGTGCTGCCGCCCGCGCCTCCCATTGGCCAGCTCTTCAGCCAAAGCTTTGCTCCTCCCCGAGGGGCGGGCCCTCGGGTCCCCGCGTCGCTCAGGAAAGACCTGGGTTCCCTGAGGCCTTGGCGGGACAGCTAGGGCGCACCCCTGGACGGTCACTTTCCAGCCACCCTATGGTCGCCCGAGTCGTGTCCTCCTGTTAATGCGCCCGGGCTGAACCGCCGGCTGACACCCCCGAAATCCAGGAGTTGCAGTGGGAGGGAGCAAAAGCAAACTGGCGGGAGATGCGCGAGCCAGGCGGCGGGGAGACCAGCCGCGGAGAAGGAGCCCCTGAGAGTTTCCCTACCGCCGCCGGCCGCGCCGTGGAGCGCGGTGGACGCGGGCCGAAGGCCCGGTAGAGTGGACCCCACGGCCGCTCCGGGTGGCGGGCGCGCACTGAGAGCAGGGCGCGGCGCGCGGCGCACGGGCGCGCGGGCGGACGGGCGGGAGAGGGGAGCGCGCTGTCCGGAGGTGTCAGTCTGAGGCGCATGCGTGCGGGGCGGGACCGGCCCGGCCTATATATTGGGTTGGCGCCGGCGCCAGCTGAGCCGAGCGGTAGCTGGTCTGGCGGTGAGGAGGTGCTGCGCGTAGGGGGGATGCGGGAGGAAAGAAAGCCCAGCTGGGCCGATCACTTACCACAGGCGGGAGCCTCAGGGAGGAAAATCGGGAGGGCTGAGAACTAGACGACTGGGGGTCATGGGTTCCCGCGTTCCGTCCCTGTCAGGAACCTTGGCAGGGGACCGGGAAGCGGCTGGGCATGGAGAGCCGCCCCTCATTTTAGGGGCTTCTCTATCCCACCCTCATTTGGGGAGCTATCCCGTGGGAGAGAAGATGGGAGGCCAGGTCCCCTCCATGGGGAGAAAAGTTCCCAGCCAGCCCAGTCTCCCCTTTCTTTAGCTCCTTTTCCTGCCCTCCCCCACGCCCTCCGCTTTCCATCTGGAGTTGGGGTCCCGGCGCCCCTCCGAGCGGCGGTAGGGCGGCGGGGCCAGGAAGGAGGGAAAGGAGACTGGAGGCCGTGACACCAGTCTTGGTTCCTCCGCCCCCTGCTTCCCCGCCACCGCCGCTCTCCAAATTGGCGCGGAACCGGCTTCTCCACAGCATTTCGCCTCCACAACCCCCTCTCCCCGCTGGTCCAGGAGGGAGGCGGGACGTGGGGGCGCTGCCCAAGCCCCACTCCCGATGTACGGGGGAGAGGGTGGAGGACCCAGAAAAACCCGTTTGAGGAAGATGTGCCTCCCTGCGCGTTCAAGGTGTCAGGAGTGCTTGGTAAATTTTTGGACACTCGCGTTCCAGCTGTACATTCAGTTGAGGAAATGCAGGCTTGTATCCAAAATGAATTACCGTGAGCTAGCTAACATAGCACAGAAGATGGCAGGGTCACAGGGCCCAGGCCCCCCTTCGGAGGGACTGAGCTTTCACCTCCGAATCAGCGTCTTACTGACTCTTGGAGAATGTGAATGACAATGTACTTGACTGCGGCTTTTCTTCTCCCCCCTTCAGAGGTTTTATACACCTGAAAGAAGAGAATGTCAAGACGAAGGTAACATTATCTGTCTTTGAGACATGTTTCAAATTAGTTGCTGCCTTTAACTTACTAATTACACTTCCTTTTTAAAAATTCACTATAGTAGCCGTTTACAAGCTAAGCAGCAGCCCCAGCCCAGCCAGACGGAATCCCCCCAAGAAGCCCAGATAGTCCAGGCCAAGAAGAGGAAAACTACCCAGGTGATTTAAGGAGAAAGAGGGAGGAACGAAATTCCATGCTGGGACTTTAGTTTACCAATGGTCTTTTCTGTTTTCCAGGATGTCAAAAAAAGAAGAGAGGAGGTCACCAAGAAACATCAGTATGAAATTAGGGTAATGCAGAACTGGGCTGGGTGGGTTTGGGGGAAAAATGGAGGATAGATGAATAAGAATAGAATTATGTGTTTATTGCTTTGCAATAGATTCCTCTGACACTTTTACTTTTAATGCCCCTAGAGGTCAGCAGGAAGGCGCCTATCTTTGGGTGGTTTCTATGTGCCCGAATCCTACTACAGCTGCAGAATAAGTGCCTTCAAGCAGCTGGTTCCTTTTTGTAAATCCCTCCCTCTTGGAACTGCCTGGTGCACCAGGGCCCGCCTAATCTGTCCAATATACTGCTCTTTGTTCCCTCGCAGACTCTAGTAGACGGTCCTAATAGCTGCTTCTTGGGCATAAATAGGATGTGAGATCACTGACAGCCTGGCACGCAGCCCTTTGGTACCTCTTCTTCCTATGTGTTTTACAGAAAGCAGCACTTTGGAGATAGTGATTGCGTTTGAAACCAGCATTATTGGGAAAAGGATCGTTTAAGTAATTGATTCCATTTTTAAGGTTTTGCTTTCAAATATTCAAAAGTATCAGAGCACACTTTTTTTAAAAAGAGCTTATTTGAAAAAAAAAAAAAGTCCCTGCTACTATTGCTAGATACAGAGAACTACGATTCTGTGATCTTGAAAGTGATTAGTATTTTAGACTGCAGATGCATTTTGTTATTACTGTCCTTCTTCGACACCTGGTGTCTTCTATTACCAGAATTGCATTTTGTTGTCTAAAACATCCTATTACTCTTTATAAAAATCAATATGAGCTATATGGCTTGTTTATAAAATGTGAATGTCAAATTAGCTATATTGCCATCTATGTTAGCTAAAATTATGATTCTTTAGACATATTAGCTTTCATTTATGAAAGATCCATTACAAAAACTAAGGTTTTCCTTGCACAAATTGATATTTTTCTTTTTATTAATGACAGAATTGTTGGCCACCTGTATTATCTGGGGGGATCAGTCCTTGCATTATCATTGAAACACCTCACAAAGAAATAGGAACAAGTGATTTCTCCAGATTTACAAATTACAGATTTAAAAATCTTTTTATTAATCCTTCACCTTTGCCTGATTTAAGGTAAGAAAAATTTCAGTAATTTTATTTCAAAGATATAAAGTTGTGCTGATTTAATACATGGCACTATTTTGTCTTTTGCTTTCATAAAGTAGAAAAACTTGTAAAAATTGTTTACTAATATTTAATCATATGTCATTTTATCTGAGAGTAGTGCTGGTTGCAAATGATATGGGTATTTAAAACACTGATTCTATAAAATTATTTTCATTTGCTTGCTGAGTACTATAAAGACTTAACAGGACTGAATTAGTTTTTTGTTTAGAAACATTTTTACATGTACAGCTTTTTCCTTTAAAATTTTTATTCGTGTTTCTTGCAGCTTCAACTCAAAGGAAGCTTTTCCAATTGATGTATCAACCGTATTTATTTCTTACCAAACTTAATAAGGTCTATACTTAATTCTTTTTTCTAGTCCATGAGTGTAACTAAGAGGTACAGCTTATACAAAACATGTACTGTATTAATTTATGATTGGCCTTAATAAGCAATTTAATGGAATCAGACACTTAAACTCACCAATCCCCCTTTCCCTGCACTCTGTCCCACCTTACCCACCCCATAGGTGATCCTGCTATAGATGATCTATTTAGAGGTGATTGAGACTTCTCTTGACTGTGATCACATGCCTTACGTGTTTAACTTTTTTGTATTGCTCTTGAGAAAACATTTTTTTTCACTTTTAATTGCATTTATTTTAGTGCTGAATTTACTCCTGTGCCATAAGTTTTTGTTTCTTCAGTTTCTTCTGGGATATTTTTTTCTTCTGGGCCACCGCCTCTTCTGGTTTAGGAACAATTTGTTCCTTTTCACTAACGATCATTTCGATGTGGCAGGGAGAGATCATGTATGAGTTAATCCGACCATGAGCTCTGTAGGTCCGTTGGCACATCGTAGGTGCTTTGTTCACTTGGAGATGCTCAATGACCAGAGAATCTACATCTAAACTCTTAAGTTCAGCATTACTCTCTGCATTTTTAAGCATGTGCGGCAAAAATTCAGCACTCTTTTTGGGCCGCCAACCTTGTGTCCAGTCCCACTGCTTGGCCTGGGTGCACCTACCAACTCCACCATTGTAATGTCAGAATGGTACATGCTGTTTCTGTAAAGTGACATTTTAAAAATACTTCATGGTGTTTCTTTTTTTTTTTTTTTTTTTTTTTGGAGACGGAGCTTTGCTGTTGTTGCCCAGGCTGGAGTGCAGTGGCACGATCTCGGCTCACTGCAACCTCCAACTCCTGGGTGCAAGTGATTCTCCTGCCTCAGCCTCCTGAGTAGCTGGGATTACAGGCATGCCACCACGCCCAGCTAATTTTTTGTATTTTTAGTGGAGACGGGGTTTCACCATGTTGGCCAGGCTGGTCTTGAACTCCTGACCTTAAGTGATCCACCCACCTCGGCCTCCCAAAGTGCAGGGATTACAGGTGTGAGCCACTGTGCCGGCCACTTTGTGGTTTTTCATATATGCATACCCTTGATAGCCTGGGCAGTTTCACGAGTGTTCTTACAGTGAACACAAAGATTTGAACCTCTTGATTTGCATGATTTTGTGGGGTTTTCCAGGTCAAGTGAATAGCCAACTATTTTCACAGATTACCTCAGACCACTTATGGGAAAAGCAACATGGTTATCTTTTAACAGCAACCTTTGTAAAGTATAAATAAGTGGAACTAGAAAGCACTCCCTTGAAATCTGCAGGTTTGGATGATCATAGTCCAGGTTCCCACTGTGTTACTTCAGGCTTCTATTTATTCATGCAGAGGAAATTGTTTCCAAAAATTAAGGCAGAAGTTTTTTTTCTTATTTACTTTAAGAGCTTCTTCCAAGTTCTAATTAAAAGTTGCATTTCAATGTCTGAAAGTTGAATTTTATCTATGTGAAACAGAGTTTGTATATTACATGAATTGCACAATTTAAATTATGGTTTTTAGCCGGGCATGGTGGGTTACGCCTGTAATCCCAGCACTTTGAGAGGCTGAGGCAGGTGGATCACTTGAGGTCAGGAGTTCGAGACTAGCCCAGCCAACATGGTGAAACCCCATCTCTACTAAAAATACAAAAACTAGCTAGGCTTGGTGGCAGGCACCTGTAACTCCCAGCTACTTGGGAGGCTGAGGCACAAGAATCGCTTGAACCCAGGAGGTGGAGATTACAGTGAGCCAAGATTGTGCCGCTGCACTCTAGCCTGGGCCACAGAGCGAGACTCTGTCTCAAAAAAAAAAAAAAAAAAAAAAATTACGGTTTTTTCCCTCTCTTTCCATAGCTGGGGATGTTCAAAAGAAGTCTGGCTAAACATGTTAAAAAAGGAGAGCAGATATGTTCATGACAAACATTTTGAAGTTCTGCATTCTGACTTGGAACCACAGATGAGGTCCATACTTCTAGACTGGCTTTTAGAGGTATGTTACAGCAATACAAATTTCCTTTGTCTCTGTATGATGGAAAAATATTTAGCTGTAAATGTGCTTTCCATGTACTCTCAAGAGTTTATTGTTCATCCCCAGGAAGCTGTCTTTTTTGAGGTACTTACTGTAGTTGATTGCACCCAAAGTGGAAAGTGACTCTATAAGAGTAAAACCATGACAAAGCTACTACATATAACTAAACCCAATTCAGAATTCCTGTTATCTGTGGATACTGCTGTGTACCAGCCACTTTCTGGGTGCCACAGATACTCAAGGTGAATGGAACGTATAGTTGATTAGGTTTTGAATTATGCTATACAAAGTGAAGAACTAGAACTAGGCTTCAGGGCCCTCTGAAGTCTTTTTTCTGTATTAACAAAATCATCATGATGAGGAATCCTGATTTCTATATCCTAAACCATAATAAGACTATGGATATCTGGAAGCTGTATGCCCTCTATTGTCCAGATAACTTCTCTTTATTATATTCTTCTATTCTTTTCCGAAATATACCATTAATTTAAAGGAATAGTGATCCTGAAGCCCCTATAGATTTGTGCCAGATTTTTCTCTCTTGTTTAGGTCCATTCCCTTTCCTCTGGATAATAGCTCTAAAAAAGTTTCTAAAATTATTATTAAGGAAACGATTACTTATGTTGATGACAAACTGATTTTTCCTCCAACTCTTGGATATTTGCTCTGTAGTCTGTCTTTAAGACAAGAGATGAAGCATTCTAAGGGAAAAAGACCATAGACTTTTTGGAGGAGGAACACATGGCAGAATAGATCTCAGAAGCTATCAGAACAGTTTTTAAGACTAAAATGTTATCCTTTTACATCAGGTCATCTTTTTCCTTATTCTGACTAGAAGGAAAGATTGTATTTTAATTGTGGGCACAAGAAGGCATTGGGTTTTGACTTTTTCTGACTGTCTAGTGATCATGGAATCAACTTAAGCACAATTATGTTAATTTTTAATTTTTTTCCTTTTTGTTATACTGATATTCATCCAGTGGTTATCCAATTCAATTTGTTCCTGTTTTTACCTAAATATGATTATGTATGCAACAGCATACAGAATATATCAAATCTGGCAGTGTTAAACTCTATCTTAGTATATTCTTCAGTCTAGGAATGCAAACTTGATTCAACATTTGAAAATCTATTAATTTATTACCTTAACAGTAAATAAGAAAAATGCTAAGATCTCAATAGATGCAAAAGACATTTTTTGAAATTTGACATTCTTTTTTTTTTTTTTTTTTTTTTTGAGACGGAGGCTCGCTGTTGTCACCCAGGCCAGAATGGAATGGCACGATCTCAGCTCACTGCAACCTCTGCATCTCGCGTTCAAGCGACTCTCTTGTCTCAGCCACCCACAAAGCTGGGATTACAGGCGCAGGCCACCACACCTGGCTAAATTTTGTATTTTTAATAGAGACGCGGTTTCATCCTATTGGCCAAGCTGGTCTTGAACTCCTGACCTCAAGTGATCCGCCCGCCTTGGCCTCCCAAAGTGCTGGGATTACAGGTGTGAGCCACCGCACTCGGCCAGCAAAAGAGATTTTCTTAACTCATTATTAGAAACTCATGTGGCCAGGTGTGGTGGCTCATACCTGTAATGCCAGCACTTTGGGAGACTGAGGCAGGCAGATCAGTTGAAGCCAGGAGTTTGAGACCAGCCTGGCCAACGTGGCAAAATCCCATCTCTACTAAAAATACAAAAAATTAGCTGGGCATGGTGGCACACACCTGTAATCTCAGCTACTCAGGAGGCTGAGGTAGGAGAATCGCCTGAACCTGGGAGGCAGAGGTTGCAGTGAGCCACTGCACTCCAGCCTGGGTGACAAAGTGAGACCCTGTCAAAAAAAAAAAAAAATCTGGTATATATCTCTATTTCCTCACCTCCGAAATGGGGATAATGGTACCTACTTACGGAGTTACTGTGAGAATTAAAATCTTTCCCTAAAAGTGTAGAAATGACAGATACTATTTATTATTATTAATAACAATAGTGAAACATCAGGGCAATTCCTATTAAAGTCAGAAACAAGGGATAAGATTTTGTTTATCACCAATGTTAACCATTCAGTATCCTTTGATAATTTTTAACAGTGCAGTAAAATATGAAAAATAAATGAGGTAAGAAAAACTATAAAACTAGTAAATGTGGATAGTAATAGATTTGTTTATCCTAATAGTACATCTTAGTTTCTTTTTTTCCTTTCCTATCTTAGCTTTGCTATCAGTTTGGCTTAAACATATTTTAAAGTCTGATATGCTAAGAGATGACTTTCTAATTTGGAGAAATTCAGAGGATAATATTTAAATGTTTGGATTCTTCTCTAGGTATGTGAAGTATACACACTTCATAGGGAAACATTTTATCTTGCACAAGACTTTTTTGATAGATTTATGTTGACACAAAAGGATATAAATAAAAATATGCTTCAACTCATTGGAATTACCTCATTATTCATTGCTTCCAAACTTGAGGTAAGTTCTTAAAGTTTATCCTTAGATATATTTATCCCGAACTTTTTTTTAAATCAACATATTAATCCCAAAGAATACTATGTTTTATATTAACTCCTTAGAAAAGTGAATGTTTTTGTTTCTCAGTACATTTTCTGAACATTACCACAGGGATGAATGATAAATTATCATAGTTCCCTCTGTAATGTCTGAGCCTTATTATAAATCTCTAGTTTAGATTCTGGGATTAGTATCTAAGTGAAAAGTCCCATGGCTCATTCTGCCAAACGAAACATATTGATGCTCTATTTATATACATAATTATAGCATTTGTGTTCAACAGAAAGACCTTTGAAAACTAAACAGCTAATAAAATGAAATGAAATGAATACTGTGTTGGGTTAGAATAATGGTTTATCCAGCCTTGTTTTTTTCTTTTTTCGAGACAAAGTCTCACTCTTTTGCCCAGGCTGGAGTGCAGTGGCGCGACCTCGGCTCTCTGCAACCTCCGCCTCCCAGGTTCAAGCGATTCTTCTGCCTAAGCCTCCCGAGTAGCTGGGATTACAGGCGCTTGCCACCATGCCCAGCTGATTTTTGTATTTTTAGTAGAGACGGGGTTTCACCATGTTGGCCAGGCTGGTCTTGAACTCCTGACTCAGGCGATCCACCCGCCCCGGCCTCCCAGCATGCTGGGACTACAGGCATGAGCCGCCGCACCCGGCCAGCCTAATATTTTTGTATCTGATGGTGCTGCCCTGATAGAAGGCACCTCCTTTCTTAAGATTTTCCTTCACATAAGCTCAATTTACTTTTCTTAATACATGATGGATATCATCAATACTTTCATCTAAGACTTTTATACCTGGTATCATTTTGAGAGAAGAGGGATTGTGATCATATATTAATTTTTTAAGTGTTTTCCTTTTTCTTTTAAATGTCTTTTGAGCTTTAAGAGCCATCCCCAAATTCTGCTGAATTTGGCAAATAAACTTGTGTTCAGTCTATCCTTACTTGAAATTATACTGTTTTAGACAACTTTCTAGACTGAAATCCTGATCTTTTAGCCTGTTCTCCTATGTGGGAGACACCTAATCCTTTGATGATTCTAATTCTTCTCAGGAGTGCTAAAACAGACCTGTTAGCCAAACTGCACGAAGTATTTTTTGATTAACCGTATTTTTGTACTAGGGTAAAGGAAATGTTTTTAGTTTCTAGACCTTATTTGTTGGGTGCTTTGCTTTTGTTTTTTGAGACAGGGTCTTGCTGTCACACAGGCTGGATGCAGTGGCACTATTGCAGCTCAGTACAGCCTCGACCTCCGAGGCTACAGCAATCCTCCCACCTCAGCCTCTGGAATAGCTGAGACTACAGGGATCCACCACCATGCCTGGCTATTTTTTCTTGTAGGGACAGCGTTTCTCTTTGTTGCTCACGCTGGTCTTAAACTCCTGGGCTCAGGTGATCCTCCTACCTCGACCTCCCAAAGTGCCGGGCTTATAGGTGTGAGCTGCTGCACTGCACCCGGCAGGGTGTCTCCTTTTGATCTGACTAACCATATCAGGCAATCTTAAAGCAAGTTTGGCTGTTCTTTAACTGAAATGACATAAGATATTCTAGTTGTATTAATGAAAATTCAAAGTCAATTCTATGAAAAGAAGTCTTGATAGTCAATATAGTTACTAGATACCTAGATATGAAAATATCTTACTTTGTTTTGACTATAGAATTATTTTACTGAGATTTATAGTTAGTGAAGCTGTCCTTAAATCTGCAGCCTGTGTGTGATTTGTATATAGATGGTCCCCTACTTACCATGGTTTGACCTACGATGTTTTGACTTTATCATGGTTGAAAACAACCTGCATTCATTATGCCCCTTGACATACAACAGGGCTATGTCTGCTTAGGTTGAAAATACTGTTAAGTTGAAAGTGCACTTTCTGGCCAGGTGCAGTGGTTAATCCCAGCACTTTGGGAGGCCAAGGCAGGCAAATCATTTGCAGTCAGGAGTTTGAGACCAACCTGGCCTACATGGTGAAACCCTCTCTCTCCTGAAAATGTAAAAAATAGCCGGGCATAGTGGCACACACCTGTAACCCCAGCTACTGGGGAGGCTGAGACCCAAGAATCACTTGAGCCTGGAAGGTGGAAGTTGCAGTGAGCCGAGATTGCACCACTGCACTCCAGCCTGAGACTCTGCCTCAAAAAAAAAAAAAAAGAAAGAAAATGTACTTTTTGTCTTTGCTTATTTCTCCAAGAAAATGAAAATGCACTTTCTACTTAAACGATATTTTGGTTTATTGGGATGTAACCCCATTGTAGACTGAGGAACATTTGTAATTAATTTCTATCTCAATTGTACTCAATAAAAATATTACAATTTAAAGGAAATCTATGCTCCTAAACTCCAAGAGTTTGCTTACGTCACTGATGGTGCTTGCAGTGAAGAGGATATCTTAAGGATGGAACTCATTATATTAAAGGTAATAATAATTATGTTTTCCTAGTTGCAAAAAAGAAACCATGTTACTAAGTAACATAAGTAGTTATAATTGAATCTCAAATACTACAATGTAAAAAGTCAAAACTGAGGTATTAGGATCCAGTTCTAAGAGGTTAATGCATCAAAATATTGACAATGGTTATGGTTGGATGGGGAATTTACTTAACCTCTAAGCTCTGCTGTATAATGTGGTGTATGTGTCTACATTCATTAACAGGCATTTTTAAATTTTGTTTAACAGGCTTTAAAATGGGAACTTTGTCCTGTAACAATCATCTCCTGGCTAAATCTCTTTCTCCAAGTTGATGCTCTTAAAGATGCTCCTAAAGTTCTTCTACCTCAGTATTCTCAGGAAACATTCATTCAAATAGCTCAGGTACTGACATTTTTATTGATTCAATGGTAATGTTATTAATTACAGGTTTTAGTGTATATATAGTCTTAAATAGGCTATACCACAAAATGACATATTGACTTCACTCCTTAATTCTAGAACAAAACTTTTGACGCATAAAGTTCTGTCCCCAGTGTTTATGTTGCTTAATATTTCTAGAAAAACAAAGTCCTTACACTTTTCTGAGTACTTTCATTCTTTAGGAGTCCAAACTAAAGTATCTCTTTTTGATATAAAATGGGGAAGAGCATTTTTTTCGCCAGTTGTGTTTAAGCTTTATAATGGCATAGAATTATTCTGTATGATGTCTTTACATTTGGATACACAGAGTGCCTATCAAGTTAAATATCAGAATTAAAATTACTTTGTTAAAAAATTTTTTTAGAACATAAATTCGAAGTAAACTTTTCCAGGCTAGCATATTTAACAAAGTAAGTAAGTAGAGGAGGAAGAGGATCTGGCCGGGCGCTGTGGCTCAGGTCTCTAATCTCAAGACTTTGGGCGGCTGAGGCAGGCAGACAGATCACTTGAGGTCAGGAGTTTGGGCGGCTGAGGCAGCCTAGCCAACATGTTACTTGGGAGGCTGAGGCAGGAGAATCGCTTGAACCTGGGAGGTGGAGGTTGCAGTGAGCCGAGATCGCACTACTGCACTCCAGCCTGAGCAACAGAGCAAGACTCCATCTCAAAAAATTAAAAAAAAAAAAAAAAAAAAAAAAGAGGAGATCCCATTCTTTCTTGCTTACTTCTCGTAAGTAATCTTAAGGCTGCTGTATCTGCCATATAACAAAAGTGAAGAAAATCTACCTTCTTATTCTATGTGGGATGTGAAAATCTAACATGGAAGACATTTGGGGATAATTATTAAGTCACCTAGGTTAAAATTTGTGGGCAGTGGTGCTTACATCTAGCACATTATGAATACTCAAATTGGATAACCACTAAGTATACTGAAATTGGTTTATTTTATAAAACTTTTTATTAAAAGCTTAATTTTTTCATCCAGAATTCCTAGCATCCCAAATTGTCCTAGGCAGCTATACCCTTCTGATAGTGATGGTAAATCTTTGATAAGCCGATAAACAATGTGGACTTTCTAGAGGTATATAACAGTAATATTTCACTTCCAATTCCCAGCTCTTCTCCCATTTCTCCTACCTTCTGGACCAATGAGGACAAACAGAATTGAAGTTTAATTCCACTGCACAAGTATCTTCTCAAATCTGTGAAATCTACCCCTTTTACACTATACCATTCCACTGCTACTTGTTCAGCTTATTGCCTAGATTATACAGCCTTTTAACTAATCTCACTGCTTAATAAACATGTTTTCTTCTAGTCTGTCTGCTTCACTGCATTCTAAGGTATCTTTCTTAAAATGGAACTTTGATTTAAAAATCTTCCAGTAGCTTCAAGAATCAGCCTATAAAATTCTGACTTCTTAAAGACCCTTTGTGATCCAGTCTAAACCATGCCTCTTTCTAGCCACCACCCCTCATCTTTCTTGATAAGAAATGAAGGAAAGGTACTCCTTATTTTTCACCTTAGGAGTTCTGAACTGTGAACTGAGTTCCAAGTAATGTTCCTATACCTAGAACATTCTCTGCCTCCTACTCTTCCTGGCTCCCTTATCTTTTAAGACCCATTTATGGCAATTTGAGGCCATCACTATCTTTTCCAATCTGGATTAGATGCCCTTCCTGCTAGTACATGTCACACTGTATTGCAACAGTCCTTCCTTGTCTACTTCCTTCAGGTTGGTGGCTTTTTTTTTTTTGAGACGGAGTCTCGCTCTTTCGCCCAGGCTGGAGTGCAGTGGCGCGATCTCTGCTCACTGCAAGCTCCGCCTCCCAGGTTCACGCCATTCTCCTGCCTCAGCCTCCCGAGTAGCTGGGACTACAGGCGCGTGCCACCAAGCCCAGCTAATTTTTTGTATTTTTTAGTAGAGGCGGGGTTTCACCGTGTTAGCCAGGATGGTCTCGATCTCGTGACCTTGTGAGCCACCCGCCTCGGCCTCCCAAAGTGCTGGGATTACAGGCATGAGCCACCGCGCCTGGCCGGGTGATGGCTTATTTATCTCTAGATCCCTAAGGTTTTAGCAAGAGACATTTAGTACTCATCTTTCTCCTAAATTGCTTGTACTTTTGTTTTTCCTGTTAGCTTTTAGATCTGTGTATTCTAGCCATTGATTCATTAGAGTTCCAGTACAGAATACTGACTGCTGCTGCCTTGTGCCATTTTACCTCCATTGAAGTGGTTAAGAAAGCCTCAGGTAAGACTCTCTATTTGTTGTCTTCTTACCTTTTCACAACTTCTAATGGGACTACAGTCTCTGAACTTTAACATTCTGCTAAACATGCATTTAAAACTTTGGCAAAAAAAAAAAAAATTAGCTGTTCAGTGATTATCTTTCTGTTAGAAGTACTTTCCAATCCTGTGTATCAACAAAAAGACCAAATGGAATTTAAATACAGTTGAAACGAATCAACATTATAGTTCTGCTTTAAGAGTTCTTTGGGATTTGACCATTTCAATTTCATATGTAGAAGGTACTGGTTAAGTTCTGAAGTCCTTTTTCCCTTCAACATAGTCATGTAAATAGTTTGAGAGTGATAATCTGTTTTGACATGCTAAACTTGTTGGTTATGATTTGGTTTCTTTTAAAATACCTCAAAAACAGCAGCAAGTACATCAGACATATGTAAGATAGTTTCTGATGTACAACCTTCATGCTTTTCTAACTTTTTTCTATCTAGGTTTGGAGTGGGACAGTATTTCAGAATGTGTAGATTGGATGGTACCTTTTGTCAATGCAGTAAAAAGTACTAGTCCAGTGAAGCTGAAGACTTTTAAGAAGATTCCTATGGAAGACAGACATAATATCCAGACACATACAAACTATTTGGCTATGCTGGTATGTTTTTTTGTGAGTTTTTTGGCTTTGCTATCTGAATCTAGTAAGTCACCGAAACTGATGGTAGGAATAGAGTACTCCTTCAGGCAGTTTCAGGGGAAAGAAAGTTCTAATGGGCACACTGATTTCAAAATGTAGAAAAGTTAATAAAATTACTTTGAAATCAAAGCAAGATTTGTGAAGTGTCTCAAGATCAATGCCAACAGTCTAGATAAAGAGTTTAAAAAATATATAACGTTACAGAAACTTTCAGAATATGACCCTTCACACTTGCGAAGACATAAAAAGACTATTAAAATTAGGCCTAAATAATCTCAAATAAGTACCCAGAAGTCTGGTTTGACTTTGATTTATGAAATCAGTGCATGATTTCTTCCCATGTATAGGAAGAAGTAAATTACATAAACACCTTCAGAAAAGGGGGACAGTTGTCACCAGTGTGCAATGGAGGCATTATGACACCACCGAAGAGCACCGAAAAACCACCAGGAAAACACTAAAGAAGATAACTAAGCAAACAAGTTGGAATTCACCAAGATTGGGTAGAACTGGTATCACTGAACTACTAAAGTTTTACAGGAAAATAGTGCTGTGATTGATTGCCCTAGCCAATTCACAAGTTACACTGCCATTCTGATTTTAAAACTTACAATTGGCACTGAAGAATACATTTAATTATTTCCTATGTTAGCTGTTAAAGAAACAGCAGGACTTGTTTACAAAGATGTCTTCATTCCCAAGGTTACTTGATAGAAGCCAACCACAGTCTATACCATAGCAATGTTTTTCCTTTAATCCAGTGTTACTGTGTTTATCTTGATAAACTAGGAATTTTGTCACTGGAGTTTTGGACTGGATAAGTGCTACCTTAAAGGGTATACTAAGTGATACAGTACTTTGAATCTAGTTGTTAGATTCTCAAAATTCCTACACTCTTGACTAGTGCAATTTGGTTCTTGAAAATTAAATTTAAACTTGTTTACAAAGGTTTAGTTTTGTAATAAGGTGACTAATTTATCTATAGCTGCTATAGCAAGCTATTATAAAACTTGAATTTCTACAAATGGTGAAATTTAATGTTTTTTAAACTAGTTTATTTGCCTTGCCATAACACATTTTTTAACTAATAAGGCTTAGATGAACATGGTGTTCAACCTGTGCTCTAAACAGTGGGAGTACCAAAGAAATTATAAACAAGATAAATGCTGTGGCTCCTTCCTAACTGGGGCTTTCTTGACATGTAGGTTGCTTGGTAATAACCTTTTTGTATATCACAATTTGGGTGAAAAACTTAAGTACCCTTTCAAACTATTTATATGAGGAAGTCACTTTACTACTCTAAGATATCCCTAAGGAATTTTTTTTTTTTAATTTAGTGTGACTAAGGCTTTATTTATGTTTGTGAAACTGTTAAGGTCCTTTCTAAATTCCTCCATTGTGAGATAAGGACAGTGTCAAAGTGATAAAGCTTAACACTTGACCTAAACTTCTATTTTCTTAAGGAAGAAGAGTATTAAATATATACTGACTCCTAGAAATCTATTTATTAAAAAAAGACACGAAAACTTGCTGTACATAGGCTAGCTATTTCTAAATATTTTAAATTAGCTTTAAAAAAAAAAAAAATCCAGCCTCATAAAGTAGATTAGAAAACTAGATTGCTAGTTTATTTTGTTTGTTATCAGATATGTGAATCTCTTCTCCCTTTGAAGAAACTATAAATTTATTGTTACGGTATGAAGTCTTCTGTATAGTTTGTTTTTAAACTAATATTTGTTTCAGTATTTTGTCTGAAAAGAAAACACCACTAATTGTGTACATATGTATTATATAAACTTAACCTTTTAATACTGTTTATTTTTAGCCCATTGTTTGTTTAAAAAATAAAAGTTAAAAAAATTTAACTGCTTAAAAGTAAAGTTTTGCCATTGCTTGGAGAAACTTTTTTTTCCTTCTCTGCGCTGCCAGCTGTAACACTTCTTCTGGATTGCTTGCATTCAACTCTGTCTGGCCGATGGCTTTGATCTTCCAAAACAGAAAAGTGATGTTATTAGAGGTGTGTCAAAAATTAAGTTTTGTTGACAAGTAATATAAAGCTACCTACGTACTAACAACGATAAAGTTTAATGATTAACTGAACCTCTAACTGTAAAACCCAGGAGTCTTGGAAAAAAAATTAACATAAAGATTAACCAGGGCCACTCTCAAGGAAAGATGGACTGCTGAGCCATAGTTTATGGAATTACTTAAGTGGCATTTTAATATATTAAGTAAATTCATGTAAATTTATTTGAAAGTATAAGTAAGCTCTACATGGCGATTTTTAGAGTTAAACTAGGGC
Source organism: Gorilla gorilla gorilla (assembly GCF_029281585.2). NCBI lineage: Eukaryota > Metazoa > Chordata > Mammalia > Primates > Hominidae > Gorilla > Gorilla gorilla. The sequence continues at coordinate 100,725,818 of NC_073231.2, read as the reverse complement.
TCCACTTGTTAATGTGCAAAAATAACTGGTGGCTCAGCACTATAGTAGCATATAGTTGCTCAGCTTTTCATGATTAGAAAGAAGTGTTTCAACCAACTAAATATACACACTAGTTTTTTGCTATGGAGTGTTTAGGGCCTTAAAATCTATAGATTAAAAAAAAAAAGTGGTTTTTTTTTTGTTTTTTGTTGAGACGGAGCTTCATTCTTGTCGCCCAGGTTGGAGTGCAATGGCGTGATCTCAGCTCACTGCAGCCTCTGCCTCCCAGGTTCAAGTGATTCTCCTGCCTCAGCCTCCCAAGTAGCTGGGATTACAGACTCCCGCCATCTCGTCCGTCTAATTTTTGTATTTTTTAGTAGAGACGGGGTTTCACCACGTTGGCCAGGCTGCTCTCAAACTCCTGACCTCAGGTGATCCGCCACCTCAGCCTCCCAAAGTGGTGGGATTACAGGCGTGAGCCACTGCACCCGGCCTAGAATTTCTTTAAACAATAAGACTTCTGATATGTAGCTTGAAGAGAGAAATGACTATTCAGATATGATCGTCAGGTATGGGAAGTTAGGGAATAGGAGAAATTGTTGGATGATGCCATTTCAACATGAAGGAATGCATGTGGCAAAAGTTGGTAGTAGAGTATAACCAGAGTTGTTTCAAACAGGTATCCCAAAGATAACTGGCTATAAAAACCCAAAGTGTGAGACAGAAGTTGGAATAGGAGCCAGATATTTGAGAGCAGTAATACACCCCATGTGGACAGTAATCAAAACCAAGAGTGGATTAAATTACCTAGGGAGAATGTAGGGTTACAGAAAAGTAACCCAAGGACTAACTTCTTGAGAAAACCAAGTTTAAGGAGTAGGCAGAAGGAGACACCCAAAACAAAAAGGAAGAAATAGAGAAAGTAATCCAATAAAAATGATGTCAGGGAAGCCAAAGGAATAAAGACTTTCAAGAAGGAAGGAGATGTAATCAGGAAAAGGACTGATAAGTATCCACTGGATCTGGCATTTGGTGGCTCTTGAGAGAAAAGTAAGAGCAGTGATGGCAGAAGTCAAATTGCTGGTTTGAAGAGCTTCAAAAGCTAGGCAGAGAGGGCTGAGGGGGCTGGAGGTGGAGGCATAGACAACAAAAACTTGTATTAGGATGAAATATTTTATAGACTATGGGAGAGGTTGACTATATAGGAAATCAATTCATTAGAAGGTTATTGAGGGGGAGAGAATTCAAGGCATAAAAATTTGCCTTCATCAAAGAGTAGTATAACCTCTTATGGGCTGCATAGTGGGCTTAACAATGAGTACAGCTGTAGATTATTTTAAAGGCAGGAAGCAGCGAATGAAATAGGAATTTTAAGCTAGCACTCACAAGGTCACCATTCCCAAGACTCTTAACATCCATGAGGACAGAGCCTGGCCAGTCTTCACTGGTATATCTCAAGCATAGAAGAGGTAAAGAAGTTACTGAGTATGGAAAAGGTAGAGAGAGGACAGGGGCTTAAACAGTAAAGTCTAAAAATTAGAGTCCACGAAGAGAATGTGGACCACTGAACTAGCGGCAGGTAAAACAAAAAAGCTGACGGGCCAACTAAGGTTGGAGACTTGTTTGGCAGTGGCACCAGTCGTAGGACTTTTTCCAATAGTCTCAGTGGCCCAAGAAAATAAAACACGTAAGTTTCTGGACTTATGCAGGGCTAGGGCTTTCCCAGGTGAGGTAAAGGATAAAGTGAAGACGCTAAAAATATTGATCAAGAGTAGTTCTATCATAGCAGGGGTTCCCAAACCTGGTTCATCACCAGACTGCCCGGGAAACTTAAAAATTGGATTCCAGGGTCCCACTTCAGACCAACTGAATCGGTACCTCTCAGTGCGCAGAATAGTATTTGTTGTACTTGAGATGAGCAGAGAAGGGAAGATGGAAGGGAATGACTGGGAAAAAAATGTCACAAAACTCAATATCCAACTGATCGTGAGGGGCTCAGGAGCAAGGAAGTAAGAGAAGGATAGGTTATGGGCAGAGAGTGGGTTGCAGTATAAGATCTAACGTAGAACAATTGTGCCTGACAGTAAGACATGGCTTTGGGTGTGAGTGGCTGGTACAGAGTAAAAATAACACCTCATAGATGTGAGGCTGGCAAGGACTTGTAAAGTTCAGGGTGACAGGTAAATTCCTCACGTCTTTTGACACATGTAGAGGAACAACCAGATGCTTACGTGAGCTAGTAAGGAAGTAAGGTATGAAGCATAAGGGTCTCAAAAAATGATACAAGTAGAAGTGGTTTGGAAATAGCAAAAAGGAGCTAGGAAAATTTTTCAATATTGCCTTCCAGCCCCAAGTAAATTAGAAAAGGGAGAATGAATTGCCTCCAATCAAGTGGAACTGGCCTTCACGTTCTTTTTCCTTTTTGTTTTTAAGTGCTGTTATTATTGTTTCTTCTAAACAATGGGCATACATTTTAGTCCGAGGTCAAAGTTTAAAAGACCCTTAATAAATAGCATTTTTTTAAATTAATATAAGTGAAAGAGCAAAGAAAAGATCTGTGGTGATACTGCCGCAGTAAATGTTAGACAAGTAAATATGGCCATACAATTTAAAATGTTTTGGCCCATACATCAAATTTAGATAAAGAGTTCATCTAATCAGCGATTCTGGGGCACCTAATATGTGCCAGGCACCATTCTAGGGACCAACTATGACAAAACAAGTCCTTACCCTCCTGGGGAAATAGATATTAGGAAAATATACAGTATGTTAGATGTTGATAAGTGTTCCGGAGAAAAATGTAAAAAGAAATGAGAGTAAGAGTACTGGAGGGAAAAGGGAAGCAGAAATTGTTACTTTATAAGATGATCAGGAAAGGATGATTGACGAGAGATCTGAGGGAAGTTGGATGTTCTTGGAAGAGAAAATTTCAAAGGCCCTTCTTAGGTGGTGAATGTTCTTGGCTTGTTGAAAGAACAGGAGGGGTACTGATGTAGCAGAAATTAGCAAGGAGGAAAAGTCAGACAGACAGGCTAGAGGTCAAGTTGTATATAGCCTTATAAAGCCATTGTAAGACTTTTAACTTTGTATGAGATGAGAAGCCATTGGAAAGTTTGGGACTGAGAAATGACATGATCTAACATTTTAAAATAATATATAATGACATGGAACAGTTAAAATTATCAAAAAAGGATTTTTTATAAAGTAAACACTGATAATAAAATTCTGGCAGTAACTAGGTACACAAAATCTATTTTTTGTTGGTTCACATCTTAACAATTGTTTAATATTCTGGAAACTATACCAGTGAAGAAAGGCATAAGGTAACTTACTGCAATTTGTCTTTTATCTGTTTCTCCTCTTTTATGATGAAGATCTAATGAATCAGTTAAGGAAAATAAATCTGATAGTATTAAATATAGAGAGAATCTCAACTCATTTTCAGTTTTGATTTGGAAAATATACAATATTAAATATTCCTTTAATTTATAAAAATGGATCATTCTAACATCACACACATGGATGAAAGGATACAAGTCAAGTATTCCAAAATGGTAACATCCCATATGTAGTCGTAGTAGGAGTCCATAGCATCATGACTGAAAGACAGAATTCAGTTACTTCTTAAGCAGAAAAATGTTGACCTCATTATTTTTAAAAAATTATTCATACCTGTTTTGTTCTTGCAGAGATTTGAACGCTGTTTTGTAGTCAATTTCTCTGAGGAACTGACATAAAATGGCCACCTACATTAACAAAGATTTGAAAATGGTTTCATGTAATGAAAGCTTGGTTTTACAGGGTAATCTTGAATTACTCTTATATTAAGCCTTATAGATCACATTGAATCAGCTCATATTTATGGATTCCATCCAATTTTAATTTCAAAAACCTTTATACACATGTCTGTCTGACCAATATTCTCTTCATCAGTGACCTCAACCACAAATTTTAGAGGTTTGTTTGAATGAGAAGCTGGCAAAAAGCCAGTTCAGAAAACTGAAGGGGGTGGAAAACTGCCAAGCAAAAGTGTCATGACATTCAAGGACATACAGAGTGTGCAATTAAACCTTTCATAGCTGGCAAGTATAGACGCTCATTTTGGAAAAATTTAGGCTGCCAATCTGCTTAACACAGAAAACATTTCACTCAGGTCATAATGTCCATCTCTTTAAAAAATAGTTTTTATTGATTTAATTCAGAAACCATAAAAGTTACCCTCTTAAAGTACCCAATCTGGTGATTTTTAGTATATTCACCAAGTTGTACAACCATCACCACTATGTAATTTAAAAACATTTTCATTACTTCCCCCAAAAAAGTCCATTAGCAGTCACTCTCCATTCCCTCTCACCTCAAGCCTCTGATAACCACTAATTTACTTTGTCTCCATACATTTGCCTACTCTGAACATTTCATATGAATGGAATCATAGACTATGTAGCCTTTTGTGTCTAGCTTCTTTCACTTAGCATAATCTTTCAAGGTTCAGCCATGCTGTACCACGTAACTCATTCCTTTCTATGGCTGAATAATATTTCATTGCATAGATATGCTGCATTATGTTCGGTCATTCATCATTTGATGGGCATTAGGGTTGCCTCTACTTTTTGGCTATTATGAATGATGCTGCTATGAACACTTGTGCACAATTTTTTCTGTGGACATATGTTTTCAATTGTCTTGGATATACACCTAGGAGTGAAACTGCTGGGTCGTATAGTAATTCTTTTTTTTTTTTTGAGACGGAGTCTGGCTCTGTCGCCCAGGCTGGAGTGCAGTGGCGCAATCTCAGCTCACTGCAAGCTCCGCCTCCCGGATTCACGCCATTCTCCTGCCTCAGCCTCCCGAGTAGCTGGGACTACAGGCGCCCGCCACCACGCCCGGCTAATTTTTTGTATTTTTAGTAGAGACGGGGTTTCACCATGTTAGCCAGGATAGTCTCGATCTCCTGACCTCGTGATCCACCCGCCTCGGCCTCCCAAATAGTAATTCTTATGTTTACCTTTTTGAGGAACTGGGAAACTGTTTTCCTGAGTCTACACCATTTTGATGCTACACCATTTTATATTCCCACCAGCAACATATGAGGGTGCCAATTTCCCCACATCCTCACCAACATTTGTTTTTAAATGTCTTTAGATTACAGCCATCCCAGTGGGTAGGAAGTGGTATCTCATGGTTTTGATTTGCATTTCCCTAATGACTAATGTACATTTCTAATCTAAAGTATCTTTAAAAACTTGAAAAATGCTTTTTTCCCACTTAGGAGGTTTAAAGGTCAATGTTTTTAATTCATACTTTCATTTTAGTTGACATTCTATAAACTATTAAAAAAAATTTAAAGAATATGCCAAACTCTTACCCTAAGTGATTTTGATATGGAAAATAAAAGCTAATTTCCAGTTCAATGCTTTATATTTATTATAAACTCTAACATATGTAAAAATAAAACAACTTCATAATATTATAAACTAACCTGTGTGTGGCAATTCAGCAAAGAACAACATTTTATCATTCGTTTTATTACCTACAAAAGCAAAATTCTCATTATTTTCAAAAACCAGCTAACATGGATTCTAACAAATGTGCCACTCTGGTATGGGATGTCAAAAGAGGAAGCTGTGTGTGGAGGAACGGGGGATATATGGGAACTCTGTACCTTTTATTCAATTTTGCTGTGAACTTAAAAGTGCTGTAAAAAATAAACCAAAAATCTAATAAATGTTCAATCTTATTTTGAAAGCCATTATAAGTATTTTTTAAATATCATTTAAGTTATGGTACTGGTAGCCTACATCAGAGGAAATGGCAACGCATATCAAAAAAACACGGACAAAATTTGACACCAGGTGCAGGAATGGGGAGGAAATGGGAAGAAGTAGGTCAAATGGCACAAATTTGCAATTAGATAGAAAAAGTCTAGCAAGCTGATATACAGTATGAGGACTAGAATTCATTATACCGTAATGTATACTCAAAAATTGCTGAGAGTAGATTTTAGGTGCTCTTATCACAAAAAATGGGTAACTAACGACGGCAATGGATATGTTTTTTTGACTGTAGTAGTCATCTCACTATGTATATTAAAACATTATTCTGTATATCTTAAATATATACCAAAGAAATTAGGAAAAAAAAATAGGGATTTAGGAGATAGAATCCATAAGATGTGAGAGCTAACTGGATGGTGGCAGGAGGGTCAGTAAAGAAAAAAGCCAAAAATGATAGTCAGGGTTTGGGCTTGAACAACTCAAATGGTTAAACAAAAATGTTTGGTATTTTGCAGGTTTTTTGTTTTTGTTTTTGAAAGGACAGGTGAATTTATTAGGAGTGTATTAGGAGTTTATTACTTTATGGTAAAGACAGACACAAATCAGTTTGGACAAGTTGAATTTGAGGTGTTTTGGGGGAATCAAGACAGCAATAGGTGCTAGAAATAAGGACAATGAAAATACACAGAGCAATGTGTTCTAGAGCCATGAACCTGGGACTTACGATCACATTACCCCTTTTGGTAAGTTCGGCCAAAAGGGGGCCCAGGAAGAACATATACAGGTAGGCAAGAAGCCAGCCAGCCCATGAAAACAATTCACCTGGTCTGTATAAACATCAGGGGGCACAGCCTTGTTAAAGAAGTCAGAACACACAGCTCCTGCCTGGAGGTAATAGTGAAGAGCTGCTGAATACTGATTCGTTGCTGAAACAGAAAAACAGACATAAAGCATTAGAGGTAACAGTTGAAAAACAGGGATTCCTTTGTAAAGAGTCAGGTGTAACTTCTTAAGTTAACAAAAGCAGATTCAAACCACAGAACTAGAAATAAAATGTTAGTTCGTATTTCTTGCCAAATGTCCTAGTACAGAATTTAGTATCTGGAGATTTTATTTCCCAAATGTCCAAACGAGAAACAAATTATAATTTTGTGAAGTAGTTCAGAATCGGTATATCAAGAAATCGACAGCTATCAAGCTGATATCTTGAACTTGATAGATATTGAGAGCCTGATAGCTTCTTTTGGGGGCTGGGGTGGAAATGAGCATTAAAATCAGTATTTGCATCAAAATAATCCAGAGGAGAGAGGAATGATGTGGGAAAGGGAACACGTGAAACAAGACTGGCCATGAGCTAATTACTGTTAATTAGTAGCTGGGTGGTAGACCCATGGGTGTTCAGCACACTATCCCTTTTATCTTCGTATCTTGAACTTTCCCTTTAAAAAATTCAACTCATTAGGAAACAAGCATGATAGGAAAAAACCTTAAAAATTAAAAACCAACTCCTAAAACACAGATTCTGAAATGATTCTAGTCAGAAATTTTATTTGATCTGTAGAGTAATAGAAGCATTGAAAGTTTCGTATCAAGTGGGAAAACCTTATCACATATAACCCAGCAGAGGAGTAATGGGGAGAGTTAGGATCTATCTCCAAGAATAAAAATAATGATCAACTGTACCTGCAGAGATTTTAGAATCTCTAAACAGCATTATAAAAAGAAAACCTCATTCTCCTTAAAGATGTTTTACCAATTAATTAGATTTAAAAAATTCATGCTGGGCGCAGGGGCTCACGCCTGTAATCCTAACAATTTGGGAGGCCGAGGCGGGCAGATCACCTGAGGTCAGGAGTTCAAGATCAGCCTGGCCAACATGGCGAAAACCCATATCTACTAAAAATACAAAAATTAGCCAGGTGTGGTGGTGGGTGCCTATAATCCCAGCTACTTGGGAGGCTGAGGCAGGAGAATCGCTTGAACCTGGGAGGTGGAGTTTGCAGTGAGCCAAGATCGTGCCACTTCACTCCAGCCTGGGCAACAGAACAAGACTCCATCACACACACACAAAAAAATTCACTGTTTTTTTGAAAAAGAGAATAAAGGTAGTCAACGTAAAGTTAAAAGCATCTGAACCAAAGGTTCTACACTAAAAAAAAGTACAAATACTTTTACTGCTTTAATTTTACTAAAGACAAGTAAATCTCAACAAAACTTAACAAGTATTGAAATAAAATAGGTTATATATTTACTTTCACTTCAAAAAGTGCTATAAAAACAAAACACAAAGCAACTAAACATCTCACTTACCAAAGTAAATATCTGCCTGGATAATTAACCAAGAATGGTTATTTGGATTTATACTGAGTGTATATCGAACTAGCTCTTTCACTGTGATTGCCACAGCTTCAAAGTCCACAGACTGGAGGCTAAAAGGAAAGACACACAACATTAATCTCTATTTTAAAAGTCAACTTTAAATTCCATGCATGTATTTATTAAAAACAAAAACTCAGCCAAGGTTTAGGTGAACATAAATATAATGCTAAATACTAGGAGTAAATGTATTATAAGAACCATCAACACAACTAAGTCTAAGAAAGTGTGATGGGCTAACTTTTTATGAGGGGTTGAAAACAATCTGATTTTTGTTCTCTTTTCTTCAAAATGTCAAAGGTAGACAAGGCTGCACCAAGAAAGTGTATTTGCCTCTTTTACAAATGTTTAAAGCATACAGAAGTAGTAAGATAAAACCCTTACCTCTGCTTTTAGCACAATTTATGGGCAACAAAAGAGACTCATAAAATTTCCCCAAATTATTATTATCTTTTTTTTTTTTTTGAGACAGAGTCTCACTCTGTCGCCCAGGTTGGAGTGCGGTGGCGTGATCTCAGCTCACTGCAACCTCCGCCTCCCGGATTCAAGTGATTCCTCTGCCTCGGCCTCCTGAGTAGCTGGGATTACAGGCGCTCACCACCACACCCAGCTAATTTTTGTGTGTGTGTGTGTTTTTAGTAGAGACGGGGTTTCACCATGTTGGCCAGGCTGGTCTCAAACTCCTGGCCTCAGCCAATCTGCCCATCTCAGCCTCCTGGTGCTGGGGATTACAGTCCTGAGCCACCACACCTGGCCCCCAAATGATTTTTAAGTTCTGTTATCTATGAGAAGTTACATAAAAATCAAGGACTCAGACACTGACAATGTTGCGTTGTGGCCTTACATCCACCTTAAGCCTTCTTGCAAGAGTTACTGACTCCCCTCGAGATGCTTCAGGGGCCTAATGGGGTCAGGGGCTGGATGTCCAAGTATATCACATCAGTGCATCTGGCAGCCCCCAAGAATCAAGAAAAGAGTACTGTGAGCCTGGCTAAATGGGGACACCTTCAGGTACAGAGTCAGAAGATGGAACTGTGAAGAGAAAAGCGAGGCCGGCACCCAAAAAACTGCTAACTGCTCTCACCTCCTAAGAACAGTAAAGCACGAGGGTAGAGAATACAGGCTGTGGATTCAGACACATGGCTCTATCATTTACAAGGTGAATTTAGACAAGGTACTTCTGTTGCCCTGAGGGGTTACAGTTTACCCTAACTCACCAGAGCCCAGGACAGTGGAAAACGAATTGTGGGATTATTAGCAAACAGTCCATTATTTATTTAAATTTAAATAGTTATATAAGTTAGATTGGCTTACAATTTTACAGATATTTACAAAATGTTACAAGTGTTAAGAATTCTATATATCAAGCAGTTGGTTTTAAAAACGTAATCTTCAATCCAGTGCCATTCCCACTATTCTTGGAATCAATAGAGTCCCACTCAGGAGAAATACTTTTCTCTAGTCAAACATTTAGTCATATTTTGTTTTCTCTGGGTCAATTTAAAGTATTTTCATCATGAAGATAATAGTTAAGCCTACTATGTACCAGTCTTTATTCTAAATATCTAGCTTAGAAAATGTATTATTTCAGGCCAGGTGCGGTGGCTCACGCCTGTAATACCAGTACTTTGGGAGGCTGAGGCAGGAGAATGGCATGAACCCGGGAGGCAGAGCTTGCAGTGAGCCGAGATTGCGCTACTGCACTCCAGCCTGGGTGACATAGCAAGACTCCATCTCAAAAAAAAAAAGAAATAAATAAAAATATATTATTTCATCCTCACAATTCTTAGGCAGGTACTATTTTAGAGATGGGGAACATGGCACAGAAACCAACTTATTGAAGGTCATATACCTCTAAGTGAAAAGGCTGGGGCTCAAACCCCGTGAGTCTGACCCAGAGCCCCTAGGGTAAACAATTTTTTTTGCCTCATTTATAAACACGCTGGAAACCAATCATTACAGTCTAAACTTAGGCCACAGAGGTAATACTACAGAGGCTAAAAAACACAACCATTAGGTGGGGCGCAGTGGCTCATGCCTGTAATCCCAGCACTTTGGGAGGCCGAGGCAGGCAGATCACAAGGTCAGGAGTTTGAGACCAGCCTGACCAACATGGTGAAACCTCATCTCTACTAAAAATACAAAAATTAGCTGTGTGTGGTGGCATGTGCCTGTAATACCAGCTACTCAGGAGGCTGAAGCAGGAGAATTGCTTGAACCCGGGAGGCGGAGGTTGCAGTGAGCTGAGATCATGCCACTGCACTCCAGCCTGGGCAACAGAGCGAGACTCCGTCTCAAAAAATAAAAATAAGTAAATAAATAAATAAAAATAAAAATTAGCCAGGTGTGGTGGCACATGCCTGTAGTAATTGCTCAAACCTGGAAGGTGGAGGTTGCAGTAAGCCGAGATCGTACCATTGCACTCCAGCTTGGGTGACATAGAGTGAGACTTTGTCTCAAAAAAACCCCCAAAAAACAAAAACACAACCACTGAAACCACCAATTAAAAAATGCAAAACTGGGCTGGCCGTGGTGGCTCATGCCTGTAATCCTAGCACTTTGGGAGGCTGAGGTGTGCAGATCACCTGAGGTCAGGAGTTTGGGACCAGCCTGACCAACATGAAGAAACCCATCTCTACTAAAAATACAAAATTCACCGAGTGTGGTGGCACTCGGTGCCACCCAGGTACTCGGGAGCCTGAGGCAGGAGAAACGCTTGAACCGGGGAGGCAGAGGTTGTGGAGAGCTGAGATTGCGCCACTGCACTCCAGCCTGGGCAACAAAAGCAAAACTCTGCCTCAAAAAAAAAAAAAAAAAAAATCCAAAACTGGGTGGGCATGGTGGCTCACGCCTATAATTCCAGAGCTCCAGGAAGCCAAGGTGGGCGGATCTCTAGAGGCTAGGGGTTCAAGACCAGCCTGGGAAACAGGGTGAAACCTCGTCTCTACTAAAAATACAAATAAATAGCTGGGGGTGGTGGCATGCACCTGTAATCCCAGATACTTGGGAGGCTGAGGCATGAGAATCGCTTGAACCTTGCAGGCATAGGTTGCAGTGAGCTGAGACTTCACCACTGCACTCCAGCCTGGGCAACAAAGCAACGCGATGTCTAAAAAAAAAGAAAAGAAAAGAGAAAAGAAAAGAAAAGAAAAACTGTCTCTACCTGATTCTTGAATTGGTATCTAACAACAGATTTTATATAAAAATCAGGAACACAGGATGACGGACTCTGCAGTTGAAATGCTGTGGAGCATGCACATGTGCTTCATGCGGCATGGTGCTCTCTTGGGAAACAAGCCTCAGTAAGTGGAGGGCAGGGGCACTCACCTGCTCTGACCCTCCAAATCCCTGGATGAGACAGAGAGCTTTTCCAATCTCTAAGATTGAGATGGAAACAAATTCTTTACTATTATTCTATTATCAGCTTGTCTATGTACCGAAATCTTTTCTTCTTCAAAGATGCCACTAAGAGTAATAACATAAGGCTTGGACAAGCACAAACTAAGAAGACTGAGAGGGAGGGCAGGGAGGAAAAACATCTGTGAGGAAATAAGTTGATTCCCCTACATGAGAAGTGCTATGTGTGGGAAAAGAAAAATGTACATGATTTCTTCAAGTAAATGAACCCTTTTTCCTCCCCTAAAACAAGTCCCCATCATCTTACTGTGATTCTCAGGTAGTGCATGCAAAAGGGAATATTTCTCAAAGTAATTAAAGAAGTTTAGTTTAGTTCCTACAGCAACTAAAAGAGATTGGGAGCCTTTTGATAACTGCAGCATTAGATGAGACATACAAAAAATTATGAAAAAAGAAATCACTTTCGAATGGATTCTTGTAAAAGAAATAAGATGCTGGAAACCTGATAGAAAGTCATTCTTTCATTGGCCCCAATTTTCCAATTCTACTGACAATCAGGACCACTTATATCTTCTGTTCCAAGGCTGATAAATCTTAACTCCTACTTAAGAGTTATGCTGGGCCAGGTGTGGTAGCTCCTGCCTGTAATCCCAGCACTTTGGGAGGCTGAGGTGGGCAGATCACTTGAGGTCAGGAGTTCGAGACCAGCCTGGCCAACATGGCAAAACCATGTGTCTACTAAAAATACAAAAATTAGCCAGGCGTGGTGGCGGGTGCCTGTAATCCCAGCTATTTGCGAGGCTGAGGCATGGGAATCGCTTGAACCCAAGAGGCAGAGATTGCAGTGAGCAGAGATTGTACCACTGCATTCCAGCCTGGGCAACAGAGTGAGACTCTGCCTCAAAAAAAAAAAAAAAAAAAAGGGTTATGCCTTATCCACAATTTATAGGAAGATAATTATCATTATCATAATAGAGAAACACAAAGACTGTAGAATCTTAGACTTCTGGCCCTTTAATAAAATTATCTAAGGGTATCTATACTAGTCAGAATGGTTTCCAAATACATAACTCAATTAATAAAATAAAAGCTATACCACTACTTACTTGGGAATGGAAGATGGCCAAATAGAAATGTGTTCAGCTGTAATATCATTCACAATGTCCTCCTTTAAAAAGAAAAAGAAAAAAGGTGTGATTTACAAAGAAATTTCTTTTAAATTTTTCTAAATGAAATGATGAAATACTTACCCGAACATTGTGAAGTTTCACAAAGAGTGATAAAATAATAGTCAAAACAAGTGGTTCCTATGAGAAAGAAAACACAGAATCCTTATATGTGTGTATGTATATATGTGTGTATGTATATTTATTTATTTAATATTTCTCCTGTCAACCTCACAGACATCAAGCATTTTAAAAGACGCTTGCCTTTTTAAAATTTAGCATCTGTTTTAGCATGTGCTTTAGCACACTAAAAATCAACTTTTTAATCGCATGTGGGGGCGGGGCGTGGACCATAGCACATAATTTACATAAAATTAGCATAAATGTTTGGCTTATGGTGCTATCTCCACGCTCAACTCCTCACATGACTCTCAAGTAACTTTTTATCCCTTAAAATAATGTTCAAAGAGTGAAACCTAGGTTATGTCCAATAAATAAATACGAAATTGATCCTACTAAGCAAAAACTAAAGCCAGGCTTCACACATCTAGCCCCTATTATGAAGACTTCTTTACAATTTAAAGAAATACCTGCTCCGTTCACTAAAACATGGTAAAGTAAATGCAAAACAAACTTTTCCAATCAGAATATCCCACCCACCAATAATGATCACTGAAGAAAAGCACATTAACAGGTCACTTTAATAATTTAACCAGAGGCCAGGCAAGGTGGCTAACACCTGTAATCCCAGCACTGTGAGGGGCCAAGAAGGGATGATAATTTGAGACCAGGAGTTAGAAACTAGCCTGGGCAACAAGGGGAGACCTCATCTCTATAAAAAATTAGCTGGGCATGGTTACATGTGCCTGTAGTCCCAGTTCCTCAGAAAGCTGAGGCAGGAGGACTGCTTAACCTCAAGAATTAGAAGATGCAGTGAGTTACAATCACACCTCAGCACTCCAGCTTGGGTGACAGATCAAGACCCTGTCCCTTAAAAAAAATTAAAAAACAAATAATAATTTAGTCAGTATTTGAAGTACCCAATAATTTTTAGTCATATTCTACAAAAACCAGCAATAGTAATTAGAGCAATTTTTAATAAAACTTACTCGTAATTTTTTGATAAAAGAAAGCAGTTCACTCCTACAAAACAAAAATTTTTGAATACACATTTAATATTATAAATAAAAAATAAAATCAAGAAAGTAAATTATAGGTGAAGGTTTATTCTTAATGCTCCAATTCTGCAAGTGTGAAAAGGAATGTAATATTCTATTGTTATACTAACCTAATAACATTTCTTCCCTGTTTTAATCACATGTGAAGTCTTCAATACTATCCAACCTTAAATACTACTGATTTTGAATTCCAGTTGATTAAATGATTAATAGTTTCTTAAAATGACATATAAACAAAAGATCTTTCCAAAGGTGGCCAAGGCAGACAGGTTCATCACAGGTGAGTACTACAGAACTCGTAAGATTGTCCAACTTTATGATATACAGAATAAAAGCTGATGTTCTTGAAATCAACCTTTAATAGGTTAATAGTATAAATAGGATAAATATTAAGAACTCAAACACAACTGATAGAAACATACCAATACATACCGATACATGATACCTAACGTAGATTCCCTCTGTTTTATTAAACTAACTCTGCCATCATTTCCTCGTTTGTGCTGACTGGACACACTACAGATTTGAACAACAACTTCCCAGAGGTCTTTGGCAGTCCGTCTACTTTCTTTAGGGCCTGGAAGTTCTTTGCATGTAGCTGCTAAAAGCTGTCCAAGCTATAACATGAAAAACAAAATACACAAAAGATAATCTGTAATGTTGTGCACATTAGTTCTATTATCAAGGCACACTGGAGGAAAGATGGAATGACTGTCCAAACATACTGAGCACAGTTATTTTATGCTGTGCATTCTGTACAACCTTTGAGGAATTTAGGGCTCATTGCGTACTGACAGATCTGAATCTGAGAAAGATCCTCTGGTTCGAGCATACGAACTTTGTCTCTGAACAATTATAGTCTAATGAAAACGAAAATGAGACAACGCAAAGAGATAGGTGATTTATTAAGTGGAAAAAAAAACGAGTTGCTAAATACACATAGTATGATCCCACGTTACATAGGGAAAAAGAAAGTGTAATGGAAGGCATACACCAACATGTTAACTGTAATAAAAGCCCAGGGGGTGAGATTAAAATAGTGCTCAGATTTCTCTCTCTCCCTCGTGCACATACACACACATACAACTTTTAATCACTAAAAAAAAAAATTGTTTCAACGAAAAAAATAAGGAAAGGAATAAGGAAACTGAAGTTGGCAGAATTAAGGGATACAGATTTAAAGCAATTTTTCTCTAAGAAAATTGGTAGCAACTGGGAATGGAGCTACTGCTCATCTGAGGAGGTAGAATTAAGGCAGGACAGGTTACACAAAGTGACTGGTATGAATAAAAGCAGCCTCAATGACCTAAGATGTAGGGAGGACCCAGAAATAAAGAGTGGAAAAGCTAAAAGCAAAAGACAGGGAAAGATTGACTTACAATAAATTCAGAATTTCTTTTCTTTTCTTTTTGGAGGCAGGGTCTTGCTCTGCACCCAGGCTGGAATGCAGTGGTATAATCTTGGCTCACTGCAACCTCCGCCTCCCAGGCTCAAACGATTCTTGTGCCTCAGCCTCCTGAGTAGCTGGAATTACAGGCATGTGTCACCATGCCCGGCTAATTTCTGTATTTTTAGTAGAGACAGGGTTTCACCATGTTGGCCAGGCTGGTCTCGAACTCCTGGCCTCAAGTGATCTATCCGCCTCGGCCTCCCAAAGTGCTGAGATTACAGGCGTGAGCCACAGCATCTGGCCAAATTCAGAACTGGGCCCCTTTATCCTTGTTCATATTAACTTTTATACTCCATGGCTCTTGTAGAGGGTGCAGTAGCAAGGATAATTTCAAATCCATCAGGAACCCCTGGTTTCTACTTAAAATGGACCTAGACAATTTTCTAGGGGTCCCTACTGCTTAAGGCGGCTTTTTTAAGGAGGTGGCAAGATTGTGACAAGGACAAAAATTGGTGGTTTTTCTCTACATTTTTTTGTTATGAAAAATTTCAAACAGAAAAATAAAAAAAAAGTTCAATAAATACCTGACACATTGTGACTATTCTGCCATGTTTGCTTTATATATCTACATAAATTGTTTTGTTAAACCATATTAAACTAAGTTAGACACAATATTTCATCCCTAAATACTTCCACATACATCTTCTAAGGACGACGACATTCTTCTTCATAACCACAACTCTGTGATCATGCCTAAGAAAATTAACAAGAGTACTGTGGCTTTCCGAAGCTCGTGAGAATAACATAAAAACCCTACCTATACTAGGTGAATAGACATGGACCAAATGGCCTAGCAGGATATTTCATCCTGCAAGCTTACCTAAAATACTCTTCTCTGACAAATGGAATCACAATACATGCAGCTATTCACTGCAGTGTAATGCCAGGGCTACTGTAGCTCTTAGCTCAAATTCATCTTCTGTTGTCAGGGATCATATGCTTTAAGGTCACTGAATTTATTACATAAATTTAATTTAAAAAATTTTCAAAGTCTAAGGCCTCAAATCAATTGAATTCCACAAACACCTACTATGTGGTGGGCATCATGGAAAGCACAACATAAAAATTAACTGCCCTGAAGCAGTTCATTGTCTTATAGAGAAGACAAGTGGATAAATAACTTACTATTCAGCATAAACACAACAAAAGAAATAAGTCAACAGTACAACAGTAGCAGGATCAGTACAACAGTACAAAGGAAGCAGGAAGAGGAAGTGATTTACTCATTTACAGAGAAAAGAATATGGGAAAGCATCAGAGAAATCACACAAACACGCAAAGCTGGAAAGGACATCCTGGCTAATGTGACAAACAGCGTGTGCACAGGTGCAGAATGGAAACATGGCGTGGGCATGCTGGTGCTGCCAGCACAGGGCTGGAACGCCAAGGGGCAGGGGAACTGCACCTGGAGGAGGAGAAGCATGCACACCTTAAGAAGCCTGGTAGGCCACATGAACAACCTAAGGTTTTAGCCTATACTAGCACCACTGTGGCTGCCAACCCCCCCACTACTACCTAGGTTCTTATCATCCAAGTGCCTATAACCTGTGCCCTTTCCATTATGTGACACTGCCACCCACTCTGATCCAAGGGGCAGACTAGACAGTTTTATATTATTTCAAAAGGGTATATTTTAGTGACACGCTTAAGAATTTTCTGTTCCTATTTGTGATTACGTAATATATGAGTAGGAAAATATGTTCCTATGTAACAGAATAGAAAACATTAAAATCACCAAATTTCCCATTATCTAGAGATAATGGCTGTTAATATCCTTTCAGACTTTTTCCTACACGTGTGTGCGTGTGTGTGTGTGGTGCATTCGACACCAGATTGGAAGTGTGGAAACTGATTCAGATTGTATTTTTTTCAAAACACAATCCCTCATTCTAAACTTCTTTCTCTAATTCCTTTTTCCTTGACATTAACAAGGCAGTGAGAGGCCAATTATGTATGGAAGGTGGCACACAAAACCCTAACCACCAGATGACATATGAAGAGACATCTAAGTGACAATTCTTTCACAAAGTCACCACACATCCTTCCTCCTTTTGGACCAGATCAGGGGAACTGCAGGAAGCAGTGAGACAGCCTCTCCCAGAGTTAGGCAACCAACAAAACAATTTCCTGTGTCCTTACACATTGCAGACCCTCAAGCATTCATTACACAAACACATGCCTATCTCTCCTGGTGCACAGCTCCACAGAATTCACTGCCAGAGGTAAAGAGAAGAGTTACTATGCTGTCTTTGCACTCAGTGACAAGCTATGATTCTAAGTGTAAATGACAGTAACCTTGGAACACAACGGTTCCCTCATCTGATTTTCTTAAAGGCTAAGAAAATACTGGTGTCCATAATGAGACAAGTGCCCAATATATTAAGAACTCACATGCCAGAAAGTTCACTAAAGAGATAGAAATGATTCAGGTCGGGCGCGGTGGCTTATGCCTGTAATCCCAGCACTTTGGGAGGCCCAGGCGGGGGAATCACCTGAGGTCAGGAGTTCTAGACCTGCCATGGCAAAACCCCGTCTCTATTAAAAATACAAAACAAAAAAAAACTACCCGGGTGTGGTGGTGCATGCCTGTAATCCCAGCTACTTGGGAGGCTGAGGCACAAGAATGGGTTGAAACTGGGAGGTAGAGGTTGCAATGAGCCGAGATTGTGCCAGTGCACTCCAGCCTGGGCCACAGAGGGGGACTCAGTCTCCAAAAAAAAAGAAGAGACAGATATGATTCAATGTCTGAAATTTCAAAGAAAAGGGTAATTCAAGTATGGCAGTTTTCACGAGCAAGTGTAAAGATAACAAAAAGAGCCAGGCCGGGCGCGGTGGCTCACGCCTGTAATCCCAGGACTTTGGGTGGCCGAGGTGGGCTGATCACCTGAGGTCGGGAGTTGAGACCCGCCTGACTAACATGGAGAAACCTCATCTCTACTAAAAATACAAAATTAGCCAGGCGTGGTGGTGCGTGCCTGTAATCCCAGCTACTCGTGGGGCTGAGGCAGGAGAACTGCTTGAATCCAGGAGGCGGAGGTTGCAGTGAGCCGAGATCGTGCCATTGCACGCCAGCCTGGGCAACAAGAGCGAAACTCCGTCTCAAAAAAAAGGGCCGGGCTCGATGGCTCACGCCTGTAATCCCAGCACTTTGGGAGGCCAAGGCGGGCAGATCACGAGGTCAGGAGATGGAGACCATCCTGGCTAACACGGTGAAACCCCGTCACCACTAAAAATACAAAAAATTAGCCGGGCATGGCGGTGGGCGCCTGTAGTCCCAGCTACTCGGGAGGCTGAGGCAGGAGAATGGCGTGAACCCGGGAGGCGGAGCTGGCGGTGAGCCGAGATCGCGCCACTGCACTCCAGCCTGGGCGACAGAGCGAGACTCCGTCTCAAAAAAAAAAAAAAATTACAAAAAGGGGGGAAAAACTGAAGAAATCAATAAACTCTCAATAAATCCTGAAAGGGTTAAAATGAAATGAGCTCAGTTTTTAAAAGGACATACATGAAACATGAAGGAAGAAACAAGTAACCAAACACAAATGTTACAAAGTGGCACAGTTTTACAAGAGTTCCCAGATAAACACAGATTTAAAGGATTTTTTTTTTTTTGAGACAGAGTCTCGCTCTGTCGCCCAGGCTGGAGTGCAGTGGCGCCATCTCGGCTCACTGCAAGCTCCGCCTCCCGGGTTCACGCCATTCTCCTGCCTCAGCCTCCCGAGTAGCTGGGACTACAGGCGCCCGCCATTACGCCCAGCTAATTTTTTTTTGTATTTTTAGTAAGGACGGGGTTTCACCTTGTTAGCCAGGATGGTCTCGATCTCCTGACCTCGTGATCTGCCCGTCTCGGCCTCCCAAAGTGCTGGGATTGCAGGCGTGAGCCACTGCACCCAGCCGATTTAAAGGATTTTGTATTACCAAAGACAAGTTGGGACAAAGAATAACAAAAGGTAATAGGAACAATTAAAAATAATGGGAAAATCTGAAGCACCAAATATACCCAAAAAGGAAACAGGGACTTATAATGTTAAATCACTACATGTTTTACTTTGTTTTTTGGGTTTTTTTTTTTTTGAGGTAGAGTTTCGCTCTTGTTGCCCAGGCTGGAGTGCAATGGCACCATCTCAGCTCACGCAAACTCTGCCTCCTGGGTTCAAGCGATTCTCCTGCCTCAGCCTCCTGAGTAGCTAGGACTACAGGCACCTGCCACCACACCTGGCTAATTTTTGTATTTTTCGTAGAGACAGGGTTTCACCATATTGGCCAGGCTGGTCTCGAACTCCTGACCTTGTGATCCGCACGTCTTGGCCTCCCAAAGTGCTGGGATTACAGGCGTGAGCCACCGCGCCCAGCCTACTTTGTTTTTTTTTAACTGTAAAACCAGAAAGTGAGAAAAACCCACTACTTACTCAGAGTGTGTATAATATTAACACATGAAAGATATAATCTTAGAAAAAACCTCCAGTTTCTTATTAGTTTTGATATTTTCTGTACTCAGAAGCATTTTAGGTTGCAAAGGATATAATTAAGACAACAAAATAACTTACTGCCAATTTACTGAATAAATTCTTTCACTAGGGGAATAATTACTAATAGCAAACCTATTGGAGATTCAGACATAGCAAACTTAGAAGGATAAAATTCTAAAGAAGAATAAAGTGTTAAAATGGAAACAAGGAGAAGTGCATCCCTGACGGACTCCATCAGTTCTAGAGTGTGATTAGAGCAACCAAAGCAAAGAAAGCGAATCTCTCATTACTTAGGATTACACCAATGTGTTATCTGTTAACTAAATAATCTGTGACTACATGCTCATGAATTACAGGGCATTAGAAAGAAATATTAGAACAAGGTCAAGTGCATGAATTATCAAAAACTATCCTTTAACTACAAATCAACAAGCATTTGTCCAATCATTTGTATCACAGAAATTAGACAAGTTCCCAAAGTAGTATAAAGTTAAAGAAACAAGTATAATAATACCATCCTAACAATCCTTTTATTTAAACATTAACTACCTTTACATATGGATTACTCTGAAGCAAAAATGCAGGAACTTGGAGTGTAAGGTATTCATTTTCTCTCCAGTTTAACATAAAGGCAACACATTCCTCAGCTATAACTTGACGAAGAGGAATATCTAAAAAGCAAAGAAGAAAACAGGTGGAATTACCATCACAACATTAAAATAGGAACAAAGCAAATACTTGCTCAGATTTCAATTGAATAAAAAACAGGACGGGTATGGTGGCTCACACCTGTAATCCCAACACTTTGGGAGGCCAAGGCAGGAGGATCACTTGAGGCCAGGAGTTCGAGACCAGCCTGGGCAACAGAGTGAGACCTTGTCTCAAAAATAAAATTTTGTAGAGACAGGGTCTCACTCTGTCACCCAGGATAGAGTGCAGTGGTGTGATTATGGTTCACTGCAGCCTTGAGCTCCCAGGCTCAAGCGATCCTTCCACCTCAACCTCCCCAAGTAGCCGGGACCACAGGTCCCACCACACCTGGCTAATGCTACCACACCTGGCTAATTTTTGCATTTTTGTAGAGATGGGGTCTCACTATGTTGTCCAGGCTGGTCTCGAACTCCTGGACTCCAGCGATCTGCCCGCCTCGGCCTCCCAAAGTGCTGGGATTAAAGGCGTGAGCCACCATGCCCAGCCTCCTTCTTATTTTAAACACTGTTTATAAGCACAAGCTATAGGACAAGTTGCTGAACATTTAATAAGTTAGGAGTTTACAAAAATTATATGCAGAGCTATCAGTCCTTTACCCTCCCTATCCCCAAAAAAGTGATGTGAACTACAAACTGTTCAGCCAAAAAGGTAGCACAAAGAGACTAATGATTTAAAGGAACTTTCACCCATTTCAAAGAGAGCACAGGCTTTGAAGCTGGGCTGGAGTAAGTCATAGTTCTGTCTCTTCCTGTGTGACTGTGGGCAAATTCCTCAACCTCTCTGCACCTCGGTTTCTTAGTTACAAAATGGGGATAAGGAAACAGTAGCTACTTCACAGAGCTGCTATGAGGACTAAATGAGTTATGCACCTGAAGCTTAGAACAATGCCTGACACGTAGTTAGCACTCAACAAACATTAGGGTTTAAACATTCTTTCTCATTTTAGAAAACCATGTATGGAAAACCTACCTCCCACTTTTAAAAAGTAAACATGTATACAGCAGCATGCATTCTTTAGTGCCAGCATATTATTAGATCAATCCTCATGAAGACATTACAATATTTAAGAGCACTGATGTGTTAAAGCTCAAAGGCATTCTCTCTATAGGGTACTAAAAAGTTATGATCTACAACTGCATGCCCCTGCTGGAAATTAGACTTTAATTAGAAATTAAATTAACCCATAGGACTCAAGACGGTAGCACTTGCTTCTGTTCTGACACATTACTATCACCTTCCTTTTATAATGCAATTCCACTGTTTATACTATTAAATGTGTACAGTATGATTTAATTGCTCTAAATACTTCTAAAGCAGAAAAATAAGAAACTGCTTTAACTAAGAAAGATTTATATGTGTCGTAGATGATCATTTATATGGTAAGCCCCTTTTCATAGCAAGACATTTACAATTAGAATTAAACACTCAAGATCTGTTCCTAAAGTAGCCACAAGCGAATTTCTAGCCCACTGGCAATCAGTGTGAAGGCATTTTATGGCTGTAACAAGGAAATAAAACTACAATCTGTACACTCAAGGACATTTTGATTCTTTCAAACACCTGAAAATTGCAATATAGTTTCTCTAGTGTGTAGAAGTATCCCCCAAAATTCATGTGTATCTGGAACCTGAGAACGTGACCTTATTTGGAAATAGTCTTTGCAGATGTAATTAGCTATGATGAAGTCAGCTGGATTAGGGCAGAACTTAGATCCAATGACTGGTGTCCCTGTAAGAAGAGAACACAGACATACACAGGGGGAAGGCCATGTGAGGACAGCAGCAGAGACTGGAGCAATGCAGCCCAAGCCAAAGATTGCTGGGTCACCAGAAGCTAGGAAGACGCAAGGAAAGAGTCTTTCTTGGAGCCTTTGGGGGCAGCACAGCCCTGCAGACATCCTGACTTCAGACATCCGGCCTCCAGAACTGGGAGATAATATATTTCTGTTGTTTTAAGTCACCCAGTTTGTGGTACCTTGTTACAGAAATCCCAGAAACAAACAGTTTCCTTCATTTTTCCCAATGTTCTCAAGTGAACACCAAACCCAAATTCTGTTTTAGGAGTGAAATAACTTTTTTCAAAGATGATAAAAACTCAGCTGGGCATGGTGGCTCATGCCTCTAATCCCAGCACTTTGGGAGGGCGAGGAGGGTGGATCACCTGAGGTGTCAGGAGTTCAAAACCAGCCTGGCCAACATAGTGAAACCCCATCTCTACAAAAATACAAAAATTAGCCAGGCATGACGGTGGGTTCCTGTCATCCCAGCAACTGAGGAGGCTGAGGCAGGAGAGTCACTTTAACCCGGGAGGCAGAGACTGCAGTGGGCCGAGATCACGCCATTACACTCCAGCCTGGGTGACAGAGCTACACTCCATCTCAAAAAAAAAAAAAAAAGATTACAAACTCAAATAAATCTGCTTTTAAATTTTCCCCCACAATTATCTGAGTACTGAGTTTCTGAAATTTGTCTTTGTGAACCAGTCTTACCAGGAAGCCTCATTTCCAGATAGCCTCGTACTCTACTTATAAGGTCGGATGGCGGTCTCTCTCCTGCCTGCCCTGTCCCAGCTTCGTGTGTATGAATATCCAAAAGCAACATCTCATTCAGCATGACCTGACGAAGCTTCGGTGAGAACTCTGTTACCAACTCCAAACAAGCAGCAAAGAGCTGTTTAGCATGGGAAAAGTCCTATGAAAAGAAAAAGAATAGCCTGGGTCACCTTTCCTTTGGTGCCAAAAAATGTGTGCCTTTATGTTGACAGAGCAAAGAGGAGAAGGATTAGTTCAAATGGTTAACGTTGCTTTTCTCAGGGAGTAAGGCTAGATAGTATTTTCATCTCTGTATTGTTGATTTATTCCAAAAAATATTTAATACCTTTGTAATTTTAAAAAATCCAATAAACAATATAAAATACTTATATTATTAAGCAACTTTTATAAAAGTTATAAGATAACCAAAGACTTCTGTATTACACAGGTGTAAATTCTATTACAAGCACCCTCCTCCATCCAACATATTCAGAATTAGACCTTACACCATTCAAGGGTTACACATTCCAAAATCTTTGCACACCACCGTACTAGACGATAAAATTGGCTAACAAATAAAATGAAATAAATCAGCTATGATCCAAGTCCTTTCCTATGCATCTCTTATGTTTCTAAAGACTATATTCTATTGCTCCACATATTTCATTCACTCCCATAATCTGGCTTCTACCCCCATCATTACAAAGAAATAGCTCTCACAAGCGAAAGATCTTTTAATTGTCCAATCTACTGAACACTGTTATCTTACAGGAATTAGGGGCTTCAACTCAGTGCTATGTATTGCCCTTTTCTTGACATTTTCTTTTCCCCTAGCTATTCTACATTTGTCTGGTCCTCACACCCATCACACCACTACTTCTTGGACCCAGTAGTGCATTCCCTAGGGTCTCACGCTCTTTATATTCTCTCTGGGTGATCTTTGGTAATTCCCAAATCTGTAACTCCAGTCCAGACCATTCTCCAAGCTTTAGGCTGTTTCCAACTGTAGCTTCAAATTAAAATTGTAAAAATAAACTCACAATCTGCCCTGCAAAAATGTGTTTCTGCACATTCACTTGCTGGTATTGCCACTTGTTCTCTGACTCTCGAACCGGAAGTCTGAGCATCATGCTCAATTCTTTCTCCCTCTCTTGCCTTCCACATTACGTCAGTTGCCAATTGCTTCCAGATTTTACCTCCTAAATATTTCTCTAATATGTTCTCTTCTCTCTATCCCTTGTAACACTTGTGACACTTACTAGCTGTGTGCCCTTGGACAATTTAACACCTTTAAAACTGAGATAATACCTTCCACAAACTTTTTGTGAATAAATGAAACAATAAATGTATATGAAATTTCAGAACAGTCTCTGTGCCCAGTAAATGTTATGTTAGGTGTAGAAGGAGATAAAGCTGCTAACTACATTCCTCCTATTAAAACTTTTCAATGGCTTACAATTGTCTCATGATGCATTGTCTAATATGGCAGCCACTAGATAAGATGTGGCTACTGAGCATGTGAAATGTGACTAGTCCAAGTTGAGAGATTCTATCAGTATAAAATACTTAGTGGATTTTGAAGACTTAGCACATACATTTTCAAAAGAATGCAAAACATCCCAACTTTTTATATCGATTACACACTGAAATTAGACATACTGAGTTAAATAAATCATTTCAATCAACTACACTTTTTTATGAAATTACAGATTACATATGTGGCCTACATTACGTTCCCACTGGACAATGATGGTCTAGAGCAGCAGTTCTCCAACTTTAGCATGCAACAGAATTACTTTGAGGGCTTATTTAAAAAGATGTTGGGCCCCATCCCAGAATTTTTGATCCATTAGGTCTAGGACAGGGCCCCAAAATTTTTATTTCCAGCAAGTTCCAGCCACGTGCAGTGGCTCATGCCTGTAATGCCAGCACTTTGGGAGGCTGATGTGGAGGGATTGTTTGAGCCCAGGAGTTTAAGATCAGCCTGGGCAATATAAGGAGATGCTGTCTCCGCAAAAAAAAAAAAAACAAATTCTTTCAAATAAGCTGGGCATGGTGGCACATGCCTGTGGTTCCAGCTACTTAGGGGGCTGAGGTGGGAGAATTGCTTGAGCCCAGGAAGTCGAGGCTGCAGTGAGCCATGATCATGCCACTGCACCCCGGTCTGGGCAACACAGCAACGCCCTATCTCAAACAAAAAGTTCCCAAATGTCACAGATGCTGCTGGTGTGGGGATGTAGTTAACTTATTTAAGCCTCAATTTTAGTTCATTTCTGCCTTCCAAATGCTGTCTTTAACCTTCTTAAAGAACTCAGTGTATGATCAGTCACGCAACTGCACTATCTTGTGTGATTTAACATTCCACTTATGTCTCAACATCCCAGACTGCAAACTCGTATTTTTAAAGTGAGTATATTTTTAAAAAGTTTGTTTTTTAATCTTGGTACACAATCTTTACTAGCTGAATCCTAAAGAATACAAATAATATCTTGCATGTTCTCTCAACTTTTAAAAAGGCACAAAGCAGTATTCATTTGATCAAGACCATTTTAGTATAATTATAACGGTAAAGCAAAAAGAACAAACCAAAATGCCTTTTTAAATATCCTTTTAGGCCTATGACTGTGACTTTAAAGATTAGGAAAAGATTAAGTTCTGGTTCCTGACTTCCTGCTAAAATTAGTAAACCATATTCTTTTCTTTTTTTTTTTTTTTTTTTTTTTCGAGATGGACTATCACTCTGTCTCCCAGGCTGGAGTGCAATGACGCAATTTCAGCTCACTCCAACCTCCACCTCCCATGAGATTCTCCTGCCTCAGACTCTGAGTAGCTGAGATTATAGCCACCCGGCTAATTTTTGTATTTTTAGTAGAGAGAAGGTTTCACCATGTTGGCCAGGCTGGTCTTGACCTCAGTTGATCTGCCCACCTCAGACTCCCAAAGTGCTGGGATTACAGGTATGAGCCACGGCACCTGACCATAAAGCATATTCTTAACAAGTGTTTGATACACACTTTTACTCACCTTAACAGTACTGCAGTGCAAACCTTTGGCCATAAGAATATAAATCAAATCTCTTGTTAAATTGTCTTTAATTCCCAGGATAACACCACTATAGACAGAAGGTACTTCCCACTAAAAGAAACAAAAAATACATATATATATGCACACACAGAGGAAGCCAAATCTAGATAAGAATCTTTCAACAATCTTCAATCGCATTTAAAAAAAATAACCCACGGGTCGTCTCTTAAAGAGAAAGGAAAATGACAGCCATAATATAACACTAACGAAAACGAACACATTCGCTACAATCAACAAGTAATAAATAATGGACTGGGATTACTATTAGGAAAAAAAGGCACACAAAGACTAGGAGTTTTATATATATTAATTCAGGTAATCCTCACAACAATATCAAGGTAAGTACTATTATGCTACTACTGTCATTTTGCAAATGAGAAAACTGCAACACAAAGAAGTTAAATAACTTGTTCAAGATTATACGGCTATTTAAGTACGAAGCTGTCATTCAAGCTTAAGCGCGCGGTTAGTCCCAGAATCCCCTATCATAACTATTATGCTATACTTGTTCATCTTAAAAATTTTTGGTTTGTTCTTGATTTTTGAGATAGAGTCTCGCTCCGTCACCCAGGCTGGAGTGCAGTGGCGTGATCTCTGCTCACTGCAATCTCTGCCTCCCAGGTTCAAGTGATTCTCCTGCCTCAGCCTCTCAAGTAGCTGGAAATACAGGTGCGCGCCACCATGCCCAGCTAATTTTTATATTTTTAGTAGAGACAGGGTTTCGCTATGTTGCCTAGGTTGGTCTTGAACTCCTGGCCTCAAGTGATCCACCCACCTCAGCTCCCCAAAGTGCTGGGATTACAGGCATGAGCCACTGCACCTGGCCTTCATCTTAAAAATTCACACTAATAAACAGCATCAACGCTAAAAAAAAAAAAAAGCCCAACTAATTTTTAGAGCAATTTTTTCTTTTCTCTCTACTAGTATGTTTAAACCCAATTTTTAAAAATACAGGTCGGGCGCAGTGGCTCATGCCTATAATCCCAGCACTTTGGGAGGCTGAGGCAGGCAGATCACCTGAGGTCAGGAGGTCAGGAGTTCGAGACCAGCCTGACCAACATGGAGAACAACGTGGAGAAACCCGTCTCTACTAAAAATACAAAATTCATCAGGCATGGTGGGGCATGCCTGTAATCCCAGCTACTCGGGAGGCTGAGGAAGGAGAATCGCTTGAACCCGGGAGGCGGAGGTTGCAGTGAGCCAAGATCGCACCATTGCACTCCAGCCTGGGCAACAATAGTGAAACTCCGTCTCAAAAAAAAAAAAAAAAAAACCATACATTTCTGGCTGCCTTTTTACCACATCTTCAGCAGGGGAGGAGTAAGTATGTAGTTAGTTACGAGCATTACCATATTGCTTTAATTTCTCCTGTATCTGTCGATTACTTCCCTTGTATCTCTAAGCTACATTCCACTGAAATGGTGTTTTAAAAGTTATTTTCATTTGCACTTTCTATGCAGGAAAACTTTCTAATAGATAAACTCAGAAACAGGTAAATGTATTAGCTGGGAGTTTTTAAAGGAACATTTAAAGCCAAAAATGTTCCATAATGAAGTATTATGCTACAGAATGCATAAATAATATACTATTTACATATATTTACAACTATATTTAAAATGCAGCCAGACGTGGTGGCTCACACCTGTAATCCCAACACTTGGGGAGGCAGAGGCGGGTAGATCACTTGTGGTCAGGAGTTCGAGATCATCCTGGCCAACATGGTGAAACCCCATCTCTACTAAAAATACATAAATTAGCCGGGCATGGTGACAGGTACCTGTAATTCCAGCTACCAGGGAGGCTGAGGCAGGAGAATCACTTGAATCTGGGAGACAGAGGTTGCAGTGAACCAAGATTGCACCACTGCGCTCCAGCCTGAGCAACAGAGTGAGATTCTGTCTCAAAAAACAAATGAATGAAATAAAATGCGTATATTTTGTCAACAAATGGAAAAACTCATTTTTAGATGTTACTCATTTAATGGTATCTTTTTGTTTCTGACATTTCCCATTTTCTCTGTCAATGGATGTTAAAAACGCAATTATGTTCATATGAAGGTCTTAAAACTGTTAAGTAAGAGGTCCTTATTATCAAAAAGGTCAGGGAACAGCTTTTCTATTAAATTACCTCAGAAAACAAGGGCAATTTTCTTATCTGTTCTTGACATAGGGTTTACCTTATTAGACACTGTCCAGAACTGGCGCTCTGAAGTCATACCATGTAATTCAATTAAAATTTGTCTAATCCTCCAAGGATCCACTGACAATATAAGTTGATGCTCTAACTGACCAATGTTGACACTTGCTGAAGCTAAAAAAAGATTTATATTTCAATGATTTAATTCAAAGATATACACGAGAATGACAATTTACTTAAAATTATGTATTTTGTATATCTATAAATTAAAAGCTGCTATCATCTTGAGAACTGATTCATTCAACATTGTATAAATTACACATTAACTTTATCCTCACACAGAAAACCTAACAAAATTTTACTGTATCTACATTTAATAAATGAATGCATTTTAAAAATAAAGATAATGAAAATATAAACAAGATAAAAATCAATATTTATTTCATGCAAAGAACTATGTGGAATATATGAAAATAATTAAGACATACACTACTTAACTTATACACTACTTTTGAATATAATGTGTTAACAGAAGCATATATAAAACGTTAATTTTGAGTAATAAACATTAAGCATGTGTTTTATGAGAGAAGGGGGCATGCTCTTCCCAGAGAACCAAAAATGATTACCAAAATCCCTAATTACAGCTCAGATATCAGATACGGTCTTCAATAATGCATTTCCAGCATTTCTGTGTTAACCTTACCCTTTTCCTTTACAACTGGACATTCAACCAGTTTAAATCTAGTGAAGGTCAAAGAAGCTAAAAGTTTGCTTTTGTTAAACCAATTGAATTCTCTCTCATCTATATTAAATGTTGAAGTTTATGCTTCTTATTTAAAAACAGCATTGTATTTTCTACTTATATTTGTAAGGGCAAAAATGGAAAAAAAAATCAAACAAGGCAAAAACGGCAATACTGCCAAAGCTGTTCAGTCAGCAGATACTAGCACAGTGATATAGACTGACATGCACGAAAATCTGTCCTCTTGGTCCCAGCATTTCTCACCACTCCTCTCCCCCTTTCTGTTTTTACCTCCATGAACATATTGGCAGCAGTGTTACCTTGGTCTATTTCTCCAGCGAAAATCTTTTTTTTTTTTTTTTTTGAGTCGGAGTCTCGCTCTGTCACCCAGGCTGGAGTGCAGTGGCGCGATCTTGGCTCACTGCAAGCTCCGCCTCCTGGGTTCACGCCATTCTCCTACCTCAGCCTCCAGAGTAGCTGGGACTACAGGCGCCCACCACCATGCCTGGCTAATTTTTTGTATTTTTAGTAGAGGCGGGGTTTCACCGTGTTAGCCAGGATGGTCTCTATCTGCTGACCTCGTGATCCACCCGTCTCGGCCTCCCAAAGTGCTGGGATTACAGGCGTGAGCCACTGTGCCCGGCCTTCCCCAGCTAAAATCTTTTATGTATCTAGGCCTGAATCTGCACTAATCATTGGCTTGGCAGAGCTCCAGAGCATAACTGCTTATACAGAAATCTGATACGGAAGACAGGTGAATTTCTATTAATTACCAACACAAGTGTTAATTAAAACAAGAGAGAATCCTCAAATATATTTCAAGGTTAATTTGAATAGAGGGGCAAAACATGCCAACATTTTGGCTGGCCGACTAGAGAGCTAACCTGGGATATCATAAAATGAAGTTACAGGTTTAATGCACAGATTTACTCTAGGGGATCTCTTCCTCATCTGATCAACAAGTAGCTTTCGTTCTTCATCTTTCAACAATGTAATGAAAAGCTCATGTGAAGAAATCATGAAAACATACTGCAGATCTTCCAACCCCAGACACACATTCCTAGATCAGTAAGAAATATTGTGAAACAAAAAAGTGTATAATTTAGTTTGAGAAAAACAATCATATCAACCAATTTTAATAAGCCATTTAAAAAGCCACCATTACATAAACTGTATAATGATATTTTAAAATAGATTTTAAAATTTCCCTTTGGTCCTTATTTAAAATTGTGATGTCAATGCCACAATATTGAAAAAAGGTAACTATATAATCCTAATGTCTCACGTGGCTATACAAATTTGAACTTAATGGGTTCTCAAACACCAGTTACTGCCTGGTTAAAAGATACCCAAGACAAAAACAAAAGATAATACAGATATTTTGTTCACAGGACTAAGTTCAAAGCTAAAAAAAAAAAAAAAAAGAAAGAAAAAAGAAAAGAAAGGTACTTACTTTAGAAAAGCAGCCATGTTTCCTTTCAAAGACTCTGAAGCTTTTTCTAAATTTACTGATCTTGAACATACCTAGGAATTTGAGTAATTTTCATTTGAATATGGGTACTTATAAAAATGTAAATTATAATTTGAAAAGGCTGGATTTAAAAACAACTGAATTTTCCTTTTTCAACCATGTACCAATCACAGATTTAGTTAAGTAACTTAACAGAAAAGACCAGACCAAGGAATAACAATCCATCACAAAGAGGGAATGGAATGTGACCATTTTAATAAGTGCAGGTGTATACATGTAGCAAAGAATAACCTAGTTACCATGCTATACAGTTCTCACAGAATTTATCAACTATGTTGCCAAATTATATTAAGTGATAAACCATAGAAATCAGTAGCTCCTGTCAGAAAAGAGTTAAAAAAATAAAAAATTTTTAAAACCAAAAAGAAAATAATTGAAAAGAGTGATTTATCACAAATATAGAACTAATGGTTCTATATTCATGAGCTATTCATGAATATTTAAAAAGGTAACCAAGGTTTAAAAAGTAAACAATGCAAACAAAGAATAGAAACTAGTTATGGTCATATTAGTTATCTACAAATAATATTTTCATATTATGTTTAATTTATTCATTAGATTAGGATTCCTCCTCATATATTACTTATAAGAAGCCAAAATAAAATATAACTAGTGTAAAAGTCCGTAATCTCAAGAAATTGCTAAATATTTTTTACATTGACACACACACAAAATAGAATTTTCATAGTAGTATTAATCATAGTAGCCAAAAAGTATAAGTAACCTGCAGTCTACCAACTGATGAATAAACACACAAAATACAGTATATATCCATTCAATTAAGTATTATTCAGCCATAAAAAGTACTGATACATGCTACAATATTGAAAACGTGCTAAGAAGCCAGTTACAAAAGATCATCTATTTCATAGTTCCATTTACATAAAATATCCAGAACAGATAAATCTATAGAGAAATTAGATTAGTAGTTGCCTCAGGTGGTGCAAGATTGAGGGAAAATGAAGAGTGACAGGTAATGAATAAGAGATTATCTTTTTGGAGTGAAAAAAGGAAGTGAAGTGATAGCTGCACAACTCTAGGAATACACTAAAACGCACTGACTTATACACTTTAAATGCGTGAACTGTATGGTATGTGAATTATATCTTGATGAAACTGTTATTAAAAAAACAGGCTGGGTGCG
This sequence comes from Gorilla gorilla gorilla, assembly GCF_029281585.2. Lineage (NCBI taxonomy): Eukaryota > Metazoa > Chordata > Mammalia > Primates > Hominidae > Gorilla > Gorilla gorilla. The sequence goes on along the minus strand of NC_073231.2, from coordinate 100,694,191 downwards.
GTGGCTCCTGCCTCTAATCCCAGCACTTTGGGAGGCTGAGACAGGTGGATCACCTGAGGTCAAGAGTACCAGATCAGCCTGGCCAACATGCTGAAACCTCGTCTCTACTAAAAATACAAAAAAAATTACGTGGGCATGGTGGCGCGGGCCTGTAGTCCCAGCTACTTGGGGAGGCTGAGGCAGGAGAATCACTTCAACCCAGGAGGCAGAGGTTGCAGTGAGTGGAGATCAGGCCACTGCACTCTAGCCTGGGCAACAGAGAGAGACTCCATCTCAAAAAAAAAAAGCAGTGTTTTAAAAGTACTATGTTCAAATACCATTTTCTGATTAACAAATTAACCTATCAGCAAATAACATCTGAGCATCTTGGAGTATGTATTATACACTTACATTCTAATAACTTTGTTTCTTTGCTGCCATATGTAAATATCTTATGGTGAGTAATAAATATCTGAGTCTCCTTTTACAACAGATTATTTATTCACATAGTGAGAAGCTTTGTACATGTGTCATGGAACAATGTAGGGAACATGTAACTTCTGATAAGCAAACCTAACAGATCATGTTATGTGAATTTCATGCACTTCAATTTAAAAAAAGAAAAACTCAAACTAGTGGGCATCTCTGTAGATGCTTTAATATTAAAATAATAAATTTTAATACTAATAAACTTAAGATGAAATGGACAAATCCTTAGAAAATAACTTAAAACTAACTCTAGAAAAATGAGAATATCGTTCTATGATCACTGATCAAAAACCTTCCCATAAAAAAATTACCCAGGCCCAGACTTTACTGGTAAATTCTACCCAACACAGAAAGAAGCAATGACTTCATTTTTACACAAACTTTTCCAGACAATAAAAAAGACAGATGCCTCAACTTATTTATAAGGCAAGCATGACCTTGACACCAAAATCAAAGGAAGGACAAGAAAGAAAAAAATGTGTGCATCGGCTGGGTGTCATGGCTCACACCTGTAATCCAGGCACTTTGGGAGGCAGAGGTGGGAGGATCACTTGAGGTCAGGAGTTTGAAACCAGCCCAGCCAACATGGTAAAACCCCGTCTCTAATAAAAATACAAAAAAATTAGCTGGGCATGGTGGCGGGTGCCTGTAATCTCAGCTACTGTGGAGGCTGAGGCAGGAGAATCACTTGAAGCCGGAGAGGGAAGTTGTAGTGAGTCAAGATTGCGCCACTGCACTCCAGTTTGGCCGACACAGTAAGACTTCGTCTCAAAAAATAAAAAAATAAAAATATGTGCATCAATCTCATACATGAATGTAGAAAAAAAATCTTCATATATTGGCAAACCAAGTTCAGCAATTTCTATTAAAAAAAGATCATGACCTAGTTGGGTCTATTCCAGACATGCAATGGTGGTTTAATACTTGAAAATCAATTATACTTTATCACATGAACAGGTAAGGGGAGAAATTATGTGATCATTTCAACAGACACAGAAAAAGCATTTAATACAATCTAAAAATAATTCGTTATTTTAAAAACAGGACCTTCACTGAACTAAGGAGAGAAGGGAACTTCCTTAATCAGATAAGGAATAGCAACAAGAAAAACCTACAATAAACATCATTCTAAATGGTGAAATAGTGCAAGCTTGCTTTCTGAGACTGGGAGTGAGACGAGGCAGTTCTCTATTCCCACTTCTACTGAACACTGTACTGGAGGTAATAGCCAGCACATTAAGAATAAGTAAAAAGAGGCCGGGTGCAGTGGCTCACACCTGTAATCCCAGTAATCTGGGAGGCTGAGGCGGGTGGATCACCTGGGGTCAGGAGTTTGAGACCTGCCTGACCAACATGGAGAAACCCCATCTCTACTAAAAATACAAAATTAGCCGGGTGTGGTGGCACATGCCTGTAGTCCCAGCTACTCAGGAGGCTGAGGCAGGAGAATTACTTGAACCTGGGATGCAGAGGTTGCGCCGAGCAGAGATCACGCCATTGCACTCCAGCCTGGGCAACAAGAAAGAAACTCCATCTCAAAAAAAACGTAAAAATAAATCAAAAATAAAAGGTTAGAAAAGGAATAAACAAAATGCATTCTTCACAGATGACTGCATACATAGAAAAATGGAAAAAAATATGAATAGAATTTTTAAAAGCTAAGCAAAGTTGTTGGATACAAAATTATTAGAAAGTTAAATTATACCTCTGTATCAATGCATAAACTATTTTCAAGTCTACATTTTAAGAACTATATAAAAATTTAAGACTTCTATGGAAAAATTAGGAAGTTCTAAAGGACACTAAAGACTGCCTAAAGAAATCAAGAGCCATCATACCCGTTCATGGATTAGGACACCCAATAATGTGAACATGTAAATTCTTAGGGGCCTCCCTAAGCATACTTTGGCTTAGGAGGCCGCCCATAAAATTTTTTCTAATAAAGAAAAGAGACATAATTTCTTTCTAAACTGGCTTCTAAATTTAATGTAATTCCAAACAAAAATCCAACAGATTTGTGGAACTTGACAATCTGAGTCTAATGCTGACACATAAAAATGCAAAGGACTGCCGGGCGTGGTAGCTCACACCTGTAATCCCAGCACTTTGGGAGGCCGAGGCGGGCAGATCTTGAGGTCAGGAGTTTGAGACCAGCCTGGCCAATATGGTGAAACCCCGTCTCTACTAAAAATACAAAAATAAGCCAGGCATGGTGGCGCGTGCCTGTAGCCCCAGCTACTCAGGAGGCTGACACAGAAGAGTCACTTGAACGCGGGAGGCGGAGGTTGCAGTGAGCCAAGATTGCACCACTGCACTACAGCCTGGGCAACAGAATGAGGGACAAGAATAACCAATACAACCTTGAAAACAAGGTAGAACTTGCTCTCGATGGTATCAGGACATGGACATAATGAGGTATGGATAGACAAATAGAAAAGTGGTATAAAATGGCTCAGAAACAGGCCCATACATGTATAAACACCCGGCATACAATAGAGGTGGCCCTAGAGATTGGTGGGAAAAAAATTAACCTCTCAGTAAATGGTGCTGGCACACTTCCTACTTCACACAAAAATCAACTGTAGGTTGATCAAAGACCTAAACGTGAAAGGAAGGCTATGCTATAAAGCTTTTAGAAGATATAATAGAAGAATATCTTCATGACACAATAGTAAAAAGCTTTCTTAAACAACACACAGAAATCACTACAACGGAAAAAAATCGGTAAATTTGATATTAACTTTAGGAGCTTTGGAACAATATAAAGAAAATTAAGCTGGGCGTGGTGGCTCATGCCTGTAATCACAGCACTTTGGGAAGCCAAGGTGAGTGGATCACCTGAGCTCAACAGTTCGAGCCCAGCCTGGACAACGTGACAAAACCCCATCTTTACCAAAAATTAAAAAAATTAGCCAGGCGTGGTGGCACATGCCTGCAGTCCCAGCTACTCAGGAGGCTGAGGTGGGAGGATGGCTTGAACCCAGGAGGTGGAGGTTACAGTGAGCTGAGATCACAGCACTGCACTCCAACTGGGTGACAGAGTGAGACCCGTCTCAAACAAAAAAAAAAAAAAGAAAAACTAAAAGTCAAACTCAGTGAAGATATCTGCAATATTTAAAATTGGTAAAAAAGAGAATATATACAGATCTCCTACAAAAAAGAAAGCTCCTTCCAAAGAACAGACAATATAATAGAAAAATGAGACATAACATGGCCGGACACAGCTCATGCCTGTAATCCCAGGACTTTGGGAGGCTAACGTGGGTGGATCACTTGAGGTCAGGAGTTCAAGACCAGCCTGGCCAAAATGGCAAAACCCTGTCTCTACTAAAAATACAAAAATTAGCAGGGCGTGGTGGTGGGCACCTGTAATCCCAGCTACTCCGGAGGCTGAGGCCAGAGAATCACTTGAAACTGAGAGGTGGAGGTTGCAGTGAGCTGAAATTGTACCACTGCACTCCAGCCTGGGCGACAAGAGCAGAACTCTGGCCAGGCACGGTGGCTCACACCTGTAATCCTATCACTTCAGAAGGCCAAGGCAGGCAGATAACCTGAGGTCAGGAGTTTGAGTCCAGCCAGGCCAACATGGCAAAACCCTGTCTCTACTAAAAATACAAAAATTAGCCAGGCATGGTAGCGCACACCTGTAGTCCCAGCTACTCAGGAGGCTGAGGCAGGAGAATCGCTTGAACCTGGGAGGCGGAGGTTGCAGTGAGCCGAGATCACGCCACTGCACTAAAGCCTGGCCAGGCAACAGAGGGGGCCCCATCTCAAAAAATAAAAAAATAAAAATAAAAAAGCAGAACTCTATCTCAAAAAAAAAAAAGAGGCATAACACTTGGAAAAGGTACCTCAAAAAACAAAATCCATGAGTAAAAATTAAATGAAGAGTTGTAGAAATGAAAACCTCAATGAGGTACTGTTATACAACCACCTCACAGGCGATCTGACAATATCAAATGTTAACAAGAATATTGACTGATGAGAACACTCAGGCATGCTGGTGGTTATAAAGCCACTTGGTTTTTAAAAATTAATGTTGCAGATATATCATTCCCTAGGTATATAACATAAACTGGTACGTATGCACACCTAGATATATGTACAAGTATGTTCCAAGCGGCAAAAACTATAAACAACACAAATGTCCCTCATCATATGTGTATACAGCCAAAAACTATAAAAAACACAAATGTCCCCCATCATAAGACTGAAGAAATTGTGGCATGGTCCATATAATATTCTAACTTTTTTTTTTTTTTGAGATGGAGTCTCTCACTGTTGCCCAGGCTGGAGTGCAGTGGCGTAATCTCCACTCATTGAAACCTCTGCCTCCTAGTTTCAAGCGATTCTCCTGCCTCAGCCTCCCAAGTAGCTGGGATTACAGGCGCTTGCCAGCACGCTCGGCTAAATTTTTTGTATTTTTAGTAGAGACGGGGTTTCACTATGTTTACCAGGCTGGTCTTGAACTCCTGACCTTGTGATCCACTCACCTTGGCCTCCCAAAGTGCTGAGATTACAGGTGTGAGCCACTGCACCCAGCCTCTAACACCTTAAAGCAATGAAAAAAATTGTTATTTATATACAACTTGAATAAATCTCACAAATCTCTTTAGTGAAAGAAGATGATGAATACACATTGTATGATTCCATTTATATGAAGTTCAAAATAGGCAAATTAAAGAATGTTCTTTAAGGATACATACAGAGGTGATACAAATATAAAAGAAAGCAAGAAAATTATGATCACAAAAGCCGGGGCAGTAGCTACCTCAAGGGAAGGTAGAGGAGGTTGTAAAGACCACAACAAAGGCTTCTAGAGTGCTGACAACGTTGTATTTTTGGAAGTAAATGGTATTATCTGTGCTTTATGTACTTCTCTCAATGTCTCTAACATTAAGACTGTTAAGAAAGAAGTAGAGTGATCCAGTAGAAACACAGATTCCACAGCACACATGACAAGACAAGAGGCTTGATTTGGGAGTTCTTAGTAAACAGGTGATGAAACAGATGAGTGAAGCTTTGGAAGTAAATAAAAAATGATGAGTGAGCCAAGGACAAAAGTTCTATAAACAGAAATACTAAAGGAAGAGCAATAGAGAAGTCAATGAAGGACTAAGGAGAATCCAATAAAGATGCTGAAGAAACATGGGGGAGAACTAGAAAAAGAGCTACAGCAGAAGACCAGGCGGAAGGGCATAGTCTGTCAAAAGTGCCAATTGTCAGGCACAGAAAGACAAGGCAGACAGGAAAAAAGGAACTGGATTTGGCAATTAAGAAGTCACTGGCAAGCTTAAAGCAAATTATAAATCAAAAAGGGAAAGAAAAACATGTCATACCTCAAGAAGAAAGTCTATTTTCTCTTTATTTGGTCTAAGAAATAGCTGGTTAAATTGAACACTAATTGTTCTGCCTTCCAGTATATCACGGACTGTATTACAGGCACAAACTTTAAAACAGATTTCATCTAGAGCTTCATTTCTGTAGAATACAAAAGTAGATCAACTAATGTTATTTTTACTACAAAAGAAAGGTGTATATTATACAACTATATTCACAAGAATGAGCCATTTATTCTTAAGAGGTAAGATTTTAGAATATTCAAGCATACCAATAAATATATACCAAATCATGGGGAGGAAGAAAGCAGAATAGGTTTTCAATTTATCAAGGGACAATGTAGTTACACATCAGACAACAGAATGGAATTTTGCTATGTATAATTTTTCCCCCAAGCAGTTGTTTTTTTTTTTCCTTTTGAGACGGAGTCTTGCTTTGTCACCCAGGCCGGAGTACAGTGGCGCAATCTCGGCTCACTGCAACCTCCACCTCCTGGGTTCAAGCGATTCTCGTGCCTCAGCCTCCTGAGTGGCTGGGACTACAGGTGTGCACCACCACGCCCAGCTAATTTTTCTATTTTTTGGTAGAGATGGGGTTTCACCATGTTGGCCAGACTAGTCTCAAACTCCTAACCTCAAGTGATCCACCCACCTCGGCCTCTCAAAAGTGCTGGGATTATAGGCATGAGACACCTCGCCCGGCCCTGCAAGCACTTTTAAAACAGACTAGAGGGAGGAACACCAGAGTGTTCCTCCACCCTATGTTAATTTCCCTTATATTAACAACATGAAAATAATGTCACAGAGCCATAGGTAATTTGAAAATGTGGTTTTGATAAACCAGAATGCACTTGCTGTTTTATTCAAAAATCAAAGAGTAATTTTTCAACTTACTTACCCCTGTTGAGCTTTCTGAAAGAGTTCTCTTAGGACTGACTGTCGGAACTGGACAGGTAAACTCAAGGTTAAGTTGTCTTCAATGAAAATCTGTATTACCTCCTAGAACACACACATAAAGTTGCACCCGTTTCAAAAATCATGGTAAAGTTTTTTTACTTTAAACAAGTCTTTCTATCATGGAAAATACAAGTTGAAAAACAATCACAAAAATATCTTACTATGAAAACCTTTTCTTCCTAAAATTCTAAAATTTGATTAAGGGCAAAAACAGCCCTGCTACCCCTTTTTTAAAATTGAAGATCACAGACCAAAAATGAGAGGTAAGAAAGGAATCAGTCAATGAGAGGCAATCCAGCTATGTTATTAGAAAAAAATTTTAGGCCAGGTGTGGTGGCTCATGCTTGTAATCTCAGCACTTTGGGAGGCCAAGGCAGGTGGATCATGAAGTAAGAAATTTAAGACCAGCCTGGCCAACATGGTGAAATCCCGTCTCTACTAAAAATACAAAAATTAGCCGGGTATCATGGCACTTGCATGTAATCCCAGCTACTGGAGAGGCTGAGGAAGGAGAACTGCTTGAACTCAGGAGGCGGAGGTTGCCTTGAGCTGAGATGGTGCCACTGCACTCCAGCCTGGGAGACAGAGCAATACCCCATCTCAAAAAAAAAAAAAAAAAAAAAAAAATTATTATTCTCTCTAAACACAAGTTCATAAAACAAACTAAAAAAATACTAATTAAATGGCCAGACATGGTGGCTCATGCCTGTAATCCCAGCACTTTGGAAGGCCAAGGCAGGTGGATCACGAGGTCAGGAATTCAAGACCAGTCTGGCCAAGACAGTGAAACCCCATCTCTACTAAAAACTACAAAAATTAGCCAGGCACGTTGGCAGGCGCCTGTAATCCCAGCTACTCGGGAGGCTGAGGCAGAAGAATCGCTTGGACCCGGGCAGCAGAGGTTGCAGTGAACCAAGATCGCGCCACTGCACTCCAGCCTGGGCAACAGAGTGAGACTCCGTCTCAAAAAAAAAAAAAAAAAAAAAAAAAAAAAAAATCTAATTAAAAAATTCAGCTGAAAAAACATGCTAACAAGTGATTATAATAAATTTAAATGATTTAAAATATATTATCTGTGAACTACAAAAAATACCCAGATTATTACATACAGACTTTTTCTTAGCTACTTCTCAAGAATGGAAGAGCAGGAAAGAAAGAAAGGGTGTTAGTGAGAGGAGGGGGAAAGGAGATTTCTGAAAATTAAACTAATCAGCCACTACCAGAAAAATACTGACATAAGTGGTTTCAAAAATATGGAGCAACCACTAGCTTCACCTCCATAACAAAACATGAGCAAGGCAGGGCTCCACAGGAGCAACACAGCAGCTTCTCAAGTGTGAGAAGACACACCTGTTACAGCTGCTCAACTCCTACTTCATCAGCACTAAACAAAACCCACACAGTTCATAAAAACACAATTCCATTAGAAGAAATACAATTTCTAAGATAGTCCTGCATGTATAAGTAATGAATCTCAAAGATGCAACAAAATTCCTATTTTCCCCGTCTTAGCTACCCATTACACTATTTTCTGATTTTCGTATTTTGGAACTTTATTACAGTCACAGTAACATGTACTTGTCTCTGGGTGATATTCCTAAGGTCTTGTTGGCACAGGTCTTACCACTCCAGAGAGGTTTTTTTGTTTTTTTGGGTTTTTTTGTTTTTGAGGCAGGGTCTTGCTCTGTCACCCAAGCTGGAGTGCAGCAGTGCTATCATAGCTCACTGCAACCTTGAACTCCTGGGCTCAAGCAATCCTCCCACCTTGGCCTCCCAAGTGCTGGGATTACAGGTGTGAGCCACGGTGCCCAGCCAACTTGTTAAAGAATCTGTATTTTATGATAATTGATCTCACCCTTCATAAGCCTTTACTAGGGAGCTATAACTGAGAGAGCTCTAGTCTTTATTAAATTCACCTGTGTCGGTAATTAAACTTCAAGAAAGTTTAATTTTCTTTCCTAGGACAAAGCAATACTTTTAAAAAGGGCCAAAGATAGGGGAAAGAAGTGCCATCTTGTTTCCTCTCTTCATCTATTTTCTGTGAAAAACAAAAAAACCCCTAGGTAAGAGAACTATAAAGCTGGAATAATACCCAATTGGAGACACAAAACTAAGTTATGGCTTTATCATTTCATGATTCCTATTTTGAGTTAAACATGAATGAATGCACTGTTTATTCTCTAGAATGGACGCTTTCCAATAAAGACTTTAAAAGCACAATTCTAATTTCCAGTTATTTTCATAACAAAACTGAACATAAACACCCAGAGGTGTGTGCGTGTTGGTGGGGAGGGTGGGGCGCGCACAATAAAAGTCTCAAGAGACTCATTAAGGCGTTTTCATGAACCAAATCAAGATGGTGAGTAGGCTCAAGAGCAGGTGGGCTCTGTTTCTAACAGACCATCCAAACCCACCAGAACAACTGCTGTGTTCACTGTGATCCCTTTCTCCTTCAGTCTTACTATTTGGAAGGGCTAATAAAGCTGGGCTACAAGCCACACATCCAAAAGACACAAGACTTAATGTTTTGTAAAACTAAAAGCTATTAATATCTTAGCAGCCAACAATCCCAGCTGCTAAACAAATGCACACACACACAACTAAAAGCTGTCTACCTGCAATTTTTAAATGTTAAAAGTTCTGCTTACAAGCATTTCTTACAAAATTTATTTAAGATAGGCCAACTCTATACCTTTAAGATAATAGCAATGATGAAGTAACATCTGTACAATGCTTTGCCTTAGAATTTGTGCACTATAACTTCTCACTAGATTCTCATAAGAATCTTAGGAAATGGGATAATTATTACCATGATGTTACAGGCCAGTATGACAGTGTAAATGACTTGCCCCAAAACGTGTAACTGGTAAACAGATGGTGTGAGGATTTGAACTTAGTTTTGTCTGGCTTCCAAAACTTCACTGCATCCCCCTCATACACCTTACCTGATAGTTGCCAGATCTCAAACAAATATGGACTTGACTATATGGAGTCAACTGTTGAGATGTACTATCAGAAGAAGGTACAAGAACATCACATGCTTGACAATAGCCAGCTAACCGCTTCTCATCTATGGTACAATGAAGAGATAATGAACCTATCTGTAAAGTAAGAGGTATACACCATTATCCATTCATGTAATATAAACAATAGTCTAGCACCCCCTTAGCATGTTTTAACAGTACAAGGAAATGCTAACGAAAAATTCAAGCCGGGCTGGGCACAGTGGTTCACGTCTGTAATCCCAGCACTTTGGGAGGCCGAGACTGGCGGATCACAAGGTTGGGAGTTCGAGACCAGCCTGGCCAAGATGATGAAACCCTGTCTCTACTAAAAATACAAAAATTAGCCAGGCGTGGTGGCAGGCACCTGTAGTCCCAGCTACTCGGGAGGCTGAGGCAGGAGAATGGCTTGAGCCCGGGAGGAGAGGTGGAGGTTGCAGTGAGCCGAGAAGGCACCACTGCACTCCAGCCTGGGTGACAAAGCGAGACTCTGTCTCAGGAAAAAAAAAAAAAAAAAGAAAAGAAAAGAAAAGAAAAATTTAAAACTGGAAGAATCAAAAAACAAAAAGGTTAAAGGTTTAGAACAGGGGTCAAAAAACTATTGCTCATAGGCCAGATCCAGCCTATGGTCTGTTTTTGTTCGTCCCTTGAGCTAAGAACAATTTTTGTGGGCTGTAAGCTATGCAAAGGGGACCAAAAAAATGGTAAGAATATGCAATAGAGACTGAATATAGCCCAGAAAGCCTAGGATATTTGCTAACTGGCCCTTTACAAAGAAAGTTTGCTGAAGCTTAGAGTTTTCAGGCCAACATACAAAAGGTGGACATCATTATCATACCAAGTATGTATGACAAGACATTAACAAAGAGTGTTAAACAGTGTTAAAATTAAAAACAAGCTTAAAGGTTTTAAAAGACACATATCAGCAGAGATTTAAAGGAGAGAGCAAAGAGCATAATCATCACTCAATTGGAAAGAATAGAAATGCTTCTACCCAAACAGGATTAAAAAAAAAAAGTTTGAAAAAATATTTGTTTTAAATTACTATACCTGAAATACCATAAAATTAGAAAGCAGATTAATTTCCTAGCAAAGTAAAATGAGTATTTCTAATGGGTCTATCTAGAATAGTCAGAGCATTTAAACCTCTAGGGCATTTAATCAATATCTCTACTAAGGACAGCAGATTGAAGTGGGAATTTTTCCAGGCACCAGCCATACAAAAACCTAGTTATAGATATACTTTACAATTCAGTCATCTGAATCATAAAAAGAAAAATGCAAATGATAAACACAGTAAAAATGTTTACCCATATTAGGAATTAATGAAAGCCAAGTTTATAAAAGATACTATATTTCACCCATCAAGTTAGCAAAAAAAAAAAAAAATTTGTTAAACACTCACTGCTAACTGAAGTGCTCTGTGAGAAATGTACCTGGAAAGTAATGTGGTTTGATAAATTATAGCCTTAGAAAAATACATAACCATTGACATGGCAATAATTGTAGGAACTTAAACATATCTGAAATCTGAAGAAAAATTTAGGCTTGCAGATACAAATATTGCAGCTGTATAATAAACCTAAATGCCCAAACATAAGGGAAATGAAGTAAATCAGAGTACTTCCACATAATATGATACATTTATAATGCCTAGTCAAAGATTGAAGCAAGATACAGAGTATTTACAATATGAGCTTAACTGTACAAAAACACAGAGAAAAAAAACTGGAAGAAAATTTACGAGATTTATAAAAGGGGTTATATTTCCAGGTTATATTACTACAGATTTTTAAAAACCAGTTTTAGTACTTTCTTGAACATCACACATTTATAATAATGAACACGTTTTTATCATCAGAAAAATCAAAACCAAAAAAATGTATAGATGTTTTAAAGAACTGAACATTAAGTTCCTATTATGACTGGATTTACCTCTGCAATTAGTTCTTTGGTTCTAAAAAATTTTTCCCTGGCATTTTCATAGACAGCTGAATTTGTGGAGCCTTGCTGGAAGTATGCTGCGCCCAAATCATAGCACACCTGAAATAATAATGAACACCAATTTACTTAACAATTTCTCAGGTACTTAAGAGGTGACAGAACCAAAACTGTCTTTATCTCACGAAAACACAGAAAAAAAGACATAAAAAAACACATATTCCAAGGAGAGGTGCTACCACCAGTGTTCTTAGTCACAAGCAACATAAACCAAATCTGGTCAATTTAAGCAGAATATTGATTTACTGAGTAGATTTTAGGTCGCCTACAGAATTATTAAAAAGGCTAAAGAATCTGACTAGAAAAAAGGGCAAAGGAGGCATGCAGTCAGGATGAGAGCCAACACTAGTCTAGTGAAGAATCTCAACAGTAGATTCCACAGCTCCTGTCACCCGTAGCCACCCGGACCAGACCCTGAAAGCAGCAGCTACACTCCTGCAAGTGCTGTCCCCAGAAACTAGATTTTACTGTCGCTGTTGCCGCTACCCACCACCACAATGGATTCTCCATCACCTTCAATGCTATGACTTACTAGGACTAGCTCATGATTCAGTCTAAAAGAAGCATACCCATCTGTAAAACTTACGTGATATGCCTGCCCTAAAGCCAGATAAGGCTAGAGAAAGCTAGTATTGGGAGTTTTTAGTTGATTCTATAAGAAGGCAGCTGGCTGGGCGCGGTGGCTCACGCCTGTAATCCCAGCACTTTCAGAGGCCAAGGCAGGTGGATCACGAGGTCAAGAGTTTGAGACCAGCCTGACCAACATAGCGAAACCCTATCTCTACTAAAAATACAAAAATTAGCTAGGCGTAGTGGCGCACACCTGTAATCCCAGCTATTTGGGAGGCTGGGGCAGTAGAACTGCTTGAACCCGGGAGGCAGAGGTTGCAGTGAGCCGAGATCGCACCACTGCATTCCAGCCTGGGCGACAGGGCGAGACTCTGTCTCAAAAAAAAAAAAAAAAGAAGAAGAAGCAGGCTCTGCCTCCTCCAAGTCTGAAAAGATTGGGAATTCTTCTAACACAGGAGAGGGAAAAAATGCTGGGGAGCCCCTCAAAAGTGAAGATGGTGCACGTCTACCGTAACATACTGGTTAAAGTGAGAAATGTATGCTAACTATAAAACTTTTCCAGTCGTATGTTTCTATGACAGAATTTGTATGTAAGATGTGGACACTAGGCAAAAAAGAAAATAATTTGTTTTTCAAAAAGCTTATATTGACACCTGGAATTACTAAATGCAAAACTCAAAAAAGACTCAGATTATTTAGTTCAACTTGGCCATTTTATGGATAAGAATACAAACGCCCAGAAAGTGACATGAAAAGCATATAACCAAGTAATGGCAGAGCCAAAGTTTGAATTCAGATTCCTAAGCTCGTAATATTCTGACTCAAATTTATTCTACACATGGCTGACAGATCAAGTCTTCTTGATCTGACTGACTTAAGAAGACTTCAATTACTCCCCAAAACAGAAGAAAGTTCAAACTCCTTGGCCTGATCTGTAAGGATCTCAGAATGTGGCCTAATGTCTCTTTCCAAACCTCTCCACTGTGCTCTATTTTAATCACACCAGTCTTCTCAAGTCCCCATTCACATGAGATCCTAGAAATATGCTTCATTCCACACCCCTTACTCCTTTTATATCACCAAACCAACCTTTGGCAACAGATACTTACTCCTCTTTCAAACTCCTAAGCTATAATCATGCCTGGTATTCATCATGAAACCACTCTTCACTGATATGCTTTATATATATGGTTCTGTCCAATTCAAAGAATCCAGGTTAATTCTCCTTAGCCTCTACAACATTGTTTTGCACTATTTAGTCCACACTACATGTTTGGCTGACTTTTTTTTTTTTTGAGATGGAGTTTCACTCCAGTTGCCCAGGCTGGAATGCAATGGTGTGATCTCGGCTCACTGCAATCTCCTCTTTCGGGTTCAAGCGATTCTCCTGCCTCAGCCTCCCGAGTAGCTGGGATCACAGGCACCTGCCACAACGCCTAGATAATTTTTGTGTTTTTCGTAGAAACAGGATTTTGCCACGTTAGCCAGGCTGGTCTAGAACTTCTGACCTCAGGTGATCCGCTCATCTTGGCCTCCCTTGGCTGATTTTCATTCTAGAGAGTTCCTCCTATCTGGAGTAAAGGGATACTAAAACAGCAAAAAATACACACACACACACACACACACACACACACACACCCATGCACATATATGCATACTTACTACAGTTATATATAATTTCCCTTTCTAGGCAAAGATAGACTGCAAAATGCCAAAAAGATATTTTCAAGTATTACTCTAGCAACTGACTAGCCATTACAATGAGTTTAGAGGTTAAGAGGTGCTCAATAGATTTACTGTAAAAACAAAAAAGCCTGATAATGAAGCTGCCCTGAAGGGCATTAAGGCCTGGTTTTATTGGGGGAAAAAAATAACAATTTTTCTTTTTAAGTCTAAGGTAAATTTTAGTAATGTAAAGAACCTACTTTAGATATGATCTGGTGGCTCACACCTGTAATCCCAGCACTTTGGGAGGCCGAGGCGGGCAGATCACTGGAAGTCGGGAGTTTGAGACCAGCCTGATCAACATGGAGAAATCCCATCTCTACTAAAAATACAAAAATTAGCCAGGCGAGGTGGTGCATGCCTGTAATCCCAGCTACCTGGGAGGCTGAGGCAGGAGAATCGCTCGAACCTGGGAGGCAGAGGTTGTGGTGAGCTGAGATCACGACATTGCACTCTAGTCTGGGCAACAAGAGCGAATCTCCGTCTCAAAAAAGAAAAACATTGTCATGCCAGGAAATGAGTGTTACCACTAATTTGCCTTTCAAAAAACAGGAACTGTCACTCAGCTATGTAAGTAAAAGAACATTTGATAGTTTGCCTAGCACATACAGATGTTTTACAGGAGTTTTGTTTTCAGGTTGTATCACCCACCACGTTGCGAAAATCAGAAGTGTCATCAACAACTTTTAAACAGGTTCTGAAAGATTATGAGATACTACATACCAGTAACACTCCTATATGCAAGTTTCATCAGTGATTTTAAAATGTTACCAAGTATCCTGTAATCCCAGCACTTTGGGAGGCCAAGGTGGGAGGATCCCTTGAGCCCAGGAGTTCCGAGACCAGCCTGGGCAACATAGGGAGACCCTGTCTCTATAAAAAAAAAAATTAAAATTTTTTTTTTTTTAAAAAAAGGGTTACCAAGTATCAATACTTCATTAACTCCTACTCCTGCTGCAAACTCCAGCTCATCAGGCCTTGAATAAATGATTACCTTCAGCTCTGGAAACAGCTAATCTTAAAAGGCACCTTCCCAAAACTGTCATAACTATTTTTACCCCTTTCCAGAAAAGGAATTAGTGATAAAAGAAGCCATGCCAACTCATACAAATAAGGAAAGACAATCCAGTTTAGAAGGTACAATCTTAGTAGCCCTCTCTAGACAATCGCTGAATACTTTAAAATTTCTATTTTACTCAAGGTCCTATTCTGGAAAGTAAGACGCAGAACATATTAAAGAAAAAAAAAAGAGAGCGAGAGAGACGTCAAAGAGTTTATAATCCAGTAGGGAAAAAGAAGACATAAACACACAAAGTAATATCTGACAATGGCCGGGCGCGTGGCTCACGCCTGTAATCCCAGCACTTTGGGAGGCCGAGGCAGGCGGATCACGAGGTCAGGAGATCTAGACCACCCTGGCCAACACGGTGAAACCCCGTCTCTACTAAAAACACAAAAAATTAGCCGGGTGTGGTGGCAGGCGCCTGTGGTCCCAGCTACTCGGGAGGCTCAGGCAGGAGAACGGCATGAACCCGGGAGGCGGAGCTTGCAGTGAGCCGAGATCGTGCCACTGCACTCCAGCCTGGGTGACAGAGCGAGACTCCGTCTCAAAAACAAAACAAAACAAAACAAATAATACCTGACAATAAGCATCAACTGAAAGCTGTCAAAGGAACGAGGGGCCCAGAGTTACAGAAAGAGGGCAAACTTAAGATCCCTGAAAAGCTAGACACTCTCTCTTGAGGTCTAGATTTTTCAAAGTCTAGCACAATATTAGTTTTTATTTTCTTTTGGTCTGATCAGATTTCTGATAATATGAAAGAACTGTAAATCAATTACATATAACTGTATTCTCAGTACTTAAACTCTGTCTCCTAAATACAATCCGGAAACTATTTCAGAGACAACAGATGACATAAAATTTCTCTTCCATTTCTTTTAGAAAAATGTCAAATCTTATAAATGTATAAATTAAATACAATGCAGTTTTAATAGCATCTTAAGAGACAAAGGCAGAAATAAATTCTAATTAAAAATAGGAGGATGATCTCACATTAAGAGTTTCCAAAAAATTGCCCTACATAAATTAAGTATCAAATGAATACCTGGCACTGCATTTCTTCGGTTTTGACTTTCAATCCAGCAGTAGAACTCTCAGTTTCTCCATTTACCATGCCTGGTTCCATGGCCAATAAATCTAGAGTTCTCATCGTATGGACATAAAGATCCTTGTTTAATTTTAGGGCTGCTTCTAGTACCAAAATAGAATCAGCAGCTTGTTCTTTGAGCTACAGAAATCAATAAACAAAAAAAATACAAAAATAGCAACGGATTATAACCAAAAATATTTACAGTCTATTTAGTAACTCAGTACACTAAGCTATTAAAAAATTTTTTAACACAGCAAGAGTACAATTAAATTTGTTGAAATAAAGTTACCTTAAATGAAAGAAAATAAGTTCCTATTGTGAGGTTAGAAAATATGAAAAACAGGAGGGCCAGGCATGGTGGCTCACGCCTATAATCCCAGCACTTTGGGAGGCTGAGGTGGGCAGATCATGAGATCAGGAGTTCGAGACCAGCCTGACCAACAGGGTGAAACCTCATCTCTACTAAAAATACAAAAATTAGCTGGGGATGGGGGCAGACGCCTGTAATCCCAGCTACTCAGGAAGCTGAGGCAGGAGAACTGCTTGAACTCGGGAGGTGGAGGTTGCAGTGAGCCAAGATCGCGCCACTGCACTCCTGCCTGGGTGACAGAGCTAAACTCCATTTCAAAAAGAAAAAGAAAAAGACAATACAAAAAACAGGAAAGACTGGTATCTTTTTTCTGTAGAAAAGTTGATACTTTAGGCCAGGGGCAGTGGCTCACACCCGTAATCCCAACACTTTGGGAGGCCAAGCGAGGCAGGAGGATCATCTGTGGCCAGGGGTTCAAGACCTGCCTGGCCAGCATGGAGAAATCCTGTTTCTACTAAAACTACAAAAATTAGCTGGCCATGGTAGCATACACTTGTAATCCCAGCTACTCGGGAGGCTGAGGCACAAGAATTGCTTGAACCTAGGAGATAGAGGTTGCAGTGAGCTGAGATCATGCCACTGCACTCCAGCCTGGGTGACAGAGTAATATTCTATCTGAAAAAGAAAAGTTAATGCTTTAAAGATTTAGCTGGTGGCCGGGCACGGTGGCTCACACCTGTAATCCCAGCACTTTAGGAGGCCGAGATGGGCAGATCACGAGGTCAGGAGTTCAAGACCAGCCTGACCAACATGGTGAAACCCCATCTCTACTAAAAACACAAAAATTAGCCAGGCATGGTGGAGCACGCCTATAATCCCAGATACCTGGGAGACTGAGGCAGAAGAATCGCTTGAACCCGGGAGGCGGAGGTTGCAGTGAGCTGAGATTGCACCATTGCACTCCAGCCTGGGCAACAGAGCAAGACTCCATCTCAAAAAACAAAAAAGATTTAGCTGGACACAGTGACTCATGTATGTAATACCAGCACTTTGGGGGTCCGAAGTGGGTGGATCGCTTTAGTCCAGAAGTTCGAGACCAGACTGAACAACATGGCAAAATCCCATCTCTACAAAAAATACAAAAATTAGCCTAGTGTGGTGGCACATGTCTGTAGTCCCAGCTACTGGCAACACTGAGGTGGGAGGATCGCTTGAGGCTGGGAGGTGGAGGCTGCAATGAGCCAAGATCAGGCCACTGCACTGTAGGGCAACAGAGTCAGACCCTGTCTAAAAAATAAAAAATTTGCACTGTTCCACTTGATTTATTCAAGAAATATCTGTATACTTCAATGTGCCAGTCATTTTATTAGGAACTATGTAACAACAATGAAATGATGCAGGCTTTGGCTTCCACATTCAAAATATTACAGCATATTTGCTATAGTGAGATACAGATCGTTTCTTACCTTTTTCTCTCCTCACCCAGCCCCTACACCTCACATGGTAATATGGAACATTGTAGGTGTTAATTACAGAAATCTTTTCTAAATTATAGAAACTGTCAGGTTTCTAATTTTCCATTATGTAGATCAATTGAAAAATAACTGCTAGGCTAGGCACAGTGGCTCACACCTGTAATCCCAGCACTTTGGAAGGCCAAGGTGGGTGGATCACTTGAGGTCAGGAGTTCGAGACCAGCCTGGCCAACACGACGAAACCTGTCTCTACTAAAAATACAAAAAATTAGCTGGGCATGGTGGCAAGTGCCTGTAATCCCAGCTATTCAGGAGGCTGAGGCAGGAAAGTTGCTTGAAGCCGGGAGGCAAGGTTGCAGTGAGCTGACTCCGCCACTGCACTCCGGCCTGGCAACAGAGCAAGACTCTGTCTCAAAAAAATAAAAAATAAACTGCTCTAATTTATTATAAAAGTAATTTTAAAATATAAACTATATATGTTTGTCATAGAGTTTTTGGAAAATACAAAATATAAAGACATCACCTGTAAAATCAGTTTCTCATATCTACTAATGTATCACGAAATAGTCAAAAATAGAATCAATCAGTAGTACTCTACTATTAAAACTGAAAGACTATGTGTGATTTAGAATATTACCTATATCCTAATAGTAAAAACCTTAATGTCACGGCACTTAGACCTTCACAACTCTCGTGTCCCCAAGATTAGAAGACACATCTATACATGCTATAAAGGCAGGGGTCCCCAACCCCCAGGCCATGGACTGGTACCAGGAACCAGGCTGCACAGCAGGAAGTGAGCAGCGGGTGAGCAAAAGAAGCTTCATCTGTATTTACAGCTGCTCCCCATCGCTCGCATCATGGCCTGAGCTCCACCTCCTGTCAGATCAATGGGGGCATTAGATTCACACAGGAGCGCAAACCCTATCGTGAACTACACACGCGAGGGATCCATGTTGTGTTCTCCTTGTGAGAATTAATGCCTGATGATCTGTCACTGTCTCTCATCACCCCCAAATGGGACCATCTAGTTGCAGGAAAACAAGCTCAGGGTTCCTGTTGATTCTAAATTATGGCGAGTTGGATAATTATTTCCATATATATTACAATGTAATAATAATGGAAATAAAGTACACAATAAATGTAACGTGCTTGAATCAGCCTGAAATCATCCTCGCCCCCCGCTCCCCACACCACATCCAGTTTCCTGGAAATTGCCTTCCACAAAACCAGTCCCTGGTGCCAAAAAGGTTGGGAACTGCTGCTCTAAAGTTGTTCCTGAAGTGTTACTGTGTAACTGATGCCAATACTTACCACTTTCAAAATGTTTTCTGTTAGCTCTTTTTCCTGTTGCATTTGATTCATACTAAAAGAGAAACAATTGAAAACAAAAGTATCAAAAGTTACTCTCAAGACTAAAAAATTCAAAACTTAAGAGCATCATTCTTGAAAGTCAGGTTCAATTTAAGAGTGTTTTTAATGTTATTCATTTTCATGTTTGAAAAAACAAAACCCTCAACTATTATGATGCTTATTAACGTACCAGTATTTTCTCATTTACTTTGTTTGGGTTTTTTGTTTGTTTTTGAGACACCCTGTCACCCAGATTGGAGTGCAGTGGCAGCCTCAACCTCCTGGGTTCAAGTAATCCTCCCACCTCAACCTCCCAAAGTGTTAGGATTACAGGTGTGGGCCACAGTACCCAGCCTCATTTACTCAACTGAAGAGCAAAACTTACAACAAAAGCTCATTTCTATCAAGTTAGAAACTACGCTTTCTAGCTCCAAATTTGGCTAGGCTGCCATGTGGAAATTAAGAATCAGGTTTAAAACTCCATCCTCCACTCCTGCTGCTTCACTTGACAAGCCTTAAAAATAAAAAATTTAAAAAAAAGAAAACCTCCAGATACGATCAACTTTTGTACTGTACTCTAATATTGACATATATTAATTTCCCCACATACAAATCTTTTTCAAGACAATTTAATTAAATGAAAAAAATATCAGGCTGGGTGCCGTGGCTCACACCTGTAATCCCAGCACTTTGGAAGACCAAGGCGGGTGGATCACCTGAGGTCAGGAGTTCGACACCAGCCTGGCCTACATGGTGAAACCCCGTCTCTACTAAAAAATGCAAAAATTAGCCAGGCATGGTGGCCCACACCTGCAATCCCAGCTACTTGGGAGGCTGAGGTGGGAGAATTACTTGGACCCAGGAGGTGGAGGCTGCAGTGAGCCGAGATCACACCACTGCATTCCAGCCTGGGCGACAGAGTGAGTCTCCATCTCAAAAAAAACAAACAAACGAACAAACAAAAAACTTAACTGCTTTCAGATAAATGGCACAATTCCCAAAGCACTTCCCTTCTTAGAACTCTGTATCTAGCACATTACCTGACTCTCCAGCCCCTCTAACTCCTTCAAACAAACCTTCACACAGGCCTTCTGCCCTCCTATTCCTGCTCTACTTCTTCTATAACAGAAGTTATTAAAAACTTGCAAACATTTTTAAAACTCTAATGAAAAAAGTGCCAAGTAAAGGTTATAGCCACCAACTTACACACTTAACTGAGGGGGTCCGGGTTTTGCCTGTTTGACTGGAAAACTACTTTGAACAATTGTCCTAATTGCCCTGAAGAAAAGACAGGAAAAAGAAAATTTCATACATTATAAATGTCATCTCAATTATTTTTTCAAGTACTCCTTAGGTTTGTATAAATTATATGAAGCATTAATTGACACACGGTAAATCCTGCATAAGTCATCCACATTTTTATCAGATTGCTTTTCATCTATGCAGTCACAAATTTTCTCCACCATTAGACTCACAGTTCCCAAGATTTGAAAAATCCCTGCAGCAGAATGGGTCCATTAAAAGCATATCCTTGAAAGCCACAGTGCAATAAAACAGAGGTTGCCCAACGCCTTCTGAGTTTATGAAAACATTTACCATCTATTATAGAGAAGTACAGCCATGGCAGTGGTCGGAGGTAAAGTGGCCAGATCCATGTCTACATGCTTTGTCCCAGGAGGAACTTTACTGATGCAGAGTAGTTCATTTAGTAGCATATTCAACACTGGAACAGACAAACTTGAAGAAGCAAAACGTACATGTTTGCACATTAATTGTGAAAGAAACACAAAATACATACAAAATTCTGTATCCTCGCTGAAAATACCTACATTGTTAAGGAACCACATCTCTGGGTTTAGCTTTCAAATGTGAAAAGTTTTTTTTTTTTTTTTTTTTTGAGACGGAGTCTCGCTCTGTCGCCCAGGCTGGAGTGCAGTGGCACAATCTTGGCTCACTGCAAGCTCCGCCTCCCGGGTTCATGCCATTCTCCTGCCTCAGCCTCCTGAGTAGCTGGGACTACAGGCACCCGCCACCACGCCTGGCTAATTTTTTGTGTTTTTAGTAGAGACGGGGTTTCACCATGTTAGCCAGGATGGTCTCCATCTCCTGACCTTGTGATCTGCCTGCCTCAGCCTCCCACAGTGCTGGGATTACAGGCGTGAGCCACCGTGCCCGGCCTAAATGCGAAAAGATTTTTAAAACTTTTTATTATGAAAAAACGTAAAACATAAAAGTAGACAGGATATAATGAACCCCTATGTACCATCATCTAGCAATTATCGCCTGATGGCCAATCTTACTTCATCTCTATTCTTCCCCACTTCCCAAATCATTTCGTCCATAAATATTTCAGAATATATCTCAAGAAATTAACTCTTAACATAATCACAATATTAATTTCACATCTAAAAAACTTAGACTTGCTTACTGTCAAACAGCCTATCAGTGTTCAATTTTCCAGCTGCCTCATATATGTCATACTTCTTTGTACCTATTGCTATCTGTTGATGTCTCTTCAGTCTATAACGTATAGCTTCCCCTGCTCAGATTAAAAATACACTTTATGGTGGCAGGCGCCTGTAGTCCCAGCTACTCGGGAGGCTGAGGCAGGAGAACGGCGTCAACCCAGGAGGTGGAGCTTGCAGTGAGCGGATATCGCGCCACTGCACTCCAGCCTGGGTGACAGAGCGAGACTCCGTCTCAAAAAAAAAAATACACTTTAAAAATTCTAATATTTAATGCTGAAGAATGTGGTTAAAAAGAGGGTTTTTGAATACTACTGGTGAGAGTATAAACTCTTTTGGAATGCAATCCGGCAATATTCATGTGTCTTAACAATGTTTATACTGCATGATCCAGCAATTTAAGGAACTATCCTAAGAATACAACTCAAAATACAGATAAATTTATTTTACGGGCAAAGATATTTAAGGCCCTGTGATTTATATCAGTGAAAAACTAGAAATAAACTAACAGACTGTCAATTAAGGAACAGTTAATAAATTATCCATACAACGGAATTCTCTCCAAAAAATAAAAAAGGGGAAATGCTCATGATACTGCTAGGCGAAAAAACCAGAAATCAAAACAGTATATAGGGTATGATCATAACTTTAAGCCTATGGAGAACAAAGAACAAAAATTACATGAAAATGTCAAAAAAAACCTCTCTCCTCCCCAATTATTTCCTATTTTTTTTAATTTTTCCCAACTTCCTATAAGGGATATTTTAAATTGTGATGAGAAGGGGATGATAATAAATCATTTTCTAATAACAGGCTTGAAAGTATTTATATTTAAGCAAATAAGCACTGACTCTAATCAGCTGTTTTAATAGGAGATAGTGATTTATGACCAGTAAAATCAACTCAATTATTCAACAGCAAATCATCCATAACATTACACAACATCTATCATTAATTTTTATTCATTTTCTTCAGATATGTAAAAGTCACTTGAGAAATTTACAACAGTTTAGGTGTGGATTTTCTCTAGTTACCACATCAAAAGTAATGTTATACTTGCATATTTTATCAAGAATATATAATATTTATTTTATTTGTTTAATTTTTTTTCCGAGTCTTACTCTATCGCCCAGGCTGGAGTGCAGTAGCGCCATCTCGGCTCACTGCAACCTCAGCCTCCCGGGTTCAAGCGATTCTCGTGCCTCAGCCTCCCAAGTAGCTGAAATTACAGGCGCCCGCCACCATGCCCGGCTAGAGATGAGGTTTCACCATGATGGCCAAGCTGGTCTCAAACTCCTGACCTCAAGTAACCTGCCAGCCTTGGCCTCCCAAAGTGCCGGGATTATTATAGGCGTGAGCCACGGCGCCCAGCACGTAATTTTTAAGAGCCGATATCATAAAAGCATATATAGAAATAAACCAAGATATCCAAATAGCACTTCAAATGAAATTTCACTGAAATCTTGGATACCTTTTCTCTAATATGTCTAAGTCCCACTTCAAATGTGCAGCAACTTTAAGAGCAAGTAGTTTTAAAATACGATTTCTCTTGTTATCAGGCGGAGGTTGAACTTGGTTTTGTTCATTAACTGAAGGTTTGGAAGCCTGTTCCAAAAACTGAACTATAAGTTGAACTGGTGCAGGATCTAGGGTTTAAAAGAAAATAAATTCTTAAATTTAAGTTTTAATTATGAAGATACAAAAGGATTCACTATTGGTTTGGTTTGTTTTTTTTGGGGGGGGGGGGTTGGGGTTTTTTGCCACAAAAGGAATCCAAACAGCTGTGCTGTTAAAATGACTAAGGAATACGTATGTAAGAAGTGTGCCTGGGGGTTAAAGGAGATGCGGAAGAGTGGTAAGGAGGAAGGGTAACAGATTAGAGTGGAAGAAAGCAAAAAAAAAGCACCTTACGGGGAAGAACATAACAGTCATAGATTTCTGGTTCTGCAAATAACCACTGCCAATTAGAAGAATGAGATACAAATATTAGAACTATTATTCTGACACTTAATTAGGGGAACCTCCATCAAGTGACATCTCTGTACCTGTTTCTTCCAATGCAAAATAGAAGATAATATCACCTACCTCACAGGATCATTATGAAGATTAAATTAAAGGAGGTAACGGATGTGAACAATTAAGCACAGTGCATGGCACCCGGAAAGCACTCAACAAATTATCTTTCAAAAGGAATGAATTAAGGGCATTATACAGGTGCCAAAACTGCCTAAGTACACTAACTTCTTACACAGTGGTCTCTATCAGTTAAGGCCAGTCTGAGACTGAACAAGCCATATATAGATTTGAATTTAGAGAAATGCTATCCGAGGAACTTACCTTTTTGTGCCAATACCTTTTTTGAGAATGCCTGGAGTTTTCCTCCTCCCCCATCAATCACACCCATTTAACTGGGCTATTAATCATTATCATCACTATACAAAGCCATCTTGCAAATGTGCAGCAGTTCCTGCTTTCAAAGATTTTCTTTTGACTTACAGCCCAACTTTGGAATAAGAGTCAATAAAATTCGCTCACTGAAGAACAAAATGTTTAAATAAAACCTAAGATAATAACTAGCGTCAGGATCAACACCCAACAGCTGGTTTCTCCCCAGCTCCCTGAATTTATTCAGCTTGGGGTTGAAGGAGGGGTCTGGTCAGCCTCCCCGACCCAAGCAACCACAAGACCCGCCTCGCAGCCTCTAAAAACCCAACAGTAAAAAGGTAAATCGTAAAAAGGACCAAAGGGTTTAGGATGACAGCACCAAGCCCTCCCCTCCGGGGGTAGGAGAGCCTTTGTTTCGAGCTTTTCTTTGACCCTCCACCCGGGTGTGTTTAAGGCAAGCGAGGAGCCCGGCCGGAGCTGGGCTCCTGTGCGCGCCTCCCAGGCCGCAGCTTCGGTGACCGAGAAGGCGGGGAGCGGAGGGAAGCTGGGCGGACAGCGCCGGTGGCCGGGTCCCGCTCCCCAGGCGCAGGCGCCGCGCTCACCCGGGCAGGGCTTGCGCAGATGTTTCTCCAACAGTGACTCCTCCAGCAGAAACTCAAACCAGCAGGTCTGCGGCGGGGTGCAGGGCCGGCTGGAGGTGGCCGCCTCCCGGTCCGCCGCCTCCGCGCTCATCCTGCCCCCGCCGCCGCTACCACCAGGGCCGCTTCCCGGCTCCAACCTGACACTTGGATGCGGGCCGGGGCCTGGGGTATGCGGAACCCGGTGGGAGAGAGGCCACCCTCCGAACGTCCCGGAAACTCACACAATCCAAAATGGCGGCGCGGGCCAGCCGGAGCTGCGGTCCTGGATCCGCCTCCCCGCGCCACCGCCGCGCCTTCGGACCAATCGTTGTTCGGGTTGGAAGGAAAGGGGCGTGGCTAACCTTCGAACCACGCCTCCTCCCGGTTGCCATAGGAGACGGCGCCGCACGAAGCCGGGTCGCGGGTGGGTTTTCCGTGTTCCCTGACAGTTCTCCAGCGAGAAAATGAGACAACCTCATCTAGGGTTGCAACGGGCCTCAATATTTTCGTAAAGGCGAAGCGAAGGGTTCTAGTTGTGACCCAAGCAAAGTTTATCTCCTGTGCTTTCAATTTCCCCGTTCCCATTTCTGAGATTTCCTCGCACCTGGGTCCTCTCCTCAGATGCTCCCGCCGTCCTGCCGAGAACACCAGCTTCCCACTCGCTTCCTGGACGGATGGCAGCATACGGTGAGCAGCCCTTGCTGCTAGCTCCCGATACTTAGAGCCTAGTTGATCCTTTCGATATCCCCGCTAGAGGCGCTGTTAACCCTATACATTTACCTCCGTTCTGTGATGTTCTTGTATTTTTCATTAACGATTAAAACGGAAAAAAGATGCATTCATAGATCGTGAATACAAGGCCAGCCTGACCAATATGATGAAACCCCGTCTCTACTAAAAATACAAAAATTAGCCGGGCTTGGTGGCGGACGCCTGTAATCCCAGCTGCTCAGGAGGCTGAGGCAGGAGAATCGCTTGAACCCGCGAGGCGGAGGTTGCAGTGAACAGAGATCGCTCCATTGCACTCCAGCCTGGGCAACAGAGCGAAACTCTGTCTCAAAAAAAATTTTTTTTTAAGTAGCCGGGTATGGTGACACACACCTGTGGTCCCAGCTACTCAGGAAGCTGAGGCGGGAGGATCACCTAAGCCTAAGAGATTGAGGTTGCAGTGAGCTGTGATTGTGCCGCTACACTCCAGCCTGGGCAACAGAGTGAGACCCTGTCTCACAACGAGAAAAAAAAAAAAAGAAAGAAAAAAAGGAAATCAGTACAGATTAACTTGACATTTTGACATTTGTATTACATATGTAAAAATAAGTTTTAATTAAGGAAGAGTTCATTATTCCACTACCATCTAATACAATAACAACATTATATATTTCAAGTCCCAAGGTGTTTTATTTAGACTCAAAAATGTCTTGCCATAAAAGTTTTACAGGTTAAAAAAAAAAAGTGTTACAGCACTGAACTCCCCTTTTCATAGTGGGTAATTGAATACTTGAAGGTTGACAGAGATCTTGAAGTTTATTAAACTTAGAGACCATCTCTTAGAGGGAATCATAACTTAAGACTTCATCAACATTGGAGGAGTCTAATGAACTCAAGCTTCCAGCCAGGGACTCTTGTCCCTCTAATGCAGGGCAGGTGACCCCAAATTGGAACTTCACCCCAGAGAGTTCTTTGCTTTGTCCAGGAAAGAATTCAAGTGTGAACCAGTGGTAGAAGAGAACAGCTTTACTGAAGTGGCAGTGTTACAGCACTGTGACTGCCCCTGCAGAGCAGGGCTACCCCACAGGCAGTGCGCTGAGAATACCAGCTCAGGCAGGTTCTGCAGGCATATTTACACCCACTTTTAATTGCATGCAGATTAAGGGGAAGTTTATGCAAAAATTTCTAGGAAAAAGGTAGTAACTTCTGGGTCATCGGGTCATTACCATGGAATGGGGTGGCAATGCCCAGGTGTTGCCATGGCAATGGTAAACCGACATGGCACACTGTTGAGCATGTCTTATGGAAAGCTGCTTCCGCCCCATCCCTGAATTTGGTCCGGTGTCCAAACCCTGACTCCAGAGTCGCATCTCACCTCCTACCTCACTTCTGAGCAGTATGTTTGGAGGGTGTCTGTCAGAAGACCCTCAGAACTACCAGTTGCTTCTGCTTTGATGCAAGACACATATCCCAGCTGTGGCCAAGTTTGCTTGCCTGGGTCTGGAGTGACACATCTTTCCCTGTCAGTGTGTGACAATCCTGGTGTGGGTTCAGTGTTCTTGAACGGTGTCCCAGAATGTCAAAAAGCCAAGGCTTCTTCAACTTGCTATGTCTTCGGCTCTCAGAAACAACAGAGGCAAAAGAAATATTTAAAATTTTGATTTAAAAAATAATACACTTGGAAAGATACCATCAGGGAAGTGGAATGACAACCCACAGACTAGAAGAAAATATTTGCAAATCATGTGTCTGATAAGGGACTTACATCTAGAATATGTAAAGAACTCTTACAACCCAGCAACAACACAGTGAGTAAAGGATTTGAATTGGCCAGGCACGGTGGCTCACGCCTGTAATCCCAGCACTTTGGGAGGCCGAGGTGGGTGGATCACCTGAGGTCAGGAGTTCAAGACCAGCCTGGCCAACATGGTGAAACCTCGTCTCTACTAAAAATACAAAAATTAGCCTGGCATGGTGGTGGGCACCTGTAATCCCAGCTACTTGAGAGGCTGAGGCAGGAGAATTGCTTGAACCCACGAGGCAGAGGTTGCAGTGAGCTGAGATTGTGCCACTGCACTCCAGCCTAGGCAACAGAGCGAGACTCCGACGGAGCGAGACTCCATCTCAAAAAAAAAAAAAAAAAAAAAAAAAAGGATTTGAATTGATCATTCTCCAAAGAAGATATTACAAATGGGCAATATGCACATGAAAATGCTCAATATCATTAGTCGTTAAAGAAACACAAATCATCGGCCAGGTGCGGTGGCTCACGCCTGTGATTTCATCACTTTAGAAGGCCAAGGCGGGTGGATCACAAGGTCAGGAGTTCAAGACCAGCCTGGCCAAGATGGTGAAACCCTGTCTTTACTAAAAACACAAAAATTAGCCGGGCATGGTGGTGATGCGTCTGTAATCCCAGCTACTCAGGAGGCTGAGACAGAGAATCACTTGAACCCAGGAGGTGGAGGCTGCAATGAGCTGAGATCATGCCACTGCACTCCAGCCTGGGTGACACAGTGAGACTGTCTCAAAAAAAAAAAAAAAGGAAAGAAAAGAAAAGAAACGCAAATCACTAGCCTGGGCAACAACGTGAGACCCCATCTCTACAAAAAACACAAAAATTAGCCAGGCATGGCAATACATGCCTGTGGTCCCAGCTACCCTGGGGGACTGAGGTGGGAGGATGGCTTGAGCCTGGGAAGCAGGCTGCAGTGAGCTATGATTATGCCACTGCACTCTGGGCTGGGTGACAGAGCGAGACTTTGTCTCAAATAAATACATAAATAAATAAAGCAAAACAAAACTGTGTGAAATACCACTTCACACCCACTAAACTGGCTATGATCAAAAAGACAAAAATAATAAGTATTGGTGATGATATGAAATTAGAACCTCCATACATGTCAAATGTAAAATGCTACAGCCACTTTTGAAACCAGTTTGGCAGTTTCTCAAAATGATAAAAATAGGCCGGGCGCGGTGGGTCATGCCTGTAATCCCAGCACTTTGGGAGGCTGAGGCGGGCGGATCACCTGAGGTCAGGAGTTCGAGACCAGCCTGACCAACATGGAGAAACCCCATCTCTACTAAAAATACAAAATTAGCCGGGCTTGGTGGCACATGCCTGTAATCCCAGCTACTCGGGAGGCCGAGGCAGGAGAATCGCTTGAACCCGGGAGGCGGAGGTTGCCGTGAGCCGAGATCGCGCCATTGCACTCCAGCTTAGGCGACAAGAATGAAACTCTGTCTCAAAAAAAAAAAAAAAATGTTAAAAATAGGCTTACCAGACGACTCAGCAATTCCCCTTCTAGGTATGTATCCAAGAGAAAGGATAAAATGTACCCACACAAAGACTTGAATGTTTAGAACAGCAGTATCTACAGTAGCCTAAAAGTAGAAACCAAGGTCTATCACCTGGTGAATAGACAAACAAAATGTGACATACTCATTGTATCTGTTTCAAGTGGCTGCTGTAACAAATTACCACAAACTTTGTGCTTTAAAACAACAGAAACTGGCCGAGTGCGGTGGCTCACGCCTGTAATCCCAGCACTTTGGGAGGCTGAGGTGGGAGAGTCCAGGAATTCAAGACGTATCTGGGCGGCATCGTGAGACTTCTGTCTCTACAAAAGAATCAAAATAAAAAATAAGCCAGGGATGGTGGTGTGCGTCTGTAGTCCTGGCTATGTGGGAAACTAAGGTGGGAGGATTGCTTGAGCCCAAGAGGATGAGGCTACAGTGAGCCAAGATTGCACCACTGCACTCAGGTGGGTGACAGAGTGAGACCCTGTCTCAAAAAAAAAAAAAGAAAGAATGAGAACAGACTGTGGTCATTCAGACTTGGGTATTTAGCAGACATTTTCTTGAACAAAGTGAGCCTGTCATGTCACTTTATGGAAAACAACTAACACCATTTGTGGCGAATAATAACATTCAATTTTTTTTTTTTTTGAGATGGAGTTTCGCTCTTGCTGCCCAGGCTGGAGTGCAATGGTGCTATCACCGCTCACTGCAACCTCCACCTCTCGGGTTCAAGCGATTCTCCTGCCTCAGCCTCCCGAATAGCTGGGATTACAGGCACTGCCACCACCACACCCGGCTAATTTTTCTATTTTTAGTAGAGACGGGGTTTCACCATGTTGGCCAGACTGGTCTCGAACTCCTGACCTGAAGTGATCCTCCCACCTTGGCCTCCCAAAGTGCTGGGATTACAGACATGAGCCACCGCTCCTGGCCAACATTCAACTTTTTAAGTAAAATTAGAATTTTAGAAAACTGTAAACTTGGCAGCTTCCCAATACTTGACAAGACTTTTCTGATGACACCAATGGCGATATTAACAAATGTTGTATATTTAAATGTGTCAACTTTCAGATGATCATCACAACTTAACATATCAATCAATATTTTCCTAATATATGGCTAAAAGATTTATTTAAATTCCAAGACAAGCCGAGCACAGTGGTTCATGCCTGTAATCCCAACACTTTGGGAGGCAGGGGCAGGATGATCACTTGAAGCCAGGAGTTGGAGACTGCAGCGAGCTATGATCATGCCACTGTACTCCAGTCTGGGTGACAGAGCGAGACCCTGCCTCTTAAAAGTAAATAAATAAAAAATTTCGGCTGGGCACGGTGGCTCATGCCTGTAATCCCAGCACTTTGGGAGGCCGAGGTGGGAGGATCGCGAGGTCAGGAGTTTGGACCAGCCTAGCCAACGTGATCAAACCCTGTCTCTACTAAAAATACAAAAATTAGCTGGCATGGTGGCAGGTGTCTGTAATCCTAGCTACTCAGGAGTCTGAAGCAGGAGAATAGCTTGAACCCGGGAGGCAAAGTTTGCAGTGAGCAGAAATCGCATCACTGTACTCCAGCCTGGGCGACAGAGCAAGACTCCATCTCAAAACAAAACAAAACAAAAAATTTCAAGACAGACTGATGAATTGTAATGGAACGGAATTTGAAAAGTTAATTGGTATGATTTCAGATTTCAAATTGCAACTAATCTTTAAGAAACAACCGCTTTCTCAGGTTTTGGTGAAGAAAGTCCATAATTATCTGAAAAGATATAAAATACTTCTTTTTTTAACTACTCATCTATGTGAGCAATGCCACTCTTCTAGTTTTTAAAATGAAAATAGTTATTTTATATAAAATTGTATTTGTCAGCATGTAATAGGATTATTTTTATATGATTATTTTATTTTAATTTAAATAAATTAAATATTTTTAAAACTTCTCAGTGTTAATTTTTAATATGGTAAATATAAACAAAGACTCTTTTA
Organism: Gorilla gorilla gorilla; assembly: GCF_029281585.2. Taxonomy (NCBI): domain Eukaryota; kingdom Metazoa; phylum Chordata; class Mammalia; order Primates; family Hominidae; genus Gorilla; species Gorilla gorilla. Next base: position 100,663,379 of record NC_073231.2, on the reverse strand, counting down.
AGTGCTTAATAATTTTTTGGTCTAACAGGGCCCTGAGACTAAAAAGTCTGAGAAACTATTTTATTGAGGCATGCACATCAAAATCCTTCTGTGTTTGGCTCTGAAGAGAAGAGGGAAGGAGGATAGAACAGGGGTGGGTTAGAGAAGGGGAGAGGAGAGGTGAATGGGGGGAAGGAGTGGGGGAGGGGGTCACAGGTACTTCAACTTTATCTGTATTTTTTTTTTTTTTGAGACAGAGTCTTGCTCTGTTGCCCAGGCTGGAGTGCAATGGTGCGCTCTTGGCTCGCTGCAACCTCCACCTCCCAGGTTCAAGTGATTCTCCTACCTCAGCCTCCAGAGTAGCTGGGATTACAGGCACGCCACCATGCCTGGCTAATTTTTGTATTTTTAGTAGAGACAGGTTTCACTGTGTTGACCGGGCTGGTCTTGAACTCCTGACCTCAGGTGATCTACCTGCCTCAGCCTCCCAAAGTGCTGGGATTACAGACGTGAGCCACCGCACCCTGTTCTGGTGTTTGTTTGTTTGTTTGTTTGTTTGTTTTGTGATGGTCTCTCTCTGTTGCCCAGGCTGGAGTGCAGTGGCATTTAGCTCACTGCCTCCTTGACATCCTGGGTTCAAGTGATCCTTCTGCCTCAGCCTCCTGAGTAGCTGGGACCATAGATGAATACCACCATGCCCAGCTAATTATTTTTTTGCAGAGATAGGGTCTTGCTATGTTGCCCACCCAGGCTGATCTGGAGCTCCTGGGCTCCAGTGATCCTCCCACGTTGGCCTCCCAAAGTGCTGGAATTACAGGTGTAAGCCACTGTGCCCAGCCATATACTGATGCTTTTAAAGTCCCTGATATTTCCTCAAAACCCATGAAAAATTCTATGGGCTCATAGAAACAAACTATTATGGAGCATTTGTTACATACCATGACCCAAATTAGGGCCTTTATATCCTTGTTTTCTCATTTGATCTTTCAACATCCTAGAAAGTAGGCATTATGAGCTCACCTTACAGCTGAAGAAGCTGAGGATCAGAGAAGTTATTGTTCTTAATTTTTTTTCTGTGGATTTACAACTATTTAAAAAACAAAAAAAAATCAATAGCACACAAATTTGGTGGAACTTTTATTATAATTGCACCAAATCTATAGATAAATTTGATAATACAGCAATGAGACTCCTTATCTAGGAGCAGAATAAGTAGATCAGTAGCTTCCTCAAAGTCTCCCAGAGAATAAATGTTAGAACCAGGGATTGGTCCCTGATATGACCTTCTTTAAATTGAACCACTGCTATGGTCTGAATGTTTGTGTTCCCCCCAAATTCATGTGTTGAAAACTAGACCATGCGTGGTGGCTCACGCCTGTAATCCCAGCACTTTGGGAGGCCGAGGCGGGCGGATCACCTGAGGTAAGGAGTTTAAGACCAGCCTGGCCAACATGGTGAAACTCTGTCTACTAAAAATACAACTATCAGCCAGGCGTGGGCACGGGCGCCTGTTATCCCAGCTACTTGGGAGGCTGAGTAATGAGAATCGCTTGAACCCAGGAGGCGGACGTTGCAGTGAGCTGAAATCGCACCACTGCACTTTTGCCTGGGCGACAAGAGCAAGATTCTATCTCAAAAAAAAAAAAAAGAAAAGAAAAGAAATAAGAAAAGAAAAGAAAAAGGAAAGAAAACTAACCCCCAAGGTTAGAAGGGAGGGGCCTCCTTTGGGAAGTGATTAGATCATGAGGGCAAGATCGCATGTGGAAGACCTATATGGAGAAAATAATAAAAATGTTATTCAAAAACATGAAGGATCTAAATAAATGGAGAGAAAAATTCTGCTCCTAGAGAGGGAGGCTGATTACTCTATTCTCAAATTTATCTACAGATTCAGTGAAATGATAATAAAAGTTCCATCAAATTTGTATGCTATTTGTTTATTTACTTATTTATTATTTTTTTAAGACAGAGTCTTGCTCTGTCACCCAGGCTGGAGTGCAGTGGCACAATCTTGGCTCACTGCAACCTCTGCCTCCCAGGTTCAAGCAATTCTACTGCCTCAGCCTCCCAAGTAGCTGGGACTAACCACCAGGCCCGGCTAATTTTTGTATTTTGAGTAGAGATGGGGTTTCACCATGTTGGACAGGCTAGTCTCAAGCTCCTAACCTCAGGTCATCCGCCCTCCTCGGCCTCCCAAAGTGCTGGGATTACAGGCGAGAGCCACTGTGTCCAGCCGGTTTTTTTGTTTGTTTTTAAAAATAGTTGTAAATACATGAAAAAAATTTAAGAACAGTATAAAGAACTCTCCTATCCCCTTTCACCCAAATGTGTCAATTGTTAATATTTTACCATACTTCCTCTCACCCTCTCTCCACAACAGCTCCCTACTTCCTTGTATACTGGGTAGAGTGACCAACTGTCTTAGTCCATTTTGTGCTGCTATAATGGAATACCTGAGACTGGGTAATTTCTAAGGAACAGAAATTTATTTCTCACATTTCTAGAGGCTGGGAAGTCCAAGATCAAGGTTTGGCCTCTGGTTCTGAGATGTCACCTTGTTGCTGCATCCTACAGAGAGGACTGCTGTGTCCTCACACAGCAGAAAGGCAGAAGAACAAGGGAGAACGAACCACTCCTGCAAGCCCTTTTTTATAGCAGCATTCATACTTTATGAGGGCAGAGTCCTCACGACCTAAACACCTCCCAAAAGGCCTCACCTCCCAATACTGTTGCATAAGAATAATTATGTTTCCAACACATGAATTTTGGAGAAGGCAAAAACATTAAAACCATAGCACCAACTCATCCCCGCTTGGCCAGGACTATGTCAATTTTAAAACTGAAAGTCCTGCATTCCGGTAACCCCCTCAGTGTGGGCACACTCTAACCCCAGGCACACCACCCGTGCAACCACACCCCTCACCTTGTCCCGAGCTGCTTGGATACTGCGTGCTGAAATCTCCACATGGAGAAGATGAGAAAGGAAGCTTGTAGATAATTATCAATTAGTCAAACAGCCTGAAAAATGTCACAAGGCCTGAAAGGTTCTAGAGTGTTTAGCTTCAGATCAAGGAAAAATTCACAAATGAGGTGGTAGCAGATTTAGTAACATCATAAGAATAAGTGAAATTCTGGCAAACCCCTTTTATAATGATAATTATGTATTTGCAGGGCCCCTGGCAAGGTTCATATGCTGTATATGTTTACCAGTTACCATCAAGTAGAAGTTTCTGTTTTATGTTGATCATAAACCACAGTATCTAGTCCTGCTCTCCTCCTTCATGATAGTTTAAAATGTTTTCTTTTACATCCTCCCTGCTTCCTTGTTATTCTGGTAGCTCACAGACTCGTTGCCTCTGAAATCTGGGTCTCTACAAAGTACAGCAAACCAGATGAGCTACAGTGAAAAAATAAAAATAAAAAAGCAGAGATATTATACAGTCTAAGGATGAAAATTATTTTCACCAAGGACCTCTGAAAATCACATAAATAAAAAAATAAACTAGGACGGGCACGGTGGCTCACGCCTATAATCCCAGCACTTTGGGAGGCTGAGGCGGGTGGATCACCTGAGGTCGGGAGTTCGAGACCAGCCTGGCCAACATGGTGAAACCTCATTTCTACTAAAAAATAAAAAAATTAGCTGGGGGAGGTGGCGCACGCCTGTAATCCCAGCAAATCGGGAGGCTGAGGCAGGAGAATTGCCTGAACCCAGGAGGCAGAGGTTGCAGTGAGTCGAGATCGTGCCGCTGCACTCCAGCCTGGGCGACAGAGACAGACTCTCTCTCGAAACAAACAAAAAACTTGAAATCGGTTAATTTCTTTGGTATTTCTTTAAAAAAATATGCAATACAATTCAGACATAAACATACAATTTAAAACTTTATTCAATAAATATTTTTGAGGTGGGGGAAACTAGCTGATGGATTCTACTGCCATCCTGTGGCCATTAGGGATAGTGTCCATATCCACCGGTAATACCGGCTGGCTGGGATCACTTCTTCCTTATACTTTCCAGTATGGAAGAAGGAATATGACTTGAGGATTGTGATTGGAAGTAACTAATTCTTTGTACAAGCTATCCTGCAACACCTAACTGAATTACATCTTGTTAGGGACTTCCAAAAACATATCTGTCAAGAGGTAACAAGCGAGTCCTATAAAACATGACTTTTCTCTGCGGTCTTCACTACCTCCTTGGACAGGTAGGCACCCTGTTGTATGTGGCCATAGAGCTGTGCATCCCGGTCATGGCATTCATATCACCTCCTTGCAGTTACCTATTTAACAGTCTCACTTCCCCGGTAGACTCCAAGATCTTGGAGGTGGGGGTGGGGGAAGAGCAGGATGGTGGTTATACCGTTTACCTAGTACAGCCTCTAGTACACAGCAGGCACCCAGTAAATATTTGCTAAATAAATAAATCTTTCATTCAACACAAAGCACCTGCATTTCACATGCATGCAAATGCTTCCCTATAAACCAGATCTACAAACCTTTATTTAATCTTTGCTTTATCTAACCTAAAGCATTATTAACCTGTTCTTAAGATATTTATGACTCACTCTATCGTCTAGGTTTTATAACCAGCAATAAACTTAAAGCTTGTTGGGGCTCAGAAAATGATACCCCAAAATGAAGGCCCCAGAGACATAAGTTTCTCTCTGACCCTCTCCTGACCTCCTGTCTCTGGACCATCATTCTCCCCTAAGGCTTGCCATAGAAACCAGAACCCCTTTTCCCTGGAGCCAGCCATCAAACCTAATAATATTACTCTAACTTCACCCTCCCACCCATTTTTCTGTGTAAAAACTGACATTAAAAAATTATCTGAGCTACCTTGGTTTTGGGGGTTTTGTTTGTTTGTTGCTTTTTGAGACAGGGTCTCACTCTGTCATCCAGGCTGGAGTGCAGTGGTGCAATCTTGGCTTACTGCAACCTCTGCCTCCCAGGTTCAAATGATGCTCCTGCCTCGGCCTCCCTAGTAGCTGGGACTACAGGCACACACCACCACGCACATCTAATTTTTGTATTTTTAGTAGAGATGGGGTTTCACCATGTTAGCCAGGCTGGTCTCGAACTCCTGACCTCAGGTGATCCACCTGACTCGGCCGCCCAAAGTGCCCAGCTATGTTGTTTGGTTATAGGTCATGAGACCCCCATTCCAGAGAGGGTGCTGCCCTGTCCCCAGTAGGAAGGAATGCTGGACTGAGAAGCCGAGAAGAATCTAGACAGGTCTTGCAGGGTGTCCCCACTCAGTCTATTGTGGTTAAGTCATACTCTTTTTGTCCAATTACATCTGTACATGGCTGTTCATACTTTGTTGAAACTACGCATACAATGGACAGGTTCCCCGGTATCTTTGAGTCTTCATTCTGAAGGCTCTCATGTCACAAAAAGCTATGATCAAATAAACTTATATGCCTTTTCTTCTATTTACCTGCCTTCTGTTAGCTGATTTTCAGTGAACCTTCAGAGGATGAAGCAGAAGTTTTCCTTTACCTCTACAGCTCTTCCAAGCAGTGTCCATGTCTATACATCTGTCTTTGTGTTATCCATACAGCACCTAGCTGAATGGATAACCGAATGTAGGCCTTATTTACCTAATGGAAGGAACAGGTGTGTCCTTATTGCCATGACATAGCCAGAGCAGAGGTCATTCCACTTTCATCTGGCAACCGCCTGCTACCTTCCTTTATAACCTTCTGTACAGTGATTGCTACAGTTTGGATGTTGTCCCTTCTAAATCTCATGTTGAATTGTAATCCCCAATGTTGGAGAAGGGGCCTAGTGGGAGGTAACTGGATCATGGGGGTGGATTTCTCATGAATGGTTTAGCACCGTCATCTTGGTGTTGTCTTTGTAATACTGAGTGAGTTTGAGATCTGATTGTTTAAAAGTGTGTGGTACTTGGCCAGGCACAGTGGCTCATGCCTATAATCCCAGCACTTTAAGAGGCCAAGGTGGGCAAATCACTTGAGGTCAGGAGTTCTAGTCCAGCCTTAACAACGTGATGAAACCTCCATTAAAAATACAAAATTAGCCAGCCATGGTGGCACATGCCTGTAATCCCAGCTACTCGGGAGGCTGTGGTAGGAGAACCGCTTGAACCCAGGAGGTAGAGGTCACAGTGAGCTGAGATTGAGCCACTGCACTCCAGCCTGGGTGACAGAAGGAGACTCTGTCTCAAAAAGAAGAAAAAAAAATGTGTGGTACCTCCCCTGCACTCTCTTGCTCTTGCTCTCACCCTGTGAGATGCCTGCTCCCCTTTGCCTTTTGCCAGGATTGGAAGCTTCCTGAGGCCTCCCCAGAGGCAGATGGCAGTACCATGCTTCCTGTACAGCCTACAGAACAGTGAACCAATTAAATCTCTTTTCTTTATAAATTATCCAGTCTCAATTATTCCTTTATAGCAATGCAAGAATGGCCTAACAAAAAGATAGACAGGCTTGATTGGGGACTGGGCCAGACAGACTCCTCCGTCTCCATTTCTGCATTGCCAGGCTCACTGTGCGAAAGGGCTCAGTTCTTCAGACTGGCTAGTGGTCTGTCATGTACATTCGACCAGCTGGCATCTAGAGGAAAAGTCACAGGAGCTTTCATGTTAGTCTCTCTTTTTGTTTTTACTTCCAAGTACTATATGTTTACACTAAAGGCTTTAAAGCATAAAAATCTCTCTGCATACAGATAAACAGGACAAAATTTTAAGGTGTGCTTCTAGAGTCAGAACTTTCCTGACATTCTCAGTAGGTAGAAAAAGATTCTCATCTTAAAATATTATCAGGATACCACAGGCTGTATTTACTCCTGTATTTCCCCATGCTGTTGAAAGATCATAATTGTCTGTGGTAGGCACACAGCTCTTAGCAAGCAGTTGACTTCATTCATTATAATGGAATAAGCCAAGTTTCCAAAGTCTTATCCAGACAATTTCAGAATTAGAGCAGATGAGCATGTGTGGGCAAATAATGTGATTTCTTCAAATATCCTGTTCTTAGACCACATACAAAGCAGAGAACAGAGATATTCAAAGTATGGTTTGAAGACTGGTGTCAGCTCCTAAACTGTTACTGGTTGGTATCAAGATAAGCACTGGAATTGACAGTATGAATTTACAAATTTTTACTGCAATTTGACATTGTCTTGATAGCCAAGTTAATGATCAGTGGTCTTGTCTGGGGGAGCAGGGACAGAAGAGTTTGGGTGTTGGGGGACTTGGGTGGCAAATTCAACATGCAGAGCTGGGAACTAGTCCTAAACGGTAGGACCACATATCAGTGTGCAACAGATTGCAACATAGAACACAAAATAAAACTGCTTCTCCACCATAGATATTTAGAGAAGCACTATTCTTTTTTTTTTTTTTTTTTTTTTGAGAAAGAGTTTTGCGCTTGTTTCCCAGGCCGGAGTGCAATGCTGCAATCTCTATCTCGGCTCACCGCAACCTCCGCCTCCTGGGTTCAAGCGATTCTCCTGCCTCAGCCTCCCGAGTAGCTGGGATTACAGGTATGTGCCACCACGCTTGGCTAATTTTGTATTTTGAGTAGAGACGGGGTTTCTCCATGTTGGTCAGGCTGGTCTTGAACTCCCGACCTCAGGTGATCCTCCCGCCTTAGCCTCCCAAAGTGCTGGGATTACAAGCGTGAGCCACCATACCCAGCCGAGAAGCACTATTCTCTAGAATTCATATGGAAGAAATTCTCAGCCACACTTATTTACGCATTCATTCATATTTTTTGATAGAGATGGAAATCTTGCTCTGTTGCCCAGGCTGGTCTTGAACTCCCGCCCTCAAATGATCCTCCTGTCTTAGCTGGGATTACAGGCACATGAGCCATCTCCTTGGGCCTCTCAGCCACATTTAACAAAGTTGAAGTTCACTATACTGTACAGATGGGGTTTCACCATGTTGGCCAGGCTGGTCTCGAACTCCTGACCTCAAGTGATCCTCCCACCTCAGCCTCCCAAAGTGCTGGGATTACAGGCATGAGCTGCAGTGCCTGGCCTAAGAGTTGATTTTTTTTTCTTTTTTTGTTTTTTGAGACAGAGCCTCGCTCTGTCACCCAGGCTGGAGTGCAATGGTGCGATCTCAGCTCACTGCAAGCTCCGCCTCCCGGGTTCACGCCATTCTCCAGCCTCAGCCTCCCAAGTAGCTGGGACTACAGGCGCCCACCACCACGCCTAGCTAATTTTTGTATTTTTAGTAGAGACAGGGTTTTACCATGTTAGCCAGGATGGTCTCGATCTCCTGACCTCGTGATCCACCTGCCCCAGCCTCCCAAAGTGCTGGGATTACAGGCGTGAGCCACCATGCCTGGCCTCTAAGATGATTTTTAAAGAAGAATAATATTAGACCTAGATATAAGTATGCGATTACAGTGCTATTTATAAAAGCAAAACAAATAGTAAGAAATTAAAAAAATAACCACAATGTTCTATAGCAGGGGAATAATTAAAGCAGTGTATTTCACCACAAAATGAGACATTGTATAATAACACAATTTTTGCTTTTGGAGAATAATATATACATAATTATATAAATTTTATAAATATATATTTTATATAAATGTCATAAATATGATACATATATGTTCATGATAAAATATAAAGCATAAAAGCAGGACCAAAAAAGGGTACAGAAAATTTTCCTAATTTTGTTAAAATTAGAAACACACACACACACAAACACAATACAGTCTGTAAAGAAATATACCAAACAAATCAAAATAGGGGCCATCTCTGCACAGTGGAACTCAACAGTACAGCAGTTGTCTCAGGTGATTTTGTGGCTCTCCAGGACTCCAGGAAGCTGGAAACTAATGCTTTTCAGGGACATATGCAATGACTCTCCTTTTTCCCTAGAGGAGGCTGTGGCTCTGAGTCTGGTTCACAAACCAGGCAAGCCCAGGGTTTGTAAACATTCCCACTGGTGGCCACACATTCATCGTTGGATAGGTTATCCCACGGAGGGCAGAGAAAGCCCCACAGATGCCTGTGATACAGAAGGAAATTTAGCTTCTCTGGTTTGGCCACATAGTGCCAGTAAGATTTTGCATTCATGACTAATTAAATCAAGATCTCAATTAACCTGAAGGTAAGAGTCATGTATAAATAAATGTGGGTGCACTCAAATCGTTTCTCCCCCACAATCCTCAGTCCACTTGAATTTTACACTTTTTTCTTTATAGGTTTCTCTCTTTTCCTGATTTCCTACACTGATCATGGATTGCTTTTGATCCATACTATTTAAGGATAGAAAAAACTAGCAGACAGAGGCAGCTTGGCCGTTAGGTGAGGAGCAATCACCCAGGGCTCCCCAAAGTACAGGGTGTTACTAGGCCATAGACTTCAACTGTCAGCACTGTGGCCTTCGAGCCTAACAAGAAAATATGAAAGATCAACCATTGTTTGTAAACACATTCCTGCTCCTCTAAAAAAGAATGAGATCCTGTCATTTGCAATAACGTGGATGGAACTGGAGATCATCAAGTAAAATAAACCAGACACAGAAAGACAAAGTTCACATGTTCTCACTTATTTGTGGGAGCTAAAAATTAAAACAATTGAACTTATGGAGATAGAGAGTGGAAGGATGGTTAGCAGAAGCTGGGATGGGTAGTGAGGGGTGGGGGGAGGTGGGGATGGTTAATGGCTACAAAAAAATAGAAAAAATGAATAAGACCTAGTATTTGATAGCACAACAGGGTTACTATAGTAAACAATAATTTAGTTGTATTAAAAATCAGTAAAAGAGTATAACTGGATTGTTCGCAATACAAAGGATAAATGCTTGAGGGGCAGACACCCCACTTACCATGATGTGATTATTATGCATTACATGTCTGTATCAAAGTATCTCATGTGCCCCATAAATATATATACCTACTATATACCCATGTAAATTAAAAATAAAAAAATGGAAAAAAGAATTGATTTTTAAAAAATTGAGCCAACTAATAAAACACACCATGACTCCATGACTTCATCCTCTAGCAAAAAGAGCTTCTGTATTTATAAAAGGAATTTTCTCTGAAGCACCACTGAAATGTTTCAGAGAACACGGAAACGGGGCACCATGGAATCACAGCTGGTCACACACATGCTTGGGAGGAGCAGTGGAGAATCCCCACTCTTATTATCATGGAATGTTGAAAATAGAGAATGTGTTATGTGTTCTTTGAAGAAAGCAATGTATGAAGAAACCTTTAGTAAATCCCTGGGTGGTGGTGTTGGCTTCCAGACTGACCAATTCAAAGGGAGAGAGATACCTTCTAGCCTCACCCTGCCACCTGTCCCAGCATTACCCATCACTTTCACTCAAGTTATAAGATATAAACAGGAAAAAAAATTCCCAATGACATTTTCTAATTTTTCTTCCTACTTGGAAACATCCCTCTTCATGACACAGCTTTTCTTTTATTTTTTTTATTTTTTTGAGACAGAGTTTCACTCTTGTCGCAGAGGCTGGAGTGCAATGGCGAGATCTCAGCTCACTGCAACCTCTGCCTCCTGGGTTCAAGCCATTCTCCTGCCTCAGCCTCTAGAGTAGCTGGGATTATAGGTGCGCACCACAACGCCCACCTAATTTTTGTATTTTTAGTAGAGACGGGGGTTTCACCAAGTTAGCCAAGCTGTTCTCGAACTCCTGACCTCAGGTGATCCACCCGCCTCGGCCTCCCAAAGGGCTGGGATTAGAAGCGTGAGCCACCACACCCAGCCGAAAGAGCTTTCCCAGACAATGTACTCTGCCTTGGTAGATATTATACAACTAAATTAAAGGAGAATCACCTGCTGCAGGACAGTTCTCTGGGTGACCCCGTTCTTTCTTCTTTCTTGCTTGTACTTCTCAATAATAACTAGGCTGGGCTCAGTGGCTCACACACCTGTAATCCCAGCATTTTGGGAGGCCGAGGCAAGAGCATCGCTTGAGCTCCAGAGTTTGAGACCAGCCTGGGCAACACTGTCAGACCACTGTCTCTAGAAAAAAAAAAAAAAAAATTAGCCGGGCATACTGGTGTGCACCTGTAGTCCCAGCTACTTGGGAGGCTGAGGCAGATAAGTTGCTTGAGCCCAGGAGTTTGAGGCTGCAGTGAGCCACGAGGCATCGCTGCATTCTAGCCTGGACAACAGAGCAGGATCTTGTCCCTTTAAAAAAAAAAAATCTGCGGAGTGGTGGTCACCTATGGAGACTACTGGTATTGGCTCTCGGTACCAATGAGCCACTGGGTTTCTGTGTGTAACTGCACTTTATTGTAGGTTTGTACAGCTGAGAGTTTTCTTTTTTCTTTTTTTTTTTGAGACAGAGTCTCGCTCCATCGCCTAGGCTGGAGTGCAGTGGCGCCATCTTGGCTCACTGCAACCTCTGCCTCCCAGGTTCAAGCAATTCTCCTGTCTCAGTCTCCTGAGTACTTTATTGTATTTCTTGCACGTGTTTCCAATGGATGAACTTTATTGTATTTCTTGCAAGTGTTTCCAATGGATGAACTTTAATAAGGTTGGTAAGAGTGGCCAAGAGGGCATCTAAATCTACATCCAAATGAGAGAAGACGCTACAAATGTGTGTTAGTAAGACAAAAACAGGGCTCACCTAAGGCTTGACATAAAAGAAATTTAGAACAGTGCTATTCATACCAGTAGCAATTAAAAGCTCTAATGTTTATGCATATTCTTTGTTCGCTTTAACTGGGGGGGGGGGAGGTGCAGGAAAATTTAGGAATTGTTCTATAAGTTCACTTTTAAAATTAATAACATATTTATTTGCCCTTGTAAAATAGCAAATGTTTGAGAAATTTTTACAATGTTCACTTCTTCCCCCACCCAGCTTATAAAAATGCTTTTATTAAAACAAGCCAAAATGAAAACAAAACAAAAAAATAGTGTTCTTGACATGCAACAACTTAAGGAGGAATTGGATGGAACAGCCCAGACTCTGCTCCTCTTCTTCTAGAGCAGAATGTCCTACAATACTTTAGTCCAGTGATCACATGCCCCTGGGGCATAAAACCCAGGGCAGACTGCTTTCCAGGGTCCCCCAGCTGTCGTGAAAGTGAGGCATGTGCAGACAAGACTTCACCCACCCTGGGCAGCCTTCCTGAGCTTCTGTTGCCTATCAGTCAGTAATAGACCTGCTGATAGATAGCTGCCTATCAGTCAGTAATAGACCTGCTGCATGGGACCTGTGTGTGAGTGTTCTGTCTTCTCAGACTCTCGGGAGTCATAGAAACTGGTATAGCCCAAGGTGCAGTGGGTGAGATGTTTAGAGTCTTCCTCTGGGAATGACACTGGCCCACAGTGAACCTGCTTCACACCTATTACTTGGCAGGTTGATTTGGAAGATAGGAGCTAGTGGGTAGAAAGAATAGTTAACTGGCCTCACTGCAATCCACTGGTGCTCAAAGTATTGTTCCTGAACCAGCAGTATCAGCATTATCTGAGAACCTGCTAGAAATGCACATTTTCAGATACTACCCCAGACCTACTGAATCAGAAATTCTGGGGTTGAAGCCCAACCAGCTGAGGTGTATCAAGCCCTCCAGGTGGTTCATAACGCATGCTCATGTTTAATGCACATTACAATCACCTGGGGAGCTTTTACAACTCAGCTGGCTCAGCCACACCCAAAACCAATTAAGTCAGAATCTCAGCAAGTGGGACACAGCTATCAGTATTTTTGCTTTAATTTCCCAGGATTCCATTGTGCAGCCAAGGTAGAGAACCAGTGTTGGGTCTAATCTTTTATTTTTATTTTATTTATTTTTTTTGAGATGGAGTCTTACTCTGTCACCCAGACTGGAGTGCAGTGGCGCAATCTTGGCTCACTGCAACCTCCACCTCCTAGGTTCAAGCGATTCTCCTGCTTCAGCCTCCTGAGTAGCTGGGATTACAGGCGCCTGCCACCACAATAGCTAATTTTTGTATTTTTAGTAGAGACAGGGTTTCATCATGTTGTCCAGGCTGGTCTTGAACTCCTGACCTGAAGTGATCCGCCCACCTCGGCCTCCCAAAGTGCTAGGATTACAGGCATGAGTCATCGCGCCCGGCCCATTTTATTTTTTGACTGAGCTTTCTTTTCTGCTGTCTTTCCTCATTACTAACAGTGGCTATAAATGAAAACGGAAGTATACTTTTATTATTTGTATACTTTTATTATTTGCTTAAATCTGATGTTCAAATTTTTATGGTTATAAAATAAAGGCTTTTGCTACTTTAAAAATTGTATTTCCTTTAGTTGGGTGTGGTGGTGTGTGCCTGTAATCCTAGTTAGGAGGCTGAGGCCGGAGGATTGCTGGAGTCTAGGAGTTAGGGGTTGCAATGAGCTATCATCTTGCCACTGCATTCAAGCCTGGGCCTGGGTGACAGATCAAGACCCCATCTCAAAAAAAAATTATTTCTTGCACAGCCATGTGAATGTACTTTATATATATATACACATAATATATATACATACTTTATATATATACACACTATATATATACATTATATATACACACTATATATAAGGTATGTTCACACTGCTCTGTATATATTATATATAAAACAAATGCAAGTATTTCTTTTAAAAGATAATCTCTCTTTTCATAAGTGCCTAAGTCCTTTTCTCCTAAAAAGTTTAATTCACAGATCAACATAGAACGTACTTCAATACCCCAAGGAACCATTTATGACATTATAGCAACATATATAATAATTTTCCTAATTTTTACATATTTATTGAAGTGTAACTGATATACAATAAACTGCATGTACTTATGTAAGTGTATGTATTATATAGTATATACTATATAATGGCATAGTATATAGTATAGTATTATAGTATATAGTATTATATAGTATATAGTTATATGGTATATAGTATAGTATTATATAGTATATGTTATAGAGTATATATAGTTATATTGGGTAAGATTTCACATTCATATACACTTGTGAAACCTTCACCACAATCGAGATAGCGAATGTGTCCATCATCTCTAAAGGTTTCCTTGCATCTTTTGTAATTCCTCCATCCTGTCCCTCCCCAACCTCTACACCCCATCTGCAGGCAACCATTGACCTGCTGTATATCACAATAGGTGAGTTTACATTTTCTAGAACTTTATATAAGTAAAATTATACCGTATGTACATTTTGACTTCTTTCACTTAGCACAATTATTTTGAGATTCATTCATGTAGTTATGTTTATAATAGTTTATTCTTTTTTATTGTTGAGTGGTATTTCACTATATAGATGAAATACAATTTGTTTATTCTGAACTTATATATTTTTCTGTTTTTGGAGTTAAAATGTCTTTTTCTTAGAAAATGGTGTTTTTAATAAATGATGGTTACCTTTCTAGTGTCCTCATGTACCAAAAGAAAAAGTTAGGCTGGGAACAGTGGCTGAAGCCTGTAATCCCAGCTATCTGGGAGGCTGAGATGGGAGATCACTTGAGGCTAGGAGTTTGAGACCCACCTGGGCAACATAGTGAGACACCCCCTCCCCCCGCCATCTCTAAAAAAGTGGTGCCTGCCTGCAGTCTCAGCTACTCTGGAGGTTGAGACAGGAGGATTATTTAAGCCCAGGAGTTCGAGGCTGATTGCACCACTGCAGCTTGGGCAATAGAACAAGATCTTACCTCTTAAAAAAATAAACAAAAAGTTGGCAACTTAATGTCAATCCCCCAAGTACATATATTTTAGAAATATAAGGATCTGCAAAATCCAGAAGCCTGGAAAGAACTGCCCAGTGACTTCCCGTTGATAGACTCAGTCTCCTTTTCTCAGACAAGTGGTGTAGGGGAAGGCAAATAACCTGAGCCTACCAAAGCACTGTACTTTTGCGGAGGCCATCATGAAAGATGTTCCCTCCTTTTCTGGAATTTGAAGCTGCTAGCAGACACTGCTGTGGTGTGCAGAATGCCTGCTGACCATGAAGCCAGGTGAAGGTAACGAACTGAGAGGTGGAGGGAGGCAGAAGGAGTCATGGTAACACTGGGTGAACCTCTGGATTTATCCCTTCCTGTACTCATCAACGATTGAAAATTCCCTAGTACAAAAGCGAATAAATTCCTTTTCTGCTCAAGCTAATTTGAACTGACTTTTTGTCACTTGCAGCCAAAGGTCCTGACTAATAAATCTGTTCATATACATCATGTAGCTCTGGTCAGGTAGAAATATATGCAGGAGAAAACATGGCTCTTAGAGGCTGGGCGCAGTGGCTCACGCCTGTAGTCCCAGCACTTTGGGAGGCCGAAGCGGGTGAATCACGAGGTCAGGAGATCGTAGACCATCCTGGCTAACACGGTGAAACCCTGTCTCTACCAAAAATACAAAAAATTACCTGGGTGTGGTGGCGGGCGCCTGTAATCCCAGCTACTCGGGAGGCTGACGCAGGAGAATGGCGTGAACCCGGGAGGCGGAGCTTGCAGTGAGCTGAGATCATGCCACTGCACTCCAGCCTGGGCCACAGAGCGAGACTTCATCTCAAAAGAAAAGAAAAGAAAAGAAAGCATGGCTGTTAGAATAGGTTCTCTCATGTGGTGAGGAGAAAAAGCTCTGTACTTTTCTCCCATCACTTTTTGGAAGCTGTAGTGACTCCCATTCCTATGCTAATTTACCTGTTGACCTTCACAGAACTATTAAAATCCAGTCTCCAAGTCCTTATCTGAAAACTGTGATACAGGTTACCCCTGATAAGCACGTGACCCTGTAGTCTAATTCCAACATTAAGGGGACAGCTTAGTGCACTGATCCATCACTTCCAGTAACAGAGAAGAGGAAGAAACCAAACTTCTGCTTTTTTAAATTTATTTATTTATTTATTTATTTATTTATTTATTTATTTATTTATTGACGGAGTCTTGCTCTGTTGCCAGGCTGGAGTGCAGTGGCACGATCTCGGCTTACTGCAACCTCCGCCTCCCGGGTTCAAGCGATTCTTCTGCCTCAGCCTCCCGAGTAGCTGGGACTATAGGCGCCTGCCACCGCGTCTGGCTACTTTTTTTGTAATTTGAGTAGAGATGGGGTTTCACCATATTGTCCAGGCTGGTCTCGAACTCCTGACCTCATGATCTGCCCGCCTTGGCCTCCCAAAGTGCTGGGATTACAGGTGTGAGCCACCATGCCTGGCCTCTGCTTTTTATTTATATTTTAACTCTATCAAGGGCTTATTTTTTTTATTTTTTATTTTTCGAGATGGAGTTTCGCTCTTGTTGCCCAGGCTGGAGCACAATGGTGCGATCTCAGCTCACTGCAACCTCCACCTCCCAGGTTCAAGTGATTCTCCTGCCTCAGCCTCCCAAGTAGCTGGGACTACAGGTGCCTGCCACCATGCCCAGCTAATTTTCTATTTTTAGTAGAGACGGGGTTTCACCATGTTGGTCAGGCTGGTCTCGAACTCCTGACCTCAAGTGATCCACCCGCCTCGGCCTCCCAAAGTGCTGGGATTACAGGCGTGAGCCATTGCACCCAGCCTATCAAGGGCTTATTTTAACTCGCAGTGGCACGATGACAGCTCACTGCAGCCTCAACCTCCTGAGAAGAAACACCTTTCTTTTCAGTAAACCCATCCCAAACTAAAACATCCCAATTCTCAGCCCACAATTGTGTCAGGGCTCAACTCCTCCTGCAGAGCAGTCAGGGAGAGTGCAGAGGTACTACAGCCCCTCTTTCCCACACCAGATATGTCATGATCCTTTACAAACACCAGCATCAGCCAAAAGTCAACATGCTGTTTGGCTGCAGATGACTACTGCATTTTAAAGGCCAGAGCAGCAAAAAATGCACCAGAAATAGAGGAAGCTCCCTTCTCAGAAACTCCCACTCATCCTTCAGATCTCAGCACCAAAGCTCCTTTCTCAGGGACCTTTTCTTATCCCAAAATCCAAAGTCATGTCCCCCCACCACCTTTTTTTTTTTTTTTTTTTTTTGAGATGGAGTATCACTCTGTCACCTAAGCTGGAGTGCAGTGGCATGATCTCGGCTCACTGCAACCTGTGCCCCCCGGGTTTAAGTGATTCTTCTGCCTCAGCCTCCTGAGTAGCTGGAATTACAGGCGCCTACCACCACGCCTGGCTAACTTTTGTATTTTTAATAGAGACGGGGTTTCGCTACGTTAGCCAGGCTGGTCTTGAACCCCAGACCTCAGGTGATCTACCACCTTGGCCAACCAAAGTGCTGGGATTACAGGCGTGAGCCACCACACCCGGCCAGTCATGTCCCCTTGTTACACTTACATAGAATCCTGCATTTACTCCATTACATTAACCCATTTCTGCCTAGTGTTCCATTATTGAAATGCTAAGCTTGTGAGAGTTATTTATATCCTACTGCTCAAGGTCATTGCCAAGGTCTGATTGCAAAAATTCAAAAAATTGCAACCTCCAGCATAAATGGCTTAATGATGGTTTTTACTCACATTTTTATTTGTATCATTCATTTTCTATTCCTCTTCCCTGTCACCTTCCCTTAGATCGTGAGCTCTGAAAGCCCAGTCACTTGCAGCCTTTCACTCCCCAGTGTCCCAGCATCTAGGGACACAGCAGGTGCACAATCAATAAGGAACAGGAAAAACACCCTTTCCTTTCAAACTTTGCTGTTGTCCTGAAAAAGATCTTCCAGTCTTTGATGCATGTGCCTGACCATGGGTGCAGCCTTGGCATTCATACATTTCTCTATTCCAGTCTTCAGAGTCATTATTTTTCATGGGAGAGCAGAACTTTCTGTTTCACTCTAGCGGCAATAGTCCTTTTAAGAATCAGTTCTCAGCTCCCAAAACATCTTTCTTCATGTTCCATGCTTTCCAACTGTGAAACCCACAGGCAGGGGCAAGTGTTAGGAAGACAGGACATTTACCACTTCTTGGCACCTTTGCTCCAGAAGAATTTAAGTGCCCAAACCTACCCCAGACCCATTTCAGATGGCCAGCAGGCAGCCCCTGGATGCCCCGCAGCCCAGTGTTGCCATAGCCCACGCTCTGCACCCACTCTAAGCGCCAAAGAAGCTGCCAAAGGAGCTCCCAGGACCCATGCCTTGGGCTCCCTCCCTCCACCTTGGTGCCTTAGTCTCCTCCCCGCATCATCTTTGAGAAGAATTACCTTGAGGGGAGCCTTAGGTTTTGCCATTTTACCAGACAGAATGAGAGCCTCGGGTGAAATGTTTTTGTTCGAGAGCTGTGTTTTGTAAGAAGACACTTCTTCTTTTATTTATTTGTTTGTTTGTTTGTTTCTTGAGATGAAGTCTCACTCTGTTGCCCAGGCTGGAGTGCAGTGGCATGATCTCCTCTCACTGCAACCTCCGCCTTCCGGGTTCAAGCGATTCTTCTGCCTCAGCCTCCCACGTAGCTGAGATTATAGACATGCGCCACCATACCTGGATAACTTTTGTATTTTTAGTAGAGATGGGGTTTTGCCATGTTGCCCAGGCTGGTCTCGAACTCCTGACCTCAAGTGATCCGCCTGTCTTGGCTTCCCAAAGTGCTGGGATTATAGGCGCGAGCCACCGCACCCGGCCTCAAGACACTCTTTTTGTGACAGGTCTGAAGTCTGTGGCTACAGGGCTGTGGGGAGACCCCTGCACCACCTGAAGGCCAACTCAGCTCACAGGCTGGTCAGGAGAGAGATGGACAAGGCATCAATTAACAACAAATGCAGGGGAGAGGAAGTAATGCATTTTCCTTACTCATGGTAAAGGTCATGGCTGAGGTTCATAAAACTTTAAGAACACTAATTTAAGGGAATCATATACTTGCTTCCCCCAAACCCCATCACCCTTGCAGTTCTAGATACAATAGAGTTGGTCTTGGAGAAGACCACTTAACCATGAGAGGCTGGGAGAGGGTTGCAATGATGGGCCACCCAAGAGATGAGAGTTCTCAACCCCCCAGGCAGAGGCAGAGCCCAGCAGAACTTCCAGGTCGGGTGGGACAGGGATGCCTCGCTCCGTTTGTATTTATTTGTAGCTGTGCCCCAAACTTCCCGTTGCAAACTTCATTTGCATCCGCCCCCATAAAATCAGAAACAAGTGTGCGAATATCAGTGCCTTTGAGTGAGACCCAAAGAAAGGGAGACCCTGGCTCTTTAAACCAAAAAACAAAACAAAACAAAACAAAACAAAAAACAAGCAACGAATTGGGAAAGAATACTTAGGAAACACATATCTGATAAAGGACTTGCATCCAACATATACAAAGAACTTTAAAAATTCAACAATAAGAAAAAGACAGAATAGGCAAAAGATAAATAGCTACCTCACCAAGGAAGATATACAGATAGCAAATAAGCATACGAAAATATGCTCAACATCATATGTCATTAGGCAATTGTCACTTAAAGTAACAATGAGAGGCAGAGGCAGAGCCCAGCAGAACTTCCAGGTTACTACACACATTAGAATGGCTAAAATCCAAAACTGACACCACTAAATGCTGACAGGGATACGAAGCAACAGAACTTTCAGTCATTGCCGGTGGGAATGCAAGACGGTACAGCCATTTTGGAAGAGAGTTCGGCAGTTTCTTATTAATCCAAAGGTTAGTAGTACCACACCATCAAGCAATTGCACTTCTTGTTAGTTACCCAAATGGGTGGAAAACTTATGTCCACAAAAACCCTGCACATATTTATGGCAGCTTTATTCACAATTGCTAAACTTGGAAGCAACCATGATGTCCCTGAATAAATAAACGCCCACATACTCATACAATGGAATGTTATTCAGCAATAACAAGAAATGAGCTATGAAGCCATAAAAAGACGTGGGGGAGCCTGAAATGCCTGTTGCTAGTCAAAGAAGCCAATCTGAGAAGGCTGCATACTGCATGATTCCAAACAGCTGACATTCTGAAAAGGCAAAACTACAGAGACAGTAAAAAGTCAGTGGTTGCCAGGGACTCGGGAAGGGAGGGAGAGATGAATACGGAGAGCACACAGGAATTTTAGGGCAGTAAAACTGCTTACTCCAGATGCTGTGATAGTGGACATGTGAGACCCACAGAAACATTTGTCAAAACCCACAGAACAGTACACCACAAAGAGTGAACCCTATGTAAACTATGGTCTTTAGTTAATAATAATTTATCAATTTGCCTCAATTGTAAGCAATGTGCCATTCAAATACAAGGTGCTGAGTTAGAGGAAACTGTGTGTGTATGGGCGGAGGGGAGCCCGAGTGTATGGAAATTCTCTGTATGTTTTGTCCAATTTTTCTGTAAGCCTAAAACTGATCTTTTTAAAAAAGCAAAATAAAGACATTCCCAGATAAACAAACACGGAGGAAGTTCATTGCTAACAGATTCATCTTTTAAAAATTACTAAAGGAAGTTCTTGAGGCTGAAAGCAAGTGATCCCAGACAATAATTAGAATTTGCTGAAAAAAACAAAGAGTATTGGTAAAAGTAACTATTTAATTATAAAAGATAAATACATATTTCTTCTCTAAACTGATTTTTAAAATAATTGTATAAAATAATCTGTATATAATTATATTGTTGAACTTACATTATAGATACATATATATTTGACATAACAGCACAAAGGAGGTAAGTTGAAAGCAAAGCTGTACTGGAGTAAGACAATGACACCAGATTGTATCTTGAATCCATGGCAACAAATAAAAAGAACCAAACATCACAAATAAGGTTAATATAGCAAATACTACATATACTTTTCTTTTGTTCTCTCAGTTTCTTTAAAAGACAAAATTATCTAAAGTAATAAGTATATTTATTATAGTGTTTATAACATATATAGATGTAATATGTATAAAAATAATAGTATCAAAGAGGGAAGAGGGAATAGAGCTTTTTAGGACTAACGCTTCTATATCTCACTGGAATTAAGTTAGTATAAATCTGCTTAGTATGATAGCTGGGTGCAGTAGCTCACACTTGTAATCCCAGCACTTTGGGAGGCCAAGGCAGGGAGATCACTGGAGCCCAAGAGTTTGAGACCAGACTGGGCAGCATGGAGAAACCCTGTCTCTACAAAAAATACAAAAATGAGGTGGGTGCGGTGGTGCCTTCATATAATCCCAGCTACTCGGGAGGCTGAGGGAGGAGGATGGATTAAGCCTGGGAGGTCAGAGCTGCAAGTGAGCCGTGATCACACCATTGCACTCCAGCCCGGGCAACAGAGCAATATCCTGTCTCAAAAAAAAAAAAAAAAAAAAATGTATATGATAAATCCTTAGAGTAACCACTTAAAAAAAAATCAAATGAAACATTTAGAAAAATAGTAAAATAGCAAGTGCAAAGCCAACTACATCAAAAATATTAAATGTGAGTGAAGAGCCTGAGAGTTCGAGGCTGCAGTGAGCTGTGACTGTGCCACTGCACTCCAGCCTGGGTGACGGAGCAAGACCCTGTCTCAAAAAAAAAAAAAGAATGAATTAAATAATGCAAACAAAACTAAAAGCATTTGTGCTTCAAGGACACTCAAAAAAGTTAAGAGAACCAACTGAATGGAAGGAAATATTTCCACATCATATATTTGACCTTATATCTAGAATACATAAAGAATACTTAACATCTCAATAATAAAAACACAACCCAACTTAAAAATGGGCAAAGAGGGCTGGGCGCAGTGGCTCACGCCTCTAATTCCAGGACTTTGGGAGGCCGAGGCAGGTGGATCACCTGAGGTCAGGAGTTCAAGACCAGCCTGGCCAACATGGAGAAACCCCGCCTCTACTAAAAATACAAAATTAGCTGGGTGTGGTAGTGTGCACCTGTAATCCCAGCTACTCAGGAGGCTGAGGCAGGAGAATCGCTTGAACCTGGGAGGTGGAGATTGCGGTGAGCCAAGATTGTGCCATTGCACTGCAGCCTGGGCAACAAGAGCAAAACTGTCTCCAAAAAAAAAAAAAAAAAAAAAAGGCAAAGAATTTGAATAGACATTGCTCCAAATAAGATATACAGACAGCCAATAAGCACATGAAAAGGTGCTCAACATAATTAGCTATGATGGAAATGTGAATTAAAACTATAGTGAGAAATAGCTGCATTCACTGGGGTGGGTATAATCAAGAAAATAATAAGTATTGGCAAGGATGTGGAGAAATTAGAATCCTCATCCCTTGTTGCAGGGATCGTAAAATGGTACAGCCACTTTGGAAACCAGTCTGGTTGTTGAAGTTAACCACAGTTACCATATGACCCAGCAATTTAACTCCTAGATATATACCTAAGAGAAACGAACATATGCCCACACAAAAACCTGTATACAGATAATCCTATCAGCATTATTCATAATAACTAAAAAGTAGAAACAACACAAATGTCTATCAACTAATGAATGGATAAAATGTGGTAAATACATACAGTGGAATATTATCTGGCACTAAAAAGGAATGAATGATACATGGAACAACATGGATGAACTTTAAAAAGATTCCAAGTGAAAGAAGCATGTTGTATGATTCAATTTATACGAAATGTCCAGAATAGGCAAACATAGAGATAGAAAATAGATTAGTAGTGGTTGCCTAGGGCTAGGGAGGATAGAATGATTGGGTTGACAGCCAGAAGGGTATGAGGTTTCTTTTGGGAGTAATAAAAATGTGTTAAAATTGATTGTGGTGATAATTGCATAGCTCTATGAACGTACTAAAAACCACTGAATTGTATATTTTATTTTTATTTATTTATTTATTGAGACAGGGTCTCCCTCTGTCATCCAAGCTGGAGTGCAGTGGTGTGATCACAGTTCACTGCAACCTCCACCTCCCTGACCTAAGTGATCCTCCTGCCTCAGCCTCCCAGGTAGCTGGGACTACGGGTGTGTGCCACCACGTCCGGCCACATTTTTGTATTTTTTTGTAGAGATGGGGTTTCTCCATGTTGCCCAGGCTGGTCTCAAACTCTTGGGTTCAAGCAATCTGCCCACCTTAGCCTCCCAAAGTGTTGGGATTACGGGCATGAGCCACTGCACCCGGCTGAATTATACATTTTAAACGGGTGAATTGTACGGTATATGAATTATATCTCAGCAAAGCTGTCACCAAAAAAGCTCATGTATAAATAAAAGAACTTAAAATTCTGAAAATAGTTTTATTATGGAAACAAAATAAGGAGGGTAATTAAGCATGAAATAATTTCCTTCTTGATAAAAGTATATTATTACAAAATTTGAAGTGTTAGTTTATAGCCCTAATCTTTTAAAGAATTTGTGTCTGCTGACATGAACTTTGATCCTTTGCAAAGATGCAACTTTAGTTACAGGAGGGACATATTTAATCTAAATACACATTGTCACAGATAAGACTCAGAGGATAATATATATAAAGCTAACTATACTCATCTGTGTTAAATAGCTATACAAAGCTACTAACTTAAAATACAAAAGGGTTGTTTATGAGACATTTCAAACTATAAGTTTGGAATTCTTGTTCCTTTGTGATACCATTATTCTACTAAATACATATAGTGGTTAGAAGTCCAGTGTACCTCTTACAGAACAGCACATAGGATTAGATATGCCAAGATTAAAATGTTGCACATTTTAGGAAACTCAGAAATAATTCAAAGACGCTTTTATGCTAAACTCAACAAATTTGGTTCCAAAATTTCTTTTTTTATTATGAAAAAGTAAGTATAATGTTTAGACATTAATGTACAGAAAATAATTGTCATATATATTCCTTTATAATTTTCACACCTGTTTAAAGTGTTAATTCTACACATTAAAAAACATACTAATGAGATCCTGTTTGAATAGGAAATTGCTAAATTTTACTTGCAACTTTTTGTAGCTATAATTCTAATACACATTGGGATCTAAAACTATTAGTAAACAGCAACAATAGAGACTACGTATTTTTTAAATTGGGCAAATGAAAGAAGAATATATTGAGATGTAAATTAGGAAGTAGTTATTTGCGTTACAAATATGCAGATTAATTAATAACATACACCCTTTAAATACTAAAGCATTTAAAATAAGTTTAACAAAAAAGGCAACTTACATACTTTTTAAAACCCCATCAGTTGTATAAAGAGAGGCACTACTTTTATCCACGAAAAGCATCAAAATTTTTTAACAGTTCAAAAATAGGGGCCCAAAACAACTGATTTATCAGAAACAAAACAATACAATGGCTATTCACAGTGTAAGAAATTAAATCTATTTTTTAAAGCATGTTTTTCAGTCTCAATTTATAACACACTTTGACTTCCATTTCTGCTTTTCCTTAAATCAATCTGGACTGTGTGGAAGAATGCCATAACATGAAGCTATTAGCAATCTGGGTTAATGTTCTACAAAAAAAATATGCTGCCTATATCCACAGAAAGTAAATGAAGAAAAAAGTTAGCACTGAAGTACAATGCATACTCCTTAGGTTCTTAAACTCTACCAGTCTAACAGAAAGCACCAAGATACAGATGCCAAAGTCAGAAAAAATACAAACCAGCTCAGAATCAATATCATATATCTTATTCAAGGTAAATTTTATGTTAGATTGTTTGTCTGGCATTTGGGAGGCTAAATTAACTTAGGAGGCTAGAAATCCCATCTCTACTTTTTTTTTCTTTTTGAGATGGAGTCTTGCTCTGTTGCCCAGGCTGGAGTGCAGCGGCATGATCTCGGCTCACTGCAAGCTCCGCCTCGCCGCTTCACGCCATTCTCCTGCTTCAGCCTCGGAGTAGCTGGGACTACAGGCGCCCGCCACCATGCCCGGCTAATTTTTTGTATTTTCAGTAGAGACGGGGTTTCACCGTGTTAGCCAAGATGGTCTCGATCTCCTGACCTCGTGATCTGCCTGCCTCAGCCTCCCAAAGTGCTGGGATTACAGGAGTGAGCCACCGCGTCTGGCCTCCATCTCTACTTTTAACAAAGACTTGCGCCGGGCGCAGTGGCTCACGTCTGTAATCCCAGCACTTTGGGAGGCTGGGGTGAGTGGATCATCTGAGGTCAGGAGTTCGAGACCAGCCTGGCCAACATGGCGAAACCCCGTTTCTACTAAAAATACAAAAATTAGCTGTGCTTGGTGGCAGGTGCCTGTAATCCCAGCTACTCTGGAGGCTGAGGCAGGAGAATCACTTGAACCTGGGAGGCGGAGGTTGCAGCGAGCGGAGTTTGCAGTGAGCCAAGATCGCGCCATTGCACTCCAGCCTGGGAGACAAGAGTGAAACTCCATCTCAAAAAAATAAAAAAATAATAATAATAATAAATTCAAGGCACTTGTATCAGTGGGTTTGCAATATCAAGGGCAAAGAACATTTTTTATTTCTTCGAGAAATTCCTTCCACCCAAAACCCATAAATTCTTCTCCTCTCATAGTAGATCTTTATTGTCAAACCTAACAACTGTAAGTTACCTAAGTGGAATTACTTGTAGAATTGTGAATCATTTGTTCACTCTACAAATAAGTGAAGAAATAAACTAAATGCTTTCCACTTAAAGTTGTCTAGTACTATTATTTTAACTGCAGTTAAAACAGAAGCAAATAAACTTATCTGTCATATTCAATATTGTCATTTCCATAATGAAGCTTTCTTTTCCTTTTCAACTGATGCTGGATTAAAAATTCATTATTTAAAACATCCCATTAACAATTTTTCCAGATCAATTTTATTTAAAAAATAAGTTGACAGAAAGAAGCAAAAGCAACTTACTAATATGTCAAACAAAACACAAGTACCAAACCTAATTCAGCGCAGGTAACATAATATAAATCAACAAAAATTCGATTAAATATTTCACACTAGATAAAAAGTAGGGTGTTCTATTTCCCCTTCAAAATATGGAAGCTGACTTTTCAATTACATTGTTTTACATGCTCTAATCACAAGGACTACCATGTGACTATTCACTGTGTGCTTAGGTAACTATGGTTATATTTTCAGAAGGCTTGAAGCAAAATACTAGCGACTCACTATTCAGATGTACAGAGTCGACCTGAGGTACACTGCCTGCAACTATCTTAATATAGTTAAGAAATTATGTATAAAAGTGAAATGAGAACCACTGAAACTAATCTATCAGATATATGACATCACCATCAAACAATTCTTCAGCTCCAAAAGAGCAAAGCATCTGAGAGTTAGTCTAAGAATGCATGTACTTTAACAACACATGTATAACAGAAAATAAAGACAACGGAAAAGCTCCCTTCTAATGTAGTGTACTTTTACGACACATATATAACAGAAAATAAAGACAACGGAGAAATGCTCTCTTCTAATGTAATAATTTAAAGTACTGAAAATGCAATTTTTGCAGCACTTTAACAAGTGAGAATTATGAAAATCTGTTCACTGAACAGGAATATAATGAAAAACTAAACATGTATCCCAACTTATTAAAATGACACATCTATAGGCTACATCTATCCTGAATCTCTCTATAAGGCCAAATTAACTTTTTATAATTTTCTCTTAATAAATGATTAAAAATATGAAAATACTTAAAGGAACATAGCATTTAGACTGTGAAACTGTGTTGTAAATTTTATTATAGTTGTCATTTTTTCTTGACGGTGAACACTGCATCACAGTTTCATAAATAACATTGCTTGTGTTTTATAATATATCTGCATGCAGAGGTATGTTTAACAACATCTGCATGTATCCCCAGAAATTGTTGCTCATTTTAGAACACATATTTTTATTCTGATAATGATTTAACTTTTTTACTTAGTACTTCAGTAGAAAACATGTGAATAGATTGTATGCCCCATATCAGTATTTTAAAAAAAAACCTGAACATTCTTTTAAATGTCCATTTAACAAAATATATGTTAACGGTTATTGTTTTATCATGATTAAATTGGTATCAAATTAATAGGCATAAGTGAAAAAACTAATCACTTACTAGTCATTTAGAAAATGCAGTAACATCATGCATTATGTATTACTAAGAAAGTTCTCACTTAACATAAGCAGTAGATGAGGAGAACAGTATCATGAAAATTCTAAATATATCTTTATGTATATCCTTAAAAATCACTTTCCTTTATATAATTTCCATTTTAATTTAAATGCCACATATCTTCGGCTAACATTTAAATTAGTTTTTATTGTAAAACTTCAGTTGTTATACATCATAAAATACCTTCAGAAACTTTCTTGAAGGTCGGAATTATTCTTTCTATTAAATAATTATATCACATTATTTATTAAATGTTATGTTTGAGAAATGTATCTGACCTTGCACATATTCAAATTCAAGATCAATATTATAATAGAATGAAGATTTTATGGGGAAAATGTTGCAATCAGTAAAAGTGTTAAAGACCATGTAACGGTAAGGAAGACACCTGTCTGGAATATTGCAGAGTGGTAGATATCACATTTAATCAAAGGACAGTAATGCTTGATCTTCTATTTCCCACAGAACTCTGGATCCAGTTAACAGCAGAAGGGGGAAAGAAGCAGCAATATTTCAAATGTCTATACTCTGATCTGCAAAAGACACCGAGTAGGTAGAAGAAAACTGCATTTTACTTCAGGTAGTCTTTGAAATGAAGGCTCTGTTATTTTTCAAGACTGGAAGGATATCACAGTGTTGATTTTATATACAAAGTAGGATCTGTTCCAGTATACTCTAGTGAAATAATTCACATATGGAGAATAGTTAATTTTGACCTCATGACAAAATCGCCCATATTTTGAGTAGGTTAGCTTGTCACCTTCTTCACAAACCATCTATTAAAAGATATAAAACATAATATTAAAAAGCTTATTAAGCTTATAGCAGAAATGCAATCAATATACAAATGAGTATATTTATATGAAAAAACACATTACTGCTAAACATTGTCTATAAAACATCTCACTGTTAGCAAATAGAAGCCTCTTCATAAGTGAGTCACCATGCCCACTATACTCCTGAACTTCTCATTGACACTGAGAAACCAGCACAAAGGTTTCCAATTTTTAAAAGATTTAATCCTAAAATTTAGAAGGCAGTGTTTCCATAATCCATTATCATTGCTCTGAAGACCTTATCATGCACCCTACCAAGGCTGAGAAATGAACATATTATATTCCTAAATATATTCACTCTTCTCGTGTAGAATTATTTAGTAAGCAAGGAAACTTTCGTGACTTAGTGCAGACCTTTACAATTTCACCGAATGATGTTCACTAAGATAGCTTAGTTAGCTTGAAGAAGTTTTTATAAAAAAAATTAAGTAATATTTTAATGGCTATGAAAGATGTCAGATAGCCAACTTTAAAAGGATGGATTAGCTTAAGTCCATGCCAGGCATGACATGAAAGGAGAAGTAAGCTGATCTTCAAAACAGCAGAAAAGTGGGTATCAGAGCAGAATAGAAAGGCTTCAGAGAGCAGATAGCAAGACAGCACCAATTACTGAAACTGTACCCGAGGCTTCATAAAATTCCATTTGTGTCACCAGTAAACCAAAGATCACAGCCACTCAGTACCAACAGAGAAATTCAAAATACATGCACCATAAAACAGAGTAAGTTTATATTACAAGATTAAGGGGTCATGAGGAAAAGATAGGTAGAAATCACAAAAACTAATTTCTTACCTCCAAACTGATCTTGGATAAGACAAAGAGCTATGATTATTTAGGAAAAGACAGAAAAAATCTTGGCTGCAACCTGAATAGTATATCTACTACCACTTACAATGACTTACTAAACTTTTCTTATGATCCCTCACTCCTAGCTTTCTCAGGAGTCAAGAATCCGTTCCAGCTAGCATTAAGTCTCAGATATACACACTGCCTTCATTGGAAGGCCATGGGGGCTGGGGGGGAAGACACATGCACGCGCGTGCACGCGTGTGTCAGTCTTAGGTCTTCTTCTTGTGGAAAACACAGCTTGGTAAAACAGCCGAAATCAATATAGAAATTAAGATACAGCCAAGTCCTAACAACTAACATGGCTTTTAATACATTCGTTTTTGTGGATAATAGGGACTCAATGTACAGGCACTGTGTTAATTTAGCATGCAATTTTTCTAGATATGAATCAAATTACAAGAAATTTCTCAACATAAGAATATAACAAGGTAACCAGTTGCTCTTTAGATTATTATAATAAAATAAAATCATCATTCAAATCAAATTATGCCATCTTTTGTTTATGAATGTTGAAACCTGAATAAGTACAGGCAATGAATAAAGAATTCCAGTATTGGTAACACCATTATTATTTTTTATTATTTTTGCAAAAATGCCCAGATTTTCTTTTGTATGTTGAAAAAATACTCCAAACTACTTTTAAGAAGCTTTCCCCATTATTACATAGCTCAATTATATTCTTAGTTAAGTTCCAAAAATAAAGTTTAAAGATTATAACTTTAAAGTCATTTTTCTAAAAAAAAAAAATATATATATATATATATATAACTTTCCAAATGGTTACTTACGTGGCCATTTGCAATGTCTAATAAATCTTTAACCCTACAGCCTCTCATGGGTCCCACCTCATTGCAGATAGCATCCTCTACAATTAGGTAATTAGCTTTGTAAGATGTCAGTATTTTATAAATATCCTCAGCAGATCGCTTTGAATAGATTTGGTAGATCTGAAAGAATATAATTAAAATAAAACTGAAAGAATATAATTAAAATAAAATTTAAAGGACATTTAAAACTTCAGTAAATTGAAACTATACATCAAGCATCTACTGTGTTCTAAGTACTGAGTATTATATATGAAAAATATATTTATTTTTATAAATAAATGTAAATATTCATCTATATATCAAAACTCATGTTTGGATTATGTGGTGCTTTTTACTATAATTTTTCTGAACTTATTAGATAATAAGCTCTGGATCTTATTAGATAATAAAGCTTTTCAGTCTTTCTGAAATGTTAATATTGGATCAACTCTTGATATCCTTCAAAAAGTAGTAAAACCACAAATATTAGGCCCATAGTATCATATACTATTTGTCCTGAAAATACTGAGATTTGAAATCTAGAATGAATAAGATTCCAATCTATTTGCAGAATATCCAGTAGCTGCCTCCTACCTGTCACCATAGCTGCCTATCTAGTACCTTCAGTTCCCACGTCCACTGACATGCTAGGAATACCCACCTTCAACATTCTGTGGCACACAGAATGCCAATACATCAAGAGGAAGTGTCTCCCTCATTTCACTACACTAAATACGTTTCAGTGGGAATGGTTCTATCCTATCTAGCCTATACCTATTGATAGTTATTCACAATTTTATTTATTTTTAAGTGTTAAGAAACTGAAACATACTATTGGGGCATTAAAAAAAAAAAACCACTTCTATGCAATTGTAACAACATTACTGATAGCCTACAGCACAGTTTCTCAACCTTGGCACTATTCACATTTTAGGCCAGATCATTCTTTGTTGGGACACAAGGGATGATGTTCTCTGCAACGTAGATCAGCATTCCTGGTCTCTACCCACAAGATGCTCGTAGAACCCCTCTTCCTGTTATGACACTGCGACAACCAAAAATGTCTCCAGACACTGCCAAATGTCCCCTCGGGGAACAATTCTCCCAGGTTAAGAATCACTGGCCCAGGGGATTATATAAGGATTAGCCACATATTATGAATTAGAGACTCTGTGTAATTTAAATGATATGGTCGGCCAGGCGCGGTGTCTCATGCCTGTAATCCCAGCACTTTGGGAGACCCAGGCAGGTGGATCACTTGAGATCAGGAGTTTGAGGCCAGCCTGGCCAACATGGCAAAACCCCATCTCTACTAAAAATACAAAAATTAGCTGGGCGCGGTGGCATGCACCAGTAGTCCCAGCTACTCGGGAGTCTGAGGCAGGAGAATTGCTTAAACCTGGGAGATGGAGGTTGCAGTGAGCTGAGATCATGCCACTGCACTCCAGCCTTTACGAAATTCTCTAAAATTGAAAAACAGAATATTGGGAACTTAGGTTCAGTTCATCATTGCTTTCAGATATGAAGTTACCATTTAAATCCATACCATACCAGAGTGAGACTCTATCTCAAAAAAATAAATTAATTATAAATAAATAAACAAATAAATAAATAAATAAATAAATGGCCGGGCATGGTAGCTCACTCCTGTAATCCTAACACTTTGGGAGGCAGGGGTAGGCAGATTGCCTGAGCTCAGGAGTTCAAGACCAGCCTGGGCAACATGATGAAACCCTGTCTCTACTAACATAAAAAATTAGCCAGGCGTGGTGGTGTGCACCTGTAGTCCCCGCTACTCAGGAGGTTGAGGCAGGAGAACTGTTTGAACCTGGGAGGCAGAGGCTGCAGTGAGCTGAGATTGTGCCACTGCGCTCCAGCCTAAGCGAGACTCGTCAACAACAACAACAAAAAAAATTAAAATTAAAAAATAAATAAATGATATGGTCTCATTTATGGAGTTCAGTTTGGATTTTAGCTTAACAACAAATTTACTCAATACCTGCTATGTACTACATACCGTAGAGAAAGACAAAGGTTTCAAAAACCATGGTTACTATTCTCATAGACAAGTTACATAAAACTTAAAACTCTAAAATGTTTAAATTAGAACCTAAATAGAACTCTGACCTAATTACAAGTAATTCTGAAATTCCATATTAGAAAAAGACCAATCAAAGAAAACAAAGTCACAGAGTTTGTTGTTTTAAATCCACAAAAAAATAAAATTCAGGAATATGCTGTCTATATTCTGCCTAAGCAAACTCTATCTTTTGGAGGTGCAGCAAATACTCATCAGAGATGGCTGCTGTCTCTCAAGGAAATCATTCTCAGGTAGATCTCCCCATCTCTGATCTCTCCCCTGCCTGCTTCAATCTGTTCTTTCTGCCATGACCATAATTAACTCTCCAAAGCAGATCTAATCATTCCACTGCCAGGTTTACTAAAAGTCATGTCTCTTAACTGCCTCAAGGATAAGTCTAAATTTTTCAGCATGACATTCCAGGTCTGTCAGAATTTGGCCTCATTTTCTTTCCTAGTTTCAAGACTATACAAATTCCTTGGCTCATGTTACTTTTTCAGCCTGGAATCATATATATTTCTTTTCCAAACAAGTTTCTCATCATGCTTCAAAGCCCAGATCAAGGGACTGCCTTTTATGACAACTTCTTAGACTTTTGTAGGCAGAATTGTTTGATTGTTCCTGCTTTTTTACTCCTCTTTGTACCTTGTGTGTGTCTATGTATATATGTGTATGCATGCAACAACCACTTAATAGTACAGAATAATAACATAATAGCAAACTTTAAAATTTTACTGTGTTTCAGGCATTGTACATTATCTCATTTAATTCTCACAAGTAGGAGGTGAGAACTATTATTCTCAATCTCCAGATTTAGTAACTCGCTTAAGGTCACGAAGCTAATACACAGCAGAGCTAGCATTTGGGTTCAGGTACTCAAATTTCTGAGTCTGCATTCTTAATCTCTATATTACTGTATTTCTTCCTTAACTTAGAATATGCTTAAAAACTCTATGAAATTATCTAAAATTGAAAAACAGAATATTGGGAACTCAGGTTCAGTTGATCATTGCTTTCAGATATGAAGTTACCATTTAAATCCATACCAAACATTCAAAATAAGACATCATCTAAACTATAATTAATTAGATACCATTCTAATGTTATACTGAGTCAATAACTGCCCATTTATTAAAAAATAAATTAGTGTTTTATAAGCAATAATAGAACTTTAGCTGAGAAAGACAAAATGTAGTACCAAGACATTAATTGACAGCCTTCTTTTAAAAATTTGATTGAGGGCTGGGCACGGTGGCTCACGCCTGTATTCCCAGCACTTTGGGAAGCCGAGGCAGGTGGATCACCTGAGGTCAGGAGTTTGCCACCAGCCTGATCAACATGGTGAAACCCTGTCTCTACTAAAAAATACAAAAATTAACTGGTCATGGTGGCCGGTGCCTGTAATCCCAGCTACTCGGGAGACTGAGGCAGAAGAATCACTTGAACCCGGGAGGTGGAGGTTGCAGTGAGCCAAGATCGCACCATTGCACTCCAGCCTGGGTGACAGAGCAAGACTCTGTCTCAAAAAAATAAATAAATAAAATAAAAATTTGATTGAGAACAATATTTTAAAAAGAACGTTAGCCGGCTGTGGTGGCAGGTGCCTGTAATTCCAGCTACTCAGGAGGCAGAGGCAGGAGAATCGCCTGAACCCAGGAAGCGGAGGTTGCAGTGAGCCGAGATTGCGCCACTGTACTCCAGCCTGGGTGAATTAAAAAAATGTTAGCCGGCTGTGGTGGTGAGTGCCTATAATCCTAGCTACTCAGAAGGCTGAGGCAGGAGAATCGCTTGGAGGCAGGAGAATCGCTTGAACCCAGGAAGCGGAGGTTGCAGTGAGCTGAGATTGCACAACTGTATTCCAGCCTGGGTAAAATATTACACATTAGGTCCCTTGATACTTTGTGGAAAATTAAGTATTTTTCCTAGAAACATATCAGTATTATTCATAAAACAAAGAACTTAGTATTTTAATTTTGGGTCTCCTCTTGGCTAACTGTATTATTAATTATAAAGGTTTTTTAAAATGGAAGTTAATTAACTCTTCTAAAATTGTTTGGACTTTCCTAGCTACCTAGAAGCATATGTATACTGCAGACTATGCTAAAATACAAAGTGCTGGAAAAGAGATCCAAATGTAGAATTTAAAATGTCTTACATTTTCATTTCTCTTGAGAAGATCATCATCATTGTAAAGAGGCAAACTTGTCACCATCCATCCAGTGCATAATTTAATCGCACCCATTAACTGTGGACTCCCTGCAAACACAGCTGCAACTGGAGCTTGCCTTCTGCAAAGAACCATAAAGATTTGCACACTGAAAAGGCAAGTATACTATTTAGATCACTGATCTATATCAACTCTGAAATACCAGACAACTTACAATGTTTACACATTTAAGTTTCAATGCCAGTTTTCATTTCATTTCATTTATGGATTCATTCAAAAAAATTGGGCACCTAACTATGCAGCAGACACTTGTGCTGAAGACACAGAAACTTTTCTAAAAAGAGGGAGCAGGGGGAAGACAATAAGAAGTAAACATATATATTGGGTGGTAATAATATGATTAAAAATAATGCAGAGTAAGGGGATAGTAACAAGAATATATTATTTTAGATAAGGTGGCTAGTTCAGTGATGATACTGTGAATTCTCAACTCCATCTTTTGCAAATTAACCACCTACAACCCAACTTCTTCCAAATCCACCTCTCCTCCTGCTCCTTCACTGTCTTTACCCATGTGTCTGTCTCCAGGCAGAACATATAGGACTTCTCCACTCTGAATCATTATCCCAAGTCCCAGACAGACGCTACTTGCAAAGTGGAAAACCTACAAGTAGGTCCCAAAGCGCTATTGTAATACATTCACTTATTTATTCACTGTCTAAATTTAACATTAAGCACCCACCTCTATGCGCTAGGGATAGTGCCCGGCTATTGAAATAAAGAGATGGCATATATGGCCACTGTCCTCAATAGTGAGGAAACAGATATAAAACATAGTAATTGTACCCAGTAACATAAATATTCAATAGGTAATTGTTTGGGCCTTTGCTGTCTTTGAAAATACTGTGGTAAATCATACAGAGATGTAACTTCCTCTTTTGTTAATGATAACACAAGGCAGTGTTCAACCATAGAAAACAGAATTTACAAAAAGTATTAATGGGTAATAGTTAAGGGTGATCTAAAGAAAACTATTTGTATAAAATAGAAGATATGTTATAGTAACAAGACAGTATAATAAAATCTATTCTTGTTCCTATATACCTATTCTATAAACCAATTTTAAATTTCTAGAAACACTTTTTGTCTTTTTTTCCCATATTTTTCTGGTCTTTTTTGATAGTATTTCATCACTTTTTCATGTTTTCTTATCTTCTTTTATGTCTTTAATAAATTTCAATGTAGTTATTTCATAGTCTCCATCCATGGAATAGACTGGTTACAAAAATGGCCACAGTAATTCCTCTCCCTATGGTCATGGTCTTGGAGGGAATGCTAGTATTAATCATGTGACTTGCTTTGGCCAATAGGACAATAGTAAGCACCGTGTAAGCAGTGACTTAAAACATGCTTGACATTGAGAATTGCCCTCTCTTGCTGCTCTTGGGAATTCTACAACTACCACCTTGTAAACAAGCCCAAGTTAACCTGCTAGATGATGAGAGACAGAGGGCCAAGTAAATTTGATCCCCTCAGCTGACACATAGCCAACCCTAGACTATCCAGTCCCAGAGGAGCTGGCCCAGACCAAAACAATCCTCCCCAGCACCCTAACCCTGCTAATTCTCAAGATGGTGTGGAATAACAAATATTTATTGTTTGTAAGCCACTAAGTTTTGTGGCATTCTGTTATGTAGCAAACGCTAAATGACATAAATTTTATTATCAGAAATAGCTAGAGGTCTAATTCTGCTGTTTATCACACGCTGCGTTGAACTGTTTATGTGTTTTATAATTTCAGAGCTTACCTTTATGAAACTTTACTTATGGAATCCTGTATAACATGGGTTGAGGATTTGTCACCCATTCCAGACCAACCCCAAACCACTTTTAATGTTAATTTCTTAATTTGGGATTTCTTAGATTAGACAAGCGTAATTTCAAATTACATTAGCCAAGTATAATTTCAAACTATAAAACCACATGAATTCAGATCCATTGCTATAAATTGAGAGGGGAGAATTTTTTTGACCAAGAGATGAATGCAAGAGAGATCTGCTTTCTCATCTTCTTTCTCTACCCCTTGGTATCTTGCTACTCCATCCTTTCACTGACTAGGTATTTTGCTCTTCTATCCTTTCACTGCCAGTGTAGCCTTTTGAGGTTCCCTGAGTTACACATGAGTGTTGGGGGGTTCTCAATTCCAATTCCCTGCTTCCATAGGCCTAAGACCACATCTCCTGTCCTGTGTGGGCATTAAAATCTAAAACCCCTGGTTATCAAAACTAATAATCCACTGACAATTCACCTCCAACACAGGGCAAAATAAGCATCCTCTTGAGTATCTAAATAAAAGGATATCTCTTCTTTTTTATCCCATATTTCTAAGTGTTTGACAATGGCAGTTTCAAATCTTATACCGACCAATGCTATATTTTCAAGCCCATGGAGATGAGCGGAAAATTAGAATCACTAAGTCCAACCAAAATCTAAATATCCCTAAAACTCCTGAGTTTTATGAAAAAATTTGGAGAAGTATTAATTTATTATTTCCTGTGAATTCATTAGATAGCATGCAGTGATTAATTAATAGCTTAATAATAGTCTTGGGCACTTCAATCCTTACTTTATCCAGGTCATAAGTTCCACCGTATCTGGGTCATAGAATTCCTGTAGTTCCATTAATTCTGTCATTAATCTGGGAAAAAACTAAAATGCAAAAAAAAAAAAAAAAAAACCCCAAAAGATGTATGTCAGTAATTAGAAAGTTTAAAACTGTTCCACAGTATTTCAAAAGACTAACAGACTAACTTAAGGCAAATGATATTACAACACCGTTCGCATGGAAAAAATGTCATGATGGATCTCTTTGCTTTCCTTCAATGGCCTGCTTATTTTTCTCAATCCAAATCATCTATTTTATGGTTAATTCACTGCTTTGACTCAATAAATAATTTTATCATTACCAAACAATAATAAATTGATCATCTTTCAGGCACATACATACTAAATAAATAAATAAATTTTCAGGTCCAATAATTTGCAGAATTTATATCATTTCATAGATGATAAAGTTTTGGAGTTACCAAAACGTGTTTTAATATTAATTCCTATTTACTCAGCAATTTCCTTTGCCAATTATAAACTGAATTAACACTAGCATTAGACTGCAGAAAATGGCATCAGGTGGCATTCTAGAAATGTTTTAGCTCTTCTGCAATGTTCCTAATAACAAAAAAAATTAAGCATTACTAAGAATGTTACATTTTATTTTGTTAGGATAGTGTCTCAACATGTTTCCTACCCACACATATAAATTTATCACTACCTTTGTAGATAATAGTACATT
Source organism: Gorilla gorilla gorilla (assembly GCF_029281585.2). Taxonomy (NCBI): domain Eukaryota; kingdom Metazoa; phylum Chordata; class Mammalia; order Primates; family Hominidae; genus Gorilla; species Gorilla gorilla. The sequence goes on along the minus strand of NC_073231.2, from coordinate 100,626,467 downwards.
TTATTAATATAAAAATCTAATTTTTTTACCTCTTTCCATAAGCTAAGACCTATTATAGTAGGCACGGCCATGCTCAGAATAAGAGCCTAAAATATTAAAGCAAAAAGGATTACAGATAAATACATTTCAGAATACACGTTAAAGGTAATAGACACTGATTCTATAGCCAATCATATATCTCTATAGTTATACAAATTTCAAAAAAAATGAAGTCAACATAGAACCTAGTTCACAGAATGAGATGGGTGAAAACTAATGACTTTCAAAGACATTAAGCTGGAAGTAAAGTGAGACATAAACATTTACTATAAAAATTTACGGCAGAACATTAAAAAGGTAATGCTCATAATATTTCAAATGGCAAGTGGATATTTGAAAAATTTGCCAGAAATTTATGTTATACAGATCTTACAAAGGATAGTACACTACTACATGAAAAGCTAACAACAAAAAAAACAATGAATTAACACAAGAAAAATAGCTAATATACATCAGTATACTAGTCTGTTAAAATAAGAATACATAAACTCTCCTTGAAATAAGACTGGCAAAATACAACATAAGTATTATTAAAGATAATGTATCATCATCCTGCTATAATAAAACCTGCTCTGCCTACTGTCCCATGTCTTTTAGTGACCCTGTGATCCAGTCATACCAACCAGAAACCCAGGAAACATCTAAGATATCTCCCTCTTCCTCATTTCCCCATACTTAATAAGCAGTGAGGCTTACTGATCTTCTAACTACTTTTTTCATTCCAATCTGGCATACTATTAATCAAATGGGCTTTTGAGTCAGAAAAACCTGGGCGTGGCTGGGTGCAGTAGCTCACACCTATAATTCCAGAACTTGGGGGCCAAGGTGGGAGGATTGCTTGAGTCCAGGAGTTTGAGACCAGCCTGGGCAACATAGTGAGACCCTGTCTATACAAAAAAAAAAGTTTTAATTAGCTGGGCATGGTGGCGTGTGCCTGAAGTCCCAGCTACTCAGGAGGATGAGGCAGGAGGATTGCTTAAGCCCAGGAGTTTAAGGCTAAAGTGAACTATGACTGTGCCACTGCACTCCAGCCTGGGAGACACCGTGAGACTCTGTCTCAAAAAGAAAAAAAAAAAAAAGAGAAAAGAAAATCCTGGGTGTGAATCATGATTTCCATACTTAAACTTGGTAATCTCAAGTAAGTTATTTAAACAATTAAAGCCTTGGTTTTTTTTTTTTTTTATCTATAAAACAGAGAAAATCTAGGATTAAATAGCATGTGAAATGCTTCAAACAGTACCTGACATAGTGAACATTCAATAAATTGAAGCTTCAATTACTTCTAGCCACTCTGGCCTCCTCTGTGACTGAAGTCTGTTGCCTGTAGGACTATCCTTCACAGAAATGTAAGAGTGAGCAAATAGAAAATGTAAGTCTGACTCTCTCACTTTGCATGAGGCATACACATCCCAATTCCTTCCCACTGCTGACAGCATGAGAGCCAGCTCCGCAGCATGACACCCAGGGACCCCATGTCCTCACCTTCCTCCACTTCTCCAGCCTCATTTCTTGACAACCCCTACCTACCTCACACTTTATGTGCCAAGAAAACTAAATATATTGTGCTTTTTTCCCAGCCCCTTTGATTACATCATGTTCTTTGCCTACTTCTGTGTCTATTCCTTCTACCATGAATACCCTTTCTTTCCCCTTCATTTGCCTAATAACTAAATATATTTCCAGTCTCAGATTGGAAAGCCTTATTTGAGTCCCTAAAAGAAAAAAAAAAGAAAGAAAAAGAAAAACAGAATTAAGTAGCCCTTCCCTATGTTCTAATAGCACCCTATGAAAACTTCTTTTTGTTTTTTAGGAGGCAAGACAGGGAGAGAAGGAAGAGCTGGCAGGTTGAAGAAAGTGGAAGCGGAGGGAGCAGAGGACAGAGGGCTGAATTCTTATTATCTGTTTTTACACCCAGAGATTATAATCCACTTGATGAAATTAAGTGTGCTATAATTATCTTTGTATCCCAAGCACATAGCAGGCAGAATGTAACGTTCCATTCACATAGAAAATATACCATAGTTCTAAATCAAACCAAGAAAGATATCATAAAAATTAATTCTTGATGACCTCTCACATTACTGATTCACATACATTTTTATCTTTTATTTTTTAAGTTGTATGCATTAAAATGCATTACTTTGATAATCAGAATTTTTTTTTTTTTTTGAGACAAAGTCTTGCTCTGTTGCCCAGGCTGGAGTGCAGTGGTGCGATTTTGGCTCACTGCAACCTCTGCCTCCTGGGTTCAAGCAATTCTCAATTCTCAGCCTCTCGAGTAGCAGGGACTACAGGCATGCGCCACCATGCCCAGCTAATTTTTTTTTTGTATTTTAAGTAGAGACAGGGTTTTACCATGTTGGCCAGGCTGGTCTCGAACTCCTGGCCTCAAGTGATCCACCCACTTCAGCCTCCCAAAGTGCTTGGATTACAAGCGTGAGCCACCGCATCCAGCCCAGAAATTATTTTTAAAAATGTTTTGCACAGGATCTGTTTTTCTACCTGTAAGTCATCATGTAATTTACTCATGCTATTTCAATTGTATTCAATGTAGTTTCCATTTATTAGCATTTGATTTTATATAATTAGAAGAGAAACAATGCAAAATAATGACTCACCAACAATATTGGGTGTACAGTTCTTAATCGAAGCCACTTGAAAAGTGTCATCCAAAGTTCGGGAGAACATACACCAAATGCTGCTAACATGCACACATAAGGAATCCAGATGTACTTCAAGCTAGAAAACACAAATGGAGTCATACATGAGACATCCTGTGAACATCATTATTATCTAATTTTTGTTCTCTGAGCTCTTTCCTGCTACTCATGAAAATACCAAAATGTTAAGGGACAGTGAAAAAGCTTAGACTCTAATTTTCAGCAACAGATTGTTATCCAGTTTTTTAAAAGTCAAGCAGACATGTGGGCTAGCAAATTAGGATAAAATAAAAGCATTAATACTGATGAGGATGCAGGAAAATTGTATTCTTGGAGAGAATATAAGCTATGAGAGCTTTTTCAGAAGGCAATTTGGTGGACTGGGAGTGGTGGCTTATGCCTGTAGCCTGGGCAACACAGTGAAACCCTGTCTCTACCAAAACTACAAAAATTAGCCAGGCATGGTGACACATGCCTGTGCTCCCAGCTAATTGGGCGGCTGAGGCAGGAGGATCACCTAAGCCTGGGAGGCACAGGTTGCAGTGAGCTGAGATCGCACCACTGTACTCCAGCCTGGGTAAAAAGCGAGACTCTGTCTTAAAAAAACAAAACAAAACAAAAAACTCTAAGATAGGCAATGCCATTTCTAGTAATGTAGCCTAAAAATATATTAGCATAAGATAGCATAAGAGTATAAAGATAGACATACAAGGGTTTTTGTTTTTTTTTTTTTTTGAAGCGGAGTCTCACTGTCGCCCAGGCTAGAGTACAGTGGTTGTGATCTTGGCTCACTGCAACCCCCGCCTTCTGGGTTCAAGTGATTCTCCTGCCTCAGCCTCCCAAGTAGCTGGAATTACAGGCACATGCCACCACGCCCAGCTAATTTCTGCATTTTTAGTAGAGACCAGGTTTCACCGTGTTGGCCAGGCTGGTCTCAAATTCCTGACCTCAAGTGATCCACCCGCCTTGGCCTCCCAAAGTGCTGGGATTACAGGCATGAGCCACCACACCTGGCCACACACAAGAGTTTTAACTATAGCATTTTGTTTTACTAGCAAGAAAATTGGAAAAACAATAACAACAACAAAAAAAACTTCTGTTCTTCAATAGGTATTGATTAAATAAATTATTATAAAAAACAAAAAAGCAAAATGCAAAACTTCATGTGCAATGTTAACCTAATTTTTGCTTTTTTTTTTTTTTAATGTAGATATATGGCACAAGCAAAAATAACACCTGGGGCTTGGCGCAGTGGCTCACACCTGTAATCCCAGGACTTTGGGAGGCTGAGATGGGCAGATCACTTGAGGTCAGCAGTTTGAGACCATCCTGGCCAACATGGTGAAACCTCGTCTCTACTAAAAATACAAAAATCTGGCCATGTGCGGTGGCTCTCGCCTGTAATCCCAGCAAATTAAGAGGCCGAGGTGGTGGATCACCTGAGGTCAGGAGTTTCAGACCAGCCTGGGCAACACGGTGAAACCCCGTCTCTACTAAAAATACAAAAAATTAGCCGGGCATGTTGGTGGGAGTAGCCTGTAGTCCCAGCTACTCCGGAGGCTGAGGCAGGAGAATGGCGTGAACCCGGGAGGCGGAGCTTGCAGTGAGCCAAGATTGTGCCACTGCACTCCAGCTTAGGCAACACAGGGAGACTCCATCTCAAAAAAAAAAGAAAAAAAAAAAAAAAAGAAAGATTTAAAAATTGAACTCTTAAATTAAAAAGATTAAAAATCCAGGTGTACAGAAAAAATTAACTTGTATCATTAGAAGAAAATACATTATGTTGTAGATTTTAAAGAAAACAAAAGGAGCCCATCTCCGTAGGAGATGCTAACTGCTAAAAATGGAAGAGGAAAAGTTTAGAAAAATTAATAGCTATCAGTGCTTATCAAGAAAAAAATAACATTTCAAGGGATAACTTTTGTAATAAATACTAAGGAGAACAACCAGACCCTTCTATGATATATTCCCTGGTGTCAAACTCGGAAGAGACTGGAAGAATCTGGGCCTAGAGTATAAATGTTAACCTCTGTGGTTTTATAAAACAGCAAAGCCATGGAATGGAGAAAATAAAGAAATATCCCTGGGTACAGTGGCACATGCCTGTCATCCCAACACTTTGGGAGGCCAAGACAGTAGGATCATTTGAAGCCAGATGTTCACGACTAGCCTGGGCAACACAATTAGACCATGTCTCTACAAAAGAATTTCTTTTTTTAATTTTTAAAAATTAAGAGGCTGGGTGCAGTGGCTCACACCTGTAATCCCAGCACTTTGGGAGGCTGAGGCGGGTGGAACACCTGAGGTCAGGAGTTCAAGACCAGCCTGGCCAACATGGTGAAACCCCATCTCTGATAAAAATACAAAATTTAGCCAGGCGTGGTGGCACATGCCTGTAATCCCAGCTACTCTGGAGGCTGAGGCAGGAGAATAGCTTGAACCTGGGAGGTGGAGGTTACAGTGAGTCGAGATGGCGCCACTGTACTCCAGCCTCGGCAAGAGAACAGGACCCTGTCTCAAAAAAAAAAAAAAAAAAAAGGAAAGCTCTGCTCTTGTTTGCAGCTGATCTAGGGGCACAATGGTTTTGGCACACACAAAAAAATTGGAATACATGCATAGTTTTTTCACAATATGCATTTTTCACGAACTTTTTGAAGACCCCTTGTATCCACAGTGAAATATTTTTTAGCCTTGAAAAAGAAGAAAATCCTGTCATCTTACAACATAGATGAAATTTGATGACGTGACATTAAGTGAAATAAGCCAGTCACAAAAAGATAAACACTATAGGATTCCACTTACATGAGGTATCTAAAGTAAACAAATTCATAGAAATGGAAAATAAAGGCTGGGCGCGGTGGCTCATGGCTGTAATCCCAGCACTTTGGGGGGCCGAGGCGGGCAGATCACCTGAGGTTGGGAGTTTGAGTCCAGCCTGACCAACATGGAGAAACCCCATCTTTACTAAAAATACAAAATTAGCTGGGCATGGTGGTGCATGCCTGTAATCCCAGCTACTGAGGAGGCTGAGGCAGGAGAATCGCTTGAATCCAGGAGGTGGAGGTTGCGGTGAGCCAAGATCACAGCATTGCACTCTAGCCTGGGCAACAAGGTGAAACTCCGTCTCAAGAAAAAAAAAAAAGAAAGAAGTGGAAAGTCAAATGGTGATTATTAGAGGTTGAGGGTAGGGAAAAAAACAAGAGTTGTTCATTGATATACAGTTTTAGATTTACAAGATGAAAATGTTCTGCAGATCTGTTGTACAACAATGTGTGAATATACTAAACACTGCTGAATTGTATACTTAAAAAACATTAAGATGGTAGATTTTATGTTATGTACTTTTTTTATCATAATTTTAAAAAAACTTAAATGTAGCTGGGCACAGGGGCTCATGCCTATAATCCCAACACTTTGGGAGGTTGAGGTGGGAGGATGGCTTGAGCCCAGGAGTTCAAGACCAGCCTGGGCAACATGGTGAGACCTCATCTCTACAAAAACTTTAAAAAATATTAGCCAGGCATGGTGACACCAGTCTGTGGTCCCAGCTAGTTGGAAGGATATCATGGGAGCATTGCTTGAGCCTGGGAGTTCGAGAGCACAGTGAGCTGTGATGGCACTGGAGTGACCGCACTCCAGTCTGGGTGGCAGAATGAGACCCTGTCTTTTTTTTTTTTTTTTTAACTAAAGACACAGCCTCACTCAGTCACCCAGACTGGAGTGCAGTGGCGTGATCATGGCTCACTGTGGCCTAGAACTCCCAGGCTGAAGCAATCCATCCACCTCAGCCTCCATAGTGGCTGGGACCACAGACGCATGCCACGGCTTTTTTTTTTTTTTTTTTGTAGAGATGGGGTCTCGCCATGTTGCCCAAGTTGGTTTCAAACTCTTGGGCTCAAGTGATCATCTGCCTCCGTCTCCCAAATTGCTGGGATTATAGGCATAAGCCACCACACCCAGCCTGTCTCTCAAAAACACAAAAACAAGGCCAGGCGCAGTGGCTCATGCCTGTAATCCTAGCACTTTGGGAGGCTGAGTCAGGCGGATCACCTGAGGTCAAGAGTTCAAGACCAGCCTGACCAGCATGAAGAAACCCCATCTCTACTCAAAATACAAAATCAGCCAGGCGTGGTGGCGCATGCCTGTAATCCCAGCTACTTGGGAGGCTGAGGCAGGAGAATCGCTTGAACTGGGAGGCAGAGGTTGCAGTGAGCCGAGATCACGCCACTACACTCCAGCCTGGGCGACAAAGACTCTGTCTCAAAAAACAAAAACAAAAAACAAAAACTTAAGTATAATAATCTTCAATTCTATTAAACATTTAGTTTGTACACAAGTAACCTAATTGAAGAATTTAAAGCTCCAAACTTCTAAAGATGGTAACATTTTCTTCTTTCATCTATTAAAGAAAGATAAGATGCTCCTATATGAATTACAACTTAAGAATAATTAACTTTAATATGCAAAGGATTTCATATATTGCCTTTTTTTTTTTTTTTTTTTGATACGGAGTCTCACCCTGTTGCCCAGGTTGGAGTGCAGTGGCATGATCTTGGCTCACTGCAATCTCTGCCTCCCGGGTTCAAGCGATTCTCCTGCCTTAGCCTCCCAAGTAGCTGGGATTACAGGTGCCTGCCACCACACCCAGCTAATTTTTTTGTATTTTTAATAAAGACGGGGTTTCACCATGTTGGCCAGGCTGGTTTCAAACTCCTGACCTCAAGTGATTCGCTCGCCTCAGGCCCCCAAAATCCTAGGATTACAGGCATGAGCCACCATGCCTGGCCTCATATATTGCCTTTTATGAAATTTATTCCCATGCATCTTACTTATTGTGCAGTAAAGGATTAACCTTGCCTAAAAAGAGAGTTGGCCTTTGCCCTCAACTCCTAGGAGGTAACCTCTTGCCTGATAAGAGCATCTTCATTTGCCTGGGTCCTTTGGGTCGTGCATAAGAGTCTATGCTAACAGTGTGATTTATGGTGGGAGCCTTGGAGCATGTGGTGTCAGTTCAACCTGTGAAGGGCTGAAGGCTAAGGTCAGCCACACAGGTGGTCAACCACATATATATGACTGAGCCCCAATACAAACCCTAAACACAAAGCATGGGTGAGCTTCCCTGATTGACAGTACTCCGTGTGTACTGTCACACATCGTTTCTGAGAGGAAAACAGGTGCTGTCTGCACGATTCCACTGGGAGGGAACAAATAGTAGTTCTGTGCTTTGGTGTCTCCTGGACTTTGTCCTATGGGTCTCTTTCCTCCGCTGATTTTAATCTGTGTCTTTTCACTGTAACCAACTGTAACTTGAGTATGACTTTCCTAAGTTCTGTGAGTCCTTGTTAGTTATCAAGCCTGAGGGTAGTTTGTGGGACTCCCAAACTTGCAGTTGGTGACAGAAGTAAGGATGGTCTTAGGAATTTCTGACCATTGCATTCTGACCAAGCACACATTCCTAGACTGTGTGCTTCTAAGGAAGGGGGATCCTATCATGTATATAGCTATATCTCCCACTATTGCTAAAAGAGCATGAAAAAACTAAAAACTTGTGCTGAATGAATACATTTTAATAAAGTTTATTAACAAGATGGCATGATTTTCTATAGAAGCAGGAACAAGGGAAGTTTAAAAACTAAAGACTTAAAAATAAATAGTGCAAGATATGTTTCAAGGATTCAAACTCCCTAAAAAATTATTACATAACTTATCTAAATATTAACATGTGAATACCTATTTTGCCTTAACAAATTTAAGGTATACAGAACACTAAAATGATCAAGCAAGTGAAATATAAAAATTCTACCTTATTGAACATTAAATGGGGCCCTATATATATATTTTGTAAATGTCATTTGCCATTGAAAGACAATAAAAGAAATAAGGTAAGGAAAGGATAAAAGGGAAAACTCCAAAGTCCTCAACAAAGCCTGCCACATGCTCCCTGTGCTTCAGCCAGACTGAGCTCCTTTTCCTCCCGCCAACAATGTGCCATGATCCTTCCTGCCCAGGCCTGGGCATATGCCATTCCCTCTACCTGCAGTACTCTTGCCTCTTTGGTTCACCTAGTCCACTCCTACTCACCCTTCAGGTCTCAGGCACTTTTTCCTTAGAGAACTTTTCTGATCTCTTTAAGTCAAATTCTGTTTTATATGTTCTTATAGCACCATGTACATCTCCTTCATTTACCAAAGTTGTAATTTTATTTTTGTATGATTGACATCTGTCACCTCCATTAGGCCATAAGTTAAATAAGGTTAGAGACTGTCTGTTCCACTATTGCTTATTGAGGTACCTTTAGCACCTAGCACAATGCCTAGAACTTGGAATATGTTCAATAGTTTTTTAACAAATGAATGAATAAGTAAATGTCAGTTCATTATAATATAAACACCTTTGTAAACTCCAGATAAATTAAGAAAGTTTATAGGTTTTGAGTTTTTATGAAGTTTTATGAATGCATTCTTGGATGTATCTACTTATTACCATTAAAAAAGACAATCTTTGCTGGGTGCGGTGGCTCACGCCTGTAATCCCAACACTTTGGGAGGCCAAGGCGGGCAGATCACGAGGTGAGGAGTTCAAGACCAGCCTGACCAATGTGGTGAAACCCTGTCTCTACTAAAAATACAAAAAAATTAGCCAGGTGCGGTGGTGCGCACCTGTAATCCTGGCTACTTAGGAGGCTGAGACAGGAGAATTGCTTGAACCTGGGAGGCGGAGGTTGCAGTGAGCTGAGATTGCACCACTGCACTCCAGCCTGGGTGACAGAGCGAGATTCTAAAAAAAAAAAAAAGACAATCTTTGTGGGTTTTCTGACTTTTTTTTTTTTGACAGGGTCTTGCTCTGTCGCTCAGGCTAGAGTGCGGTGGCACAATCTCGGCTCATTGCAACTTCTACCTCCCAGGTTCGAGAGATCCTGCCACCTCAGCCTCCCCAGTAGCTACCACACCCAGCTAATTTTTGTATTTTTAGTAGAGATGGAGTCTCACCATGTTGGTCACACTGTCTCAAACTCCTGAACTCAGGTGAGCCACCCGCCTTGGCCTCCCAAAGTGCTGGGATTACAGGCGTGAGTCACCGCACTCAGCCAACAATCTTTGTTAAAACAAAGGGATCAAATAAAGTACACTTACCCTTCTATAACCATTGCAAGAGAACCCAATAAAATAGTGTGAATTACATGATAAATTATTTCTGGTCTTTCTCCAATTCGTCCATCTTCAAGAGTAACAGTTTCCTTCAGGGACTTACCACTACAAAAAGAAAATGTATTTTTTAATACTTTGAAAATATATTTGTAAAAAACCAAAGATACATTGTTTATCATCTTTGAAGGACATACCTAAAATTTTATATTTCGTCATAACAAAAAATATAGGTGATCTTTTAAAATTTGAAAGTATATTCTGCTAGTTAAATACCTAACATATGTCTCTGAGTTTCTGCGAATGGCTTTTAGAACCTGAAGACAACAAACTCTATGAAGACTAAACATGAATTTTCAGCAAAATAAAAAAGGGTTAGGGGCAGTGACTTATGCCTGTAATCCCAGAACTTTGGGAGGCCAAGGTGGGCGGATCACTTGAGGTCAAGAGTTCGAGACCAGCCTGGCCAACATGATGAAACCCCATCTCTACTAAAATATAAAAATTAGCCGGGCATGGTGGCACATGCCTGTAATCTCAGCTACTCCGGAGGTTGAGGCAAGAGAATCGCTTGAACCTGGGAGGTAGAGGTTGCAGTGAGCTAAGATCACGCCACTGCACTCCAGCCTGAGTGACAGAGTAAGACTCTGTCTCAAGGAAAAAAAAAAAAAGAAAAGAATAATAAAGATTTGTAGGTTCTTCTTCCAAGATCAATTATGAATCAATTAGCAATTGCTAAATTAATATAGTTAAATCATAATTTGAATAACTAAATTCTTAAAATGAAGAAATTATACACAACCATGTTTCAAACATGATAAAAACATCAAAGGTTAGTCAAACTTTATAGCTTTTTTTTTTCTTTTTCTTTAAGAGACGGGGGTCTCACTATGTTGCCCAGGCTGGTCTTCAACTCCTGGCCTCAAGCAATCCTCCTGCGTCAGCCTCTCAAATTGTTGGAATTACAGGCATAAGCCACTGCACCTGGCCTCAAACTTTATAATTTAAAATTACTTATACTGCTAACTTCATTTAAGTTAAATAGAAGAAATTATTCTTACGTTAAGTAAAAATTTGTATAAATTAGTAAATCAGTCTGTAAAAGTTTAACTGATTATTTAAATATCAGTTATATATTAAGTCTTTAACTATATTAAATCTGGACATTACCTATTTAGATATATAAAACTAAGTTTAGGGCTGAGCATGGTGGCTCACACCTGTAATCCCAGCACTTTGGGAGGCCAAGACGGGTGGATCACCTGAGGTCGGGAGTTTGAGACCAACCTGACCAACATGGAGAAACCCCGTCTCTACTAAAAATACAAAATTAGCTGGGCGTGGCAGCGCATGCCTGTAATCCCAGCTACTCGGGAGGCTGAGGTAGGAGAATCGCTTGAACCCAGGAGGTGGAGGTTGTGGTGAGCCGAGATCGTGCCATTGCACTCCAGCCTGGGGAACAAGAGCAAGACTCCGTCCCAAAAAAAAAAAACAAAAAACTAAGTTTAAATTTTTCTGGTCAATACAACTTTTTTTTTTTTTTTTGAGAGGGAGTCTCACTCTGTCGCCCAGGCTGGAGTGCAGTGGTGCAATCTCGGCTCACAACCTCTGCCTCCCGGGTTCAAGCGATTCTCCTGCCTCAGCCTCCCGAGTAGCTGGGATTACAGGCGCGCGCCATCACGCCCGGCTAATTTATGTACTTTTAGTAGAGATAGGGTTTCACCATATTGGCCTGGCTGGTCTCAAACTCCCAACCTTGCGATCTGCCTGCTTCGGCCTCCCAAAGTGCTGGGATTATAGGCATGAGCCACCGCACCTGGCCAACACATCTTATAATGATATTTTCCATGTCAATGAAAAGACAATGGAATTAGAAGCTCTAAAACAAATACAGAAATATTGGAAGAACATTAAAAATAAGTATTTTATATATTTCCATAATTTATGTTAGTAATATGATTGATTCTCATAGTTACTTACTTAATCCTCCTAAAAATAACTTGCAACATAGAAAGAAAACAAATAATTAACACTAGAATGTAGAAAGGTAATAAAGAAGACTGTGTCAATCGCAGAAAAAAATCTTGAGATGGTGCCTGCAGGGATTCTTGACAGAGGAGCCAATTCATTGTAAAATTCCTATAGAAGACAAAAAGCATGATATTAAATTCATAGACGTTTTAAACTGAACACAGAAGTATTTTTTTAATATCAGCAAAAAGTAAGAAAAAACACATTTCCTAAACCCGTTTACTTATATTAGCAAGGTACTATCCTTTATAAATGAAGATAATAGTATCATATTAGTAAACAAAGCATGTGCTCTCACTAAAACTGCTCTAATAAACGTAAAACTGCTGCTTTTTATTACCAAGTAACGTGACCATCTCTAAAGCCCAATATAGCTTTTAGGGAATTTTGGTTTCTATCTTTATCTAGAAGACAACAAACAATTCGGCCGGCTAACCTCTACAAATGCATTGTTGAATACGGTAGCTACTAGAGACATGCATTTTTTAAACAGCAGAAATGTGGCCAATTCAAATTGAGACATACTTTAAGTACAAAATACACCCAGGATTTCAAAGAAAAAAAGAGCGAAATAATGATTTGAAGAACAAAATATCTCCTTAATAATTTTTACATTGTTTACAAATTATTTTTATATATTAGAGAAAATATATTAAAATTAATTTCACTTGTTTCTTTGTATTTTTTAAAATACAGCTACTAGAAAATTACAATTACATAAGTGGTTCACATATTATTATTGGATAGACCTACTGTATATTGACAAATGTAATTCAACTAGGACCCATTTTAAAAAGAGATACCTACTTATTAAGATAAATCATAAAATCTGAAATATAAACCTTTTGAGCAGTATGAATCAGCATAAACATTTTTCAACTCTAAGTATGATCAACAAGACTCCTGGTTGAGCCAGGCGAGGGGGCTCATGCCTGTAATCCCAGCACTTTGGGAGGCCGAGGCGGGCAGATCACGAGTCAGGAGATCGAGGCCATCCTGACTAACACAGTGAAACCCCGTCTCTACTAAAAATACAAAAAATTAGCCGGGCATGGTAGCGGGTGCCTGTAGTCCCAGCTACTCGGGAGGCTGAGGCAGGAGAATAGCATGAACCCAGGAGGTGGAGCTTGCAGTGAGCCGAGATCGTGGCACTGCACTCCAGCCTGGGCAACACAGCAAGACTCTGTCTCAAAAAAAAAAAAGAAAAAAAGACTCCTGGTTGCATATGTGTTTATCTGCATCCTCATTTCTCATCCATCTCTAAACTCCAATCCTCAATCCCTAGCCGTGGGAAAAGATGTGAGAGATGGAGTGATGTTCAGGAATGCTCACTGATGGACTAAGAATGTCTACTTCAAATCACTGGGTTTAGAACAAAATGTTAAAATTTAACAATATGGCAAATACATTCTAAGTGGTATTTTTTTTTTTTTTTTTTAGACAGGGTCTCACTGTTGCCCAGGCTGGGGTGCACTGGCGTGATCTTGGCTCACTATGACCTCCACCTCCCAGGCTCAGGTGGTCCTCCCACCTCAGCTTCCTGAATAGCTGGAACCATAGGCATGCACCACCACACCCAGCTAATTTTTTTTGTTTTTTGTTTGTTTGTTTGGTTGTCTTTTTTTTAGAGATGGGGTTTTGCCATGTTGCCCAGGCTGGTCTCAAACTCCTGGACTCAAGTGGTCACAATCCACCCACCTCGGCCTCCTAAAGTGCTGGGATTACAGATGTGAGCCGCTATGCCTGGCCATCGAGTATTTTTTATCTTTATTTTCTAAGTGGTATCGATTTAGGTAAACTTACATAATCTAAAACTTACTTGGTCATATTTAGTCCAAATTTTACTTCAAGGAATTTCAGCATGTGCTCATTTTCTTTGTGTGGGACAAACATCTAGAAGAGAAAAACACCAGTTAAACAAAGAAATATTAGCTATGCTTACAAACACATGCTTTTCCCAATACTAGAGACAGAAAACACAACAAGACTACAAAACAAAAATATGAATAAATAATATACGGTATGACTATGAAGCAAGGAGATTTACTGACATAAATCAATCCCATGACCTTATGCTGAAGCATAAACTACAATGGGGTAGTAAGAACATTTCTTTTTTCTTTTTTTTTGAGACAGAGTTTCACTCGTTGCCCAGGCTGGAGTGCAATGGCACGATATTGGCTCACTGCAACCTCTGCCTCCCAGGTTCAAGCAATTCTCCTGCCTCAGCCTCCCAAGTAGCTGGGATTACAGGCGCACGCCACCACGCCCAGCTAATTTTTTGTATTTTTAGTACAGATGAGGTTTCACTATGTTGGCCAAGTTGGCCTCAAACTCCTGACCTCAGGTGATCAACATTTCAACCTTATCCCACCAGCCTCAAGTAACTCACCCACTTTTCTAAACACTTTTCATTTGTCTCACTTTATTCCATATATTGCTTAATGTTAACTGGGTAATGATGACATTTTTAACTTAATGAAAAATATGCATTCCCTTTTTCAACTACATACAGAAAAGAATCAGAATCCTACTTTCTTACCCAATATGCTAGTTATGATTGTTGTTTAACTCAAAATTATACTGTTCAAACTCTATTACATGCTATCTCATTATTCTCATTAAAATGTAGTCCAATATATTTCATTATTCATTTTGTTTTACTATATGAATCCCAGAGAGTTACTTACCTTCATTATAATATTCAATGTTATTGTCAGAGTACACACCAAGTAAAAATTAATCACTTTTATTATTTTAGCTACAAAACTTCCTTTCTTCACATTCAGCTGTGGAGGAAAAATCATATGAACAAAGAAGTGAGGTGTTAAAAAATTAACAATTTAAAAAGTAATCATAAGAATGGCCGAGCACAGTGGCTCAAGCCTGTAATCCCAGCACTTTGGGAGACCAAGGATAGGGGATCACTTGAGGTCGGGAGTTTGACACCAGCCTGGCCAAAATGGTGAAACCCAGTCTCTACTAAAAATACAAAAATTAGCTGGGTGTGGTGGCGCATGCTTGTAATCCCAGCTACTTGGGAGGCTGAGGCAGGAGAATCACTTGAACCCGGGAGGCAGAGGTTGCAGTGAGCTGAGATGTACTCCAGCCTGGGCAATAGAGTGAGACTCCATTTCAAAAAAAAAAAAATCAAAATAAGAACAATAAAAAGACAATTCTAATTACCTGAAGGCACTTAGCAAGCATTAAGGCTGCTACTAAACTTAATAAAGGAGACACCAACAAAGCTGGATTCTCAAACTGTAGTAAATATCCCAGAAAGAGGGAAAATATGTAGATTTTATAAACTTCATAAACCTGTTGTGACAAAAATAAAATAAGTGAGAATAAGTTATATTTTATCATACATATTTTCATTTGTTTTATATAGATTTAACTATAATTATACAGTTAATGCTCTACTATAATTTAGGAAAGTATTATGCAAATGTTCAATCAATATTTTTAATGTTGGCCGGGCATGGTGGCTCACATCTGAAATCCCAGCACTTTCGGTGGCCAAAGTGGGTGGATCATTGAGGTCAGGAGTTCGAGACAAGCCTGGCCAACATGGTGAAACCCATCTCTATTAAAAACAAAAAAAATTAGCTGGGCATGGTGGCAGGAACCTGTAATCCCCGCCACTCGGGAGGCTAAGGCACAAGAATCGTTTAACCCAGTAGGTGGAGGTTGCAGTGAGCCAAAATTGCACCACTGCACTCCAGCCTGGGCAACAGCACAAGACTCTGTCTCAGGACAAAAAAAAAAAAAAAAAATATATATATATATATATATATACACACACACACACACACACACACACACACACGCATACATACATACATATATATAATATATATATAAAAAATAGTGTGTAATGAACTTATCACTGTTTTCTTTTTTTTTTTTTTGAGATGGAGTCTCGCTCTGTCGCCCAGGCTAGAGTGCAGTGGTGCAATCTCGGCTCACTGCAAGCTCTGCCTCCCGGGTTCATGCCATTCTCCTGCCTCAGCCTCCCGAGTAGCTGGGACTACAGGTGTCACCACCACGCCCGGCTAATTTTTTTGTATTTTTAGTAGAGACGGGGTTTCACCGTGTTAGCCAGGATGGTCTCGATCTCCTCACCTTGTGATCTGCCCACCTCAGCCTCCCAAAGTGCTGAGATTACAGGCGTGAGCCACCACACCCGGCCCTTATCACTGTTTTCTTAAAACTCTCTGGAAACAAAATAAAGAGCTTTAAAAGCATCAGTGTCTAAATCAGACTGGAAGAACCTTCTTAATTTCACTTAGTTTGCCCTGTTATTAAAATTCATCTATGCAACCTCAAATTACATAAATCAAAAATCGTAATTTTTAGCAGCAGCCGCAAAACCTGCCCACTGAAAATATACTGCCATGAAATGCACCATCAGAGTATTGTTTTTGGTCCAACTAGTGAGCATAACAAAGTTAAATGCAATGTTTTATTAGAAGATCTCCCAGAAAATAGTTATATGCTAAAAAACAGGCCAGACTCGGTGGCTCACATCTATAATCCCAGCACGTTGGGAGGCAGAGGCGGGAGGATGGCTTGAGCCCAGGAGTTTTAGATCAGCCTGGCCTGGGCAACATGGCAAAACCCCATCTCTATGAAAAATAGAAAAATCACCTGGGGCTGGGCGCAGTGGCTCACGCCTGTAATCCCTGCACTGTGGGAGGCCAAAGAGAGCGGATCACTTGAGGCCAGGAGTTCAAGACCAACCTGGCCAACATGGTGAAACTCATTCTCTACTAAAAATCCAAAAAAAAAATGAGCCCAGTGTGGTGGGGCATGCCTGTAATCCCAGCTACTCAGGAGGCTGAGGCAAGAGAATCACTTGAACCTGGGAGGCGGAGGATACAGTGAGCTGAGATCGCACCACTGCGCTCCAGCCTGGGTGACAGAGCAAGATTCTGTCTCAAAAAAAGAAAAAAAAAAAAGAAAAGAAAAATCAGACGGGCATGGTGGCACGCATTTGTAGTCTCAGCTACTCAGGAGGCTGAGGTGGGAGGATTGCTTGAGCCTGGGAGGCGGAGGTTGCAGTGAGCTGTGATTGAGCCACTGCACTCCAGCCTGGGTGACGGAGTGAGACCCTGTCTCCAAAAAAGTAAAAATAAATAAAAATAAAATAAAAAACAAACAAAAAGACAGAAAAAAAAATCAGTCAATGGCCAGAGCCATTTAAAAAAAAAAAAAAAAGATACCTTGGCCAGGTGCGGTGGCTCACACCTGTAATTCCAAAGCTTTGGGAGGTTGAGGCGGGCAGATCACAAGGTCAGCAGTTTGAGATCAGCCTGGCTAACATGGTGAAACTCTGTCTCTACTAAAAATACAAAAACTAGCTGGGCATGGTGGCAGGCGCCTGTAATCCCAGCTATTTGGGAGGCTAAGGCAGGAGAATCGCTTGAAGCCGGGAGGCAGAGGTTGCAGTGAGCTGAGATTGAGCCACCGCACTCCAGCCTGGGCAACAGAGTGAGACTTCGTCTCAAAAAAAAAAAAAAAAAGAGACCTCACTGTTACAAGTCAGAACAGTAGCTACTCTGTTGGGGGTTGAAGTAATGACTGGGAGAGAGAGCATGATGGAGTCTTCTGGGTGTTGGTAATGATCTATTCCCTTTTTAAATTTTTTAGAGGTGGGATCTTACCATGTTGCTCAGGCTGGTCAAGTGATCCTCCTGCCTCAGCCCCCACCCCACCCAGTTAATTTTTAAAAATTTTTTGTAGGGATAGGGTCTCACTATGTTGCCCAGGCTGGACTTGAATTCCTGGGCTCAAGCAATCCTCCTGCCTTGGCCTCCTGAGTAGCTGGGACTACAGGCATGTGCCACCACACCTGGCTTACGTTCTATTTTTGATTTGGGCTCTGGTTCTACAGATGCGTGCCAGTTACCAAATAACTCTCTTAGCTCCAAACTCCCCTTTCTATCCTTTGCCTGGCAATGCTGGGCCTGGGACTCTGCAATCTACATTTCTGCTTTTCCTGTTGGTTCCCTATGAAGCTCTGCCAGTAGGAAATGGTAGAGGGAAAGTGCAAGCCTGGCTCCTTCCTCTTGCTTCCTGATGGCTTGAGGGTCCTGTGATCTCACCTCAAGGATGCTTCTTCACCCCAACAGAGCAATTACTTCCTATGGAAGCACTGGATGCAGCTGCAGTTTTTCCAACACTTCAAGAACCAGCTTCATCACATCTTCCAGCTCAAGAAACCCAAGACCAGCCAGCCATAGCCACATCCTCAGATGCCTGGGTCCCATTTCTGAAGGGCCCTACTTTTGAGCAAAGCTGATATTTCTGAGCTCAAAAGTCTGAGTATCAGCTCCGTGAGGTCCCTGTTCTACATTTCTACATTTTAATAATTTCATCTTTTTCCCTAGCAGTTAACTGCTTTCTGCAGTTGCGATCTCTATGAAACTTTCAGGCTGATATCACCCTTTCGTTTAGCAAGTTAATGACTTTATACTTGGTTAACAATTTATATTAACTTCTCTCTGTCCAAATAACTTAAATATTGTATGCATCGGGGTTCCCATATGAGTGTATGGATGAAGAAAAGAGAGGTTTTAAGATACAATGCTATAAATACATTTATTCTCTTAAAATCACCATTTCAAATTGCCATAATACCTTGTCACTTTGCTCCACTGAAAAGATATCTAGCAGGAATAGAGATATTGCTTGAAGAAACAGGAGATAGTGGCTATACTCCCACATCATCATAAATGTGTAAGTTGAAGCACTCATCAACAAGTAGCAAAACCTCTAGGGAAAACAAACGAAAGAAACTAAATATCAATAACTTTATTACAATAAAAGCCTATGAGACTGTTACCTCAAAGTTGTAGCTCTGTTACTCGTTCAACTTTAAGCTATATAATTATTGAAACTTTGTTTTTAAATCACATAATTATTATTAAATCCTTACAAAAACGACAAGAGCTCAAATAAGGCACTTGAGAGAAATCAACTACTTGTCCTTCAATGTTCAACATCACATTGAGAATTTCAGGAAGACAAAGGGGAAGAAAAAGAAAATTCAATATAATTTTCTTTCATCCCAAAAGAAGTAAAGCAATAAATATAAGAAAGGGTGGTATTTGCTAGACCTGGCTGGTGAGCTTTTGTTATTGTGGCGGCAACTCCTTTTGCTGTGAAAATAACATTTCACTTCCATGGTGCTTCAAGTTTTAATAATTTCCTATTTTTCCCTTTGTTCCCTCAGTCCTGGTGGTGGTAGCTGCTTTCTGCAGTTGTGATCTCTATGAAACTTTCAGGCTCTTATTACCCTTTCATTTAGCAAGTTAATGACTTTATACTTGGTTAACAATTTATGTTAACTTCTCTCTGTCCAAATAACTTAAATGTTGGTATTCATCAGGGTTCAGAACTTATTTTCCTAAGAACTTCATTTAAACAGTCTGCTTACATCTCAGCCTATATCACAGCCCATGTCTTTGCTTTTTTCATTTCCTGTCAACAGAAGTATTATCTTTCCACAATGCCTGTACTGTCAGCCATATTAAACTTTCAGCTGTTTTCCTCTGCTAAATACTAAACACAAGGGATGTCCTTGCCCTTGCCGAAAATCTGCCTGGCTAAGTCAATTCTGTCCTTCAAAATGTCATCTCCCATGTGATCCCTTGGCAAGTTACCAAGTCTGTGACAAATCCCATAACATATTCAACAACAGCCTCTCCTTCTTCTATGGACCTGCTTTTAAATTCTGGATCCCTTCACTGGCTGTAGTGTCAAATGACCTTGTTCAGATAAGAACAGTGAAGGAGAAGGACAATAAAGGTCAGTCAAGAAACCTAAGATAAGAACTGTGCTCTCTGAAACTAAGTCTTTCATACTCAGCTGACTATACTCAAGGATAAATTCCAGAGTCAGAAATATCTCAGCCATCAGCAGATAAAATAATTTTCCAGCATCCTGAATAAGATTAAGACCAGAGAACCAAATGTAAGAAATGGCAAACTTCCACCTGTTGAGCAAATAACACCAACTGCAAAGCACAGAAGGGTTCTGACATAAGCTTCTGCTCTTCCTGTCACCATAGCTATGCACACGGCAAGGGTTCTGGAAGCCTTCTAACGTGGAACAACCAGAACTGTAATAACCAGACACCATCATCCCCAGAGAAACCAGTTCCAGAAAGCAATGAAGGCTCAAATCTAGACCCAGCCTAATTAATGTACTGGGCATTTGGAGATTGCTTCTGAGATTCTGGGGGAAACCTACAACATACTAAAACAAATTGTTAATTTCAAGGGTTGACTCTCAAACTACTCTAAGAGCATACAGTAAAAATGTCTTAAAGATAGAACTACGTATCAAACACAACCTGGAGAGTTAGCAAAGTTATTCCTTTCCCTGAGCATTTTCAAGGTTCTGTGCAGTCTTGCCTACCCTGACCTTGCTTGCTGTGTCTCACAGGGCTTCACTTTTACTGTGCCTGTAGTGTGAACTTTTTACACATAGGATTTATGTGATACATCAAACAGGTTTCAATAATCAACCACAAATGTTTCTGAATGACTCCAGATAATTGCACAAAAGATTGAACTGAAGTTGGATATCCTGAGGCAACAGGGACCACGAAACTTAGCCTCAAGAATGGGAAGCAAAATATAAAATATGTGATTTTAAAAAAGTACATGGGCCGGGCACAGTGGCTCACACCTGTAATCCCAGTACTTTGGGAGGCTGAAGCAGGCGGATCACCTGAGGTCGGGAGTTCGAGACCAGCCTGACCATGGAGAAACCCTGTCTCTACTAAAAATACAAAATTAGCTGGGTTTGGTGGCACAGGCCAGTAATCCCAGCTACTTGGGAGGCTGAGGCAGGAGAATCGCTTGAACCTGGGAGGCAGAGGTTGCAGTGAGCTGAGATCGTGCCATTGCACTCTAGCCTGGGCAACAAAAGCAAAACTCTGTCTCAAAAGAAAAAAAAAAAAGAACATGTAGACCAGGCACAGTGGCTCACACCAGTAATCTCAGCGCTTTTGAGAGGTGAAGCCAGCTGAACTTCCTGGGTTGAGTGGGGACTTGGAGAACTTTTCTGTCTTACAAGAGGATTGTAAAATGCACCAATCAGCACTCTGTAGCTAGGATTGTAAAACGCACCAATCAGAGCTCTGTAGCTAGCAAGGGGATTGTAAAATGCACCAATCAGCGCTCTGTAAAACTGCACCAATCAGCACTCTGTAGCTAGCAAGAAGATTGTAAAATGCACCAATCAGTGCTTTGTAATACGCACCAATCAGCGCTCTGTAAAATGCACCAATCAGCAGGATCCTAAAAGTAGCCAATCACAGGGGGGATTGAAAAAAGGGTGCTCTGATAGGACAAAAATGGAACATGGGAGAGGACACATAAGGGAATAAAAGCTAGCCACCCCAGCCAGCAGTGGCAAACCACTTGGGTTGCCTTCCATGCTGTGGAAGCTTTGTTCTTTCGCTCTTCACAATAAACCTTGCTACCACTCACTCTTTGGGTCCATGCCATCTTTAAGAGCTGTTAACAGTCACCGCAAGAGTCCGCAGCTTCATTCTTGAAGTCAGCGAGACCATGAACCCACTGGAAAGAACCAACTCCAGACACACTTTGGGAGGCCAAGGCAGGTGAATTACTTGAGGCCAGGAGTTCAAGACCAGCCTGGCCAACATGGTGAAACTCCGTCTCTACTAAAAATACAAAAATTAGCTGGGTGTGGTGACGTGCATCTGCAGTCCTGGCTGCTAGGGAGGCCGATACATGGTAATCGCTTGAAGCTGGGAGGCGGAGGTTGCAGTGAGCTGAGATTGTCCCACTGTACTCCAGCCTGGGCAACAGAGCAAGAGACTCCCTCTCAAAAACAAAAAAAAAATTGCTAAAATACTACTCAGCGATGACAAGGAGCAAAGTATTCACATATAATAACTCACATGGATGTCAAGGGCATTATTAGGCTGAGTGAAAAAAGCTAATCTTAAAAGGTTACATACTACATGATTTGATTCCATTTATATAACCTTTCAAGGTGACAAAATTATAGTGATAGAGAATAGATCAGTGGTTGCCAGAGGTTTGGGTTACAGGAAGGATGTGATTATTAAGGTACACAGGATTTTCTTAGTGGTGACAGAAGAGTTCTGTGTCTTGATTATGATGACAGTTACTCAAATTTATACATGTGACAACAACTAATATGACTATACACCCACTTTCCACAAAAGCAGTATATGTAAAACCTGGTGAAATCTGAAGAAAGTCAGTGCCTGAATTAACAGTATTATATCAATGTCAATTTATTGACTTTGACAAGGTATTATGGTCATGCAAGATATTACTGGGGGAAGCCGGGTGAGGGGTCAAAAATGTAGTAAGCCTAGATCACGTCACCGCACTCCAGTCTGGGTGACAGAGCGAGTCCACGTCTCAAAGAAACAAAGAGATAAATATAAAGAAACTTAGGCAGTTCATTTTTCTATACCAAACTCTATTTTTTTTTGGAGATGGAGTCTTACTCTGTTGCTCAGGCTGGAGTGCAGTGGTGTGATCTCAGCTCACTGCAACCCCCACCTCCGGGTTCAAGCGATTCTCCCACCTCAGCCTCCCAAGTAGCTGGGAGTACAGCTGTGCACCACCACACCCAGCTAATTTTTGTTATTTTTAATAGAGAGAGGTTTCGCCATGTTGGCCAGGCTGGTCTCGAACTCCTGACCTCAGGTGATTTGCCTGCCTCAGCCTCCCAAAGTGCTGCGTAATATTATAGGTGTGAGCCACCACACCTGGCCTATACGAAACTCTTTTACTTAACAATTGAAAAACTATTCTTCCCTGACAGCTGTACAAACAGGAAAATATTCAATCATAGACTCCCTGACTATTAAAGAAAATATACTCTTGGCCAGGCACAGTGGCTCACGGCTGTAGTCCCAGCACTTTGGGAGGCTGAGGCGGGTGGATCATTTGAGTTCAGGAGTTCGAGGCCAGCCTGGCCAACACAGTGATACCCTGTCTCTACTAAAAATACAAAAATTAGCTGGGTGTGGTGCTGGGTGCCTGTAATCTCAGCTACACAGGAGGCTGAGGCAGGAGAATCGCTTGAGCCCAGGAGGCAGAGGTTGCAGTGAGCAGAGATCACGCCATCACACTCCAGCCTGGGCAACAGATAGCAAGACTCTGTCTAAAAAAAAAAGAAAATATACTCTTGTGCAGAAAGATCTTTATACAAATACAACATAAAGGAAGATCACAAAGCTGAAATGTGTTCATGTTATTTTACATGCAAAAAGAAATGCTAGTTATAAAAATGAAATAATAAAGTTTGCTATGCTCAGGACATTTATCACCACTGAAAGGAGAATAGCACAATTTTTCAGAGATTTTTATAAAGGACCCATAAGTGCATCCTGCTTCCTGGACAACCAGGTTTAATAATCTCTGCTGTCTTTTTCTAGCCAGTAATTCTTAACCCCAGATAAGAAGACTATCAAAGGACTGTTACAATTCAGTCAATTTCAATATAACTGGTTGCCTCTATAATCATTTTATGCATTTAAAATCCTTATTCTTTTTCTTTTTGGAGACAGGGTCTCTCTGTCGCCCAGGCTAGAAGGCAGTGGCACGATCTCAGCTCACTACAACCTCTGCCCCCCAGGTTCAAGGGATCCTCCCACCTCAGCCTCCCAAGTAGCTGGGATTACAGGCGTGTGCCACCACACCTGGCTAATTTTTGAATTTTTATTAGAGATGAGGTTTCACCATGTTGGCCAGGCTGGTCTCAAACTCCTGACCTCAAGTGGTCCGCCCCTCTCAGCCTCCCACATTGCCGGGATTATAGGCATGAGCCACAATGTCTGGCCTAAAATCATTATCCTGAGACAGACTCCACAGGCTTCTTCCAACTGCCAAAAGGGCTGTGGCAACAACAATAACAATAATAATGTAAGAATCTAAACTACCGGGGACAGTCTCCTGAAATTTTTACCAACCTACCTATACCTCAGTCACAGAAAACATGAGAAGAAACAGAATATGCAGTGCTACCATCCAAGTTGTGTTAACTTGGATGTTAACACTCCTGTCATTTGTGGTCACTCTTTACATCTTGTTTAATATATCTTTAAATCATGGTGATTGAAGGCCATCAATGTTCCAGAAGTCCGAGAAGTGATAAAATAACAGTGGAACAGATTTTCAAAATAAGATATTTTTCATATATTTGTCAAGTTAACTATATTAAAATGATAAAACATCTCCTTTCTCCTAATTTACTGTTAATCAGATTACAGAGTAACAGTGTTGTAAGAAAACTACCTAACTATATCTTTTATTATGTAGTAACCAGGCTTCATTAAATATGATTTAATTCTTACTAGGACTAAAATTTATTTGCTATTATGTACCACATTTGCAATACATCAGAATTAGCTGCAATAGATAAAACAGATTTGTATCTTACCTCTCCATAAGTATTTAAGTTGCTTTTTAAATAGCCTGTAAGTGCAGCAATTTGGCATGCAAAATATGGTAGTGCCCAGTTTTCTCTTAAAGGAATGGAGTATTCAATTCTTGTTGTATCTACCCTAAAATAAACCACAGATGAACAGTAAAAATAAGACATTATATTTGTGTTACACTATACTTTTCAAAGTACTTTAACACAAATCTCATTGTTCTCCATAACAATCCTGTGAGGTAGGCATAGCCAGATCCAACATTGTCCTTTTTTTTTTTTTTTTTTTTTTTGAGATGGAGTCTCGCTCTGTAGTCTCGGCTGGAGTGCAGTGGCACGATCTCGGGTCACTGCAACCTCTGCCTCCAGGATTCAAGTGATTCTCCTGCCTCAGCCTCCTGCGTAACTGGGATTACAGGTGCGCGTCACCACACCCGGCTAATTTTTATATTTTTAGTAGAGACAGGGTTTCACCATGTTGTCTCAAACTCCTGACCTCAGGTGATCCACCCGCCTCGACCTCCCAAAGTGCTGGGATTACAGGCATGAGCCACCGCACCCAGCCCAGATCCACCATTGTCTATACAGCATCTTTGAGCAAATTAATAGGGTCTCATCCCCGGCCCCCGCCGCCCCCAAGAAGCTGCAGAGCTACTGTGCACTACTTGGTGAAACAGATGGGCCTCTGTGAGAGATTGAAGAAGGCATGCCTTCTCTGGACAGACCCCATGCTAAGGTACACAGCTTGTTGCACAGAGTACCCCGGATTTCAGCCCCACCCTCCCTTCCCTTAACCAGATGGCTACCCTTCACTAGAGTGTACAATCTGCACCACATAATTAGCAGCATGGTAGATCCAAAGTTCTTATTTCCCTTTACAAAAGGAGTATGAAGTTCAGAAATGTAAGGTAACTTAATCAAAGCCATCCAGCTAGTAGGTGGCATAATTGGGATTAAAATGCTTATCTTTTGATATCTAATTCAATAATCTTTTTAGTCAGCAAGTTCCCCAGAATTAATATCACAGTCTTATATGTGATATACTTAGAGACTTTTGAAAATTCCCAGAATCAGAAATATAGGAATGTCAGGCCGGGCACGGTGGATCATGCCTGTAATCCTAGCAATTTGGGAGGCTGAGGCAGGTGGATCACTTAAGCTCAGGAGTTCCAGACCAGCCTGGCCAACATGGTGAAACCTGTCTTTACTAATAACACAAAAATTAGCCTGGCGTGGTGGAGCGTGCCTGTAGTCCCAGCTACTTGTTAGGCTGAGGCAGGAGAATTGCTTGAACCTGGGAGGCGGAGGTTGCAGAGAGCAGAGATCGCACCACTGCACTCCAGGCTGGGTGACACAGCAAGACTGTATTTCAAAAAAATGAAAAAGAAATATAGGAATGTCTTTGTAGGTTCCTCCTAAATTTCTCCTCAATCAATTTTCATTGAGAGCTTGTTGTGTTGTGTGCATATCCACATACCACAAGGGGACTACCTATCCAGCAATCATAGAATTTGGCTCTGTTACACTCAAGAGCTATTTTCTACACAAAAATAAAGGTGCTATTGTTTTTTTGAAAGTTTATGAAAATTGCTGCCTAACTTTCTTAAGTAATAATGATGAACATGCTTGCATGTTAACTTGGTTCCCTCAACGGCCAAGTAACACACTCCTGAATACTGGTATCAGAGTTGGTAATTGTATTTCCAATTACACCAATCAGGAACTACTGAATTGTTTGCAAATAATCAAAATTACAAATGTTACATCCTCACAGACCAAGAAGACAAAGTTACAACAGCAATAAATCCAACCAGGCTCGGCACGTTATCACAGCCAAAAGAAACAAACACATACTTCAAAATGCCATGAAAACAAAGGAACAAAACATTTCTGAGAAAGCAGTTTTCTCCTTATATAATAGCAGCATACATAATAAATCTTAAAAATCATTTTTACTCATCTCTTTTCCTAGTCTCAGACCTCTAAGCACTAATAACTTTTTTCCTATTCCCTCCCCAATTGCTGGAGTACAGTGACACGATCACGGCTCACTGCAGCCTCGACCTCCCAGGCTCAGATGATCCTCCCACCTCAGTATCCCCAAGTAGCTGGGATTACAGGCACATGCCACCATGCTCATCTAATTTTTCGTATTTTTAGTAGAGCCAGTGTTTTGCCACGTTGCCCAGGCTGGTCTCAAACTCCTGGGTTCAAACAATCTGCCTGCCTTAGCTTCCCAAAGTGCTGGGATAACAGGTGTGAGCTACCACGCCCCGTAGCACAATGTACTTTCTTTTCTTTTTTTTTTTTTGAAACGGAGTCTTGCTCTGTCGCCCAGGCTCTGTCGCCCAATCTCAGCTCACTACAATCTCCACCCCCCAAGGTTCAAGCGATTCTCCTGCCTCAGCCTCCTGAGTACCTGGGACTACAGGTGCCTGCCACCACGCCTGGCTAATTTTTTGTATTTTTAGTAGAGATGAGGTTTCACTATGTTGGCCAGGCTGGTCTTGAACTCCTGACCTCGTGATCCACCTGCCTCGACCTCCCAAAGTGTTGGGATTACAGGCTTGAGCCACCGCACTTTCTTATGTCAAGTCATCTGCAGCCCTCTCTGTGAGTCTTCAAAATTATATTTTGACCATTTTCTGTTTAGCACAACAGTTCAGTAGCTAAGCAAAAACAAAAGAATTTCCTAGGAAGAAAGAGATAAAAACAGGGTAAAAAATAATTACACTTAAATATTTTTGTTCTTGTCAATATGTGTAACAATACTAATCACTATTATAAAAAATCAAGGATCTCCATTGCCCTATAATCCATTCAAGTATTTATCCCTTATATAAATATTTTACAGAATCAAAACTCTTCAATTAATTTACATTCTGCTTTTTAAACTTAAATGTATTTTGCATGTTTTCCCTTCTTCATACTTATTCTTTTTTGAAAAATATTTTATTATAAAAGCAGTATACGTTTGTTAAAGAAATATTCGAAAATGTATACAAACAAAAAGAAGAAAAATCTTAAAACACCTATAATCTCATCCATTCAGACGCCAGCATTGTTAAATTTTCTGCCATAGCTTAGCCAGTACAGTACGATAAGGAAAAGAAACACAAGGAATCAAGTTGCAAAGGAAAGTAAAACTGTCAGGTTTTTTTTTTTTTTGCAGAAGATACTGTGTACATAGAAAACCCTCAAGAATCTTCAAAAGCCGGGCACTGTGGCTCACACCTGTAATCCCAGCACTTTGGGAGGCCGAGGTGGGCAGATCACGAGGTCAGGAAATCGAGACCATCCTGGCTAACATGGTGAAACCCTGTCTCTATTAAAAATACAAAAAAATTAGCCGGGCATGGTGGCGACCGCCTGTAGTCCCAGCTACTCCGGAGGCTGAGGCAGGAGAATGGCGTGAACCGGGGTGGCGGAGCTTGCAGTGAGCCAAGATCACGTCGCTGCACTCCAGCCTGGGTGACAGAGCGAGACTCCGTCACAAAAAAAAAAAAAAATCGTAAAAAAATACTAAAACTAATAAATGAATTTAGCAAGGCTGTGGGCTACAAGGTTTCTATTTTTTTTTTTTTTTTTTTTTTGAGATGGAGTCTCACTCTGTCACCCAGGCTGGAGTGCAGTGACACAATCTCGGCTCACTGCAACTTCCCCCTCCTGGGTTCACACCATTCTCCTGCCTCAGCCTCCTGAGTGGCTGGGACTACAGGCGCGTGCCACCATGTCCGGATAATTTTTGTATTTTTAGTAGAGAGGGGGTTTCACCATGTTGGCCAGGATGATCTCCTCGATCTCTTAACCTCATGATCCGCCTGCCTAAGCCTCCCAAAGTGCTGGGATTACAGGCGTGAGACCCTGCCCCCAGCAATCTAAGCTTTTAAAATGGGCAAAATACTTAGACATTTCACAAAATACTTGAATGACCAATAAACACATGAAAAGGTACCCAATATCACTAATCATCAGGGAAATACAAGAATATAGATGACATGGAACTCTCACACAATTTTGATAGAAAAATAGAATGGTACGATCACTTTAGAAAACAGTTTGGCAGTATCTTAAAAGTTAAATATACACCTGCCATATGACCTAGCCATTCTACCCAAAAGAAATGAAAGCATATGTCCCCACAAAACTGGAAACTACCCAAATGTCCATCAGTATCTGAATAAATGCACTATGATATATCCATACTATGTAATAGAACTTAGTGATAAAAAAGAATGAACTATTAATATAACCAACATACATGAATACCAAAATTATGCTGAGTAAAAAAAGCCGGAGCCCCACCACCAAAAAGTATATGCTGTATGACTCCATTAATATATAATTCTAGAAAACACAAACTAATCTATAGAGACTGAAAGCAAATTATGCTGGGCATGCTTGCTCACACCTGTAATCCCAGCCCTTTGGGAGGCTGAGGCGTGTGAATTGTTTGAGCCCAGGAGTTCGAGATCAGCCTGGGCAACATGGTGAAACCCCATCTCTACTAAAAATACAAAAATCAGCTGGCCGTGGTGGTGCGCACCTGTAATCGCAGCTACTTGGGAGGCTGAGGCAGAAAGTGCTTGAACCCGGAAGGCAGAGGATGCAGTGAGCCGAGATCGTGCCACTGCACTCCAGCTTGGGCGACAGAGTGAGACTCAGTCTCAAAAAATAAATAAATAAATAAATAAATAAATAAATAAGAAACCAGACACAGGTTTCCTGGGGACAACAGCATAGTAGTGGTGGTTGGGTAAGAAAAGAGGGAGGTCCCGGGCGTGGTGGCTCACGCCCGTAATGCCAGCACTTTGGGAGGCTGAGGCGGGTGGATCATGAGGTCAAGAGATCGAGACCATCCTGGCCAACACAGTGTAACCCCGTCTCTACTAAAAACACAAAAAAATAGCTGGGCGTGGTGGCAGGCGCCTGTAGTCCCAGCTACTCAGGAGGCTGAGGCAGGAGAATGGCGTGAACCCAGGAGGCGGAGCTTGCAGTGAGCCGAGATCATGCCACTGCACTCCAGCCTGGGCAACAGAGTGAGACTCTGTCTCAAAAAAAAAAAAAAGAAAGAAAGAAAAGAGGGAGGTATTAGAAAGGAAATTTTGGAGACTGGGCCTAGTGGCTCACGCCTGTAATCCCAGCACTTTGGGAGGCTGAGGCAGGCAGATCACTTGAGGTCAGGAGTTTGAGACCAGCCTGGCCAACATGGTGAAACCCAGTCTCTACTAAAAATATAAAAATTAGCCAGGCATGGTGGCACGTCTATAACCCCAGCTACTCAGGAGGCTGAGGCAGGAGAATTGCTTGAACCTGGGAGGTGGAGGCTGCAGTGAGCCGAGATTGCGCCACTGCACTCCAGCCTGGGTGACAGAGTGAGATCCTGTCTCAAAAAAAAAAAAAAAAAAGGAAATTTTGGGTAGTGATGGATATGTTTATTATATTGATTGTGTTGATGATTTTGTGGGTATATTCAAATGCCTAAATTGATCAAATTGGACACTCTAAGTATGTCCAATTCATTCTATGTCAATTATACCTCAATAAAGCGGTTAAAAAAGCATTAAAATAGTTATTCACATATACATTCATAGAAGATAGGTTTGCATATATACACACACACACACACACACACACACACAGATACACATATATATGCAAAAACAGGATCACATGTGAGAGTCAAATGAAACAAAAGCTGCAAGGAAGTTAGCAGTGCCTAGAACCTAGTAAACATTCAGTATTATAGCAAATCTTAGCTCTTTTCTAATTCTCTAACAAACTATTTTTTACTTAACAATATATTATGAACATCTTTCCAAGATATACATGTCAATAAACATACTTCAAGAACAGTTAATGACCATGACACACCATCGTGTAGATCTACTATAATCTAACCAATTTCCTATTGTTATACACTTTGTTTCCAACTTTGTCTATGACAAATAATTTTTTAAAACATGAACCACGCGAGGCACAGTGACTTTGGGAGGCCAAGGCAGGTGGATCACTTGAGGCCAGGAGTCCAAGACCAGCCTGGCCAACATGATGAAACCCCATCTCTACTAAAAATACAAAAATTAGCTGGCTGTGGTGGTGCATGGCTGTAGTCCCAGCTACTCAAGAGGCTGAGGCATGAGAATCACTTGAACCCACTAGGCAGAGGTTGCAGTGAACTGAGATTGCACCACTGCACTACAGCCTGGGTGATAGAGCAAGACTTGGTCAAAAACAAACAAACAAAAAACATGAACCAATATTTTTATATAGTAATTATTGATTTCATTGTTTAAGCTCATTAATCCATCTGAAATTTATCTTAATGTATGTGCAATAAGGATTTATTTTCCAGATTTGGTTGTCCCAATACCATTTAATGAACATCATGTCTTCTGTAGGGAATAGAGAAGTTCTTCTTCAAAGTTTCTTAATCCATAAAAGGTTTATCATTCCCTGGTTAAATGTTTGTATGTGTATATTCCAAGGCTGCTCCAACTTGTTCTAGTAGGTTGAGATAAGGCTAAATGAGTCCCAAATTAGGATGCATGCCATTCCTTATTTGGAAACCCCTCTGACCTCTTATCACTAACTTCCTCTTTTTTTTGTCCTCTTTCCCTTCTCCCTATTTAGGAAAGTTTTAAATTATTCGCCAATCGAGTTAAGTTTAGAGTGTGAGGTCCCATCCCAGTCAATGGGAACGGGACACAGCTCTAGGGGGTTGCATCAGGATGTAAAGGTTATAAATGTCCTCCACTCCTTTGTTCAGTGTGCTCTCGAGGCTGGACTGCTGACGAGTGCACCCTTTCTGCAGAAAGTAAACTAGCCTTGCTCAGGGACCTTTGTCTCAATGTTGATTTCTTTGCAACATTGAACTCCCGTGCCCAACATCTTCTAGAACAGCAGCCCCCAACCTTTTTGGCACCAGGGACTGGTTTTCTGGAAGACAATCCATGGATGTGGGGTGATATGGTTTGGCTGTGTTCCCACCCAAATCTAATCTTGAATGTAGCTCCCACAATTCCCAAGTGTTGTGGGAGGGAGCCAGTGGGAGGTAATTGAATCATGGGGGCAAGTCTTTCCCGTGCTATTCTCGTGATAGTGAATAAGTCTCACAAGATCTGATAGTTTTATAAAGAGGAGTTTCTCTGCATAAGCTCTCTTCCCTTGTCTGCTACCATGTGAGACGTGCCTTTCACCTTCTGCCATGATTGTGAGGCCTCTCCAGCCACAAGGAACTGAGTCCATTAAACCTTTTTCTTTTGTAAATTTCCCAGTCTTGGGTATTTCTTTATCAGCAGTGTGAAAACAGACTAATACAGGGGAGTTGGGGAGATGGCTTGGGGATGAAATTGTTCCACCTCAGATCATCAGGCATTAGTTAGATTCTCACAAGGAGCACACAACCTAGATCCCTCAAATGCACAGTTCACAATAGGGTTCGTGCTCCTATGAGAATATAATGCCTCTGCTGATCTGACAGGAGGCGGAGCTCAGGCAGTAATGCAAGCAATGGGGAATGGCAGTAAATACAGATAAATCTGCAGTTGTCATCATCATCATCATCGTCATCATCATCATTATCATCATTGTCACTGCTGCTGCTGCTGCTACTCACCTCCTGCTGTGAGGCCAGGTTCCTAACAGACCTCTGATGGGTACTGGTCTGTGGCCTGGGAGTTGGGAATCCCTATTCTAAAGATTACCTATTTTCATATAATATTATCCCAAAAAATTTTTTTGAAAGGTAACTTTCTAAAAGACAAACAAGAAATTCACATATCATAAGGTAAGAGGTGGGGCAGAAGGACCCCAGCAACCACTCCATCAGCCCAGGACCAGGAAGCTGAACTCAGTAGTTCCCTTCCCAAAGGTTTACCTACCACCCCTACCCAACTCACATATTAATGCAGTCAAATCTTTAAAACTCTGCACCAGAAACACAAGGTAGGTGTCTGGAATACAGATGGGAAGAATCCTTCTCCAGCGTCTGCTGCACAAACTGAGTAGGATCTCTGCCAGTCATTCCCTGCACCCACAAGTGACATCCTGGACAAGCCTCCCCTTTACCACCTCCCCCGACACCTATGCTACTCACTCTCTTCCCCTGACAATGCGTGGTGGGAGTAAGAACCAGAAGGCTAACAGTGGGAGGTGACAAAATCAAATGAGACCCACTTTTTTCCTGCAGTAGCAGAGTCTGGCAGATTGTAGCACAAACTAACAGTTCAAAACAGTAATTAGATCAATTTTGGAGTCCACAGACCTGCTGATACATTCACAGAGATCTGCAACTTCTCTTTGAGTTTAATTTCGTGTTTTCATTTTAATGTTTAGAAACATCATAGTATAGGCCCAGCACGGTGGCTTACGCCTGTTATCCCAGCACTTTGGGAGGCTGAGGCGGGTGGATCATGAGGTCAGGAGATCGAGACCATCCTGGCTAACATGGTGAAACCCCATCTCTACTAAAAATACAAAAAAAATTA
The DNA here is from genome assembly GCF_029281585.2 of Gorilla gorilla gorilla. NCBI lineage: Eukaryota > Metazoa > Chordata > Mammalia > Primates > Hominidae > Gorilla > Gorilla gorilla. The sequence continues at coordinate 100,593,647 of NC_073231.2, read as the reverse complement.
GCCGGGCATAGTGGCAGGCACCTATAGTCCTAGCTACTCGGGAGGCTGAGGCAGGAGAATGGCGTGAACCCGGGAGGTGGATCTTGCAGTGAGCTGAGATCGCGCCACTGCACTCCAGCCTGGGCAACAGAGCGAGACTCTGTCTCAAAAAAAAAAAAAAAAACCACCATCATAGTATAAACACTATACATCACATGGATGACCCCCATGGAACTCACTATTGCCAAAGACTTCAGTGCTCACTTTCGTGTGGTGTTAACGTCTAGTTGGCAATGCGGTACCACTTTAGTTGGTTTGGGCTAATCAGAAAAAAATGACATAGTCTTAATAATAAATGATACATTGCCAAATAAAAACAAAACAATCACCCAGGCACAGTGGCTCATGTCTATAATCCCAACACTTTGGGAGGCTTAGGTAGGCAGATCGCTTGAGCCCAGGAGTTCGAGACCAGCCTGGGCAACATGGCGAGACCCCACCTTTACTAAAAAAAGCAGGGCGTGGTGGTGTACACCTGTTATCCCAGCTACTAGAGAAGCTAAGATGGGAAGATCACCTGAGTCTAGGGAGGTTGATGATGCAGTGAGCTATGATCACACCACCGCACTTGAGCCTGGGTGATGGGAGTGAGACTCTGTCTCAAAAAACCCGAAACAACAGCAACAAAAAAAACCAATGTTCTGATCACTATGGTAAAAAAAAAATTGTTTGTAGTAGACTAATGGAGCCAAAATGATGAGAACTGAGTCATTCGCAGCACCCAGTTGTACAGGTGTATTACAGTTGCAAGGACCTGCTAACCTTGTCTCCAAGAAAGAAAGAAAAAGAAAGAAAGAAAAGGAAAGAAAGAAAGAAAGCAAGAAAAGAAACGAATGAACCTGTTGCTACACTGGTATCACATTTACACTGAGGGTTTGCAATTTGGTTTCGGTAAAATATCACTTTTATATAAATTAGTATTTTCAAGTAATATTTTACTGGTTTATAATTTTATTGGTAAATTAGTTTCAATTTTATAGCACATTTAAGTATAAGGAGCTTTACCTAGTTTTATGTTTTATATTTAAGTAGCATTATAATTCAAATTATTTAAGTCAACACATGAATCCATAATAACTTAAGTTTTAAATATCTATAACTGAAGTTTGAGAAACAAGGAGTTAGATGACATATGTCTAAGTTTGGCATGTCAATGTGTAATATGTGAAAGCTGAAAACCACCTGTACAATGTCAATACAATGGCTGCACATTCCCTTGTACTAATGTATTACGACTTACCTAACCATTCTCCTCTGATTTTTTATATTATTACAAATGACTATATTACTATTATAAATTATAAACGTATTGTTTTTTAAATCATTACAAACAAGCTGGGCATGGTGGCTCACGCCTGTAATCCCAGCACTTTGGGAGGCCAAGGCAGGTGAATCGCCTAAGTTCAGGAGTTCAAGACCAGCCTGGCCAATATGGTGAAACCCTGTCTCTACTAAAATACAAAAACTAGCTGGGCATGGTGGTGGGTGCCTGTAATCCCAGCTACTCAGGTGGCTGAAGCAGGAGAATCACTTAAATCCAGGAGGTGGACATTGTAGTGAGCCAAGACTGCACCCCTGCACTTTAGCCTGGGCAACAGAGCCAGACTCCATCTGAAAAAAAAAAAAAAAAATGGCCAAGCATGGTGGCTCACGCCTGTAATCCCAGCATGTTGGGAGGCTGAGGTGGGCAGATCACCTGAGGTCGGTAGTTTGAGACCAGCCTGACCAACATGGAGGAACCCTGTCTCTACTAAAAACACAAAATTAGGTGGGCGTGGTGGCTCATGCCTGTAGTCCCAGCTACTCGGGAGGCTGAGGCAGGAGAATCACTTGAACCTGGGAGGCAGAGGTTGCGGTAAGTCGAGATCGCATCATTGCACTCTAGCCCGTGAAACAAGAGCGAAACTCCGTCTCAAAAAAAAAAAATTTTATTACAAACAATGCTACAATACATAAATCCAAGTAACAAACTCTTTCCTTCTTTTTGAATTACTTCCTTGGAATAAAACGGAATTCCTGGGAGAAACTGCTCCCTAAAATTGAAAAAACTTATACCTCCACCAGCAGCCTGAGTATACCAACATCATCACCACAGAATCAGTATCATGTGTTCCATTACTGTCTGCCAATTGTATCTCTGGGACATGTATATTTCCTTGCATCTTATTCCTTAATTGTTACCATTGTACAACTGTAATGTTACAATGTACAGTTGCTTTTCTGCCAAAGATTAAATTTAATACAGACTTTTAATCAAACATATTTTCAGCACTCCTCAAATATAAAGATATTTCCCCTGAAAGTGAAACCTAGGTATGTATTTGTAGATGAGAAGATCACTGGGGAACAAGACAATTTCCACATTGCTTCTACGTGGAGCCTGGACACTGTCAGTCCATTTTGGTGGCAAGTCTTCAAAGGGAGTCACTCAACTCTGATTTTTTCCCCCTACTACTATCTGTACAATGCCGTTTCCTGAAATCTCTTTGAATTTTCTAGTATAACTACACCTTTTAGTTTGAACAAACAGGAACGATTTTATAACCCTGCTTTCCCCTTCCAGTGTTAAGGAACAAGTAACATAAAATACCATTAAGAACACGAATAATCATAATATAATGGAATGACTTTAATATCTTTTTATACTTTTCTAAGACGTCATATATAAATATAAGCTATAAAGCTGATGAATAAAGAGACAGCATATTTCATGGCATTAAAATGTATTTTGCAGTACAAGATACATACCAATAAAATATAAACAAAAAGCAAACAAACGCATTTTTTAAAACTTAGCTATTAAGAACATTTCAATTGTCAAAAGATACATTTGAGTAGAATATACCAGGTCAATTTTTCTATCTAACTTCTACTCCAGCAATACAGCATACATCAGTGACATCAAATAAGGCAGTCAGACTTCTGTTTATTTTATTTCTTACAATTCTCACAAAGATCTCTAAAGAGAGTCTTATTCTTTTGTTTAAGTAGCATAAGAGAGTCTTATTCTTTAAAACCATTATGTTTACATGAGAAAGTATCTTTTCCTCTTCAAATATGAAGACAGATATAGGGATTAAATGAAATTAATAGCAAAGTTAATTGAATGTGGTAGCCAGCCTCCAAGACGGTCCCAATGATTCCTGCCTCCTGGTATTAATATCCTGTGTTGTCACCTCCCACACTGTACCAGGGGTCTGTGTGACTGACAAAATATGGCGGAGTGATGTTATATCATTTCTAAGATGAGGTTATAACAGATACCTGGCTTCCATTGTGGCACACTCTCTCATACTCTCTTGGATCATTCACTGTAAGGGAGACCAGCTGCCAAGTTGCATGCTGCCCTATGGAGAGGCCCATATGTAAGAAATTAAGGCCTCCTTGGCCAAAAGCCAGTAAGGTACTGGGCCTCTGGGAAATGGCCACATGAGTGAGCTTGGAAGCAGATGCTTCAGCCCAGCCAGGCCTTCAGACGACAAGTACAAGCCAACATCATAACTGAAACCTCATGAGAGACCCTGAGCTAGAACCACCAATCTAAACCTCTTGGGATTCCTGACCCACAGAAATATGTGAGATGTTTGTTGTTTTAAGCTGTTAAATTTCGGGTGATTTGTTATGCACCAATAACTAATACATCACACAATCAAAAAAGCAATCCTTTTATTTTTATTTATTTTGAAACAGACTCTCACTCTGTCACCCTGGCTGGAGTGCAGTGGCATGATCTCAGCTCAATGCAGCCTCCGCCTCTCAAGTTCAAGCAATTCTCCTGCCTCAGCCTCCTGAGTAGCTGGGACTACAAGCACCTGCCACCACATCTGGCTAATTTTTGTATTTTTAGAGGAGATGGGGTTTCACCATGTTGGCAAGGCTGGTCTTGATCTCCTGACCTCAAGTGATCCACCCGCCTCAGCCTCCCTAAGTGTTGGGATTACAGGCGTGAGTCACCGCACGCAGCCAAGAAAGCAATCCTTTTAGAAAGCCTATATTTTAAATAATACAATAATCATTTGTATTAAATACAACTTCATTCATTCATTTATTTTTGAGACAGGGTCTCTCTCTGTCACCCAGGCTGGAGTGTAGTGGCACAGTCAATAGCTCACTGCAGCCTCAGGCTTAAGTGATCCTCCTGCCTCAGCTTCCTGAGTAGCTGGGATTGCAGGCACACACCACCAAGCCTGGCTTTTTTTTTTTTTTTTTTTTTTTTTTTTTTAAGTAGAGATGATGAGGTCTCACTATGTTGCCCAGACCGGTCTCAAACTCCAGGTCTCAAGTGATCCTCCTACCTGGGCCTCCCAAAGTGCTAGAATTATAGGTGTGAGCCACTACACCTGACCCCACTTCACTTTAAAATACAAGAATTGGCCAGGCACAGTGGCTCACGCCTGTAATCCCAGCACTTTGGGAGGCCGAGGCGGGTGGGTCACTTGAGGTCAGGAGTTCAAGAACAGCCTGGGCCAACATGGCAAAACTCCCACCTCTACTAAAAATACAAAAATTAGCTAGGTGTGGTGGTGGGCACCTGTAATCCCAGCTACTCGGGAGGCTGAGGCAGGAGAATCACTTGAATGCAGGAGGCAGAGGTTGCAGTGAGCCGAGATTGTGCCATTACACTCCAGCCTGGGCGACAAGAGCAAGACTACATCTCAAAAAATAAATAAATAAATAAAATAAAATAAAAGACTTTTGGTGGGGCATGGTGGCTCATGCCTGTAATCTCAGCACTTTGGGAAGCCAAGGCAGGCGGGTCAACTGAGGTCAGGAGTTTGAGACCACCCTGGGCAACATCGTGAAACCACAACTCTACCAAAAAATATAAAAATCAGCCAGGCATTGGCCGGGCGCGGTGGCTCACACCTGTAATCCCAGCACTTTGGGAGGCTGAGGTGGGTGGATCACTTGAGGTCAGTTCAAGACCAGCCTGGCCAATATGGTGAAACCCCATCTCTACTAAAAATACAAAAAAAATTAGCTGGGCATTGTGGCATGTGCCTGTAATCCCAGCTACTCGGGAGGCTGAGGCAAGAAAATTGCTTGAACCTGGGAGGTGGAGGTTGCAGTGAGCCAAGATCGCGCCACTGCACTCCAGCCTGGGCAACAGAGAAAGACTCCATCTCAAAAAAAAAAAAAAATAGCCAGGCATGGTGGCATGTGCCTGTAGTCCCAGCTACTGGGGAGGCTGAGGTGGGAGAATCACTTGCATCTATGAGCCAGAGGTTACAGTGAGCCAAGATTGTGCCATTGCACTCCAGCCTAAGCAACAGAGTAAGACTCTGTCTCAAAAAGAAAGTAAAAAAAATAAATAAGTAAAATAGAAGACTTTCTTTTTTTTTGAGACGGAGTCTCGCTCTGTCGCCCAGGCTGGAGTGCAGTGGCGAGATCTCAGCTCGCTGCAAGCTCCGCCTCCTGGGTTCACGCCATTCTCCTGCCTCAGCCTCCGGAGTAGCTGGAACTACAGGCGCCCGCCACCACACTTGGCTAATTTTTTGTATTTTTAGTAGAGATGGGGTTTCACCGTGTTAGCCAGGATGGTCTCGATCTCCTGACTTCATGATCCACCTGCCTCAGCCTCCCAAAGTGCTGGGATTACAGGCGTGAGCCACCGCACCCGGCCATAAAATATAAGACTTTCTAAACCTAGTCTATGAGTATTATTATAACTTTCTGTCTTTCTAAAAATAAATCCTAATAGAATTTTAGAAAAGTACACAGCAACTCAAAATGTCCTCTAACAGGCACTTTCTGACATAACAAAAAATCATCTTGTCCTCCTAGTTGCCAGACTGGATTTTCTAATTCCATTCTATACTAAAAGGAACCAAAGCTCCAATGAGAAATGGCTATTTACAAATCTTCTGCAGCAAAAGTGCAAACCTACTCACCTTGTTGAGCCAGAAAACAAGAAAGCTTTCAAAGATTAACAAAGTTGTGTCAAAAGAACTCAGGAGCCGGCCTGAAAGGTACTCCTATTAACCAAGGTTGTGACAATTTGAGCAACAGAAGAACATTGATCAAAATGTTCTGAATCAATGAAATCAATTAAAATGAATCACTGAATCAATAAAAATCTATAAGTACAGAAAGATGCTTAGAAGAGAACACCAGAATCAAAGGTTTTTGTCACTATCTGAGAAAGCTATTAAATTAATCTCTTATTTAGAAATTGGTAAATTGAAATTAAGCATTTGTCTTCACTTTCTAATAGTGACTTGAAGGTAACCAAAAAGCCCTGGTTAATGAGGAAAAATTCTACTTTTGAAGAATGAAGAATGTAGCTAATGAAAATAGAAAAATATAATTTTACAAACCCTAATAAAATTACTACTTTAAGGCAAAGGTTATAAACTGGTGTTACAACTGTTAGGTAAATGCTTAATGGTAAAAAGGACATTCATTTGGTGCTAAAAAAACACCACACAGATTATTCTCCAGTTATTAGAGAAAAACATAACTATTCAATGGAGAGATCAGACTGCCATTCCCCCAAACCAGTAGTCAATCTCAGCTTCACTAGGGGTTGATCAATTAACTATAATTTCTATTGTCATGGAACATGAAAAATATATAATCTACCATATATTTCAACCAGAACTGTTTATTTTGAACCCATCAAGCCTTTACACATAACTTTCAGATTACAGAAACACAGGAGATAAAGGTAAAAGCTAAATGACACCACAGGATGCAACAAGACTTAGTCTCTTAAACATAAAAAGGGGGACTATGTTAGATTTACAGAGTATTAAGGAACATAACAACCAGATGCACTATGGAGTCCTGGATTAAATCCTGATTTGGATAAATCAACTATATAGAGTATTTTAGGGTCAACCAGGGAAACTGTAATAAGGTCTGGGTATTAGATAAGATAAAAAGTTATTGAAATGGAAAGGCAGTGACAGTTGAATAGAGAAAGCAGCATAAAAAAAACAGTATTGCAGCCGGGCGCAGTGGCTCACACCTGTAATCCCAACACTTTGGGAGGCCGAGGCGGGTGGATCACGAGGTCAGGAGATTGAGACCATCCTGACCAAGATGGTGAAACCCTGTCTCTACTAAAAATACAAAAAAATTAGCCGGGTGTGGTGGCAGGCGCCTGTAGTCCCAGCTACTCCCAAGCCTGAGGCAGGAGAATGGTGTGAACCTGGGAGGTGGAGCTTGCAGTGAGCCGAGATCGCACCACTGCACTCCAGCCTAGGCGACAGGGCAAGACTCCGTCTCAAAAAAACAAAAACCAAAACCAAAAACAAAACAAAACCAAAACAGTATTGCAAATAGACCTGATTTTGGTAAAAAATACGTATACAAATACATAGATGCATACACACACACATTTACCTAGAAGACCCAAAATTCAGATTCTAAGGATTAGGATGAATAAAAAAAGAAAAAGATCTAAAAGAATATGCTGGTATATTATGTCTCAATTTTTGCATATAGTGGCATAAAACAACACAAATTTATTATCTCACAAAGGCCAGCAGAGTATGGCTGGATGCTCTGCTCAGTATCCCTAAGCTAAAATCAAGGCATCGGCCAGGGCTACAGTTTTCATCAGGGGCTTGTAGTCCTCTTACAATCTCATTGGTTACTAGCAGAATTCATTTCCTCCTTGCTTCATGCCTGCAGTGGTGCAGAAAATCCTCTGATCTCTCTTTCTACACAGGCTAGAGAAAGCACTTTGGTTTTAAGGGCTCACGTGATTAGACCAGGCCCACAGGGTAATCTTTCCAATCTGTCTAATGTGCTATACAAAGTATCATAATCATGGGAATGGCATTTCATCATATTCATAGGTTCTGAGGATTACAGTGAGGACTGTTGGGGAGGGGAGGCATTTTCAGAACTCTGACTACTACAGCCACAAAAAGTTTTTAAAAATCAATTAAAACAGCTTTCTTACCTGTTAATAATGAACCACGCAACAGTAAGCATTCCTGCTAGCCATGTTCCACTCATAAGCCAACTTGTAACAAATAAAGCAGTAACATATATTCCTTGCAATCCAAAAACAATGCCAATATAGAAATACACTGGCTCAATAATCTCCTATGTGGAAAAAACAGAAAGAGAACAAGACAATAGGATGGCATTAAATAGTCTAAGGATTCATGAATACATGAGAAAATAAATATTAGGGTCCAACGAAAAATACATACATTGCTACCAGTGGCTTGATATAAAACACTAGCAATAAGTTCCGGATATAGAGACATTTGCTGCACTGCATTTATAGTCTTCAGAGATACAGTTTTGTTATTGTGTGTCAGTTCATAAACACCTAAAGACAGAAAGATTTTTCTCCAGATTATTTATTCTGCTTCACAGTAATTAAATAAACATGTCATTCATTAGTCCTTAAATATTTAATATTGTTATCAAGAAAGATCCCAAATAGAATACTCCATGCTGCATTTTCCATTTTTTAAAAATTTAGCACAATAAAGAGAAATATCTATATCCTGAGACAAATCCCCACATTGAAAGGTCCCAATATAGCAGAACAGAAGTTATCAGAGGCTGGGAAGAGTAGAGGGGAGGGGAGGATAGGGAGAGACTGGTTAATGGATACAAAATTACAGCTAGATAGGAAAAATAACTTCTAGTATTCTGTAGTACTATAGAATGAATATGGTTAACAACAATTTAGTGTATATTTTCAAAAAGCTGAGAGTTGATTTTGGATATTCATAACACAAGGAAGTGATATATGTCCAATGTGATGGATATACTAACTACCCTGATTTGATCATTATACATTGTGTATAATATCAAAATATCACTCCCCATAAATATGCACAATTACTACATGTAAAGTAAAAATAAAAGGAGGAGGAAAGGTTCTAAAATAGAAAAACAAAGTTTTATTTAAGAAAAATATTGATATTACAGCCAGGCGCAGTGGTTCACACCTGTAATCCCAGCACTTTGGGAGGCTGAGGTGGGCAGATCATGAGGCCAAGAGTTCGAGACCAGCCTGGCCAACATGGTGAAACCCCGTCTCTACTAAGTATACAAAAATTAGCCAGGCATGGTGGTGCATGCCTTTAATCCCAGCTACTAGGGAGGCTGAGGCAGGAGAATTGCCTGAACCGGGAGGCGGAGGTTACAGTGAGCCAAGATCGCACCACTGCACTCCAGCCTGGGTGACAGAGCAAGACTTCGTCTCGGAAAAAAAAAAAAAGAAAAGAAAAGAAAAAGGAAAATATTGTTATTAAAAATATAACTGTGATTATCATACCTCTTTCAAATGAAGGTGCCTTTAACATATCTTTATAATAGGAGTAATAAATGGCACTGTCACCCTGAAACGTGATTTCCCGTTCAAGCTCCTAAAAGAAAATGAAATCATTATTTAAAATTTAATTTTTTTTTTTTTTTTTTGAGACACAGTCTCGCTCTGTCGCCCAGGCTGGAGTGCAGTGGCGCGATCTCGGCTCACTGCAAGCTCCGCCTCATGGGTTCATGCCATTTCTCCTGCCTCAGCCTCCCGAGTAGCTGGGACTACAGGCGCCCGCCACCATGCCCGGCTATTTTTTTGTATTTTTAGTAGAGATGGGGTTTCACCGTGTTAGTCAGGATGGTTTCGGTCTCCTGACCTCATGATCCGCCCACCTCAGCCTCCCAAAGTGCTGGGATTACAGGCATAAGCCACCACGCCCAGACCTAAAATTTAATTTTTTTGTTTTTAAGAGACAGAGTCTCTCTCTGTTACCCAGGCTGGTGTGCAGAGGCACAATCATGGCTCACTGAAACCTCAAATGATCCTCCTACCTCAGCTACCCAGTAGCTAGGACTACAGGCACATGGCCAGCGTTTTTGTTTTGTTTTGTTTTATTTTTTTGTAAAGAAGGGGGTCTCACAATGTTGCCCAGGCTGGATTATTTGAAGTTTTTGTTTTGTTTTGTTTTGTTTGAAACAGAGTCTTGCTCTGTTGCCCAGGCTAGAGTGCAGTGGCGCGATCTCTGCTCACTGCAACCTCCGCCTCTTGGGTTCACGCCATTCACCTGCCTCAGCCTCCCAAGTAGCTGGGACTACAGGCGCCCGCCACCACGCCCGGCTAATTTTTTGTGTTTTTAGTAGAGACGGGGTTTCACCGTGTTAGCCAGGATGGTCTCAATCTGCTGACCTCGTGATCCGCCCGCCTCGGCCTCCCAAAGTGTTGGGATTACAGGCCTTGAGTCACCACCTGGCCCTTACTTGGTTTTAAATTTCAGCCTCTGGCCCAGCGTGTTGGCTCAAGCCTGTAACCCCAGCACTTTCGGAGGCCAAAGCGGGAGGATCACTTGAGGTAAGGAGTTTGAGACCAGCCTGGCCAACATGGTGAAACCCTGTCTCTACTAAAAATAGAAAAATTAGGCCTGGTGGTGTGTGTCTGTAATCCCAGCTACTCGGGAGGTGGGAGAATCGCTTGAACCCAGGCGGCAGAGGTTGCAGTGAGGTGAGATCACACCACTGCACTGCAGCCTTGGGACACGGAGTGAGATTCTGTCTCAAAAAATAATAACAATAAAATAAAATAAATTTCAGCCTCAATCTTCTGTCTCCCTCCTCACCTTCCAAATTAACATATTAATAATATTTATCCTTTTATTCAAAGACATGTTTGAATTTTCTTTAATTACTAGTGGCCCCATTAATGAGGAACTTAACTTTTTAGTAATCTGGCAATAATTTTAATGAAACATTAAGGTTTAAAATGAATTGTAAATCACAAGTCATCACTTGTTATATATAATATATATCCGGAAAATCTAGAAGGAAAAACCACAAGACATGCCCTAAGAATAGCAAGAATAGTGAGACAGGCAATAACAAATGATATCTGAAGTGTTAGAAGTCCATAATAAAAAGTTTAAGGAGAAAGTCATATTTTCTATTACTGTTCCACATCTCTATGTATGCAGAACAGCAAGTCTTTAATTAGTACTTTGCAAGAGCAGCAGATACTTAATCAGTGCTCTTCACATGAACTTCCAGAGGTATAGCAAATCTTAAAATTCCTACAATCAGGCTAATAGAACAAAGAAAATAATAGTAAAAATCACATTAGGAGGCTTTGTGCTTTTTAGACTGAATCAAAATTTTATGAATCTATAATCTTTTAAAATCAAATGAATTATTTTATGCATAATATGTATCAATTAATACAAAAATAAAAATATTAGAGCACTTTTCACAAAGTTTGATCAATAGAACTTCCTAAAATGTTAACGGATGTTACCAAAAAAGAATTCTGTAGTTAAATAAGTTTTGAGAAAGACTAAACAAAATCAAACAGCTTTATTGTAAGACTTTTCAGAGTTTCAGTATATCTTATATATTGTGACTCTCCAAGAGGAAGTCTTTTCAGATCTATTTTTCCCCATCTTGAGTTTGCTATGGTCTGAATACATGTGTCCTCCTAAAATACATATGGTGAAACCTAATACCCAATGAGAAGATATTTGGAAGTGGGATATTTGGGAGGTGATTAGGTCATGAGGGCAGTTCCCTCATGAATGGGATTAATGTCCTTATAAAAGACATGCTTCCACCACGGGAGGATGCAGCAAGATGATCCCTGCTATAAACCAGGAAGCAAGCCCTCACCAGACACCAACTCTGCCCATGCCTTGATCTAGGACTTTTCAGCCTCCAGAACTGTGAGAAATAAATTTCTGTTGTTTACAAGCCATTCTGTTGTTTATAAGCTTATGGTACTTTGTTATAGCAGCCTGAATGAACTAAGAGCTTACCGACCTAAATAAATTACTTTAAAATTTTTTTTTATGAATGCAAATACTTGTTTCTAAGATTTCAAAGATGTAAACTCTCAATCAGTGCTTCTCAAATCTACTGGGTATATGAAACACCTGGAGACCTTATTAAACTGTAGATTCGGATTTTAAAGTGGGGTCTGAAAGTCTATGATTCTGAAAAAGCTCCCAGATTCTGCCAATGCTCCTGACCCATACACAAAGCTTTGTAAAACAAAGTTCTTAATGAAGGCCTTCTAGTTTTCAAAGCTTTGGTTATTCTCAGTTCTGCCTATATAACATAATCACCTGAAAATATTTATCAACATACTGATCGCAGCCTGTCCCACTGCCCCTACCTAAGAATCTGAGAGGGAGGTTATCTTTGAAAGCTCCCTAGATGATTCTATCATACATCCATTGTTGAGAACTGCAGTTAATCTGCATAACATTTTCAGGGAAATAATATATGCTACAGTAATAGCTAAATCAAGACAGATATAGTTAGTAATTACTCAGTTAAATGTCTTGATGGTGTTAATTAAACCAATTGCTTTAAAATACTCGGTCAGCTTGACTAAAAAATAAGAAAAACAAAAAACCCAGTTTGGGCTCAAAAATTTAAAAACTCTACAAAGCCAAGAGGACTTTGCAAACAAACTTATTCAAAAGTCAAACTATGAAATTATGAATACAACTATAGTGACTGAAGAATCTGTGGAAATATACATGATTGAAAACCAAACACTAAACACAGTAATATGAGGCAAAATCTTAATACTATGTGATGCCTGTTAATCCCTTTCAACACCCTCAAAAACATTCTAATCATGTGATCTAACAATTAAAATATTTTAATACTAAAACTTCCACAGATTGTTTCTGAAATGTGAACTATCTATCAAAACTATGAAAAGGCTGACTAAACTCCATAACATTTCACTGTCATCAAAAGTCCCTGATAAGTTCATTGCAGAAAGGGGAGCACCCTCATAGTTTTATTCTATGAAATACACTATTAGTATTTTAAGGTTGATACTGTAACTATATTCTCAAAACAGCTTCTGGAGCATTTTGTTCCTAATAGCCATAAATAAGACAGCACTTGTCATACTTATCATACATATATTCTGGTTCCCTGGGAAAATAACTTTCATATGCTCAAAATTCTTTCTTCTTACCTGCCTGTTGGAAAACCAGAATTTCCGTTCATGGTATGCTGATAAGTAGAGAGCATACATCATACCACTAGTAACCGCTGCAAGACAGCCAATGAAAATCTTTGCAAAGCGTTGAAATAATACATCTGAAAAAGTATATTAAAAGTAATCAAAAGGTAATATGTACCCTTGATATGATGTGATTAAAAATGGCATTCTACCTCTATGGTCTTTGTCCCCAAAACCCACAACTCGAGTCTAATTGTGAGAAAAGCATCAGATAAATTCCAACAGAGGGGCATCCTATAAATATATCTCTCAAACTGTCAAGGTCATCAAAAACAAGAGCTTGAGAAAGTATCAAAGCCAAGAGGAGCTTAACAGACATAATAACCAAGTGTCATGTGGTATTGTGGATGGGATACTGGGACAGAAAAAAAGACATTAGGGGCTGGGCATGGTGGCACTTTGGGAGGCCAAGGCAGGCAGATCACTTGAGGTCAGGAGTTTGAGACCAGCCTGGCCAACATGGTGAAACTAAAATACAAAAATTAGCTGGGTGTGGTGGTGCACACTTGTAATCCCAGCTACTCGGGAGGCTGAGGCACAAGAATCATTGAATCAGGGAGGTGGAGGTTGCAGTAAGCCGAGATCATGCCACTGCGCTCCAGCCTGGGGGACAGAGCAAGATTCCGTCTCAAAAAAAAAAAAAGACATTAGGTAAAACCTAAGGAAATCTGAATATCTGAATAACATATGATCTTAAGTTAATAATAATGTATCAATATTGCTTCATTAATTGTAACAAACGTACCATACTAATGTAAAATCTTAATAATAAGGGAAACTCCATATGTGGGAGAGTGTAATACAGGAACTCCATCTGCTCAATTCTTCTGCAAATCTAAAATTGTTTTAAAAATTAAAGTATAGGCCAGGCGCGGTAGCTCACGTCTGCAATCCCGCCACTTTGGGAGGCCGAGGCGGGTGGATCACCTGAAGTCAGGAGTTTGAGACCAGCCTGGCCAACCTGGTGAAACCCTGTCTGTACTAAAAATACAAAAATTAGCTGGGTGTGGTGGCGGGTGCCTGTAATCCCAGCTACTCGGGAGGCTGAGGCAGGAGAATCACTTGAACCTGGGAGGCAGAGGTTGCAGTGAGCAGAGAGCGTGCCACTGCACTCCAGCCTGGGCAACAGAGCAAGACTCTGTCTCAAAAAAATAATAAAATACAAAAATAAGATAAGATAAAATTTAAAGTCTATATTCTGCAAGAGGAAAAAGTTCTAAGATCTGTGTCACAACATAAATATACTTAACACAATAGAACGCTACACTTAAAAATGGTTAAGATGGGCCTGGCGCGGTGGCTCATACCTGTAATCCCAGCACTTTGGCAGGCCAAGGTGGGAGGATCACAAGGTCAGGAGATCGAGACCATCCTGGCTAACACGGTGAAACCCCGTCTCTACTAAAAAATACAAAAAATTAGCCGGGCGTGGTGGCAGGCGCCTGTAGTCCCAGCTACTCGGGAGGCTGACGCAGGAGAATGGTGTGAACCCAGAGGCAGAGCTTGCAGTGAGCAGAGATCATGCCACTGCGCTCCAGCCTGGGCGACAGAGCGAGACTCCGTCTCAAAAAAAAAAAAAAAAAAAAAGCGAGACTCCGTCTCAAAAAAAAAAAAAAAAAAAAAAAAGGTTAAGATGAAGCTAAGTGTGGTGGCTCAGGTCTGTAACCCCAACACTTCCGGAGGCAGGCAGATTGCTTGAGCTCATGAGTTCGAAACCAGACTGGGTAACATGGTGAAACCATGTCTCTACAAAAAATACAAAAAATTAGCCCATGTGGTGGTGGCGGGTGCCTGTAATCCCAGCTACTTGGGAGGCTGAAGCAGGAGAATCGCTTTAGCCCAGGAGGCAGAGGTTGTAGTGAACCAAGATGGCAACACTGCATTCCAGCCTAGGTGACACAGCCAGATCTTGTCTCAAAAAAAAAAAAAAAAAAGAAAAAGAAAAAAGAAAAGGGTAAGATGGTACAAAAATTAGTCTATGAATATTAAAAAGTAATCCAAAGGAATGTATGACCCAATATCTAAAAAAGGTACAGGTTCATTCAGACATTTTTTTTTCCTTTCAGGATTTTTTATTCATTGAAGAATAACTCACTATAAACCTAAAGCCATGTAAAACGTACAACTCAATAAGTTTTGATTATCATGTTTTAAAAGATCACATACAACTATTATATATGGACACAAACTATTTCTTTTTTAAATTTTATTTTATTTTTGTAGAGACAGGATTCTTGCTATGTTGCCCAGGCTGGTCTTGAATCCCTGGTCTCAACAGATCCTTCCACTTTGGCTTCCTAAAGTGCTGAATTACAGACATGAGCCACTGCCTCCAGCCTGTACCTGCTTCTTAATGAAATAACATAAGACACATTTGGATTTTGTATACAAAAGATGATTCAGTCTTGCTACAGCCACTGAGTATAATAAGCATAATAAAAAAAATAAGGGACTAAAGGCCTAAAACCCAGTGTTCTGTTACCAAATGACTGACAGTAAAAATCAACTTGTTGATTTTTTTTTAGCTAAACTAAAATTTTAGTTATTTTTATAACATTATTTAATACATAATAGTTTGCATAGCATGTTGCAGTTGTGCTGTTATGCAAACTAGTATAGAGTAACTAATTAAATATCAATAAATAATCATATTCTAAATGTTTGCAAAACACTCTGCAGGCCGGGCACAGTGGCTCACGCCTGTAATCCCAGCACTTTGGGAGGCCAAGGCAGGCGGATCACGAGGTCAGGAGATTGAGACCATCCTGGCTAACACAGCGAAACCCCGTCTCTACTAAAAATACAAAAACAAAATTAGCCAGGTGTGGTGGCGGGCGCCTGTAGTCTCAGCTACTCGGGAGGCTGAGGCGGGAGAATGGCATGAACCCGGGAGGCAGAGTTTGCAGGGAGCGGAGCTTGCAGGGAGCTGAGATCGCATCACTGCACTCCAGCCTGGGCAACAGAGCGAGACTCCGTCTCAAAACAAACAAACAAACAAACAAACAAACAAAAACACTCTGCAATAAATCCAATATTAGCATCAATATGATACAAGTGTTTCAAAATTTCTGTTTTGCCAGTGTGGTGGCTCACGCCTGTAATCCCAGCTCTTTGGGAGACTGAGGTGGGCAGATCACCCGAGGTCAGGAGTTTGAGACCAACCATGGCCAACATAGTGAAACCCCATCTCTACTAAATATACAAAACTGGCTGGGTGTGGTGGCGCATCCCTGTAATCCCAGCTACTGGGAGGTTGAGGCAGAAGAATTGCTTGAACCCGGGAGGTGGAGGTTGCAGTGAGCTGAGATCACACCAGTGCACTCCAGCCTGGGCCACAAGAGCGAAACTCCATCTCAAAATAAAATAAAATTTCTGTTTCCAGTAGCATGTGTAAAGCATCTGGCATGGTTCCTGACATACGGTAAGAGCTCAGCAAATATTTGCTATTACTATTATGCTACACAAGCATACCTGAAAAAATATATGAAATCATTAAAGCAATGTTGAGACAATATGAACTATAAAAACTAGTAAGAAAAGTAATCTAGGGTGGCAGTTTGGCAAAAGCACTTAGAAATTTCTAAATGGATTTCTTGGGTTTGTTTGTTTTTTTCATTAAGGCTTAGACAATGACAAATTAATCCTACTTATCAGGAACTATTATAAAAAGTATATTCAACCAATTTCTATATATAAATGCCTAACCTTAATACTAATTTTTTTTTTTTTTTGAGACAGAGTTGGCCGGGAGTGGTGGCTCACGCCTGTAATCCCAGCACTTTGGGAGGCCGAGGCTGGTGGATCACCTGAGGTCGGGAGTTTGAGACCAGCCTGGCCAACATGGAGAAACCCCGTCTCTACTAAAAATACAAAATTAGCAGGGTGTGGTGGTGCATGCCTGTAATCCCAGCTACTTGGGAGGCTGAGGCAGGAGAATCCCTTGAACTTGGGGGGGCGGAGGCTGCGGTGAGCCGAGATCACACCACTGCACTCCAGCCTGGGCAACAAGAGCGAAACTCCGTCTCAGGAAAAAAAAAAAAAAAAAAAAAAAAAAGAGAGACAGAGCTTCGCTCTTGTTGCCCAGGCTGGAGTGCAACGGCGTGATCTTGACTCACTGCAACCTCCGCCTCCTGGGTTCAAGTGATTCTCCTGCCTCAGCCTCCCGAGTAGCTGGGATTACAGGCATGCGCCACCACGCCTGGCTAATTTTGTATTTTGAGTACAGATGGAGTTTATCCATGTTGGTCAGGCTGGTCTCGAACTCCCGACCTCAGGTGATCCCCCCGACCTCGGCCTCCCAAAGTGCTGAGATTACAGGCATGAGCCACCACGCCCAGCATTACTAAATATTTTACTTTTGTAAGGAGTCAAAGATGGAGTAGACATCAAGCTTTCAGTGTTTGGTATAAGTACATGTATTTTAGAGAAAATAAGGAGCTCTGGTTCCTAGTCTCAACCTCTTAAAATACAACCATTTTAGTTTGAAAATTGAAAAGTAAAGGATCTGACTTTAAGTTGTTAGTCACAAACCAGCCTAATCAGATAACTTCCATGTGCACCAGTCCCTTCATTTGTAAAATGGTGATCAGGCACACAAAACTAAAAACAGATTATAAAATGTCACTATCAGAATATAGAACACAGTTAAGTAATATTTAATGCACATAAAAAAGCCAATGATATGTTGACAAAAAAATGCAGGATTCAATTTCACAAAAAGTGAAAAAAAAAAAACTATAAGTACATAGAAAAAAGCCACACTTATGCCAAAATTTTAAGAGTATTTATATCTACTGTAATTATGGATGCAGTTTTGTTTTTTTTTTCTCTACTTTCCACATTTTCTACCCTGAAAATATATTTTTGTAGTTGGGGAGGAAATACTGTTTTGTAGTCGATATTTCTAGACTATTTAATTTTCTTTCTTACGTTGTATTCTTCAAATTTTTTAACTTTTTTTTTGTTTGTTTTTTGAGACAGAGTCTTGCTGCATCGTCCAGGCTGGAGTGCAGTGGCGCGATCCTGGCTCACTGCAAACACCACTTCTCAGGTTTAAGCAATCCTCCTACCTCAGCCTCCCAAGTAGCTGGGACTACAGGCATGAACCACCACATTCTCAGCTAATTTTTTTTTTTTAAATTTTTTTGTGGAGATGAGGTCTCACTGTATTGCCTAGGCTTAAATTTTTTTTTTTTTTTTTTTTTTGAGATGGAGTCTCCTCTGTTGCCCAGGCTGGAGTGCAGTGGCACATTCTCGGCTCACTGCAATCTCCACCTCCTGAATTCAAGCAATTCCTGTGTCTCAGCCTCCCAAGTAGCTGGGACTACAGGTGCGCACCACCACACTTGGCTGATTTTTTTTTTCTTCTAATTTTTTGTAGAGATGAGGTCTCACTATATTGCCTAAGTTTAAATTTGTGTGTGTGTGTGTGTTTTAAGATGGAGTCTCGCTCTGTCACCCAGGCTGGAATGCAGTGGCACAATCTCGGCTCATTGCGACCTCCACTTCCCAGGTTCAAGTGATTCTCCTGTCTCAGCCTCCCAAGTAGGTGGGACTACAGGCGCATGCCACCATGCCCAGCTAATTTTTTGTATTTTTTTAGTAGAGATGGGATTTCACCATGTTAGCCAGGATGGTCTCGATCTCCTGACCTCATGATCCACCTGCCTCAGCCTCCCAAAGTGCTGGTATTACAGGCTTGAGCCACCGTGCCTGGCCTCCCATTTCTTGATTTTAACTTTTATTGATTGAAAAAGACAAACAGCTTTTTCTTTTTTTTTTCTTTAAATAAAGACAGGGTCTCACTATGTTGTCCAGGATGGTCCTGAACTCCTAACCTCAAGCAATCCTCTGCCTCAGCTTCCCAAAGTGCTGGGATTACTGGCGTGAGCCACCATGCGTGGTTAATAAACTGTTCTCACTTCAACATTACAAGTCCCAGAATTTTGGGATTCTCTATTTTCTTCTTTATACCCACTTACAAATAGTCCAATTCTATTCTAAACCCAGATCTCTTTCCTGTAGTCAAATGCAGATGTTAATAACAAAGGCACTCTAGTAACATTCTGTTTTGCAATCTCATTATCTAAAATGATAGAAAAAAATAGTATTGTCAACTATTCACAGGAAACAGTATTATCAAATGTTTTGTCACGACATAATATAGATCTTCATTTTTCCAGCTCCCAAATATAGTTTTCTTGCGGCCAGCCCCTCAACTAGATTTGTAGATTACCCACAGCTTTTATCTTGAGCAAATGTATATATAGGCCTCAACTTTTAGGCAGAGGAAGCAATCTGAGAAAGCTGTTTAGCCCTTAAGGATGACACATTCTCCAAACCCATCTTTAGATATGGTTATAGAGGAAAATGGAAGAGAAAAGATCTCCAGAGTGTAAAATCAAGGACCATGGAGAACAATGAACTGGAAAACAATTCCCCAGGAACACAACTGGGGCATAAACACAACAGATTCCTTATCCCAGAGCAAGGGGATATCCTGTCCCTGTCCAACAGTGTATACTGAGAGTGGGGGGATGTGCAGAAAAGAGTCAACACAGCAGGTCTGAGACCGCTTTCCTGAGAAAGGCCTGCTTGCAGGCGGATCACCTGAGGTCAGGAGTTGACCAGCCTGGCCAACATGGTGAAACCCCGTTTCTACTAAAAATACAAAAATTAACCAAGTGTGGTGGCACATGCCTATAATCCCAGCTACTCGGGAGGCTGAAGCACAAGAATTGCTTGAACCCAGAAGATGGAGGTTGCAGTAAAGCAGAGACCGCACCATGGCATTCCTGCCTGGGTGACAGGGTGAGACTCTGTCTCAAGAAAAAAAAAAAAAAAAGAAAAAGGAAAAAAAGAAAGCCCTGCTTGCAAGGTAGGCTCTCTTGGCTGGCATCTAGGAACTTCAATTTCAGGAGAGTTCCCACCATTCTCTAACTGATAACAGTGCCTATCGTCTTTGTACAAACAATGTAGTTTATGCTTTCTTTCTGGGAGTCAAGAATTTTGGGACATGGTAGGCAGAGGATACCTACATGACCAACCCCCAGTAAAAACCCTGAGCACTGAGTCACTAATGAGCTTCCCTGGTAGATAAAACTTTACAAATGTCACAATTTGATGCTGAAGGAATCAGGCCCATCCTGTGTGACTCTGTTGGAGTGGAAATTTGGAAGCCTATGCCTGGTTTCTTGCAGATTTCACCAAAATAGGCCTTTTCCCTTTGCTGATTTTGTTTTATATTATTTGCTATAATAAATCATAGCTGTAGGCTGGGCACAGTGGCTTATGCCTATAATCTCAGCACTTTGAGAGGCTGTGGCAGGTGGAACACTTGAGTTCAGGAGTTCAAGACCAGACTGGCCAACATGGTGAAACCCCGTCTCTACCAAAAATACAAAAATTAGCCAGGCGTGGTGGCGTGTGCCTATAGTTCCAGCTACTGAGGAGGCTGAGGCAGGATAATAGCTTGAACCCAGAAGGTGGAGGTTGCAGTGAGCTGAGATCGTGCCACTGCACTCCAGCCTGGGTGACAGAGCGAGACTCTGTCTCAAAAGTCAATCAATCAATCAATCAATCATAGCTGTAAATACAACTTCATTCTGAAACTTGTGAGTCCTTCCAGCTAATAACCAAACATGCGGGTGGTCTTGGGAACCCCTGACATAAAACAGATAACCTGTCTTTTTAGTTCATAGATCTCTGGATTAGAATGAGTCATAGCTGGCCCTGATGTAGATAAGCCTTTGGGTTCAAGATTAAGGATGTGACTAGATAAGACAGAGTTTTAGGGTGTGGGAAAAAGTAAGTGTATTTTGTCTGAGGGAGGGAAATAAATCACAAGGACAGGGTGTGGTAAACTATATTATTATTCACAACTATTTTCTCCTTCCCTGTAAAAATCTTATACATCCCTGCCCACTACCATGTGACCTGGAACACTTCCCTGTAATCAAAGTATACTTCACATCCCATCGTCTGAATTGATTATATGACTTGCTTTGGCCAATAAAAGGTGCGTACAAGTGACAGTGTGCCAGGTCAGCAGAAACTTTAAGAGGCATTGCATGATTCTGCCTCCTCTTTTCCTACATCACAAGAAAAATCTTTCCCAAATACGGACTATTCCTTCGCAACACATAAAACTACAACAGCCAAACTGCAGCCACAACATGTAATATTAATTAGAAATAAATGTTTGTCATAAGCCAGTGAGATTTGGGGGTTGTTCAAAACCTAGTGAAAGCTGAGCATATACTTAATCTCAAAATATGTATATTTAAAATATTGATATAAAATATACTTTCTAGCGTAAACTATTTTTGTAGTAGCACAAATTCCAAGTCTATCTAACTTACGTTTTGGAGCTCTTTCAGGAATTGGAATGTCACTGATTTTCTCTTCTTTGGCAGATTCCTTATTTTCTGAAGACTTTGGCTTTTTTCTTTGGCGCAGCTCTACAGGTGGTCCTTAAAATATTTAAGACATTATTGCAATGTGTGTATAAAATTGTTTTAATCTGTATCCTGAGCCAATTAACCTTTATTATTCTAAAGCAAAAGTACCACTAAGACCTATTAGTATCAAAGATAACCTTTTCATAATTATTTTGGCATCCCTGCAAAATTATCTTTTGTCCAAAAAAAGACAATTTAAGTTCCACTCCCCAATCTGTGTTTTGACAATCCTAATAGTAAACCAATGTGCTCTTCTCCCAAGATGATGGAATTTTCAAAATATCCCAAAATAAGTAAGCTCTTTTCCAAACTGGGGTTCAAGGTGTTATTCACCTCATAATTCTAGTTACCTTAAAGTATCAAATGCATAATTTATGGTTTAACTGTTCTTTAAAAATCAAAACCTAGCCGGGCGCTGTGGCTCACGCCTGTAATCCCAGCACTTTGGGAGGCCGAGGTGGGCAGATCACGAGGTCAGGAGATCGAGACCATCCTAACATGGTGAAACCCTGTCTCTACTAAAAAAAAAAAATACAAAAAAATTAGCCTGGCATGGTGGCGGGCGCCTGTAGTCCCAGCTACTTGGGAGGCTGAGGTAGGAGAATGGCGTGAACCCGGAAGGCGGAGCTTGCAGTGAGCCGAGATCGTGCCAGGGCACTCCAGCCTGGGTGACACAGCAAGACTCTATCTCAAAAAAAAAATCAAAACATAATACATTCATCATAAACTACACTTCTGTTTTTAAATAACCCTAAAAGTTCTGCAGAATTTCAGTGCTGTGTTATCATTAGCATTGCACAATCTTATAGATTTAGGTATTAGAAAATACGCTGAACCTACAAAGATACCGATATATGAGAAGGTCTCAAAATAATTTCCCAGGATTAGACTATCTTCCTCTTCTAGCTCCAGTTTTAGAAAATGTGATGCAGAAGTTACCTCCAAACGAGTAAACTAAACTCCAAGTTAAACAGGAATGTACTATATACAATTTATACTTTTCCTCCCTAGAATTAATCATCTTGTGGGATAGATTACGATACTATAAGTACAGAGTGTTCCTGCCAAGTTATAAAGTGATACAATAATTTATCTTTCTCATGGAAGTGGAAGACAGTTTTCTTCCTTTCTCTTAGTAATAACTTCAGGCTATGAAATGTGAAAATAAACATAGAAGTCAAAGAAGGAGAAATGAATCAGTTGCTGCTGATCAGATGGATGTTCTCTAGCTTTACTGTGGAAAATGAATAAAATAAATGTATCTTAAAATAGCTTCATAGCAAACTTGTATGTTCACTAAAATATCTTTAAACACTGGCATAGTGATAAAAAAAAGCTGTACATTTAGTGGATTCAGACTGATGAATCTAATGTTTACCCATTTCTATACTACCATTTATTCTGTAGTCATGTTAAGTAGTGAAATCAATGAAAATATTTTAAAATGACATTATTAGGCCGGGTATGGTGGCTCACGCCTGTAATCCCAGCACTTTGGGAGGCCAAGGTGGGTGGATCACCTGAAGTCAGGAGATCGAGAACAGCCTGGACAATATGGCGAAACCCTGTCTCTACTAAAAATACAAAAATCAGCCGGGTGTGGTGCTGCACTCCTGTAATCCCAGCTACTCAGGAGGCTGAGGCAGGAGAATCACTTGAACCCAGTAGGTGGAGTTGCAGTGACCCGAGATTGCGCTACTGCACTCTAGCCTGGTGACAGAGGGAGACTCCGTCTCAAAAACAAAACGAAACAAAACAAAAAAACAAAAAATGTCATTATTAGAAAAACATACCCCAGACTTTGAGTATTTCTGTATATAAATCTAGGTCAATTAGTAAATATTACTATATTCCTTCCTCATTATGCCTCTTTAATATTCCCCTGCTCTAGGTTAAAGTAAAAGTTAGAAGCAGTCAACAAGAACGCATATTTATGCAAAATCAAATAAAGTCTTCAAAAGCAAATTATTGTTTTTAATTTTATTTTAAAAGAATACAAGGGGAAGATATAACTACAAGAACTTTCCTTTGCAGGTACACCTGCATGATTAATCACGTAATAGCATTGGACTTTAAAACATTTAATTGGATAATTTCAGAAGTCAAATTAACAAATCTATTGAGATGGTCAACAAATATACTATATGTGACCAGTGGGCTAGGTAGGTGGGTCTTTTCCATTAGAGTCTAAAAATACACACTTAGTGATAAATTGGGAGGGGAATAGTCACATAAAATGTGTTCTTACAAAAAATTATCATTTTCCTTTTTAAAAATGTTCTTTATCAAATAAATCGCTTTACAGGACTTTAATTAAACATGTTCTCTTTGTGTCCATAAATGATTTTTGTTTATAAAAGTACAACTTACACAAAAATTTTGCATAGATTTTCAAGTAATTTATGAAGTATACAAATCTCAACAATCATCTCTCAAGAACTTATATTAGCAATGATCAAGGACCATACAAATATGTAATCTATAAAAGATCTATAATATTATATTTTCCTGATTCTAAGATGCCATACGTTTGAAGACACTACTTAATAGGTTTTTCAAGGGGAAAAAAAAACACATTGTCATACTGAATGCGTGCACTGATTTTAAGACATATCAATTTTAGTGGCATTAAACTGTAAGAGCCAAAAGTACAACTCGATAAATACAGTATTCATTTTAGCTCATCTCTTCAACCTTATCCCTAAAGCTAACTTTTCATATAATTTCATAATGGAAAAACAAAGTCACACATCTCTAGGTGGAAAAAAGCAAAGGCCAAAGCAATGGACAAATGAGATTATCAGTTCTGACAGGAAAGCTCTGCGATGTAATTCAGGTTTCCTTTTCACTATCTTTTTTTTTTTTTTTGAGACGGAGTTTCACTCTTTTTGCCCAGGCTGCAGTGCAGTGGTGCCATCCCAGCTCACTACAACCTCCGCCTCCCGGGTTCAAGCAATTCTCCTATCTCAGCCTCCCGAGTAGCTGGGATTACAGGCATCCGCCACTACGCCCAGCTAATTTTTTGTATTTTTAGTAGAGACAGGGGTTTCATCATGTTGGCCAGGCTGGCCTCAAACTCCTGACCTCGTGATTCACCCGCCTCGGCCTCCCAAAGTGCTGGGATTACAGGCGTGAGCCACCACACCCGGCCACTCCTTTTCACTATCTGATATTTTTAGCATTGTAAAGAAAAACTCAAACTAAATGAAGATGATTACACATCCACAAAAGTAACCTGCTATTTCAGACTTCAGTCCAGTCATCTTCATATGAAATAGTAGGGCTACAAACAGACTTTCAAATGTCCATCCAGGCTAGACACAGCAGTTTCCAAGTGAAATGTTAATACTGCTCTACTCAAGGTTGTCACTTCTTTCTTTGCTCTAACATTGCTTTCAGAAAGCATAAATATAAACACCCTGGCCCTCTATTGCATCAAGGAAGACATTTTTTTAAAGACCAGATTCCCAGAGTATTTACTTGGACAATGAAGAGGATCCAAGTGAATGTGAATGGTAAGCAAGATGGGACACGGAGAACACCTGGATACAAGTAAAATACACAGACTATTTAGTCTAATTTTAACACAGCGAACAAAAGATAATACGGATTCTGGGGGAAAAAAAGTATAGAGTGACAAATAAACATAAAACACTCAGAATGCCTGGCACATAGACAGACAGGTTTGCTATATGTATTATTATTACTAGCATTATAATAAATGAAAATTTACTCATTCATTGTTGACTATTATATCCTTGCATCTAATAGGGTATGAATACAAATATTTATGGAATTAAAAATGTGTTGAATAAAGCAATATTTTAATAAATTACAACCCATTAATTGTCCCATATAAGATGTATTTAACTGCTTTTGAATTATATGTAATTCTACAACCAAAAATCATTTATCATTTTATTTATTTTATTTTTGAGAGGGAGTCTCACTCTGTCACCCAGGCTGGAGTGCAGTGCAGCGATCTCGTCTCACTGCAACCTCAGCCTCCCGGGTAGCTGGACTATAGGCATGCGCCACCATGCCGGGCTAACTTTTGTATTTTTTAGTAGAGACAGGGTTTCACCATATTGGCCAGGCTGGTCTCGAACTCCTGACCTCGTGATCCGCCCACCTTGGCCTCCCAAAGTGTTAGGATTACAGGCGTGAGCCACCGTGCCCGGCCTTAATTTTATTTTTTTTTAGGTGGAGTCTCGCTCTGTCATCCAGGCTGGAGTGCAACGGTGCAATCTTGGCCCACTGCAACATCCGCCTCCCGGGTTCAAGTGATTCTCCTGCCTCAGCCTCCTGAGTAGCTGGGACTACAGACACTTGCCACTCCACCCGGCTAATTTTTGTATTTTTAGTAGAAATGGGGTTTCACTGTGTTAGCCAGGCTGGTCTCGAACTTCTGACTTCAAGTGATCCACTTGCCTTGGCCTCCCAAAGTGCTGGGACTACAGGCATGAGCCACCATGCCCCGCCCATTTATCATTTTATATCACAAAAGTAAAATTTACAAAACGGTACAATCTTTTAATATTGGCTCCACAGATCTATTTAAGTACAACCATAGTCTAAAATAATTTTTCATTTTGCATGATGTATTAAAGACTTTCAGTATTGTAGTACTGATTTTTTAATGCAGTCTTAACTTTTTTAATGCTTTAAGCATGAATATACTCATAGGAACCTACAAGCTAGTATATCAACCTACCCCCATAAATTTGCAATTAGAAAAGAAAAATACATCAAGAAATATTTCAAATGATAATATACTGTAACCACAGACAGAACAAAGGAAACAAATGGAATTACATTCTTTCTCACCAACGACAAATAGCTTTGTTTTTGAAGCTGTTTTTAGTTAGAATGTCTTAAATTCAGACCAGCTTTAACACTCTGAAAACTCAATGGAAACAAATATGAACCAAGCCTGCATAGGGACAGGTCAGCAAGTCACACATCAGTAAACGCTTCTTATGCTTAATTTTTAAAAATTGCTTTCCGCTGAATCCTTTAAACTCCTTCCTTGCACTCTTGATTCAGAAAGGCTTGAGTCGGCTGGACCCGTGGCTCACGCCTGTAATCCCAGCACTCTGGGAGGCCGAGGTGGGCGGATCACCTGAGGTCAGAAGTTCAAGACCAGCCTGATTAACATGGAGAAACCCCGTCTCTACTCAAAATATAAAATTAACCGGGCGTGATGGCGCATGCCTGTAATCCCAGCTACTAGGGAGGCTGAGGCAGGAGAATCGCTTGAATCCAGGAAGCGGAGGTTGCGGTGAACCGAGATCGCGCCTTTGCACTCTAGACTGGGCAACAAGAGCGAAACTCCATTTCAAAAAAAAAAAAAGGGGGGGGGGGGCTTGAGTCTAAATTAGATCAATTTACTATCACATCCACAGCTCCACTCATAAGGTAAAAAGTTGTGTTTTCCACCAGAATGCAAAAATCTAATTGCTTCTCACTTCCTGAAACTAGTAGGGGTTATCATGAAGTTACTATGCCATGAGTATTCCTTGTATTGTTTATCACTAACCGATAAGTTTCATCTAACTTCCCATTTTTGTCTCATACTTATCATTTTCTATAAATAAAATACTGCTGAATGAATTACTTATCTGAGCATTGATCCTGAAGGCGGCATGGAAACCTTTCTCCAGCTCACCCACTTTGACCCTCAAAGGCCTCCTGGCCTCATCATCTCCCAAAACTATAATACTTAGATGGCTCTGCTCTTTACCATTTTCCTCTAAACCTAAGTGTACTTGGCTTTCTTCAGTTTCTGCGTGTTCGCCCATTCCCAATTAATCTTGCCATGTTTATCCCAAATCCCTGCCTCTTTATCCCCGTGGTGAATGTCCCCTAGCCCCCTGTGCCTCTGGGTTTGTCAATATCCACAGCCCTTTAAAAATCGCATTCCAAATATGCACTCAGTACCTAAACCTGCATCTTCGAAACCAAACTGCGCCTCCCACTTCACCAAGAATCTGCTCAGGGCCCTCCCTCCCTCCCAACCACTCCCCGCAGAGCTTTCTCTTTTGCTACGGATTCCCAACTTTCAGCTCCACCTTTGCTTCCCAGTTGCCGACAAAACTTCGGGCCATTTGCTCCGCTCTCCTGAATTTCTCCTCAGCCCTCTCCTGGGCGCCGCGCTCCTTCCCGCCCTCCCCGCGCGGCCGCGGCCGCCACCGCGGCCGCGGCCACCAGCAGCTCCAACCCAGACCTCCAGCGCCCCCGCCCCTCCTTCCCGAGACCACTGGCAGCCGTTGGCGCGCTGGACCCCGCGGCAGTCACCTTCTTCCTCCGCCATCGTTTCTGCAGAGGCTAGGACGCCCTGCGGCTCCCGCGCGGCCCGGACTCTCCCTCCCTCCGCGTTGCCGAACCCCTCGGCCACCGGGGGCCCGCTCCTGGCCGCCGCGCCCCCACTTCCTGACCCACCCCCCTCCGGTGTCGCCGCCAACCGCGTCCCCGCAGGCGGCCCGGGAACCAGAGTGTTGGGAGAGGGGAGCGGCCGGAGCGTTTCGCTGGGGCGCCGGGGCCTGCGCGGGCAGGAAGGAGACTCCACGCCCGGGGTGCCGCCCACAGCAGCAGCTCCTGGCCGCCGCCTCCCCTGGAAAGCGAGACTGGTGGGTCTCGCTGCAGCCCCGCCCCTCGTCCTACTCTACCCAAAAAGTGAGGGCATGCTTTCCGCCACTTTTGTGACTCCGCGACTTAGCGAGTCAGAGACGATCATCAGCGACACCTCCCAGGTCCAGCCTCCATTCCCGCCCCATTTTACATGGAGGAAACTCAGATCTAATGTGGTGGAAATCACAAAGCCGGTCAGAGGCAGAAGTGGAACCTGGTGCTCCAGAACTGCCATCGCTGCCTGCGTTCTCGCTGGGATTTCAGAGTGCAGCAGCAAAACGTTCTCAGTTGGCGCTTTGGTTTCGTAGGCCACTTGACCATTACAAGAAAGAAGCTTGTGATTGGAACTTGTTTTAAATCACCAAAACTGGTTTAGAAAATATGTTGCATTTCATGATATTCTGGGCGGGGGGGGGGGGGCGGGGGCGGGGGCGGGGAGAGATAATACAATGGTCTGGGGTAGAGCAGTGTGCAATTAGATATTACACAGCAATAGGGAATAATTTTAATTTGTTAAACTGTGTTTAACTTGCATTATATCTAGCATTCTTCAACAAACACCGGGATCTTTTCCCCAACAGTACTCAGAAGTAAATTTAGTAAATGAAATATACCCATTTTAGATCGGGAGAAACAGGCACGAGAATTCACTGAAGTCATGGGGTAATTATGGACACCCCATTATTAGCAAGCAGCAAGATTCTCCTAATAGCACCTTTAAGTTAGGATATTTGGGGAGAAGCTATCATTTTTCAGTGATGTGCAGAAACGGTTCCAGGAACTTTTGTTTGTTTGTTTGTTTGAGACAGAGTCTCGCTCTGTCGCCCAGGCTGGAATGCAATGACTCGATCTAGGTTCACTGCAACCTCCGCCTCCCAGGTTAAAGCGATTTTCGTGCCTCGGCCTTCCCAGTAGCTGGGACTGCAGGCGCAAGCCACCACTTAATTTTCATATTTTTAGTAGAGATGGGATTTCACCATGTTGGTTGGCCAGGCTAGTCTCCAACTCCTGGCCTCAAGTGATCCGCCCACCTTGGCCCCCCAGAGTGCTGGGTTTACAGGTGCGCACCACCACGCCCGGATAATTTTTTGTATTTTTAGTAGAGAAGTGGAGGGGTGTGGTTTCACCATGTTGCCCAGGCTGGTCTTGAAATCCTGACCTCAAGTGATCCACCGGCCTCAGCCCCACAAAGTGCTGGGATTACAGGCATGAGCTACCACGCGGGGCCTCCAGGAACTCTTTTTATGTCTGGTTCCCTGCAAAGATGTTTTTTTGCCTTAAAACAACATTTTACCAGGAGTTAGAAACAGTGGACCAGAAAAGGCCTGGTGCCAGAGCCAAGAGAGCACAGAATATAAGGACCCTGAAAACCACAGGATATGGTAGGGTCCCTGGACTTGAGCAACAGTACCTGAGTATCCTGCTTATCAGATCAGCTGACTGAAAGAGCTGCACCTCTTGGAAAACATATAGTGGCTATTGAGGTCTGCTGTTTTCTAAGTCTAGAGTCTTAATATCCTATTGTTCCTTCACGGTCACCTCAAGTTGACTAATGGACTAAATTTTAAGTTTGCCTGACCTCTACAATAACAGGGGAAAGAAAAATGATAGAAAAAAAAATAGCTTCTTAAAATAACAAATGGAAATATAAGATAAGATAGAGATAATTATGCCCTAGTAGAAACATTCTTCTCTTGAACCCTAAAAACCCACATTAGGGCTGGGCACGGTGGCTCATGCCTGTAATCCCAACACTTTGGGAGGCTGAGGCAGGTGGATCACCTGAGGTCAGGAGTTCGAGAACAGCCTGACCAACATGGAGAAACCCCATCTCTGCTAAAAATACAAAATTAGCCGGGCGTGGTGGCGCATGCCTGTAATCCCAGCTACTCGGGAGGCTGAGGCAGGAGAATCGCTTGAACCTGGGAGGTGGAGTTTGCGGTGAGCCAAGATCATGCCATTGCATTCCAGCCTGGGCAACAAGAGCGAAACTCCATCACACAAAACAAACAAACAAAAAACACATAAGGATAATGAGAGTGGAGCATCTTATTCTCAAACCAGTGTAATCTTACTGTGAGAAAAATAGGCTGTTTTTATTAAAAATCTATATTTCATTCAAGAAGAATAGAACCTGAACTACTCAGGATGTTGCCTTGCAGCAGGCATTACAGCTGAGTTTTCAGTAGGCCATTTCCTAATTCCTAAGGCCAGCTGTTTCCAGATAGCTAGTGGACACATGGTCGTAAGATGATTTCAGACGATACTCTGATTGTTTTATCACTGCAAAACCATGGGCTGCTAGTTTCTTATGCAAGATGTGAAGGAGCATTTCATTACATTTTGCCTCACCCTGACCAATCCTAAAGAACCCAAATTTTCCCAAATTGTCTTTTACTTATGAGCTATTCAAAGAGCAGTGTGATTTTCTGCCTTCTCTAGAAGTTTGAGGACCTCTTCTCTATGCAATGGATATTTTAAGGACATAATGTGAAATGTTCTTTGTTTTAAAAAGTTAAGTCTTTAGCAAATGTAGTTTGGGAGGCTTTTATAGTAAACTGAGTAAGAAAATAAAGGCCTGGTATGAGGCAATGAAAATAAAAATGTTCAAAGAGAATGAATTCAAAAGATGCTGGAAATGAAATCTACAGGGCCTGATGACAAATTGGATGTGATAAATGATGAGTCGAACATGATTTCTGATATTTCCATCTTGAAATTAATCATGTGCTTTCTATGTGCCCAGGAAAAAGTGCTGCCAAGATATAAGAACAATATAAAACAAAAGGCCTTAAAACTTCTCTACTTGAAACCAAAAAAATACTTGCAGCCTATTTTTAAAACATTCTTCTGAGGCTGATCGAGGTGGCTCATGCCTGTAATCCCAGCTTTTTGGGAGGCCAAGGCCGGCAGATTGCTTGAGCCCAGGAGTTCAAGACCAGCCTTGGCAACATGGTGAAGCCCCGCCACTACTAAAAAATACAAAAAATAGCTGGGCATGGTGGCGTGCACCTGTAGTTACAGCTACCTGGGAGGCTGAGGTGGGAGGATCACCTGAGCCAAAGAGGTTGAGGCTGCAGTGAGCTGTGATCAAGCCACTGCACTCAAGCCTGGCTGAGAATGAGACCCTGTCAAAAAAACAACAGCAAAAAAACAAAAAACAAGAAACATTATTCTGGCACATGCTTCACCTCATTAGTAGTAAAAGAACATAATTAGTTAGAAATCCTTATGTCGGTTCAGCTTCTATGAAAGGTATGGAATTGTGTTTCATCTTTATTATGTAATAAAATATTAATTATCCGTTGATTAAAATCTTTTTTTTTTTTTTTGAGACGGAGTCTCACTCTGTCATCTAGGTTGGAGTGCAGTGGTTCGATCTCGGCTCACTGCAACCTCTGCCTCCCGGGTTCAAGCAATTCTCCTGTCCCAGCCTTCCGAGTAGCTGGGACTACAGGTGCCTGTCACCACGCCCAGCCAAGTTTTTTCTATTTTTAGTAGAGATGGGGTTCACCTGTCCCAGCCTCCTGAGTAGCTGGGACTACAGGTGCCTGTCACCACGCCCAGCTAAGTTTTTTCTATTTTTAGTAGAGATGGGGTTCACCACGTTGGTCAGGCTTGTCTCGAACTCCTGACCTCAGGTGATCCGCCCACCTTGGGCTCCCAAGTGGCTCCTGCCTGTAATCCCGGTGGCTCATGCCTGTAATACCAGCATTTTGGGAGGCGGAGGCGGGCGGATCACCTGAGGTCAGGAGTTCAAGACCAGCCTAGCCAACATGGCAAAACCCTGTCCCTACTAAAAATAAAAAAATTAGCTGGGCGTCATGGCAGACGCTTGTAGTCCCAGCTACTTGGGATGCTGAGACAGGAGAATCGCTTGAACCCGGGAGGCGGAGGCTTCTGTGAGCCAAGATCGTACCACTGCACTCCAGCCTGGGTGACAGAGCGAGACTCTGTCTCAAAAAAAAAAAAAAAAAAAAAATGCCAAGCACGGTGGCTCACACCTGTAATCCTAGAACTTTGGGAGGCCGAGGTGGGCAGATCACCTGAGGTCAGGAGTTCAAGACCAGCCTGGCCAACATGGTGTAACCCTGTCTCTACAAAAAAACACAAGAATTACCTGGGCATGGTGTGAGTGCCTGTAGTCCCCGCTGCTCAGGAAACTGAGGCAGGAGAATCTCTTGAACCTGGGAGGCGGAGGTTACAGTGAACCAAAATATGCCACTGCACTCCAGCCTGGGTAACAGAGCGAGACTCCATCTCAAAAAAAAAAAAAAAAAAAAAGCATTCTATTTAAATATTCTTGAATTGGATATATTAGATGTTTTAGGACATTTTCTTTATTTCTTTTTTTTTTTAAAATAGGGTCTCATTTTGTTGTCAAGGCTGGAGTGCACATGTGCAATCATGGCTCACTGTAGCCTTGACCTCCCAGGCTCAGATGATCCTCCCACCTCAGCCTCCCAAGTAGCTGGGACTACAGACACACGCCACCACGCCCAGCTAATTTTTCTGTGTGTGTGTGTGTGTGTGTGTATTTTTCTGAATATAGATATATTATGTGTGTGTATATATAAAATATACATATATACATATATAAAATATACGTATATACATTATATATATATTTTTTTCTGTAGAGATGTGGTTTCACCATGTTGCCCAGGCTGGTTTTGAACTCTTGGGCTCAAGCAATCCACCCTCCTTGGCCTCCCAAAGTGCTGGAATTAGAGGCATGAGCCACTGCACCTGGTCAGGACGTTTTTTTGAAAAACAAATTTTCTTATAGTTGAAAACTACTCTAGGTAGAGATTTTTGATCAACTTGGTATATGAAGCAATACTCATAAAGCAAAACATCATTGGAACTAAGTGGCCTGTTATCAAGTTTGTCCCAGGCAAAGAAAACATAGGTTGCTGACTTTGTACCAAGACTCTTGCCTCTCTTCTTTCAGATAGTAAGCCCTTTAAATATTTGTGAATTATATTAGGGTTTCCAGATAAAAAATTCAGGACACTTTAGTATGAGCATGTCCCATGCAATATTTGGGACATGCTTATACCAAAAATGATTTGTTATTTATCTGAAATTTCTATGTAATTGAATATCCTGGGTTTTGTTTTGGTTTGGTATTTTGTTTTTGCTAACTCAAACAACCCTATTTATAGAGATTGAGACTGCCACATTAGAAGACACCTGCTATTAATTGCACTTAGGCCTTCTTGGTATGTGTAAATGGTGGATTAAATACTTTCTTATTTTGAAAAAGGGATGCAATTGGATAGCAGGTGGACTCTGAGTACCTCAATTCAGTTAATTCACAAAAAAATCTGCTATTCCTAAAGCCCTGACAGATGAAGTTGTTTCTGCTGTTTTTCCACCCTACAAAGAGCTTAGGCCAGACCTGGATGCTCAGGCCAGATCCAGTGCAGTCCTGGAGCTGTCCCTGAAGTACTCTTCAGCCAGACAGCCACTGCAGATCATTTACTAGGCATGTCCAGACTGATGCATCGAGGATGCATCACATTCCAAATTGTAGGTATCTTAAAAGCAAAGGAGCACAATGATTTTTGGGAAAAAAAGTTTTCTACCAAATTTGTGACATCACTATAAAAATGTATGTGTATAGAGGGGAACAACACACACTGGGGCCTTTCAGAGGGCGGAGGGTGGGAGGAGGGAGAGGATCAGGAAAAATAACTAATGGGTACTAAGATAAATACCTGGGTGATGAAATAATCTGTACAAGAAACCCCCATGACACAAGTTTACCTGTGTTACAAACCTGCACATGTACCCCTGAACTTAAAAGTTAAAAAAAGTATGTGTAACATGGAAACTACTATGACATTTCTTTTTCTTTTTTTAAGTACAGTAAAGGCTGGCTCAAGTGCCATGGTGTTCACAACTAATTGATCACAACCAGTTACAAATTTGTTTCTTCTCCATTCACACTGCTTCACTTGACCAGTCTAAAATAAACACAGTTAAAAAACATCAATTTCCCATCAATTATAATATGATTTAAAAACAGAACAAATTTTAAATCCTGTTAGAATCCTGGATGGCACCTTGGCTGAGAATAGAAACCTGAAAAGCCAACAGCATGATGTGTCCAGTAGATGGCAGATGCAGCCCAAATCATAATGTAGAAGTACATTTCATACCAAACTGTCTTCTTTGTGCACTTCAGTGAAAAAGTGACTCTTTGAATTTATATTCCCATGTAAAAGCATACCATTAATAATTAGATTACCACTAACATTTTAAAAATTGACAAAATGGTGCTAAAGAAACATAATATTGGCCGGGTGCGGTGGCTCATGCCTGTAATCCCATCACTTTGGGAGGCTGAGGCAGTTGGATCACCTGAGTTCAGGAGTTCGGGACCAGCCTGGCCAAAATGGTAAAACCCCCTCTCCACTAAGAGTACAAAAAATTAGCCAGGCGTGGTGGTGGGCGCCTGTAATCCCAGCTACTCTGGAGGCTGAGGCAGAATTGCTTGAAGCCGGGAGGCAGAGGTTGCAGTGAGCTGAGATCATGCCATTGCACTCCAGCCTGGGCAACAAGAATGAAACTCCCTCTCAAAAAAAAAAAAAAAAAAAAAGACAGAAACATAGTATTTGCTATTTAGCAACATTTACATTTATAAAAATTCTTTAAAAAAAATATAGAATCGGCCAGGTGCGGTTTAAAAAAAAAAAAAAAAACATATAGAATCGGCCGGGTGTGGTGGCTCACGCCTGTAATCCCAGCACTTTGGGAGGCTGGGGCAAATGGATCAGGAGGTCAGGAGTTCGAGACCAGCCTGGCCAACATAGTGAAACCTTGTCTCTACTAAAAATACAAAAATTAGCTGGGCTTGGTGGCACATGCCTGTAGTCCCAGCTACCCAGGAGGCTAAGGCAGGATAAATGGCTTGAACCTGGGAGGCAGAGGTTGCAGTGAGCCGAGATTGGGCCACTGCACTCCAGCCTGGGCAACAGAGTGAGACTCTGTCTAAAGGAAAAAAAAAAAAAAAAAAATATATATATATATATATATATATATATATATATATATAATCACATTAGTTTCCACATGAAGGAATAAATATAAATTTATTAATTCAGCAAATATTGTATATATCTTAAGCACTGACTAGTCACTAGTGAGGAACAAGAAACACACTGCCATTAACAATATGGAAAGCTGGTTACAGGGAGATCTTACTGTGAGCCTATTTCATCAGGAAATGTCTTCCTTAGGAAGATTTCTTTTTGTTTGTTTGTTTATTTGTTTGTTTGTTTGTTTTGAGACGGAGTCTTGCTCTGTTGCCCAGGCTGGAGTGCAGTGTCACGATCTTGGTTCACTGCAACCTCCAGCTCCCAGGTTCAAGAAATTCTCCTGCCTCAGCCTCCAGGGTAGCTGGGATTACAGGCGCTCACCACCATGCACAGATAATTTTTCTATTTTTAGTAGAGACAGGGTTTCACTATTTGGCCAAGATGGTCTCGAACTCCTGACATCAAGTGATCCTCCTGCCTCGGCCTCCCAAAGTGCTGGGATTACAGGGATGAGCCACTGCGTCTGCCCAGGAAGATAAGATTTCTAAGTGGGCAACAGTTAAGAGAGAGATAGCAGAAAAAAATGTTTCAGGTAGAGGAAACAGACAAAGGTGTATCACTCCCACACAAACAATTGGAAAATGTATCACAGAATATAGAGCATGAGGGGAAAAAGTGCCTTGCAAGAAAGCAACAGAAGAAGGCTGAAATCAGCTTATGCAATGTCATGCAGGATGTACATGTATGGCTTTTTCCCACAGCAAATGGGAAGCTATTAAAAGGTTCCAAGAGCACATGATCAGATATGTGTTTTTAATTTTAAAAATTATTTAAAACATACTGCCAATAGACAGGAACAAAATTTGATGCATGGAGTTCAATATTAAGGCAAAACATGGGTGAGATGCTATTGTCTAGGATGATGAAGGAGAGGAGGTTAAGAATGACCTCCTGGGCTGGGCGCTGTGGCTCACGCCTGTAATCCTAGCACTTTGGGAGGTAGAGAGGGGTGGATCACCTGAGGTAAGGAGTTCGAGACCAGCCTGGCCAACATGATGAAACCCCGTCTCTACTAAAAATACAAAAACCAGCCGAGTGTGGTGGCAGGCGCCTGTAATCCCAGCTACTCAGGAGGCTGAGGCAGGAGAATCGCTTGAACCCAGGAGGCAGAGGTTGCAGTGAGCTGAAGTAGCACCACTGCACTCCAGCCTGGGTGACAGAGCAAGACTCTGTCTCAAATAATAATAATAATAATAATAATAATAATAATAATAATAATAATAATAAAGAATCACCTCCTGGGCCAGGTGCAGTGGTTCATGCCTGTAATCTCAGCACTTTGGGAGGCTGAGGCGGGTGAATCACCTATGGTCAGGAGTTTGAGACCAGCCTGGCCAACATGGTGAAAGCCCATCTCTACTAAAAATACAAAAATTAGCTAGACATGGTGGCATGCACCTGTAATCCCAGCTACTCCGGAGGCTGAGGCAGGAGAATCACTTGAACCTGGTAGGCAGAGGGTGCAGTGAGCCGAGATCGCAGCACCGTACTACAGCCTGGGCTACAGATGGAGACTCCGTCTCAAAAAAAAAAAAAAAAAAAAGATCTCCTTAAGACCTGGCAGTATATGGTGCTGGTTAGTGAAGTAAAAAGAACCCAGAAAGCAGCAGGATTTTGGATGTAGCAAGATAAGTTCCATTTTAAGCATGTTGGGTTTGAAATGCGTGGGACACATCCAGATGGAAATGTCCATTACAGTGCTGGGTAGAGGAGTCTATAGATCCACAGAGGAGCGTGGTAATAAATGAATGAATTTGCCCAGAGAGAATGAATAGATGAAGATGACTGAGGATAGAACCATGATTAACACCAATCATGTAGGAAAGAATGAATCACAAAGGAGGCTGAGAACCAGAACAAGTTGAGTATTTTACATTGATCTTTAAAAATGTGTTTGTAGTGTTGACTCTGCTAAGTTTCAAAAGGGTTTCAGTTATAAGACACTAGCTCAAATTCAAGTGTAAAACAGGCAGATTTATTATCCATGTATCAGCATTCACTTTTAGAATAGCAACAATATAAAGCAACTGCCAAATTAATGGCAAGCTGGATATAAAGTAAAAAGGCAGACCAAAGGAGCACTAGAAGCCCTACTCTGATGCTGTAAACAAATGAGCTGTATTTATGCAATGTTAGGAAAAGAGCCAGAGTAGACGAAGGAGCACCTAGGAGAGTACTAACTACATTGACCAGTCTTCAAGTCTACTTCTCTTCCAGATCCCTTCATTTTGTTGTTGTTGTTGTTGTTGTTTTTGAGATGGAGTCTCACTCTCGTTGCCCAGGCTGGAGTGCAGTGGCATAATCTCGGCTCACTGCAACCTCTGCCTCCTGGGTTCAAGCGATTCTCCTGCCTCAGCCTCCCGAGTAGCTGGGATTACAGGCGTGTGCTGCCACGCCTGGCTAATTTTTATATTTTTAGTAGAGACAGGGTTTCACCATGTTGGTCAGGCTGGTCTCAAACTGCTGACCTCAGGTGATCCACCTGCCTCAGCCTCCCAAAGTGTTGGGATTACAGGCATGAGCCACTGCCTGTGTGGATGTTTGTCCCTTCCAGATGTCACGTTGAAATGTGATTCCCAATGTTGGAGGTAGGGCCTGGTGGGGGGTGATTGGATCATGGGAGCAGATGCCTCCTGAATGATTTGGTACCATCCCGTTGGTGATAAGTGAGTTCTCAGTTCACTTGAGATCTGGTTAAGAGTCTGGGGCTGGGCAAGGTGGCTCATGTCTGTAATCCCAGCACTTTCAGAGGCTGAGGTGGGAAGATCGCTGGAACTCAGAAGTTCAAGACCAGCCTGAGAAACATGGCAAAACCCGATCTCTTAAAACACAAACAAACAAAAAAAAAATGGCTGGGCACGGTGGCTCACGCCTGTAATCCCAGCACTTTGGGAGGCTGAGGCGGGTGGATCACCTGAGGTCGGGAGTTTGAGACCAGCCTGACCAACATGGAGAAACTCCGTCTCTACTAAAAATACAAAAAAAAAAAAATTAGCCAGGCGTGGTGGCTCATGCCTGTAATTCCATGTACTTGGGAGGCTGAGGCAGGAGAATCG
Organism: Gorilla gorilla gorilla; assembly: GCF_029281585.2. Taxonomy (NCBI): domain Eukaryota; kingdom Metazoa; phylum Chordata; class Mammalia; order Primates; family Hominidae; genus Gorilla; species Gorilla gorilla. Next base: position 100,555,381 of record NC_073231.2, on the reverse strand, counting down.
CTTGAACCCAGGAGGTGGAGGTTGCGGTGAGCCGAGATTGTGCCATTGCACTCCAGCCTGGGCAACGAGTGAAACTCCTTCTCTAAATAAATAAATAAATAAATAAAGCTGGGATGGTGGCACGTGCCTGTAGTCTCCCAGCTACTTGGGATGCTGAGGTGGGAGAATCATCTCAGCCTGGGAAATTGAGGCTACAGTGAGCCATGATTGCGCCACTGCACTTTCGCATGGGCAACAGAGCAACCCTTTCTAAAACAAACAAAACAAAACAAAACAAAAGGAATGCCACATGAAAGCTACCATGGCAAAACTGGATGAGTCTGTAATGTTACCCAACATGCTGTTGGCATTGTTGTAAACAAGGATAAGATTCTTGCCAATAGAATCAGTGTGTGTATTGAGCATATTAATCACTCTAAGAGCTGAGATAGCCTCCCGCAATGCATGAAGGAAAATGATCAGAAAAGGAAGCCAAAGAGAAAGGTACCTGGGTTCAACTGAAGCGCTAGCCCACTCCACCCAGAGCAGCACACTGTGTGAGAACCAATGGAAAAAAGCCTGGGCTCCTGGAACCTATGAATTCATGGCATTATAGTAACAGATGTAAAAAAGTGGGACGTCGACTGGGAGCGGTGGCTCACGCCTGTAATCCCAGTACTTTGGGAGGTCGAGGCGGGCGGATCACAAGGTCAGGAGATCAAGACCATCCTGGCTAACATGGTGAAACCCCATCTCTACTAAAAATACAAAAAATTAGCCCGGCGTGGTGGCGGGTGCCTGTAGTCCCAGCTACTTGGAGGCTGAGGCAGGAGAATGGCATGAACCTGGGAGGCGAGCTTGCAGTGAGCCGAGACCACACCACTGCACTCCAGCCTGGGCGAGAGAGCAAGACTCCATCTCAAAAAAAAAAAAAAAAAAAAAAAAGTACATGGATGTTCATTCTGTCTACTTTCGTTTTCCTCGAGAGCTGGAGAATGCAGGGAGAGGAAGACTATACACATAAGAGGTGGAACTTTAAGATTCTTCCACATATCCCAGTCCTCTTTTCCCTCATTCTCCCATCCTTCCTCATCACCCTTACTCCACTTCCTTCTGCCAATTTTCTTTTCTGCATGAAGAGAGCAGCTGTACCAGGTGCTGTACCAAGATGAATAACACTAGCTTTGCTCAGGAAACTTTGATTCTACTTAAGGTAGGTAACAGCCTGAAAAACATGAAATGCCTACCAGAGATATTAGAGCAAGGAAAACTTGGGTGAGGACTCCAGCTTATCTAGAGAACTTTACCATACGTGACGGCAAAGACCAAAAGTATTAATATAAAATGGCTTCATTCTTATAAGGTGATGTTGGCAAGGACTAGGGCTGAAAGACTTTCCTGGGTTAACTAAGCTACACTCAATGAATGCTTATGAAGAACATACTGGGTGAACAGAAATACAGACATTTGATGTAAATGTTATGAAGTAAAAAGAAAAAAAAGTGCTAGACATTGAGGGAAATAAAGGTACAGCATAATCCCTGCCCTTGGGGTTATAATCTAATTTCAGAACTGAAACACACTAACAACAGAGTTTGCATGTCAAGTGATACTGATAATATATGTTGCTATAAAATGTTAGAAATTTTTTTTTTTTGAGATGGAGTCTTGCTGTATCACCCAGGCCAGAGTGCAGTGGCATGATCTCGGCTCACTGCAACCTCTGCCTCCCGGGTTCAAGCGATTCTCCTGCCTCAGCCTCCCAAGTAGCTCGGACTACAGGTACCTACCACCGCACCCGGCTAATTTTTGTAGTTTTAGTAGAGATGGGGTTTCATCATCTTTGGCCAGGCTGGTCTTGAACTCCTGACCTCGTGATCCACCCGCCTCGGCCTCCCAAAGTGCTAGGATTACAGGTGTGAGCCACCATGCCAGGCCATCTTGAGTAGATATCACTGGTAGCTTTTATACATAAGTTTAGAGAAAAACCCTACCACCATCTTAGGAAGAGATGGCTTATCTATGTACTTCCATCAGCACAATTCTTCTAATAACAAAACAAAAAAAAAATCGCAAACATTGAGATTAAACAGGCAAGTTTTATTATCAAATGTTAACTCTACAAAAACTCAGTAGTATTGTAGTAAGCATTACTGCCTATCTTAAAGTCTTTCAGAGCTTTGGGCAGCTTTGGGCATCTTAAGGCATCAAGTATACAGAAATTTATTTTTGATCTTAAGTGCCAGTTATCACCAATTTTCACACAAACCTTTTTTTTTCTTCCTATTGCAGTTAAAGGGCCATTGCCAGTCAGCTGAAGAAGGAAATGTTTGCTTCTCCCTTTAAGGTGTTAAAGTAATGCACAGAAAATAAAAATAGCAGCCACATAAATCTGCACGGCATTGCATTCAAGCAAAGGACAATATGAGTAACTTAGAGAAATATCCACATTCAATGCACTTAATGAAATCCTGTTTTCTTTGGAGTTACATGAGGCAGCAGTACTAGCTAGTGTCTAATATTGCACTTTTATAGCATAAACACAGCTAAACATAGTGTTAAACACCGACAGCATCATTACCTGTTCTAACTGCATCAGTGTTTACCTCTCAGTCTAGCATGCTGACTATAGTCCTATGCTTTAAAAGGTTATAATTATTTGACAGTTAAGGCATTAGAGGAAAAAGGTTTAAGGCTATCATAATATATATAAGCATTCACTTCTGTTCAGTTAGTGTATTGTTTTCTAGAATACACTGTTCAAATTGTCTCACTTCTGGGATATTAAAAACTATGGAATTTCTCTTATTAAAGTCCAAACCATCAATAATGAAAAAAGTACAATATAAAATAATACATATGAAGCCACAATATTCAATTACAGTTCAAACTAGAAATTACTAACTACATGTAGCTGCTTCATTTTTCGTTTTGCATTTTGGCCCCTAATTCATTATTTACAACTGATACCTGCTGAGAAAAAGATCCAAACTTTTAAACTTTGTATGTTTTGTGGAGGGTGCACAATTTCTTCTAATTTATCTTCAGGTGTTTTAAAATTTAATTTGTTTTTAATCATAAGATATCATCATGGCCAAGAGACTGGGAAAATAACAATTTTATTCTTTCTCCTAAGATTGTGATTTTATTATTCCAAGACCTTATGCTTGAATTACTTAGCAAGAAGGCATGATTATGCAGAAGACAGGGAAATGAAGAGAAAAGAGCGGGAATATACAAAAATGAAGGTTCCTTAACAGAGTTCATGGTGGAGATGGTAGACACTGGTGGAGTTTTTATCCAAGACTTAAAACTTAGGAAACACCTATGATGCCACTTTAACTGGAAGTAATGGAGACATCTGATTCCAAATTCACATTTTAAATGCCTATTTGCAATCAGCAAAGAGCCAGGTATGCTGCATGCTGCTTGCTGTAAGTTACGATTTGGCTTCACTGGCTCAAATTTTTTCACTCCACCAAAAGATAAGGCACAGGCCCGTTTGTCCAATCAAGTTTGCTGAAAATACTGCAGCCTGAGTGTAGACAAACTTCCCCTGAATTTGCTAGAAGTTTTCTTGTGTCTGGCGGTTTCAAGATCACCATACATCTTTCAAACACTGAAAAAAAAAAAAAAACAGTGAATAAAAGGAAATGTTATAGTCTCTAAATGTCATTCTCAGCAGCCACAAAAATGATTTCAAATTCCACAAGGACTTTGTGGAAAAAAAGCCTTAAGATGGTCCAAGTTATTATTTCACACAGACATAGTTGGCATTTACATGGCAAGGGCTTTGGGAGTACAGCACTAGCCAAGGAAGTTTCCATGGTTTACACAGTAGTTGGCGTTCTGCACCACTCCTACCCTTTGTAGTATCATGTGTTTAGTTTAACATGTATGGTTTCCGACTCCCTGCTCGGCTCAGCTCCTTTCTGGAGAGACTATTTCATTCATTCCTTAGAGGTTCAATATCATTACCAAAATAAACAAAACTATTTAGACAAAATTTTAAAGTTAAATTCTAGTATAAGAAATTCCAAATAATTTCTAAGACACTTAATAAGAAGCAATAAGGGGCCGGGCATGGTGGCTCATGCCTGTAATCCCAGCACTTTGGGAGGCTGAGGCAGGCAGATCACATGAAGTCAAGAGTCTGAGATCAGCCTGGCCAACATGGTGAAACCCCATCTCTACTAAAAATACAAAAATTAGCTGGGCGTAGTGGTGCGTGCCTATATTCCCAGCTACTTGGGAGGCTGAGGCAGGAGAATTGCTTTAACCTGGGAGGTGGAGGTTACAGTGAGCCAAGGTCATGCCATTGCACTCCAGCCTGGGCAACAGAGGGAGACTCTGTCTCCAAAAAAAAAAAAAAAAAAGGCAATAAGGCATGACATAACAGCAAACATATGGGCTCTATATGCCTGTGACTAGTTGATGATTAGCACCTTTATATGGATCATGGATAAATTTATTTCATCCCCACATACAACCTTTTAGATTACCTTGTTATCCCCATTTTAGAGAAGGAAAAACTGAAGCACAGAATGATTAAGTTAGTAATGGGCAGATGCAGGATTTAAACTAATACAGATTGGTCCCACTATGTTATTTTACTTATATACCATACAACCTTAAAATAAGAACTTTTAGTAGGCATTATATATTGTTTTGAAACAGGGTCTAGCTCCATCACCCAGGATGGAGTATGGAGTGGTACGATCCAATCATAGCTCACTGCAGTTATTTTATTTTATTTTATTTTTCCAAAAAGAGATGGTACCTTGCATTGTCACCCAGGCTGGAGTACAGTGGTGAGATCAGAGCTCGTTGCTGCCCCAAATTCCTGGGCTCAAGGTATCCTCCACCTCGGCCTCCTGAACAGCTGGGACTACAGGCACACCACTATATTCAGCTAATTTTCAAATTGTTTGTAAAGACAGATTCTCACCATCCTGACCAGTCTGGTCTCAAACTCCAGGCCTCGAGCAATCCTCCTGCCTTGACCTCTCAAAGTGCTGAGATTGTAGGTGTGAGTCAAAACACCTGGCCCTAGGCTAAATAAAAGAGATATATATATATTTTAGAGATGGGGTCTCCCTATGTTGTCCAGGCTAGTCTCAAACTCAGCCTCAAGTGTTCCTCTTGCCTGGCATTCTAAAGTACTGTAAAGTGCTGAGATTACATGTGTGAGCCACCACACATGGCCATTATGCATACTTTGACATGTAAATGAAAAACAGGAATGTTTTAGACTTCAGTCTTATCTCATATGGCCAGTATGAAATGTCTAATGGAGTTTTACTGCTTAACAATGAAACTGAAGACTCCTAACTGCTAGCAAAAAAAAAAAAAAAGTCTCAGAAGGACATGAAAATTAATTTATTTCAAGATTAAATCTGCCTTAATAACACAGATTCTACAAATGGTACAAATCTAAAATCAGGTATTTAAAAAACACAGAAACACTGGTTAGGATGCATCTTTTAAATGTGGTTTCCAAAGTGACCACAATTTGGCACTCAGTTTAAAATACCACATGCTGAAAGGCTTCTCCTTTGACACTAAATTCAGATAAGAAAATCAATGACCCAACACTATTGATCAGTATCTATTTTACCCCTCTTTTGGCAGTAGCACCTGAATTGAAAACAACTGCCCCATCACCTAATCTCAAGCCCCTAAGAGGCAGTTTTACCACTGAGCCAAACAAGGGGCCCAGGCATGGCCAGTTAGAGCCCTGCATATCCCAGGTCACTGTGGTTTTAGGATGGACGTAAGCCAGGCCAGTGAAGGCCAAGCGTTGCTAGGGGTATTTCAGAGAGTGAGTTTGGATGAGCAAACCCTTGGATCCAGCTACATCAGTCAACCCTGGGACTGTCAGTTATTAGAGTCAATGAGTACCAACTTCTTCATTCCTATCACATTTATACTAGGAAATAGCATTTTTGTAGATGCTGAAAATTAAGCCTTCATATTCTGATAAAATGTGGAAATGCCAGGAAAAGTTAAAGTTAAACGTTTAGCCTTCTCGAACCGCTTTTTAATGCCAGTGGAGTTTGACTGCGTAACAATGAAACTGAGGCCAGGAGCGGTGGTTTATGCCTGTAATCCCAGCACTTTGGGAAGGTGAGGCGGGCAGATCATGAGGTCGAGATGGAGACCATCCTGGCCAACATGGTGAAACCCTGTCTCTACTAAAAATAATAAATAAGCTGGGAGTAGCGGTGTGTGCCTGTAGTCCCAGCTACTCGGGAGGCTGAGGCAGGAGAATCGCTTGAACCCGGGAGGTGGAGGTTGCAGTGAGCTGAGATTGCACCACTGTACTTCAGCCTGTTGATAGAGCAAGACTCTGTCTCAACAACAGCAACAACAACAAAACAACAACAAAGAGAAACTGCAGACTCCTAACTGCTAGCAAAAAAAAAAAAAAAACAATCAATCTCAGAAGGAGATAGAGAAAATGTTTCCTCTTCCCGTTTAGCTATAGCGAAGTTGAGAATTACAACTGCAGACATTTACAAATCTGATTTCCCTTTCAAATAAGATCTGTGTTAAAACATGTTTTTATTTTGTAATACACTGTCATTAAAGTATTATATATAAAGAAGTCTTTAAAGATATCTGGATTTCACCACTGGTGCTATATGCTACAGAATGAACCTATAATCCCTTAAAAACCCTGCAATTCTACAGCCAGGCATGGTGGAGAACACCTATAATCTCAGCTACCAGGGAGGCTAAGGTAAAAGGCTCACTTGAAGGCTGGGCGTGGCGGCTCACACCTGTAATCCCAGCACTTTGGGAGGCCGAGGCAGGTGGATCATGAGGTCAGGAGATTGAGACCATCCTGGCTAACATGGTGAAACCCCATCTCTACTAAAAACAGAAAAAATTAGCTAGGCATGGTGGTGGGCGCCTGTAGTCCCAGCTACTCAGGAAACTATAAGTACTTCCTATGTGTTTTTACCGTTATTCTAGACTCAGATTATCTAAATGGAAAAAATAAGATCTTATAAAAAGTTTGTTCTTTTTAATCATCTTACACAAGAACTTGCAACATAAAGTTACAAAATGATCAAATACAGTTTTTATATATTTTCATGTAATTAACTGGTAACCGTCCAGACAGAGGTAAATACTGTGTTATTTTTGCATAAAATTTCTCAGTAGGAATTTCTCGTTATTTAGAAAGTTTATGTAATCTGAACTCTTTAGAACAGATCCTATGGAAGGCCTAGAAAACACACCTATCAAAAAAGCAAAGCCCTGTTGCTTAAGGCTGACAGTCCAATAACAAAAAGGGGAAAGATAACACTGATCTAAGTACTACACTCCAGCCTGGGTGACAGAGTGAGATTCCATCTCAGAAAAACACAAAAAAACCCTATGTCCCTATGATTATTATAATCATAACAGCAAAAGTTATGTATTAATATAAAACTTTAGTTTGTAAAACTTGTTTTCATTCATCAACTCTCGCTGTGTCATCCAGGCTGGAGGGCAGTGGCACGATGACAGCTCACCGCAACCTCGACCTCCTGGGCTCAAGCCATCCTTCCACCTCAGCCTCCCGAGTAACTTAGACTACAGGCGTGCATGACAACACCTGGCTATCTTTTAATTTTTTGTAGAGACAAGGTCTCACCACATTGTCCAGGCTATTCTTGAACTTCCAGGCTCAAGCAATCTTCCATGCACAGGCATAAGCTACCATGTACAAGCCAAAATATCATTAATAGATTTAAATTTGGGGGCTGACATTGCCTTTGAGACCTAACAGATACGAAACTTTGAACTTGGCCAGGCACAGTGGCTCATGCCTGTATCCCAGCACTTTGGAAGGCTGTGGCAGGCAGACAGCTTGAACCCAGAAGTTCAAGACCAGACTGGGGCAACATAGTGAGACCTTGTCTCTATGGGGACCAAAAAAAAAAAAAAAAAAAAAAAAAGAAAAAGAAAAAGAAGAAGGCAACTTGGAATGTAACAGTAACTGGAGAAAAACACCCCCTTTCTGGCGATCTGAGGAAGAATTTCTTCCAGCCAGACACCCAATCTCCTTCCCAGAAAGGCTCGTGGGCATCTTGAATGGTTAAATGAGGCATATCTCCACTGATTCAGTGGGATAGTCAACGTGTGTTGGCTGGGTTGATGGGACAAGGCAAGAGAAGACAGAATAGTGTGACTTCTTTACCAGACCTCGCTGTGGGTGTTAGCTTTCTTTACCTGATCCTATAGCCAGCCATGAGATCATTCGCTCAATTTTTTTTTTTTTTTTTTTTGAGATGGAGTCTTGCTCTGTAGCCCAGGCTGGAGTGCAGTGGCGTGATCTCAGCTCACTGCAACCTCCACCTCCCAGGTTCAAGCAATTCCCCTGCCTCAGCCTTCTGAGTAGCTGGGATTATAGGCACACACCACCACACCCAGCTAATTTTTTTCTATTTTTAGTAAAGACAGGGTTTCGCCATGTTGGCCAGACTGGTCTCAAACTCCTGACCTCAGATGATCCACCTGCTTCAGCCTACCAAAATGCTGGGATTACCGGCATGAGCAACCGCACCCGGCCCTCTTCACACACACACACACACACACACACACACACACACACACATTTTTTTTTGAGTCGGAGTCTTGCTCTGTTGCCCAGGCTGGAGTGCAGTGGCGCAATCTCGGCTCACTACAAGCTCTGCCTCCCGGGTTCACCCCATTCTCATGCCCCAGCCTCCCGAGTAGCTGGGACTACAGGCACCCGCCACCACGCCCCGGCTAATTTTTTGTATTTTTAGTAGAGACGGGGTTTCACCGTGTTAGCCAGGACGGTCTCGATCTCCTGACCTCGTGATCCGCCCGCCTCAGCCTCCCAAAGTGCTGGGATTACAGGCGTGAGCCACTACACCCGGCCCTCTTAACATATTTTTAAAAATACTGTTAGTTTACTGTCACTGCTGTTACCATAAATTGGGTGGCATAAAATAAGAGGTATTCATTCTCTAACAATTCTGGAGGCCAGGAATGAGAAACTGTGTCGGTGGGGCTGCGCGTCCTCTGGAGGCTCCAGGGAGCAGTCAGGTCCTTGCCTCTTCCAGCTGCTGGTAGCTGGGAACACTCCTGGGCTGTGTCAATAGCTCTCTCATCTCTGCCTCCCTCGTCACATTGCTGCCTCCTCTTCTGTATGTGTCTGTCTGATTTCCCTCTGCCTCTTTCTTACACGAGTGATTGTATCTAGGGACCACCCACATAATTCATGATCTATTTTCCTCTCAAGAGCCTCATTACAGCTTTTTCCATAGAAGGTAATAGTCACAGGTTCCAGGGATCAGGATGTGGACGTATCTCGGTGGCCACCATGCAGTCCACTGGAAGCACTTTGCCATGCTACAGTTTGGTTAACAGAAAAGCGTCCTCAGAGTGAAGGCAGAAGGCCTGGATCTTTTTGTTAGCTTGATCATTAGCTGTATGACTTGTGTAAGTTGCCTAACCTCTCTGGGTTTCATTTCCTCATCTGTCAAATGGGCCCATGATGCCTCCTTGCAGGGTTATGGTGGGTCTCAAATGAAACTGTGGATATAAGTACTTATAAGAACATGAGCCACTCGGTTATGATAATGAATTTGATATTGATAAGGAGGCAGTGAAAAATATATATATAACAATACAAGGTTAAGGGGAAAGAAACAAGGTTCAAAATTGCATGAGGGTATGAGAGGATGAAAGGAAGTATTTATTATGCTTGTTTCTGGGTGGTGAGATTATTAGTGACTTCTTTATACCTGTCTCTCTGTTCCAAATTCTTTGCAATGAGCACCCAATACTTTTATAATCCTATCTCCTAGAGTTGGTAAGATAATTAAATAAGATAAATTATACCAAGTATTTCACACAGTAATCTATGCTTTTTTTGTTTTGAGACAGGGTCTTGCTCTTTGTCACCCAGGCTGGACTGCAGTGGTACAATCATGGCTCACTGCAACCTTGACCTCCTGGACTCAATTGACCCTCCTACCTCAGCCTCCGGAGTAGCCAGAGGTAAATGCCACCACACCTAGGTAATTTTCTGTATTTTTTTCGTAGTGATAGGGTTTTGCCATGTTGCCCAGGCTGTTCTCAAATTCCTAGGGCTTAAGTGATCTGCCCACCTGAGTCTCCCCAGGTGCTGTGATTACAGGCATGAGCCACTGCTCTTAGCCAGATCTGTATTTTTAAAAATTTGCAATAGAGAGGCACATTAACCTGACTTTATTATGATGAAAAGATGCAGACATCTGGATTTGAACACAGCGCCTGATCTGTTATTCTGTCATGACTCCAAATATATAAACACAGGGTAGAAAACTAGAGGTGGTGAGTAATGGTTCGTAGTCAGTTTAGGACATTTCTGGTGTAATGTCAAAAGCTTCCATTTCCAGTCATTTCTTATTCAGTATACTCATTTAAAAATATAGACTATGTGTTAATCAAATTCATAAACAACATGGTGTTCAACAATGAACATGTGAAAAGAAAATATGGACCAAAATGGATATCAACAGGCTAGAAAAATGGGTTCTCACCACTGAGACAAAGACTAGAGAACACCCATTACCACCGCAAAGCATTCGGACGTGACACTCCTTGATAGGACCAAGATATACTGAAATCTCACTGAAAATGACAGATCTGAAAAAAATCTTCACTTCCAACTTAGAACTGGGGTTTCCACACTTCAGAGCAAAGGGCTAAGATGCAAATTCTTATTTCTCAATGATGACAAAGTATTGGCAACCTCATTTCCAGTTCAGAATCCACATGGTTAAAACCCACAGGGTCCTCAGCCATGAAAATGTTAATAGAATTGGAAAATGACATGCCAGCATGCCAGCTTCAGAAAACAACTCAAAAATGATGAAAAACCAGTATCAATTCCCAAACACATCCCTACAACTACATCTCCCAAGAAGCCTCAAAGAATGCCAGTATCCTTTAAGAAAAGATTGTGGATTAATGGGGACTGAGGAGAAAACATTAATCTAGAAGACTATTTTCAAAGAAAATTATCACGGTTCCTTTTGTCTACATTTAGTTCTAGAAAAGGAAAAAGACATGCAACAAAAACTTTCCAATCATTTTGGATTAAAGCACATTTAAACGTATGCCCAAATCTACTTAAACACATAATGCTAAGTGAAATAACGAAGCCAGTTACCGAAGGACAAATCAGTCTGCTTAGGAAGGACTACCTAGAATAGTCACATTCACAGAGACAAAGTAGAATGGTAGTTACCATAGGCTGGGGAGAAGGAGGAATGGAGAATTCTTGTTTCATGTATACAGAATGTTAGTTTGAGAAAATGAGAAAGTTCTGGAGCTGGACGGCGGTACCTGGTTGCACAATAATGTGAATGTACACTTAATGCTACTGGACACTTTAAAATTGTTAAGTTTTGTTGTGTATATTTTACAACAATCTTTTTAAAAGAGGAAACAGGCTGGGTGCGGTGGCTCACGCCTATAATCCCAGCACTTTGGAAGGCTGAGGTGGGCAGATCACAGGGTCAGGAGTTCAAGACCAGCCTGGCCAACATAGTGAAACCCTGTCTCTACTAAAAAATACAAAAAAATAAGCCAGGCATGGTGGCAGGCACCTGTAATCCCAGCTACTCGGGAGGCTGAGGCAGGAGAATCACCTGAACCCGGGAGCAGAGGTTGCAGTAAGCTGAGATTATGCCATTGCACTCCAGCCCGGGCAACAGTGTAAGACTCTGTCTCAAAAAAAATAAAAATAAAACATAAAAGAGGAAACAGGAAAAAGTATACCCAATCCAAAAGAATCACTACATGACTCAGTGATTATACTCCTGGGTACACACCAAAGATAATTAAAAACAGATATTCAAATAATTATACATGAGTGCTCACATCAGCACCATTCACAATAGCCAGAAAGTGCAAACAATTAAAATGTCCATCAGTGGATAAATAAAATGTCGTATGTCCATACAATGAAATATTATTCAGTCATAAAAACAAATGAAGCATTAACATGTCCTACAAGGGTGAACCTAAAAAGACAAACACAGAAAAGGTCACATGTATGATTCCATTTATATGAAATATCCAGAATAGCCAAATCCATAGAGACAGAAAGCAGATTAGTTGCCAGGAGCTATTGGGAGAGAAAACAGGGAGTGACAAAAATGTTTTAGAACTAAATTGAAGTAGTAGTTGCACGATTTTGTGAATATACTAAAAACCACTGAGTTGTAAATGAGTTTAAAATGGTTAATTTTATGTTATGTAATTTTTACCTCAATTAAAAAAAAGAATACCCAACTTGTACTCCACATGAGAGATAGTAAATTCATGTCCAAAGGGAAAAGTTTCCCCTCGCCCCACAGTAACAAATAACTCTCATCCATTAATGTTGCTTAGATTCTATGTACCTAGATGACAAATTTAATTCTAGTCTCCATTCCTTCCAGGATATCTGATATTTTACATTACACTAAAGAAAAGGATTCTCTCAGTTGATTTCTAAATGCCTTCAGAATCTTGATCTCTATTTGTTTGGCCCTTTATAATTTAACTTGCACATCATAAAGCCTTACCTTCTTTTCTGAGGATGTTCTAACTGCTGGGGCCCTTAAATACAAACCCATTCTTTGGGTAGAGTCCTGGCCTGGTCATTTGTGTGTATAAGTCCATCCTCGGTTGCATACTAAAATGCAAGTTAAAACAAACAAGATCAAAAGACGGACAAACTGTCACTATGGATAATATTTCAGCTAAATAGATCTACCAACAAAAGTATAGGACATTTAGATAGGAGGAAACAAACACAGGTACAAGCCATATACATATCTACTAACCCAAATCTTTATTTCTTAACATGTTTAAATACCATAAAAGTCCCTTCTAGGATGGACATTAGATTGAAAACATGGATTACACACACATACAAAACACCATACCACAAGAACTTAGGAGGCCAATTTCTTCAGATCTTGCCTAGTACTGTTTTCATGCTACTGCAAGTATGATTACATATCAAGTATTTGAGCACTAGTTATTTGCAAGGGATTGTACAATAAGCCCAATACCCAGTATCTCCAAACAATGCAGTGAATTTTAGATAGTGTTAGATGTATTGTAATATCAGTCTAATTCTCTCAGCAGGGCAGCAAGTAGTGAGAGGTCCAAAGAAACAATAATCAGTACTTGAAGAGAAACAAAAACTAGCATCTATTGAAAATGTAAAAGGCATTGATGGTAAAGGGTAGTACAAAGAGCAAATGAAAATGTTAAAGGACTTATGTAAGGATACCTGAGAGTCCATTCAGTATGAAAACACATCATCTAAAATATACACACATTTATGGACCAGAACGACATCCTCATTACCAAGTATTTTCATGGTAGTTTGTAAATCCTTGGTCTTTGTGGCTTTACCTCCACCCCAGATGAAGTATGGAAGACACAAAGAGTAGTTTTTTGTTTGTTTGTTTTGAGACAGAGTCTTGCTCTGTCACCCAGGCTGGAGTGCAATGTCACATTCTCAGCTCACTGCAACTTCCACCTCCTGGGTTCAAGCACTTCTCCTGCCTCAGCCTCCTGAGTAGCTGAGACTACAGGCATGCACCACCATGCGTGGCTACTTTTTGTATTTTTAGTACAGACAGGGTTTCACCATGTTGGCCAGGCTGGTCTTGAACTCCTGGCCTCAGGTGATCCACCTGCCTCAGCCTCCCAAACTGCTGGGATTACAGGTGTGAGCCACTGCACCTGGCCTAGAGTAGTTTTATGTAAGAAATTTTGTTAAAGGTTGGGGGAAAATACATAAAAAAATTATATTTAAAGACAATTTATAAAATTATATATGCCATTATTACATCAAGATATGTGTTTTTAACAGACAGAATCAGAAACCATCAAATCTCTTCAGCTTCAGAACAGATAGAAAAGAAAAATAGGCTAGCTGCGGTGGCTCATGCCTGTAATCCTAGCACTTTGGGATGCCAACGCAGGCGGGTCACGAGGTCAGGAGTTTGAGACCAGCCTGGCCAGCATGGTAAAACCCCATCTCTACCAAAAAAATACAAAATATTAGCCAGGCTTGGTGGCACGTGTGTAATCCCAGCTACTTGAGAGGCTGAGGCAGGAGAATTGCTTGAACCCAGGAGGTGGAGGTTGCAGTGAGCCGAGATTGCACCACTGCACTCCAGCCTGGGTGACAGAGTGAGACTCCGTCTCAAAAAAAAAAAAAAAAAGAGAAAAAGAAATTTTATTTACTCAACCAATTATTGCCTGGATATTTGCTTAGTTATGTAGTTATTATATAATTATATATAAAATAACTAGAAGTAAAATTAAAACCTCCCATTAAACTGGCAACAGCCAATACATGCACTCTAGGCAAACACAGATTACACTTAAGTGAACAGTTTTCAAAGAGTGTCATCCACTGATTTTATCATCTTGGTTGCCAAATCTAAAGAAGATGGAACCCTGTAGTGAATTTAACTGAGAACACGAAACAAGAAGGCATGTACTCTTCAAGACAGTAGAAAATACACGTTTTATGTAAGAATGATACAAACTTGGGTTAGGTGTAAAGATTTTTGAGTGAATGCATTATGACTGCCTCAAAGCTCAAATTACTGAAGAAGATATCAGAATAATTTGATACGTTGAATTAGATAACCGAAGTTCCTATGTAATCCTAACTCACTGTTCCAGTTCATAAATTCCAGGCACTTCAGAAATCAAGGCCAAATGCCTTGAGATGAAATAATATTGCACAATCGTTATGTTTCTGGTTATACTAGACAACTCTATTCCAACCCTGAATGGTTCTAAGTAGTTACTACAAAGAAAAACTGCTACAGACTGAAGTTATGTTATCTCAATTTTGAAGAATGTGAATCTTTTAGTCATAAACATAGAAATAATCCCGATTGCATGGTTGTGGTAAAATAAATACCCACAAATGCCAGGCATGACACTTTTTTTCTGAAACAGAGTCTCGTTCTGTCACCCAGGCTGGAGTGCAGTGCCGTGATCTTGGCTCACTGTAACCTCAGCCTCCTGGGTTGAAGCGATTCTCCTGCCTCAGCCTCCTGAGTAGCTGCGACTACAGGCGAATGCCACCACGCCTGGCTAGTTTTTGTATTTTTAGTACAGACGGGGTTTCATGTTGGTCAGGCTGGTCTTGAACTCCTGACTTCAAGTGATCCACCCACCTCGGTCTCCCAAAGTGTTGGGATTACAGGCGTGAGCCACCATGCCTGGCCGACACTCTTAATAATAAAGAGCAATTTTGCTTAATCTCATTACTAATTTATATGTAAGGCAACCTAATTCTATTCAGTGTGAATGTAAAAGTTTGTTAGTCAAACAAATGAAAAAGAAATTAATTCAGCTGAGTACTAAAACCTGAAACTTTCTTTGAACTTTCTTCACTTGGAAAACAATGGAAAAAATAAAATACACAAGTCAAAATGTTTTCTCCATAATAAGCAACCTTTTTAATAAGCTTTTAGTAAAATCTTCCTTTATAATCTAATGAATCAGATAGGAAGTTTAAAAAGTAACTTTTTTAACCCCTTTCAAAGTCTTCCAAAGGCAGCAAAATTGCTTAGGGAGGAGTGAGTATCTACTGACCTCCACCTTCCTTCAGCTTTTCACTATCAGCCATAGATTTTGTCAGAAAGTGTCCTTCATATGTTTAAAAGCCCCTGAGAAAATGACAGCCACTTGGTAGGTTTGGGCTGGTAGCATCGCCCCTGAGATAATTTTAGCTGAGATCACAGTCCTCCATGACTCACAGATGCCAAGCTCGTAAACCCATGCTAATCACCAAATAGCCTCTACAGACACAACCCTTGTAATGCTGTACTGAAAGTGCTCAAGGGCTATTTTAGAATGTGACTATTATTCCGAAAACAGCTTCTCCACTCCAAAGACTCAAGCAACGTTCAGATCCAGGAGGAAAGAGAACAATTTTTGCTATTAGTACAATAAAAAGACTGTAAGTTACTTATTTTTTAGAAATGGCAGGAAAGAAGGAATTCAAGACTTAGGTAATTATGTGACTTGAGGAAAGAAAGCTATCTGCTTAGATGGAATGGCAATGTTCACTGTTAAAGAACTCTTACTAAAAATCATCTCATTCTTTAGCATATGTGAGAAAACAGCTGATGGACACAGACTGGGGTAGAAAAAAACTGCCAAGAGCAAACATTAGTCACAAGAATAAACATGAAAGGCTCGCCCAACACCTGAGAGCTCATTCTAAGGTGTTACCACCTAAAGACTCATGAGTGTCCTAGGAGTTAGGCAATTTTTTTTTTTTTCAGGTTATCCAGAGGCCTCTGGCCATGTTTAAATACTCACCTTTAAAACCCATGTTTAAGTACTTATTGGTTTAGTCAAGGATTTGACACTTGACTTTGAATAAAACCCCTTAGCCAATCCTATTCTAGATGTAAACACTCATACTGCTGCATGTCTTAAAGAGCTTTCCCAAAGTAGCTCACTTTTCAAAAAATAACCAACAGATTAAGTTGGAAGACTTAAGACAGCATGGAAAAGCCTTAATTTTTGACAAGGGGATGAGTCTGAAGTTGGTCCCCACAGTGACTCCAGATCTATTTGTTTCCATAAGCAAATCCATTAGCATACATACACACACGAGTTTCATAGAATCTGTTTCTTTCCTGGCTGCATTCTGTAGGCAAATCAACTTAAGTAATAAGGGCACTGAGGATTATTCTCCTTCAAGCTACTGACCTGGTAACCTTGGAAGAAGTTAAGAATTTCCTTAACTCCAGTATTGTAGGCCAGGCCCTGCATTCTGACCACCGTGCCAGGCTGTGGAGGGACACCGCTAAGATTAGCAGCTGTAGGGAAGTAGCCAAGACTATTAGGCGAACCTGGGGGGCTAAAGGGAGAGAAAGCACAGTGAACCAATAGGAATAGACAATGTTGAATACTTACTACAAAAACATTAGTTACTTAAGGAAACAGAATTTCTCAAGGCAACCTTTCTTATACTTCTCAGAGCTGTCTTTCCTAAGACAGGTGAAAACACCACAGCAGTTCTGTCTCACATTTCCACGAAAGCCAAAAGTTGAAAGGCAGTGAGAGTAGTGCAGAATTACATACAGGGCTTCCTCACATCCCTGAGATTCTTAAGAGAAGGACAGAAGTAAGCCTCATGTCAATTCCACCGCAAAGCACCACTTCCGAGGCCCAGCTCTCTGACGATTCACCGGCTAGCTACCAAGAACACTAAGGCATGAAGAGGCACGTATACAAAGAACTAAAGGGAACCACAGCCACAGAGACCAGAAGTATCCAAAGTGATTGCACCGAAGAATAGACTGTTCTACCTATATATAGGAGCATGAGGAATAGCACAGCAGTACTACAGCAAATCAAAGTACTAGAGTGCCCATGGGTTATATTTTCCTGCCTTTTAAAAAATGGGGGTGGCAGACGTTGGAAGAGATACATAAAAATTAAATCAATCACCATTAACACAATGGAGAAAATTAATGAGTGGGTCTTCCGGTATATCTGCAACCATAACCTCCAAGGAACACCAGCCAAGTAAACACCCAACTTTATGTGACAACTTGAGTCATTACCATATTATGCAATTAGTTTCACCCTGTTCCCACCCAGTCTGTTTTCTACCTCAATTGGTGGCCATTATTAAAAATCTTTATTACACAATTCATTTTACATAATATATAGTTTAATATAATTAAAACTCATAATTGAAAATATATAGGGAATTTTTAAAAAGTCATCAGCCTAAAGAGTAATATAGACTTGCAACTTTGGATTATTAACCTTTATTCACCTTTCTGAGTTGGTAATTGTCCCATTTCAAGGATAATTAAACACATAATAGAAGGGACTAAAAGTCTTTGAGATTATCTATCATACATAATCCTAACAGATAGCTTAATAGGAATGGAGTCAGATGTGCCTCCAGTCCCAGACTCTGTCTCTAATTAGCACAGCAAGCTTAAATCACTTAATTCCTTCATTTGCTTACTGGGGGGTGATCAGCACTTTCCTAGTTTCACAGAACTGCTCTTCAGCTTCAGTGACTTAACATACCAAATTACTTCATAAACCATAAAAATGCTGTAACATTACTTCATTCTTGCTACTTCCGTCACCATCATATTTCATCATTTTAAAAATAATGGGAGCCTGAACTATTACTTTACATTAAGCTGCCCTTAACCTTCTATGTTGCTAAAGCAGTGGTCTTTAACTAATTTGCAAGTAAGAATCAGCAGGGGAGTTTTTGTGTTTGTTTGTTTGTTTTTTAAACAACTCTCCATTATGAGATACTACCCCAACAAACTAAAAATTAGAAACTCAAGAGAGCCAAACCCAGACATTGATATAAATATATTTTAAAGGCTACTATGTGATCACAATGTGAGATTTCAAGTCAATTTATGGGCAACTGTGAGACTAGAGAAAGAAGAAATGCTAAACTTTTGGTCTGAGTAGGACATTAGCCACTATTCAGCCATACCTCTTCATTTTTGCAGAGGTGGAAACATAAACTAAGAGTTAGATAATTTCTCAACAGGTCACATAAGTTACCTCTTGCCAAACTACAAGAATCACCCAAACTCTTGACTTCTGGTTCATTGCTTTCCTCCTATACAACTAGCATTCACTCAAAGATGGTGTTTGCTCAGAAAGATAGCAAGTCTAATACTCAAGGACCATCGGGACTTCTGCACATATTTGATTACTTAGACTTTTCCAGACTAGATATAAAAGGTCATTTTCACAGCATACAACTTACTTTCACAGCTTTATCCTGCCATATTCTATTCCGCTTGCCTAAAGATCTTCTATAAATTAAGCCCGAGGTCTCTAGTACTCTCAAAATATAATCCAGATAAAACTAGCCAAAGTAAATGTTGCACAACTAGAAATTTAAGCTTATAAATGACAATTATATTCTGCATCTAAGGTACCGTCTGTTCTGATGAAGCTTAAATACAACACAATTTGGATTCTTATCCTTATTTTTCACAGCTATGATTACCTGCTGTATACAAGGAATCGTAAGAAAAATTTAAAAAGTCATATATCTACCTGACAGGACATGAAAGTAAGAATTTTTCATCAACCTAAATTCTAGGCCGGGTGCAGTGGCTCATACCTGTGATCCCAGCACTTTGGGAGGCCAAAGTGGGCAGATCACTTGAGGCCAGGAGTTTGAGACCAGCCTAGCCAACATGGTGAAATCCCATCTCCACTAAAAATACAAAAAAACAAAAAAACAAAAAAAATTAGCCAGGCATTGTAGCTCATGCCTGTAATCCTAGCACTTTGGGAGATGAAAGTGGGTGATCACTTTAGGCCAGGAATTTGACACCAGCCTGGCCAACACAGTGAAATCCTGTCTCTAAAAAACAAAAAACAAACAAACAAACAAACAAAAAAAATTAGGCTGGGCACAGTGGCTCACGCCTGTAATCCCAGCATTTTGGGAGGCCAAGGTGGGTGGATCATGAGGTCAAGAGATCAAGACCATCCTGGCTAACACGGTGAAACCCCATCTCTACTAAAAAATACAAAAAAATTAGCCGAGCATGGTGGTGGGCGCCTGTAGTCCCAGCTACTCAGGAAGCTGAGGCAGGAGAATGGCATGAACCTGGGAGACTGAGCTTGCAGTGAGCTGAGATGGCGCCACTGCACTCCAGCCTGGGCGACAGAGCAAGACTCCGTCAAAAAAAAAAAAAAATGCCAGGCATCATAGCACATGCCTGTGATTCCAGTTGCTTGGGAGGCTGAGGCACAAGAATCACTTGAACCCAGGAGGCAGAGGTTGCAGTGGGCCAAGATCGGCTGCACTCCAGCCTGGGCAACAAAGTGAGGCTCTGTCTCAAAACAAAAAAACCCCAAATTCTAAATTTTAAGGTCTTTTGTGGATTACTAAGAATCAGCAAAAATAATTTACATTATAAAAATGGCAAGATAAAGACAACTATGAACTTATATGTAGAAAAATAAAAAAGAATTTACTAAAAAACTACTAGATCTAATAAGCCAGTTCAGCAAGGTTACATAAGATCAATACACAAAATAAATCAACTGCATTTCTATGCACTACAACAACCAAAAATAAAACAATTCCATTCACTATAGCATCAAAAATAATAGACTTAGAGAAACATTTAAAAGTGCAAGAGTTGCACACTGAAAACTACAAAACATTGTTAAAAGAAAAAAGATCATCTAAATAAATGGAAAGGCAGCCCATGTTCATAAATATGATTTTTTTTTTTTGGAGACTGAGTCTCGCTATCACCCAGGCTGGAGTGCAGTGGTTCGATCTCAGCTCACTACAATATCTGCCTCCCAGGTTCAAGCAATTCTCGTGCCTCAGCCTCCCAAGTACCTGGGATTACAAGCATGTGCCAACACATCTGGCTAATTTTTGTATTTTTAGTAGAGACAGGATTTCACCATGTTGGCCAGGCTGGTCTCAAACTACTGGCTTCAAGTGATCTGCCCACCTCGGCCTCCCAAAGTGTTGGGATTACAGGCGTAAGCCACCATGCCTGGGTAAGAATTAATATTGCTAAAATGGCCATACCACCAAATTGATCTACAGGTGCAATGCAATAGCTATCAAAATTCCAGCTGCCTTTTGTACAGAAATTGACAAAACTGAACCTAAAATGTATATGGAAATAAAAAGGATCCAGAATAGTCAACAAAGAAAAAGTAGGACGACTTTTTCTTCACAAATTCAAAACGTACTACAAAGCTACAGCAATCATTACAGTATAGTACTAGCATAAGGAGAGGCATATAGACCCATGGAATGTAACTGAGAGAACAGAAATAAACCTTTACACTTATTATCAATTGGTTTTGTTTTTGTCTGTTGAGGCATTTTATTTGCATGTATTATATCCCCAAGAACATGAATCCCAGGGTTTTCCCTCCTGTGTGTTTTCATCTTGCTTCTTCATGGTCTGTGATGCCAGCCGAAGTTGTCAGTATAATGAAACCAAACTGATGACATGGAAGCAGATAATTCTGCCACTTTTCTAGATCTTTGAGTTGCACATGAAATCTGAGGATGATCACATTTTTTTTAACTTGCCTGTGAGGTTCACAACAATTTCCCCAGCTCTGTGATCGCAAATGACTTCAAATTCGCCATTGTAACCATGCTTCATCATCAGTCAGAAACTGGACAATAACACTGGGCACAGCCTTCTAAGAACCTGATGTTTGCCTCTTGTTTTGACATTGTTGATGCTCTTAAGAGCAATGGTCAGGACATTCATGTGCACCATTTTGATGGCACAAAAACAGCTGGTCATAGATTTTTGATAAGAGTTATTAGAACGCAATTTGATGGGAAAGAGGTGTTTTCAATAAATGGTGCTGGAACAATGGACTATCAACACGTAAAAGGATGACTTTGTTTTTCTCTAAAGGGATGATTTTAGACCCCTACCTCACACCATACAAAAAATTAACTCAGATCGAATTATACCTAAATCTAAGAGCTAAAACTACAAAACACTTACAAAACATAGTAGTAAATCTTTGTGACCCTGGGTTAGACATCACACCAAAAGTGTAAGGGAAAAAAGAATAAATTAACAATCAAAATTAAAAACTTATACTTTAAAAGACACTATCAAGAAAATGAAAAGACAACCTACAGAATTGGAGAAAATATTTGTAAATGATGTCTTATAAGATCTCATATTTAGAATATATGAAAAAAATTTACAAGTGAAAATAATCCAATTTAAAAATGTGCAAAGGATTTGAGTAGACATTTCTCCAAAGATGCGCAAATAGCTAAGAATCACATAAAAAGATTCTCAAAACCAATGCTCATTAAGGAAATGCAAATCAAAATCATAATGAGATAGCAAACCCACACCCAAGAAAATGGGTAAAATTAAAGACAGTAAGAACTGGAAAGCAATTACAGAAATTAGAACCTTTATATATTGTCAGTGGGAATGTCAGATGGTGAAGCCACTTTGGAAAACAGCTTGGTTGGCAGTTTCTTGAAAGCTAAATAGTTACTATATTATCCAGCAATTCCACTTCTAGGTATATACCCTAGAAAACTGAGAACCTATGTCCACACAGAAACATGAATGCGTATGTTTCAAGTAGCATTATTCTTAATAGCCGAAAAGTGTAAACAACTCTAAATAGCCATCAACTGATGAATGGATAAACCAAATGTGGTATGGCTCTACAATGGATTATTTCACCATGAAAGGGATGATATATGTCACAATATGAATGAAACTGAAATATTATCTGGAATAGGAAAATCTATAGAAATAGAAAATGGATTGATAGTTGTTTAGGGGTGGGGAGAGGGGTCAGTGAAGAGATAGAGGACAGGCAAATGGGAGTTTCTAACTAATGGGCATAAGGTTTCTTTTTGGAGTGACATAATATTCTAAAATTAGACTGTTACATGATTACGTAAAGATTAGATTGTAAAATTATTCTACAATTGTAAATTTTGGAACTCTGTAAATATACTAAAAATGACCGAACACCTAAAATAGGTAAATTTTATCAAATTATCTCAAAGCTGTAATAAAAATCATGTGTATAGGCTTTATGGCAGTAGTTTAGAGAAATGTAAGGATTAAGCATGAAATTTTCTAATTGCACGCCAAATAAGAATAAAAAGTTCTTAAAAAAGAGCTATGCCAATTAGTAACTCATCTGAAGTTATGTTCAATAATGTCACTGTTTTAGATTTTTACCTCCATTATACCTTTACATTTCAGATTCTCAAGTGCCAGTATTTATTAACATATCATATATACATTGTGTCAATAATGTAACTTGTACTCAAAAGATATAAAAGTTCAAAAATTGATACGACCACAGAGGAACCGAAGGATTAGGGACAAATGACCAAGTCAATGTAACAGTGTATTCAAAGGTCCTACAGTTTTGGAGACTGTACCACATCAAATAAACTAACAAGGAGACTGTCCTTGAGCTGGATAAGCAACCTTAGGGTTACCTGAACAAAGAGCTGAAGGGATGTGAGAGGAAATGAAGGGAAAGAAATTAATACTAGAGGGGCTGTTCCAAAGGCTTGTATCCAGAAAACTGCTAGAGCATCACAGTTGCAAAGACATTAATTACTTAGGATCACAGCCAAGGCTCCTTCAGTAAGCTGCACCAAGATCATGTTAGGAAATTACTGAATGAAATACATGAGTTAATATATTATAAAGTTGCTGAAGACTTCCTCCACTGCAGCACTTAATATCCTCTGTACATATATAGGTAACGTAGGCCAGCCCTGGTGGCTCATGCCTGTAATCCCAGCACTTTGGGAGGCCGAGGCGGGTGGATCGCTGGAGGTCAGGAATTCGAGACCACTCTGGCCAACATGGCAAAACTCTGTTTCTACTAAAAATACAAAAATTAGCCAGGGTAGCGGGTGCCTCAGGAGACTGAGGCAAGAGAATCGCTTGAACCCAGGGGGCAGAGGTTGCAGTGAGCTGAGATTGCACCACTGCACTCCAGCCTGGGTGACAGAGGGAGACTCTGTCTCAAACAAAACAACATATATAGGTATTATTAAGTTTTTCCAAGCACAATGTAAATAAAAATTCCATTTCCCTGATTAGTTATGATATCCTTTCCTTTAAAATTATGAATTTTACCATTCAATCTTCCTTTGCTTTGACTACCTGCTCCCAGCCCATTGTTTTGTTTTTGTTGGCTTTTTTTTGAGACTCTGTCTCCCTGTCACCCCGGCTGGAGTGCAGTGGCACAATCTGTAACCTCCATCTTTCATATTCATGCCATTCTCATGTCTCAGCCTCCCAAATAGCTGGGATTATAGGCATCTGCCACCATGCCTGGCTAATTTTTTTATTTTTTCAGGATGGAGTTTTGCCACGTTGGCCAGGATGGTCTCGAACTCCTAACCTCAGTTGATTTGCTCTCCTCAGCCTCCCAAAGTGCTGGGATTAGAAAGCCACCATGCCCAACCCTACTGTTTTGTTTTCTGAGACAGGGTCTCACTGTCAACCAGACTAGAGTGCAGTGGCACAATCACAGCTCACTGCAGCCTCAAGCTCCCGCACAGCCCACTGGTATGCCAATATCAATTTAATTGGCCAAGATTCTGTTATTGGACTATCCACAAATTTCTCCCTACGCTATATTTTCCAGACCCTGACATATATTGTCTAGTTTTATAATATACAGTGTAGCCTAATAAATCATATAAAATTATATGTAAAACAAGATATGAACATACTGGATGCCAAGATGCCCACATCAACATACTCATAATATATGCTATGTTGATAACAAGACTTATAATACTCTTCCTCCATTTAATAATCACAAAATACAAACATTGGTAATACTAATTAATATTATCAGGTGATTTCTAAAATAAAGGTAGTCAGAAGTATGAGAGTATTGATAATATTCACAATTTGAGGATTTGCCATATATAGATATATATGGCTCTTTTTTTTTTTTTTTTTTAAAGACAGGCTTGTGCTGTCTCCCACACCACAATGAGCACGATCACAGCTCATTGCAGCTTCAATCTCCAGGCTCAAGCAATCCTCTAGCCTCAGCCTCCCAGGTAGCTGGGACTACAAATGGGTGCCACCATCCCAACTTAAATTTTTTGTATGCCCAGGATGGTCTCGAACTCCTGGGCTCCAGCGAACCTCCTACCTCGGCCTCCTAAATTTCTGGGATTACAGGCGTGAGCCACCACGCCCTGTGGACTTGCTATAATTTCACTAAAAAAGAGAGGCCAAAGTATCATATGTATGGTTAGAGAAATTGATTAAGTGGAAGATTAGAGAATTACAGTCTCCCTTACAGTCTCCCCTCTGAATGAGTGACTACATATTGTTTCACATTTTTGAGAAACCCTGCAGAAAAATCTAATCATCACTGCTTTGTAAAATGACCGCACAGAACCATTTTACCAACATTAACATCCCTAGTGTTACAAATACCACATATTTGGGAGTAACTGGAGACATACTGTTTCAATCCTTGCCAGTGTAAAACCTAAAGTCAGTTTTCATGTAGGAAACCTTTAAACTGACTTTAATTTTCATCTGAAATTAACAAGGTTAACTTTTCGAGATTCTTCATGGATTTAATAACTACAGCAGTCTATGGACTGATGACTACCTCTGGACGCTGGATTTCTGTTAGTGCTCCTAAAAGTCCATACAGGCTTCTCCAGGCCTGCGCTTCTACCACTCAGAGAAAGTCTAAGGAACCAAACAAATAAATAGGAAAACACTTTGGCACAAATAAATAAATCTTCCAAGACTCTATCTCACCCAAATACCCGGCAAATTTATGTGCTGTCAAAAAAGTTTGGTAACTAAACTTAAATCTACCCCAAGGCCGGGCGCAGTGGCTCACGCCTGTAATCCCAGCACTTAGGGAGGCCGAGGCGGGTAGAGCACCTGAGGTTGGGAGTTCGAGATCAGCTTGACCAACATGGACAAACTCCATCTCTACTAAAAATACAAAATTAGCTGGGCATGGTGGTGCGTGCCTGTAATCCCAGCTACTCGGGAGGCTGAGGCAGGAGAATCGCTTGAACCTGGGAGGTGGAGGTTGTGGTGAGCTGAGATTGCGCCATTAAAGTTTTTACATTAGCAAAGGGTCATTTCCTCCCTGAAAGCCATACTGAACTCTCGCTGACTAGTAGTAGAGAGTGAGTTGCCCATGGCAGTTGTTCTTCCTTACATCATTTAGAAACCTAATCCAAACTAAAAAACCTGATAATCATAATCATGACCACCCACAAAAATTACCTGGCACTTCTCTCATATTATAATATTGCTTCATATTGCATCACTATTACTATTATTTCTAGCATCATTTCATTGGATGCTAAATTCTTGTTTGCATTTGTGATACTAAATATTTAACTTGTAAGAAAACTTTTAAATCAAGAATTCTTTTTTCTTGGTCCTATGAGAACACTTGCAACAACAAGCAAATTAGAAAGCAAACTGATTCCCATATGTTACCATTGGGATAAACTAGGCGAAGTGTACAAGGGATCTCCATGTATTATTTGTTACAACTGCATGTGAATCTCAATAAAAATTTCAAGTAAAAAAATAAACTGGAATAAGAAGAGCAAGTTCAAAATAGGAAATGTAAGCATCTCTCAGAGGCTTGGTATTCTTCTGGTTCAACTACAAAGAACTCCAGGATAGAACACAGTAACACAACAAACCAAAGATCGATGTGTTTAGTAACACATACATATTACTAAATATACATATTCATAGGCCAGGCGCGGTGGTACGCCTGTAATCCCAGCACTTTGGGAGGCCGAGGTGGGCGGATCACTTGAGGTCTGGAGTTGGAGACTAGCCTGACCAACATGGAGAAACCCTGTCTCTACTAAAAATACAAAATTAGCTGGGCGTGGTGTCACATGCCTGTAAACTCAGCTACTTGGGAGCCTGAGGCAGGAGAATTGCTTGAACCCAGGAGGCGGAGGCTGCAGTGAGCTGAGATTGTGCCACTGCATTCCAGCCTGGGCAACAAGAATGAAACTCCGTCTCAAAAAAAAAAAAAAAATATATATATATATATAGAATAATGAATATATTGAATAATGAATATATATATGTATATATACACATATATATATTCATTCATTAGGTTATAACAAAAGTTGGTTTTAAAACAAATGGTTACCCCAAGAAAGACAATGGTTATTCCTCACCATAAAGCTTTTATACAAGCATGCACAGTTTACTTGTGACTACATCACTCATTAAAAAAAGTAAAACTTCCTGTGCTTCCTTTGTTGGCGCAAAATGTTGTTACTTGGCTGGGCATGGTGGCTTACACCTGTAATCCCAGCACATTGGGAGGCTGACATGGGAAGATTGCTTGAGCTCAGTACTTTGAGACCAGCGTGGGCAACAAAGTGAGACCCCGTCTCCACAAAAAGTCAAAAAATTAGCCAAGTGAGGTGGTGCATGCCTATAGTCTCAGCTACTTGGGAGACTGAGGCGTGAGGATCGCTTGAGCCTGGGAGATCAAGGCTGCAGTGAGCCATGGTAGCGCCACTGCACTCTGCCCTGGGTGACAGAGCCAGACTACATCTCAAAAAACAAAGACAAAAAAGATGATGTTACTTGTAATTTATAGTGTTGTACGAAAGGCAAGAGATGCATAGAAGGTATGTATGTCATTCAGTCTTTGAAGAATCAGCATGTCTCCCACCTATGCAACAGCTTTGATGCAAAGGAGAATATTCTTTTCTGAGAAAAATGAGAGGTCAGAAGAAAAAGTAGAGCTTGATGTAATGAAAGAGAAAAGATGTGAGGTAACTGATTTTGCATTGATAATCAGAGGGGACCCAAATAGAAAGCCCTTCTAAATATTTTTCTGCCCTAGGCTAAGGTATGAGTCACTGGGTAACTGAAACCCTCTTCTGAGGTAGAGAAGGGGGTGAAAAGCCCAAAAAGAGAAAACAAACCACATGAGGCATACATGCTTTCATTTCACCTGCTCTTCCAGATGCTGTTGTGACAGCGTCATTTATTTTTATTTTTTGAGACTGAGTCTCGCTCTGTCACCCAGACTGGAGTGCAGTGGCATGATCTTGGCTCACTGCAACCACCGCCTCCCAGGTTCAAGCGATTCTTCTGCCTTGGCCTCCCGAGTAGCTGGAACTATAGGTGCCCACCACCATGCCCTGCCAATTTTGGTATTAGTAGAGATGGGGTTTCACCATATTGGCCAGGCTGGTCTCGAACCCCTGACCTCGTGATCTGCCTGCCTTGGCCTCCCGAAGTGTTGGGATTACAGGGGTGAGCCACCACACCCAGCCATTTTTATTATTTATTTTTTGAGACGGAGTCTTGCTGTGACGCCCAGGCTGGAGTGCAGTGGCACAATCTTGGCTCACTGCAGCCTCCGTCTCCTGGGTTCAAGCAACTCTCTTGCCTTAGCCTCCCTAGTAGCTGGGATTACAGATACTGACCACCACACCCAGCTACTTTTTGTATTTTCTAGTAGATGGAGTTTCACCATGTTGGCCAGGCTGGTCTCGAACTCCTAACCTCAAGCGATTTGCCCATCTCAGCCTCATAAAGTGCTGGGATTACAGGAGCGAGCCACCATGCCAAGCCAGTTTTTGTTTTTTTTTTTTTTTTTTTTTTTGAGATGGAGTCTTGCTCTGTCGCTCAGGCTGGAGTGCAGTGACATGATCTTGGCTCACTGCAAGCTCCTTCTCCCGGGTTCACGCCATTCTCCTGCCTCAGCCTCCCAAGTAGCTGGGACTATAGGCACCCACCACCACGCCCGGCTAATTTTTTGTATTTTTTAGTAGAGACGGGGTTTCACTATGTTAGCCAGGATGGTCTCTATCTCCTGACCTCGTGATCTGCCTGCCTCGGCCTCCCAAAGTGCTGGGATTACAGGCGTGAGCCACAGTTTTTTATTTTTAGTAGAGATAGAGTCTCACTTTGAGACTCAGGCTGGTGTCTAACTACTGGCTTCCAGTGATCCTCCCACCTTTGCCTCCCAAAGTGCTGGGATTACAGGCATGACCCACCACTTGTGGCTTTTTTTTAATGGAAGAAATTTAAAAATAAAGAAAAACACAAGAGCTTCTGATTAATAATATCCCTAGAATATGCTGTTTCAGATTTCCCACTTATCAGAGTGGAGGCCAAAACATACTTGAGCATTTACATAACAAAGTTTTTTAATGGCCTCAAATGCCCAGTAGTTATGCCAGGTTAGAAATTAATGTTTTTCACCGGGCGTGGTGGCTCACACCTGTAATCCCAGCACTTTGGGAGGCTGAGACGGGCAGATCACCTGAGGTCGGGAGTTTGAGACCAGCCTGACCAACATGGAGAAACCCCTTCTCTACTAAAAACATAAAATTAGCCAGGCATGGTGGCGCATGCCTGTAATGCCAGCTACTCAGGAGGCTGAAGCAGGAGAATAGCTTGAACCCGGGAGGCGGAGGGTGTGGTGAGCCAAGATCACTCCATTGCACTCCAGCCTGGGCAACAAGAGTGAAACTCCGACTCAAAAAACAGAAATTGATGTTTTTCTATCAAAATTATAAAACATCTTTGGCATATGCTTTTTAAATCATACCAGATTTGCAGCATAAATAAGAGCATATAATTCCCATGTTTGAATGCTTTCATGTTGTTATGTAGGTAATTTCACTAAAAGTGGGGAAATGTAAAATAAAATAACACACTCTAGGGGTTAATTTGGAAGTATTAGCTTATATATAATGCACCTGACCTTCGTTTTTAAAATTCCACTTCTGTAAAACTGTCCTACAGAAATACAAGCATGTCCCCTGTAACCCCAGCACTTTGGGACGCTGAGGCAGTGGATCACTTGAGCCCAGGAGCTTGAGACCAGCCTAGGCAAAATGGCAAAATCCCATCTTTAGTCAGGGAAAAAAAGTTTGAGAAAGAGAGATAAAATCAAGTATTTAAAGATCAACATGAGCTTTAACAGAGAAAAATTAAAAGTACAGATATCTACAAATAAATTATATTTTTACTCTTTGGACATTTTGAGGAATTTACAAGAATGAGGTAAATATACACAGAAGAAGTCACTGACACATTTTCAAGTTTTAAAAAAAGAAAGAAGGAACGATTAGACAGTACTCATTAAGATGTCACATTATTTAGAAGCATACACGTGTATTACCAAACTGATAATAACAGTTACTTCTAGACTCGGAGGTGTATAAAATGGGAGTCTTTACTTTTACTCACTACACTCCTATACTCAGACTTAATAATGAGCACAATACAAATTTTAAAACTACTGGTAGAAAAAAAAAAATTGACCTACAGGCCCACATCCAACATTACAGGAGCTATTAAGCCATAAATGTCAGTTCCTTCTGCCTTTGGGGCTTCAAGATTCATGGTCTCATTTCCAAGAAACTCCTTCCTGTACCACTACTCAGGTGGCAAGTAGTGATGGAAGTGGATATTCTACAATTACACTATAGGAACAAGAACACTGGCAGACATTCGGAGACACCAAGGATTCCATTCCTGACATTCTGATGACATAAGCAATTATCACAGGGTCCAGAGAGGGTGGCAGATTGGGGCTGGGCTACATGTCTGGCACAGTATTCCATCATGAACAGTTACTCATGCTTCTTAGCCTTTTCAAACCTTCAGAAGACAGCTAGCTGACAACTGTCATAGCCTTTTTCTTATTTTTCTTCTCCAGTGGAATAAAAAATATTTTCAATAGCATGAATGTTTTAAAAACTTCTAACGAAATAAAAAATATAACTAAAAGTGGCTACAAACTTGCCTGTTATTATGAGACCCCTAACTCTTACTCCCTAGTGGAAAATTCTGTATTGGACAGGGAAGGAAAATACAATGCAACATAGCTGTAGGATCAGACAGGTTAGGTCCAAGACACTTATTATAAGCCTCATTTACATGCTCGTGCATGTACTCCAAATATTTCGTCTAAATAGCTTGGAAAGAAGCTAACGTTCAGTCTCCCAACTCCCAGACTGACAACATTCTCTCCATTATATGCTAGTATGCTATGTCCGAGAAATTGAACACAACTAAAAAGACAGACTTAAAATATACAGACTCTAAGAAAACACTAAATAATCTAATTCTGGATTGGTTTATAGATTTGTTTAAAGATTTAGGAGGAAAAGAATATAAGCCCTGGAATATTTAAAGCAACAGTTTTTATTCACTGTGCCATAACATGAACTCATACTACTTCAAAATAGCATTGTTCCTGTTATGAATTTTCCTGTTTTATGATTCATTCATCTGATATTGCCATCCTATTGCAGTGATTACATCACTACTCACTTGGGTTCCTATGACAGGAGAGGTAAAAAAGGAAAGCTGTAGACATAGGTGACCTAAAAGATCATGCTGTCAGTATATGGTTAAAAACTATACTGCTTTTGCTTTGTCTTGAAACAATCTTCTTGGTCAGAGATATGACTAGAGGCTGTGGCCTGCCACGCTAACCTTCAACATGGCAGACAATATTCTTTTGTGAGCTCAGGCACTGGCTATCAAAGGAGTCCTTTGTTTCTGCCCCTCATTTCCACTTCTGTCAGAGCCTTACCTGGGATAGTACGCTGTGTAGTTCATGAAGAGCTGAGTGCCTGCTGGGTAGTACGCTGTGGAGGGCTGCAGTGCTCGTGGATTCAAAATCACAGAGGGCTGGTAAATGGCAGCTTCTGTAGGAATAACTGCAGCAGGAGCTGGAAATGTGTAGGAGGGAGGAGACAGGCCTAGATATGCAAAGAGAGATTCTTTGAGACATATTTGTAACAGCTGACATGCACGTGCTAGCACTAAAAACATAGAGTCACTGTTCCATCTACACATTTTAAAGAAAGAGACCACAGTTCTTTATCCTATCCCAAGCAATTTCCTTTTGATTATATAGTTAATACATAGAAGTATCTGAATTCCACCCTGTCAACCTAAAAAACAGTTCTTAGCCTGAAATTCGGAAACACCAAAATCAAGTGGATTTTCATGTCTTCTCAACCATTTCACAATATGTAATTTTTTTCCCTCATGTTCCTGAGTGCCAGTTACTACAAACCAACTCTCAGAGGAAAGAAACAAGGAACTGACGTTTAAGTTTCATACTAGAGGCTACTAAATATTTTAAATTTTAAGCTATGCTTCTACTCCCTCTTGCTATCTACCCGTCAGTACAGCATCAAATGAGAAGTGTTATGATAAACCTCTCTTGGCCACTACCACATATTAGGTCAAAGCATAGACGGTGCCAGAAGGAACTGACCTAAAAGAAACAAGCAGATCAACTCTGCATTATTCTCACCTAAAGGCTAGCCACATGATGGGCTTTGAAGCTAATTTATATTTTCAGACCTTTAAAAAGAAAAAAATCCAACCTGGGAAATAGTCCCAAAGGAATTGATGCCTAAGTCTTCCTGGGAATCAACTAATAAAAAGCTGGCACAGATTAAATTAAAAAATGGGCCCAAACTCCATTGTCTTCTGGTTATCCAGCATCTTCTAGGTTTAGAAACAGAAGACCAGCGGCTGGTCACTAGCTTTCACTTGTGGAATGAACACAACTATCCGGGCCATTTATACCCAATAGAAGAGTTAAGTTGAGATGCTGAATGAATATGGGGTCCCTGACTTTAAGCTTCATACCTAGAACCACCACATTTTGCAATCAGCAGAGGCCCAAGAAATAACTTTTTCCCATAAAAATCTCCAAGCTGACTTCAAATTGTCTTTTGTTCTTATGAGTTTCTACATTTCCATGGAGATGAATAAGACAGCAAGCTAAATATGGGCATATAGAAAAAAGACCAACATACTGATCTCATATTTAACTTGAGTGCCTCTTTCATACTCATCAAAAACTGTGCAAAAGAAAGACCAACAATACAAATTGAGGCACCTAAGTCTCACAGAAAGTTATACAGCCTGTGCTCATATTCTGATTTCTTGTATTTTTTTTAGTAGAGACAGGGTTTCGCCATGTTGGTCAGGCTGGTCTCGAACTCCTGACTTCGGGTGATCCGCCTGCCTTGGCCTCCCAAAGTGCTGGGATTACAGGCGTAAGCCACCGCGCCCGGTTCATATTCTGATTTCAAAACTATCAAGCAGTTCATTACAGGACAGTGCCTCACACCAATAAGACAAACACACATGGCTGGGTGTGGTGGCTCACGCCTGTAATCTCAGCACTTTGGGAGGCCGAGGTGGGCAGATCACAAGGGCAAGAGATCCAGACCATCCTGGCCAACATGGTGAGACCCCATCTCTACTAAAATACAAAAAATTAGCTGGGCATAGTGGCACACTCCTGTAGTCCCAGCTACTCAGGAGGTTGAGGCAGGAGAATCACTTCAACCTGGGAGTCAGAGGTTGCAGTGAGCCGAGACTGAGCCACTGCATGCCAGCCTGGCAGAAAAGCAAGACTCCGTCTCAAAAAAAAAACCAAAAAAAACTCAAAAAAACACACACGCATAAACACACACACACATAGTAGGTGTAAGTCTGTTCAGCTTCAAAACAAAGGTAGAAATTTTCGATAAGCAAATAGATTGGGCTGCAATGTTTTGGGCATTCCTCAAACAAAAGGATAGCTTTTTTTTTTTTTTTTTGAGACAGTCCAGGCTGAAGTACAGTGGCACAATCTCAGCTCACTGCAACCTCCGCCTCCCATGATCAAGCGATTCTCCTGCCTCAGTAGCTGGTATCACAGATGTGCGCCACCACTCCTGGCAATTTTTTGTATTTTCAGTAGAGACGGGGTTTCACCGTGTTGGCCACTCCTGACCTTACGTGATCCACCTGCCTCAGCCTCCTAAAGTGCTGGGATTACAGGTGTAAGCCACCATGCCCAGCCTAGGATAGCTAATCTTATATATCTAAAGTAGTGTATATGCACTGACTACAAAAATGAAGTTAACCATAAAACGTTCCTTCTTAAGAAAGTAAGTTAACAAACTTTAAGAAGTTGCATAAAAGTTAAATGCAACATAAGCTCGTTATGTTGCTCAAGCTGGTCTTGAGCCCTTGGCCTCAAGTGATCCTCCCACCTTGGCTTCCCAAAGTGCTGAGATTACAGGTGTGAGTCACTGTACCTGGCTGACACATGGATTTTAAATCTTTTTTATTTGGGGGCTTGTGAGGAAAAATGGGTAAAAATGAAAGTCTTCAGAGGAAAAATCTGTAATGACCAGGAGGAGGGACAAGTGAAAGGATATTCCAAAAGCAGAATTTGGGTCACACATGATGCTTTATCTTACAATGTTTGAAAGATTATCACTGAAGGATATCGTAAAAGCTACTGACATTACCAGTGGTTTATATACTGAAGACATACAACTGAGATTACTGTAAGATCTCTTAACCCAATTATAAATTTCCAAAACTTCATACTTATTAATGATCAACTCTAAGATATTCACCAACAGCAAGCAGCAGGTAAATGGAATATTAGCATTTAGAAATTCAAAATGCTAAAAGATAAAAAGGATTAAGCCCCACTGAATGTTCTACAAATAATACTTTACCAAACAAGATTATTAGTATAGGTCCATCTTATTAGAAAGTGAGGTGCCCAAATCCCCCGCTTTATTGGAATCAAGCACATAATCCAGTTTACTTTCTTAGTTATCTTTGAACTGTACTGCAAATACTATATTCTTTAAACATACCCAACAGGCCTAAGAAGGTACATCTTATTTAAAGGAGAAATTGTGTAAAAAAGACTCAAATTTTAACATCAGATCCCCATATGTTCCTTATTCACTAACTAGAACTTCGTAGACTACAGGGCTTATTCCCCTCAAATAGGATTCCAGATGGCTTGCACCCAGGTGCCAATGAGCAAGAGCATGGCTTGAAATTAAGCACTGATCCTGTGATCCAATGGAAACTTTGGCTAATTAATCTATGTGGTTTTTTTTGTTTTTGTTTTTTGTTTTTGCTAACTTGCTCATTCCAGATATCCTGGAGAGCAACAGAAATGCTCAAAAATGTTAAAAAAATACTTGATGCTCAAAAAGTTAAATGCAACATGTGCATCAAACTGCCCTTCTTAAAGGTTAATACGTTTTAAAAAATAAGAAAAAGAATCCAGCCATACTTTTATTTTGCCTTTAAATGCGTACTAAAATTATCTATATAGCCAGGTTGCCTCCCAGAGTCAGTGCTTATCTGGAGCACACTAAGCTTCAGAAATCAAGTGCTTATCACTGGAAAAGCAGGAATATAATTTGAAAGCAGGTATTTGTAGCATCTCTAATTATGGGTGTCCACAACCAAGGTCTTAAATGATTACCAGGTACTACTGATTACAGATGGGAGAGCCTTATATAACCACCTCACCTGCCTCAGAAAGAACCAGGGGCACAGAAAGTTACGAAAGCAGCTTAAGCACCTACCAGCATATAGCGTAGAATAGCGCCAAGACCCAAGATAAACTTACATGGTAACTTACATGGCGGTGGGGATAAGCCATTTCGATTTAAAGTGCCCCCCATTAACACAAAGTTCATCTCCTCAGCTGAACACTGAAAGACTTCAACATATCTGTCCTTCATGTTTTTTTTATGACACTTCTGTGCAGCCATAAATGCTCTGTCCGCAGACTTCATCTGGATAAAGGCATCTCCTGATGGGCGGCCCTGAGTGTGTGGGGGAAGAATAAAAACAAAAGGAGACTGTCTCCTTCAACAAGGAAATGGTTGCTTACAAAACATGCAAA
Organism: Gorilla gorilla gorilla; assembly: GCF_029281585.2. Classification (NCBI taxonomy): domain Eukaryota; kingdom Metazoa; phylum Chordata; class Mammalia; order Primates; family Hominidae; genus Gorilla; species Gorilla gorilla. The sequence goes on along the minus strand of NC_073231.2, from coordinate 100,520,086 downwards.
GTGACAATCACCCATAATACAGATATTTTAGCCACAAAATCCGGGTGATGGTGTGATCTGCTGGAACCTGACTTGCATTTCATTACCTGATCACCAGAATGGCCAACAAAACCTTTAAGAAACAGTTTTGAGAGCTCATAGCTGAAAATGAGCCCTTTTCACTTCTGTTAATTAGTATCAAATTTACAAGGGTTTGAAAGGGTCTCCTTGTGACTGCTGTTTCAAAATATAGGATCGTATACTAGTTTTTTTCTCTTCTGAAAAATTCGATTAAATCTCATTCAATTGAGAAAAGCTAGTAACAGAACCAGCACTGGAGCTTTAGGTACCCTCCTACAGGAAACTGAACCGGTATTCTTTTTTGGCTCTCAGTTCCAGTCCATCACTGACCTGCCATATCCCTTTCAATCTTCCCTCATCCCTGAGACCTAGGTTGGAATGTGGCTTGGGGGCAAGGAATTTGGGAGGTGCAAGGCCCAGTGATGATTTGGGAGGTGCAAGGCCCAGTGATGATTTGTGAGAACTGTGTGTATCATCAGCCTTGCTTGGGAGCCCTTCTCTCACTCCTTACAGCTCTACCTTGGTCAAACAGGTATTACTAATAGACATTTTCTATTAGTAATAGCTTGCTAAAACCCCCTATTTCAAACCAAGCCTGTAGATTTGTGTTCCACAGAGGCAGAACGCCTTAGTTTTATTGAGCATGAATGTTTTATGGGGGAGAAAAAGACATGATCAGCTTATAGGACTACTTTCTTATTTTATGGTTTCCTCAGTAAGTCTCTTAAGGACTGTGAAATTATTACCATGCAAGTTACCATTAGAGTTACCACACCAGGGAAACTAGCAACAAACCCAGTCCAAGATGGAAACCTAACATCCTCAAGGCACCTAAGAGTTTGTGCATCATCTAAGAACCTTTTCCCAAGTGTAATCACAATAGGTCACACGAGGCAAAGAGAGACAAATACTGTTGTTAATCAAAGAGTAATGGCCTCTGGGTTATTAGAAGTGGTGACTCAATAAGAAACCAAATAATTCCCTGGTGATGCTTAAATGTGGGCAATTTTATTCAAAAGAACTGCTACCAGTGAAGCATGCTGAGAGGGTCAGATAACAAGTTGTATAATTTAATATCAATATTGACTGAAGATTTAGAATGAGCATGTGCTGATGCAGAAAACTGGTATAGAAGGCAAGGGCTCAGGATGGTTTCTGATTCCTTGAATCCAATGGTACAGGCTTTCCAGTGAGACAAGATTACAGTTATGAAAGTGACCAAATCTCCAAGTGAAAAGGTGAGAAATTAGCAATTTAGGGGAAAAAAAAATTCAGTATTTTCAATATAAGCCTACATTCAACCCTTAATCCTCAGAAAACATTTTCAAAAATTAATACAGCTTTGCATTTAATTAAGAGTCCCAGGCCAGGTGCGGCGGCTTACGCCTGTAATCCCAGCACTTTGGGAGGCCAAGGCGGGTAGATTGCCCGAGGTCAGGAGTTTGAGACCAGCCTGGCCAACATGGTGAAATCCTGTCTCTACTAAAAATACCAAAATTAGCCGGGAATGGTGGTGGGCACCTGTAATCCCAGCTACTCGGGAAGCTGAGGCAGGAGAATTGCTTGAACTCAGGAGGCAGAGATTACAGTGAGCTGAGATTGCTCCACTGCAATCCAGCCTGGACGACAGAGTGAGACTCTGTCTCAAAAAAAAAAAAAAAGTTCCAAAGTTTCAACTAGAACCACCTGGCTTATGGGTTTGTAGAATTGTATCTTGCTTATGACAGCACAAAATACTGTTAAATTTTCCAGCAAATATAATTTTCTTTAACCAAAAATTAGGTGACAATAAGCTAGGAAATACTTTACATTTGCATATGGAAGAATTCAGTCAGATTTTTATACAGGCTTCTCAGCAACTCATTCATTAATACATTTGAGAGCCTGTTATGATCCACACATACTGTTCTTTCTAGGTGGTATGGATTCAAGTCCTCACTGAGTTTGGTTTCTATTGAATGTAATTTGATGTCTAACATGTATATATTAAATATGAAATAAGCCATTTCTAAATAGTCTATGGATACAAAATATTCTGGAACAGATATGATTATTTGTTAAAATAAACAGCATCCATGATTGCTGTAACACTACAGCAGAGCTGCAGAGTTGAACAGCCAAAATAAGAAAAATTGTGTCAAGACTGATAATATATGTCATGCCTACTTGACGCTATTGATAATGTGATGGATATATGTGATGAAGAAATCAAAGCTGAATTTGAATTATTATACTAATGACAGCATTATTTTCAGTTCATTCTAAAGACCTCTTGTATTTACAGTTAAGTCTTTCCTTAAAGACTTAGTGTGTAACTGAGGATTACGTACTTTTTAATTAGATGTAAGTGAGACTAATTTTATTTATCAAAGGCTAATTTCATCTAAATTTATCTCAGACTAATTTTATTTATCAAAGACTAATATCTAATATTAGATATTTCTCATATGTAGTGAGAAAAAGTGAATAAGTTTTCCACTAAGTATCTTTCTTACCTGGTGATTCAAAACCATGTGAACCCCATGAGTACGAATATCTGTGGCGAACTCCCCCAGGAAATCCAGGATGTCCTCAATTGTGGCTGCATAGGGAAGACCTCGAAGGCGTATACAGTCTCTAACATTTGTAGGGGGCACAAATTGCTGAGGTAGTACTGGAATAATGGGAGGGGTTGGAAGTGGAATGAGAGGGGCCGAGGAGAATCGATTCAGCACCTGTACTCAAAGCAAAACAGAAGTAATTTAGAGCTGTGCTACTCCCCTGCTTTCTGCAGATCAGCAATGGCATCACTGGGAAGCTCGTTAGAAATGCAGAATCCAGCTCACCCCAGACCTAATAAATATGAATCTTCATCTGAACTAAATCTTCAAGTGATTCAGAAGTACATGCAATTTTGAGAAGTAATGGAGAAAGGGATTCATGCATTCCAGCAGGGAAAGCATGATACTCATTTTTGTCAAATACACTGTGAGGTGTACACCACACACAACACAAAACACTTAAACAGTTAGTGTCTACCTGTAACAATGTATCACTATCTGTGAGGGACTATTATCCCTAAAGCTGCCACTTTTATACAATTCTGAACATATCACTAAATGTGGACTTTTGTAGCAAAAGTAGAAATGTATCATTTCACTAAGTACACAGTATTCCCCTCATTACCTTCATACTCCACCTCCAAACCCAAGAAATAGAGAATGACCCAGTAAAAGAATCACAGGCCAAACAATCACTTTGGATTATATTAAAGTATAATGCTAAATAATAGCACAAGACAGAATGGGTGGGTATAAAGACCTGAAAAGAATCATTTGTTGATCATAAAGATGAATAGTAGTTTAGTTTCCCTGTGAATTTGAGACAGTGTTAAGACAAAAGATCTTGAATATCTTCAAGATTCATGGAATTCAGCTGTCTTGGAAATGGATGATGATAGGTTAGGTGAATTTTAGACAAAAGACTGCCCTTAGGCAACACTCATATTACAAGGCTCTTCTCCACTTTTGTCTCAGAGCATGCCAACTAGTTCATAATACTAGAAGTCCTTAGGCAAATGCCATCTGTGGCATCTCCAGGTTTTCTGAACAACTTAATCACTCTAGCCTTTAACATCCCATAAATTGACAATATAGAAGAATCAATGAACCCTTCCCCAAAACATGCACTAATTTCCGCACTCACACCCTGCTCAGTTGCTATCTGAGTAAGAGGGGACAAAAATCAAACCACACCACCAGAGAAATGGCATGAAAAAGAGACAAGAAGACTTTAATAAGAAGTTATATAAACAATCCAGACACAGCAAAAACATTAGAAGAACAAGAATAGAAAATTAGTGTAGTAATAGATAAACTCAGGACAGGAAATGGTGAAGCATCTCATAATACCTGACAATTAAGAGGTGCTCAAATATTTATTGAATAAAATGACTAGTAATGAAGAAAAGACAGTGGAAGAACCTATGACTAGTTCAAAACTTATTAAATAAATCAAGAAGGATGGAGAAGTAGAGAAAATGCACACCCAAAAGCAACTCATAGTAGAATCATAGAGAGGCAGCCTACTCTATTTCCAAACCAACACAGTAGCCCAGGCTCTGCAGTAGCTTATTCTAGGCCATGATTTCATAAGACAAACTCTCTTTCCAAATAAAGATCTGCAACCACATCGAGTTTTTTCTCCTGGTTTGGGAAAAATGTGTGTCATGTTTGAAAATTCAAGCACATTTTAGAGATTCAGCACTTATGACATTTTCAAAAAGGTATAATTTTTTTTTTTTTTTTGGTAGCGGGAGACAAAGTCTTGCTTGGTCGCCCAGGCTAGAGTGCAGCGTGATCTCGGTTCACTGCAACCTCCACCTCCCGGGTTCAAGCGATTCTCCTGCCTCAGCCTCCCGAGTAGCTGGGACTAAAGGCGCACACTGCCATGACTGCCTAATTTTTTTTGTATTTTCAGCAGAGATGGAGTTTCACCTTGTTGCCCAAGCTGGTTTTGAACTCCTGAGCTCAGGCAATCCGCCCGTCTTGGACTCCCAAAGTGCTAGGATTACAGGCGTGAGACACTGCACCTGGCCAGATTTAAATTTTAAATTGTAAGAATGTAGCTAGTTTAGGGTTCAAAAGCACCAGCACAATGTAACACAAAAATAATTTAGAATTTCAACTATATTTATTTAAAGTACAAAAATAATTTTGGCATTGTAGTAGGTAAAAAGGTTCTTAACTTTGCATAATTATTTAAAATCACAACATATAATGGGATGCAGAAGCTACACAAAACTGATGAACTCACAGAAATAATTAAGTAAGTATCCTAAATACTTACAAAGCAGATCTGTGGAATCATATGAATCACTATTCTACTATGGGACACAAATAGAGCAAGTTGGAAAACCAGTCTATACCATTTATGCTACAAAGGCAAACTGACCCCTGAAGACATGTTCAACTGGTAGCTGGTAAGTCAAGAACAGTTGAAAAGCTTGAGATTCTATAAATGGTTTAATGCCTAGATCTTAGTACATTTTGAGGAAGTGATTGCCTCATTTTGTGCCTCAAAAATGCTGAAAGTTGCCAGGCGTGGTGGCTCATGCCTGTAATTCCAGCAGTTTGGGAGCCCGAGGTGGGCGATCATCTGAGGTCAGGAGTTCGAGAACAGCCTGGCCAACATGGCGAAACCCCATCTTCATTAAAAATTCAAAACTTAGCTGGGTGTGGTGGCAGGCAGCTGTAATCCCAGCTACTCAGAGGCTGAGGCAGGACAATTGCTTCAACTGGGGTAGGCGGAAGTAGCAGTGAGCCGAGATTGCGCCACTGCACTCCAGGCTGGGTGACAGAGCAAGACCCCATCTCAAACACACACACACACACACACTGAAAGCTAGTAAAACAGGACAGAGCTCACCAGCAGGGTATGAAACCGATGAAGCCTTTTGGGAAATAACATTTGGCAACACATTAAAAACCTTAAAAGCTCACGCTCTATATCCAATGCTACAGAAATCAGATTGATGAAAGGTTTTTAAGCATTTTACATAGAAATTTCTTCTGGTAGAAAAAAATCAATCTAAGTGTACACTAGAGGAATTTCTAGATAAAGTATGCACTTCCATGAGATATTTAAAGATGAAACTTTTCAGACATAGGTAAGCTTTCATAGTTTTAAAACAGAATACAAAAATCCAGCTATAGCAGTATCCCATTTCTGTAAAAATACGTAGTATGTGTTGTGTGTGTGTACAGCAGGATAACAGCGGCTATCTCTTGGTTATAGAATCAAAACTATTTTCATGCAGTTACACTTTTAGTATTTTGCCAGTTTTATTTTAACATAATGAGCAATGTAGGACTATTTTCAGAGATAAAGAATAGAAATTAATGCAAAGGTACAACATACTTGTTTTTAAAACCAACCTGCTGAACTTCAGCTGCTGTGCTCCTGAAGAGTTCAATGTATCTTTTACCCAACAAGTCTTTATGCTTCCTCAACGCATTCTGTGCATATTCCTCACAGGCAAAGAGGACAAAAGCATCCCCTGTTGGCCTACCATCTGGGTAGGTGACAAAGAGGATGCCTTCCTTTCCCCCAGTAATAGGGCAATGCTGTCCAAAGAAGGCCACCACTTCTTCAGCTGTGGCCGTGAAAGGGAGCCCCCGCATGCGGACAATGACTTGATTTTCCTTGGAGAGAAACTGGGCTACCTCATTGGAAGTACCTAGGGAAAACAAATATTAGGAAGCAGGGAGAGAAATAGTTAAGACATCAACTTTACCGATTTTAAAGTGATAAAAGTCCTGCCAATGTCTTGAGTTCATAATGAAGACCCATACTCCTACTGAACGCAAAATAACATCCTAGAAATCAGAATTTTCTAAATTTGAAACTCCTCCCCTTTTTCATAAAACATCCTTCTTAATTTAGGAAGCTGGCAAGACAATTAAATCATGGGCCAATCACTAGTAAGTCATTGTGGTAGTTAAAGGCACAGGTCCTGAAGCCAGAATGCCTGGGTCCAATCTTGGCTTTACTGTTTACTAGGGCATAATCTTAGTCAAGTTCAACTCCGTGCCTTACTTTTCTTGTCTGTAAGATTGCCTATGTCATAAATTATGAAAATTAAGTAGGGTAATAGATATAAAGCACTTTGGGTTAAAAAAACTTTTCCTGATTACTCTTTTGCTCCCAAGAAAACCATCTGCAAGTAACTCAATTACTTTTTTTTTTTTAAATTAAGAAAGGTTCATTCTCAGTAAAAAGAATAGTATAATGAATATATGGGGTACCTACTTTCAATATTGATCAACATTCTGCCCAACATAAAACATTTTGTACAGTGTTGTCATATAGCAAATACTTAAATGCATATCTTTGAAACTCATACACTAAACTAGTAACATTTTCCCTAATAGCAAGTTCTTCTTTTTGCTTCTTTTTTTTTTTTTTTTTTTTTTTGAGACACAGTTTCACTCTGTCTCCTAGGCTGGAGTGCAGTGGCACGGTCTCGGCTCACTGCAAACACCGCCGCAGAGATTCAAGTTGATTCTCCTGCCTCGGCCTCCCGGAGTAGCTGGGATTACACACACACACACACACACACATATACACACCTCTCCTGGCTAATTTGTGTATTATTAGTAGAGATGGAGTTTTACCATATTGGCCAGGCTGGCCTCGAACTCTTGACCACAAGTGATCCGCCTGCCTTGGCCTTCCAAAGTGCTGGGATTAAAGGCATGAGCCACCAAGCCCAGCCCCTAATAGCAAATTCTTATCGCAGTGCCCATGTACAATGAAATCCCAGAAACGATATAAACATTAATTGACTTTGCCATCTCCAAGTTGCAATGCATCTATCATGAAATGTCAGGATTTAGGTAAAACCACAGCAACCCCAAATATATTTGACCCCAAACAATATCAAACATTGCTTGGGAACTCTGGAAATGCTCCTAAATTTAAAGTCCTGAATTTTGAAGCCTTAGAGTTTATCTAAAGATGAACTGGAGCAAAAATATACCAGCAGATTGTGTTAATAGGATGCTGTTCCTGTAAGTTCTAAAGCTGCAAAATTTTCACCCAGGCTCTGTAATGTAGGAATACAAATGTTCTTTTACACAGTGAAAGTCATCTTCATATAATTTGGCAATAGGTGTCAAATGGCTGTTGAAAAGGTCCAAAATTCTTTGATTCAGCTATCCTGCTTTTAGAGATTTATCCCAATGAGTGGCGCATACAGAGATTTTAAAATATTTACAACATATTAAAGTCAAAAGTTGGAAATGAGTTCTAAATGCTCAACAGGGATATTTTATTTATTACAGACAGAATCTCACTATGTTGCTCAGGCCATTCTCAAAATACACCAAGGCTCAAGCAATCCTCCCTGTCTCAGCCTCCCAAGTAGCTGGAATTACAGGCACAAGCCATGTGCCCAGCTCCAACAGAGATGTTTATATTATGGTACATATAATACTATGTAGCAATTAACATTTAAGAAAATTGAGTAATGTAGGATGATGTTAATATACATTAAAAGGAAATTATAAAACAATATCAATGAGCAACAGAAACTTACAAAGTAGATATATGTATAGAAAAAAACAGACAAAAAGCAGTCAACGTTTTATGCATGTTACTTCCTTTAAAGTTATTAATCACTAAATAACTGGATAAAAACCACACCTGTTCCACCCTGTTTTTAACCATATTACTGTAAACACACATCCAAAAATACTATGAGACCCAAAACTACCATGTTTCTGGTGACTCATGTGTTAAGTTTAGAGAAAAATTAGAAGCACATGTGCAACAATCCCAGGTATTGCAGCGTGGCCGTTTGAAAGCAGTTTTCTGACTCTTTTCAAGAATATCATTTCCTGGCCGGGCACAGGGGCTCAGGCCTGTAATCCCAGCACTTTGGGAGGCTGAGGCAGGAGGATCGATTTGAAGCCAGGGGTTCCAGACCAGCTTGGCCAACATGGTGAAACCCCGTCTCTATTAAAAATACAAAAAGTTAGCCAGGCATGGTGGCACACACCTGTAAACCCAGCCACTACGGAGGCGGAGGCACAAGAATTGCTTGAGCCTGGGAGGCAGAGGTTGCAATGAGCTGAGATTGTGCCACCGCACTCCAGTTTGGGTGACAGAGCGAAACTCTGTCTCCAAAAAAAACAAAACAAAAAAACCTAGCCTTTCCATATGCATACAACTTCATATCACCTTTTCACCTTCATATAGTACTATTTTTAATGGCTATTTAACTATAGTAAGTTGGCTCAAGCCTTAGGACACGTGTTATACATTAAGCTCACTGTTATTATTGGAAGCTTCTACCTCTGGGGAAGAAAATCTATTCCCATGTTCCATTAGAAAATAAAAACCATTCATGACCCTATTCATCTACTCTTGCTAAATTTAAGTATGCAAAATTTTTAGATTCTTATTAACTAAAGCCATGTTATGTAAAAGGCACTTACCACCAGCAATTTTAAGGAAATCTTCACCTGTTGCTTTGTAAACCTGAGAAAAGACAGAGAAGTTAATGTTTCTGAGCCTTCCGTCCTATGTTAATTCTCATTCACGATGTCCAGGGGTTCAGGTTTTGAGGACATACCTCAATATACCGGGTCCCCATGTGATGTTTGTGCCTCTGTAGTGCTAGGTCTCGGTGCTCCTCACTTACAAACCTAACCAGAGCTTCTCCATTCCTTCGACCCTGAGCATTCAGACAAAGTGCTGCACCTCCCCTTTGAGAATAATAAAACAGATGGCAGGTAGAAAAAAAAAATACAGTGAGGAAAAAAAAGATAGAAAATCCATTATCCCCTTGGGATTGTTAAGTAAAATAGATATTTAAGAAAACCAACTTGGCAATATTGAGTCCTTTGAAGAATCTTGCAATATCTTGATCTGAAGACTGCCATGGTAAACCTCGTGCCCTGACTACGGTGTTATCATCAATAAGTTCCATCTTGCTGCTGTGGATGAAGCAAAACTTCAGGTTGCATGATAAATGCTAGCAAGTCAGACACCTATTACCCCCTGCAAGACAACTGCCTAGTTACACACGATGTATTATTTGGTGTTCAGACAGACTAGCAATACTACTTGATTTTCCTTATAACCTAAAAAATTATGTGGGTACAACTCAAAGTACTGTTTAGGTGGTTCATTATAGAAACATGGCTGCCTGTGCAGGCCCAACACAGCTAGCTCACTCAGCAAACCATCTATCTATCAAAGCTGAGGAAGGCCAGGCGTGGTGGCTTATGTCTGTAATCCCAGTACTTTGGGAGGCTGAGGTAGGTGGATCACCCGAGGTCAGGAGTTTGCGACCAGCCTGGCCAACATGGTAAAACCCCATCTCTACTAAAATTACAGAAATTAGCCGGGCATGGTGGTGTACGCTTATAATCCCAGTTACTTGGGAGGCCGAGGCAGGAGAATCACTTGAACCTGGGAGGTGGAGGCTGCAGTGAGCTGAGATTGTGCCACTGCACTCCAGCCTGGGCAATAGAGCAAGACTCCATCTCAAAAAAAAAAAAAAAAAAAAAAAAAAAGCTGAGGAAATGTTTGCTTGGCACCCTCATGTCCTGAAAGTTCCTAGAACCCCAAAAGATAGGTTTGAATTCATTCTCAAATCTAGACAGTATACATGTGGGGTTTAAATCCAGTTTAGCAGCCGAATTTAGGATTAGAATAAAGCTGACAATTAACCCACATGAGGAATGTGTGTGCACGGTAGGAAGTCTGCCATTAAAATATCCCCCAGATCAAACCAGGGAGCCATCCCAGAGAATGTCCATAGAAATGCCTGTGAGTCCCTACACCTTAATGACTCATTTGCAAATCACTTATTATATATTTTGACACCTTTTGATGTCTTATCCCTCCCACGTTCACATTTTCAGTTCTCCTAGGACATTTTCTTAATAAGTCACTTTCTCCACAACTAATCGGCCTCAAAGTCTCTCTCTATGGGCAAAGCTGTCAGAAGTTTCTATTCACTTCAGAGACCAAGCACACACTCAATTCATTAGAGTGATTTACAAACAAACAGGTCTACCTGTGATCACTAACAGACACCACTTCATACTTCTCCCCAGCTATTTCCTTGGCTTTAAAGTAGAAACCTATATAGCCAGGCACAGTGGCTCACACCTGTAATCCCAGCACTTTGGGATGTCAAGGTGGGTGGATCACATGAGGTCAGGAGTTTGAGACCAGCCTGGTCAACACGGCAAAACCCCATCTCTACTAAAAATACAAAACTTAGCCAGGCATGATGGTACACATCTGTAATCCCAGCTACTGGGGAGGCTGAGGCACAAGAATCGCTTGAACCCGGGAGGCGGAGGTTGCAGTGAGCAGAGATCACACCGCAATATTCCAGCCTGGGCAACAGAGCAAGTGTCTCAAAAATAAATAAATAAATAAATAAATGTATTTATAGAATGTATGTAAAATTTTATCTCAGTAAAAATTGTGAACTGTATTAAAGCCTACAATTTCTCCTTTGGAAATTTTCTAAGTGAAAGATTGGATAGTTTGGGGAGACCAAAATAACAATCACAGATATGAGCATATAATATACTTAAGGTCAGGGTGACTAAAGATGCCAGTAAGTCATTACATTTTATTCCCAATATCAAGCTCTAAGTAATACAACCTTCTTTTACAGATGACCAAACAGCAAGAAAGGATAGCTAAAAGGATTAGTAAAGTTTCTCAAATATAACAAGAATTAAGAGGCACAATATGAACAAAAACAAGTTAAAGGCCGGGTGAGGTGGCTCACGCCTGTAATCCCAGCACTCTGGGAGGCCGAGGCGGGCAGATCACGAGGTCAGGAGATTGAGACCATCCTGGCTAATATGGTGAAACCCCATCTCTACTAAAACTACAAAAAAATTAGCCAGGCATGGTAGCGGGCGCCTGTAGTCCCAGCTACTCGGGAGGCTGAGGCAGGAGAATGGCATGAACCCGGGAGGCGGAGCTTGCAGTGAGCTGAGAACGTGCCACTGCACTGCAGCCTGGACGACAGAGCAAGACTCTGTCTCAAAAACAAACAAACAAACAAAAAAAAAAAACAAGTTAAAAAGCTCAAATAAATAGTACTCAAGCACTTACCAAGTCCCACTTTCAAACTTGTAATTCACTCTCTCTGGATCTGAAAACCTGTGATCTAAAAATGAGAACACAAAAGTCATCATTTTAGTGATTAGGGAGACAAAGTTGTAGGAGGAAATTTGAGTATAGGTAAGAGAAAAATAGTACGAATTCTGGGACTGCACTACTATAAAAGCAATACTTACTATAAGGCTCTGAAATCATTGCTAAAATTATATTCCCCATATCTTCAACTTGAGAGGCTCCATATCGAGAGACTGAACTACTCTTCTCAAAATTTAAATCTGTGAGATTAAATTAAGGAAACACTTTGGAAAGGTAAAATCAGGTTACTTCTAAATCAAAATTAAACCTATACCAAGCCAAGAGAAGGAAGATGGATCTAGCTGAGCTTCCTTTAGAAATCTCAGAATGGCTGCCTCCCATCAGTCAGTCATTCAACTTAGGCTCCAACTGCCCTTTTGGGTAAAAGAGCCAAATCAATCCAGTGCTGAGATATTACCAGGAATACAACTTTTATTTACCCAGTTGTAGCAAATGAATACTGAGCATTTTCATTTCGTTTTGAATCAAAGTATGCAACAAAGTTAATTAGAATATTTCATCCTCTGAATCTTTACAGCACACACAAGGCAATGACCATGCCGACTTCATGATATGGTGACATTATCAACACTACAAGGTATTAAATGACTTTTTCTTTGGCCTAATGTTTGAAATGGACACCACAGATTATTGATGTGACATTACTTCCACAATGCCACTTTTGCTTAGAAATTCTATTATAGAACACTTTTGGAGCCCTGTAGGATAGTCCACCTTTGATGACAGCAGATGCTAGTTCTAGACAGCAAATTCTGGAAACAATTCAAGCACTCAGAGCCAACACAGGCCAATGTGCTTCTTTACCAAAAGTATACTCTTTGAAACACATAGCTCAAACTTGGTTTGAGGGTGAAACCAGCAATTCACATGAAGTTTTGCGACTCTCTCTAAAATAAGGATGTATTTCCATCAAATAGAGGCATACCTTGAAAATATGGTAGGCTTGGTTCTACACCACTGCATTAAAGTGAATATCACAATAAAGCAAGTCACACAATTTTTTGGGTTTCCCACTACATACAAAAGTTATGTTTTGACTGTACTAAGTATTCAATAGCATTATGTCTTTTAAAAAATGTACATGCCTTAATTCAAAAATACTTTGTTGCAGACGGGCACAGTGACTCACACCTGTAATCCCAGCACTTTGGGATGCTGAGGCAGGAGGATCGCTTGAGACCAGGAGTTCGAGACCAAGCATGGCCAATATGGTGAAACCCCATCTCTACTAAAAATACCAAAATTATCCAGGCGTGGTGGTGCATGCCTGTAATCTCAGCTACTCAGGAGGCTGAGGCAAGAGAATTGCTTGAACCCGGGAGGTGGAGGTTGTAGTGAGCTGAGAACACCCCACTGCACTCCAGCCTGGGCGAGAGGTAGACTCTGTCTCCAAAAATAAAAAACAACAGAACAACTTTGTTGCTAAAACATGTTAATCATCTGAGCCCTCAGTGAGTCAATCTTTTTGTTGGTGGAGGATCTTACCTAGATGTTGATGGCCACTCATAGATCAGGGTGATGGTTGCTAAACGTTGGGATGGCTGTTGCAATTTCTGAAAATAAGACAACAATGAAGTTTGCCACATCAATTGCCTCTTCCTTTCATCAAAGATTCGGTAGCCTGTGATGCTGTTTGAGGGCACAGGCAGAGTTGACTTAGTGTAATTCTTGGTTTTCTTTGGTTTTTTGTTTGTTTGTTTTGGTTTTTTTTTTGAGACAGTCTCGCTCTGTTGCCCAGGCTGGAGTGCAGTGGCACAACCTCAGCTCACTGCAACCTCTACCTCAGCCTCCCGAGCAGGTGGAATTACAGGCACGCGCCACCATACCCAGCTAATTTTTGTATTTTTATAGAGACGGGGTTTCACCATGTTGGCCAGGCTGGTCTCGAACTCCTGACCTCAGCTGATCCACCTGCCTCAGCATCCTAAAGTGCTGGGATTATAGGCGTGAGCCACTGCACCCGACCTCATTTTTGTATTTTTTAGTAGAGATGGGGTTTCACCATGTTGGCCAGGCTGGTCTTGAACTCCTGGCCTCAAATGATCTACCTACCTCGGCCTGCCAAAGTGCTGGGATTACAGCCATGAGTCACCACCCCTGGCCAATTTAGCATAATTCTTTAGAACGCTAGGATTTTTAGAACGGTTAATGAGCATTAGCTTTAACTTAAAAGTCACCAGCTACATTAGCCTATAACAAGAGAACCAGCTTTTGAAGCAAAGCATTGATTTATCCTCTCTAGCTATGTTAGTCCAGGATGGCATCATCTTCTAAGAGAAGGCTGTTTCTAGTACATTGAAAATCTGTTTAGTGTAGCTGTCTTCATCAGTTAGCTAAATCTTCTGGGTAACTCACTACAACTTCTCCATAAGCACTTTCTGCTTCACTTTGAATTATGTCGTAGAGCTGACTTATTTCCTTGAATCTCATAAACCAATCTCTGCTAGCTTTTCTTCTGCAGCTTCCTCACTTCTCTCAGCCTTCATAGAATTGAAGAGACTTAAAGCCTTGCTCCAGATTGCACTTTGGCTTAAGGAAATGTTGTAGCTAGTTTGATCTATCCAAACCACTCACACTCTCTCCATATCATAGCAATAAGTATATTCCATTCAAATTACGCTTTCCTCTCTTCTATAAATGACAAGTGGTACCCAGCCTTCTCATCTTTGCTCAGGTAACACCCTATGATGTTTTGCTTTCTTATCATTCATATATTCACTGGAATATTCAAGAAATTTTCCTTTATGCAACTTGACAAATCATTTGGTGCATAAGGCCTGGCTTTTGGCCTCCCTTAGCTTTTGACATGCCTTCCTGACTAAGCTTAATCATGTCTAGCTTTTGATTTAAAGTGAGAGATATGAAACTCTTACTTTCACTTGAATGGTTAGATGCTATTGTAGGGTTAATTGGCTTAATTTCAATATTGTGTTTCAGGGAATAGGGAGTCCCAGGGAGAGGGAGAGAGATGGGGTAACCACCAGTTGGAGCAGCCGAACACACACAACAGACCAATTAAGTTTGCCACCTAATATGGCCCTGCTTTATGATGCCCCAAAACAATTACACCAGTAACAAAGATCACTGATTACAGATCGCCACAACAGAATAATGAAAACATTTGAGAAGTGACAGAGAGACAAGTGAGCAAATGTTGTTGGAAAAATGGTGTCAATAGACTTGCTGAATGCAGAGTTGCTACAAACCTTCCATTTTCTTTTTTTTTTTTTTAAACAAAACAAAACTGGCCAGACACGGTGGCTCACGCCTGTAATCCTGGCACTTTGGGAGGCCGAGGTGGGAGGATCATTTGTACCCAGGAATTCAAGACCAGCCTGAGATAGCGAGTCCCCATCTCTACAAAATAACAAATTGGCCTGTCATTGCATCTACTCAGGAGGCTGAGGTGGGAGGATTGCTTGAGCCTGGGAGGTCGATAAGTACACCACTGCACTCCAGCCTGGGTGACAGAGCAAGATCCTGTCTCAAAAATAAAAGATAAAAATAAAAAAAAAGACAAAATACAACAACTGTGAAGCACAATAAAGTGAAGCGCACTAAAACAAGGTGCACCTGGGTGAGCAGACCCTAATGTGCTCCGCAAAACCTAACATTGACTTTCTAGCCCCTTATAGCAAAATGTTATTGACCTGTGACCTATTACAGAGGAATGGAGATTGCAAAAAGATGGCCAGATACAAAGGATGCCACAGGAATGTTTGTCAATCGATCTCAAAAAAGAATATGGGGAAAATTTAGACTTGAAAGGAGTATAAAAGTATATTCCATTCAAATTAAGCTTTCCTCTCATCTATTAATGGCAGGATTACCTAGCCTTCTCAACATTGCTCAGGTACCACCCTATAAGGAAAGCACACTTATCTTAATCCCCTAACCAAATTAGGCCACAAATGACCCACCAAAACTGTTCTAGGCCACAATCATCAATTTAAGAGTTCATTAGATACTATTCCTAAAATGTTATGCTATTTTCTCGACTGTCGTAACATTTCCTGGGTGTAGGCCCCCATCTTCCTCTGATCTCTTTCCACCTATCAACATCTCTATAGCTTCCAAGGATCTACTGACTTAAATGGTGGCATTTACTGGACACCATGTTGTGCCAACCACTCCCTATTTCTTCCAATTCTCATAATAACACTGACAGATAAATTACAGCAAAACCAAACAGCTGTAGAACTAAGATTTAGTGAGGCTAGGCATGGTGGCTCACGCCTGTAATCCCAGCACTTTGGGAGGCCGAGGTGGGTGGATCACTTGGAGGTCAGGAGTTCGAGATCAGCCTAGCCAACATGGTGAACTCCTGTCTTGACTAAAAATACAAAAATTAGCCGGATGTGGTGGCGGACGCCTATAATCCCAGCTACTCAGGAGGCTGAGGCACAAAAATCACTTGAACCCGGAGGCAGAGGTTGCAGTGAACCGAGATCATGGCCGCTGCACTCCAGCCTGGGTAACAGAGCAAGACTCCATCTCAAACAAACCACTGGGATTGAGTGATGTTCAGTAGTTCATCCAGTCACCTGGCTGATGGGTAATGGAGGTGGGATTACACGACAGCTATGATTTGACTATTGAGCAATAGTGTGTGAGAAGTTTTATAAATTCATAGATAAAAGCCAACTGAAGAAGACAGAGATCAAAAGTAAAAATGTAAAGCATTCCTGCCTGGTTAGAAATAGACTTGTAGCTGAAGAATCATTTTAATGAATTCTACTTTTTAACTCAGAAAATGTTCTTGACATTTGGCTACTACCTTGGTGCCACATAACACGTCCCAACATGTCTCCCTTTGAGCCATCACACACCAGGATCAGCGTCACACACCAGGATCAGCGGCGCTAAGCTGTGTAACAACTTGTAAAAGTCACCCAACCTCCTGAATGCCCAAGCCATCTCCTTACTTACATACACACACACACACACACACACACACACACACACACACACACACACACAGCCTCAATAGGCCAGTTTCTTCCATCTATGATCCTTAGCATCACTGAAAACGAGTAACAGAGAGGAATGAGAAAAAAAGTTTTAGTAGCAATTCTTTCCCCTATCAATTTATAAGTATATATTGGATTACTTGCTGCACGTCTGATCTTGAGGAAAGGAAAGATGAGTCTGTGCCTCCTGATTTATAGCTCCTCATGCAACTTACTCATTCTGCCCTCAAGGCAGTCACAACAGTACAAACAGGCTTAGCCAGCTTCACAAATGAGAAATGCCTCAAGGAAATGAGGAAGGGTACAGGCAGAGGCAGTGGGAACAAAACTCATCATTTCAGGCTGCAACTGAGCAAGTAAAACTTTATATGCATGTTAGAGGAGTCTAGAGAGACTTGGTCTATATATTAACAGGAGGGACACTTTCCTTATGACCACCACTAGTGAAACAGGCTTGAGGATTTAATCCACACTTACATTAGCTGAGGATATAATTCAGAGAGAAATTTTATGGTTTATCAATATTAGCTTATCTACTTTAAAAAGTTATCCTTCCCAACTACCTAAAAATGGTCACATCTGGTTTCAGAACATCCAATTTGTACTTGTAAATATCTTTTTAAACTAAGTTTTTAATAAGATAATACATTAACTCAGACAAGTTTAAACTATTTTATAATTACTCCAATTTGAAGTGTCATCTGAAAGCCATTTTTCCTTGCCATAGAATCCTCACAAGATGTTAAATCCATTCCTTTTGTTTACTTTCATTTATTGTATAGTAACACAATTTCATGCTGCCAGACTTATAATACCTATGCTAATGAACAAAGGAGTAGCTGATAAAATACAGCAAGAAAAAAAGAGAAAAGTTGATTAGTCTTCTATCTAAAAACTGAATTTTCTAAAATCATGTGATAGAGATGTTACTCTTAAAAGAGTTGCCTTTATAGGCCGGGCGCGGTGGCCCACGCCTGTAATCCCAGCACTTTGAGAGGCCGAGGTGGGCGGACCACAAGGTCAGGAGATCGAGACCATCCTGGCTAACATGGTGAAACCCCCGTCTCTACTAAAAAAATACAAAAAATTAGCCGGGCGTGGTGGCACGCGCCTGTAGTCCCAGCTACTCGGGAGGCTGAGGCAGGAGAATGGCTTGAACCCGGGAAGCGGAGCTTGCAGTGAGCCGGGATTGCGCCACTGTACTCCAGCCTGGACGACAGACAACGACTCCGTCTCAAAAAAAAAAATAAAATAAATAAATTTTTTTTTTTTTTTTTTTTTTTTTGAGACTAGGGTCCTGCTATGTAGCCTAGGCTGGAGTGCGGTGGCTATTCATAGGTGCGATCCCGCTGCTGATCAGCACATGAGCATGAGTTTTAACCTGCTCTGTTTCTGGGACAGTTCACCCCACCTTAGGCAACCCTCCACTCCACTCCCGGAGGTCGCCATATTGATGATGAACCTACTCTGGATACTGGATGGGCATACCGCACTGCAGCCCAGAACTCCTGGGATTCAAGCGACCCTCCCGCTTCAGCCTCTGGAGTAGCTGGCATTACAAGAGTGTGCCACCAAACCTAGCTGTTTGCTTAATTTATTTTTTCGAGACAGGGTCTCACTGTTGCCCAAGCTGGAGTGAAGTGGCGTGATCTCGGCTTACTGCAACCTCCGCTTCCTGGGTTCAAATGATTGTCCAACCTCGACCTCCCAAGTAGCTGGGATTACAGACGAATGCCACTATGCCTGGCTAATTTTTGTATTTTTTGTAGAGACAGGGTTTCACCAGATGGTCAGGCTGGTCTCAAACTCCTGAGCTCAAGTGATCTGCCCGCCTGAGCCTCCCAAAATGCTGGGATTACAGGCCTGAGCCACCGTGCCCAGTTTGGTTGCATAATTTTAAGTGTAAGTTCTACATATAACCTGATATATTTTAAAGTGAGCTTTGAAGGAAACAAAAAAATGTCACCATAAGAAAATACAATGAGAAGTCAAGACAACCAAAACTATTTAACACCAGCAATAAAATGCTGGGGGAAAAAAAATCTAAAACCTAGGTATGAGCTGAGAGGAGTGAAAAAATATAAAAATAAAAAAAAAAAAAAAAGAGAGAGACGCCAAGTGTGGTGGCTCACCCCTGTAATCCCAGTATTTAGGGAGGCCGAGGCGGGTGGATCACTTGACACCAGGAGTTTGAGACCAGCCTGGCCAACATGGTGAAACTAAAAGTAAAATACAGAAATTAACCAGGTGTGGTGATGCACATCTGTAATTCCAGCAGTTACTTGGGAGGCTGAGGTATAAGAATCCTTTGAACCCAGGAGGCAGAGGTCACAATGAGCTGAGATCGCACCACTGCACCCCAGCCTGGGTGAGATGCCGTATCAAAAAAAAACAAACAAACAAACAAAAACACACACACACACACACAAAAAACCAAAAAACCTCACAGACAGATACACACATACTTAAAACCCTAGTTTTGTCTTCTCCCAACCAGCTTTCTCAGGTTGAATACAACCTTAGTTTTAAACCTTACTTCTCAGCTTACTTTTTTTTTTTTTTTTTGAGGCAGGATCTTCAGGCTTGAATGCAGTGGCGTGATTACGGCTCACTATAGCTTTGACATCCTGGGCTCAAGTGATCCTCCCACCTCAGCCTCCCAAGTAGCATGGACTACAGGAGTGTGCTTATTTTTAAGCACCTAGCTAATTTTTAGATTTATTTTTGTAGAGACAGGGTCTCCCTGTGTTGCTTAGGCTGGTCCTGAACTTCTGGGCTCCAGTGATCCTCTTGCCTTAGTTTCCCAAAGTGGTGAGATTACAGGCATGAGCCACTGCACCCAGCCTCTTACTCTTAGAGGGTAAAAAATAAGATCCCTACCTAACAAATATTACTTCTTGGAGATATTATTGTACTGAAGAGTCACACAGAAGGATTTCCAACAAACCTAGTAAGTCAATTATACCCTAGAAGAAAGAAGATGGAGACAGGGTCTCATTCAACAAAGGAGATGAAAAACTTTACTTTGGAAAAAGACATTTATATGGGATAAACAAATTAGGAAAAGGAGACTCCTTGATAACAAGTCTTCCGAAGCTTTCTAAAACAAAAGGATTAACTTGGAATTTCCAAACTCCCATTTTAAAAGTAAAATATTTTATTTTTTTGAGATGGAGTCTCACTCTGTCGCCCAGGCTAGGGTAAAGTGGCGCGATCTTGACTCACTGCAACCTCCGCCACCCAGGTTCAAGCGATTCTCATGCCTCAGCCTCCTGAGTAGCTGAGATTACAGGTACCCACCACCACACCCAGATAATTTTTATATTTTTAGTAGAGACGGGGTTCCGCCATGTTGGCCAGGCTGTTCTCAAACTCCTGACCTCACGTTATCCACCTGCCTCCGCCTCCCAAAGTGCTGGGATTACAGGCGTGAGCCACTGTACCAGGCCAAAATATTTTATAATTAAAACAAACCACACATAATTAACATCAGTCTGAGGGCTGGCAAGGAATATGCAGTATTTCTAGTCACTTCACTCACTGCAGGTGACAGGCCAGTGTCAGTGCCGATTTGGCTCATGTTATGCCAATGTGATGCCAGAGATAATTCCTTCCATCTCCAGCTAACAAGGTCAACTACTGGCCCAGCTTAACTGTATACTTGATTTTATATATATATATATATATATATATATATATATATATATATGTATATATATGTGTGTATATATATATGTGTGTGTGTATATATATATATATATATATATAACCCTTTCATACACAGAAAAGTACCAATGAGGATTCGGTGTTTGCCTTCACCTTTACAGCAGGGCAGGGAAGGTCTGTACAATTATAAAGCCCCAGCTCATTTCACTGTTAGAATAAACTCCTAACCTTCAAGTTTACCTGTACTAACATGTAGCTGATGCTTTGAAAGGTCTACATCTAGTCTCACATAAGGTTAAAAAAATTTATATGTGTAAAATGGTTTACATAAGGTTTTAAAACAATAAGGAAGTCCTTTTCAAAGTCCCTTGCCAGCTGTTTTTTCCTGTTCTGAGACACCCGACAACCTGGTGGGGTCCACAGGATCAGTCAACATTGCAGAGTGTGGGGCAGGCCAACCACCAGCTAAGTGGCAGCACACATTATCTCATTAATCCTTATACAATAGTCTTACCCATTTTAAGATGGGGAATCTGAGGCTGAGGATTCAAATAAGTTGCCCCCAGTGTTCACGTTCTTAACTACTATCCTATTATCCCCAATTGTAACCTATAGGAAAAACAGGCTAATGTCACACACTGATAATAGAGCACACATATGTGCACACACACCCAAATCCTTTACACCCCCCAAGAAGTGATGAAACATACACACCCTAATAACCTTTGAATGGGTAGGCATGAGCAGTTTAGTGATTTTTTTTTTCCTGATAATGGAAATTTGCCCTAGTGAAATGGCAATCGTAATCACATCAAACAGCACATACAAATGCAATACCCTATCATGGAATACATATTTTACAAAATTAACTTTACTGCTTTAATGATTTGATATGTGCCGAGGAAACACAGGATATTAACTTAAAAGGGAGATAACCTATTTGAGGTAGCCCACGTGCCTCAAATGATTGTATACATTCTAAAATATGTCACCTTGTATATTGTTGGATGCTAGAGCATAGAACTTAAAGACAAAGCCTCTAAGCCTCAGTTTCCCTAGTGATAAAATGGCGATGAAAGCTCTCCACTGAGCCGTTCATGGCACATGTAGTAAGAAGTCAATTGATAGTTTTTTTCACCTGTCCTCCTTACCATACTTTCAGAAAAATAAGATCTTAATAAATGCTTGGCAAAGGGAAGTAAATACAATATTAGAAGTCTTGATTAGTGAGAATAAGTAAGTTCCTGACAAACAGCTAACAAAAAGCAGGTTAAGAAATCAGGAAGTAATTCCATCCAACATTAGTGGGGAAAAAAATGGGTTTAAAAGAAAATGAATAAAAGAAGCCATTTACACAAATGTCCTTTCAGCAGGAGACAACTAGTATTAATTTCCGTAAGGGATCTAAGATAATTTCAAAAAAAAAAAAAAAAAAAAAACCACAGAAGCCCCAGTCCCTATCATCTCACACCCTCACCATCCTCACTTGATTAAGTAAAAAGCTTACAACATGCAATCCAGTTGACCTGCTAGATGAGGTCTTCTCAGCTAGCATCACATAATTCAAAAGCAGACAACAATGCAACTGGAATAACTCAAAGGCCTAACACCAACATCAGAAATGTGTTTAGGGCCAGGCGCAGTGGCTCACGCCTGTAATCCCAGCACTTTGAGAAGCCGAGGAGGGCAGATCACCTGAGGTCAGGAGTTCCAGACCAGCCTGGCCAACATGGTGAAACCCCGTACCTACTAAAAATACAAAAATTAGCTGGGCATGGTGACGCATGCCTGTAATCTCACCTATTTGGGAGGCTGAGACAGGAGAATTGCTTGAACCCAGAAGGTGAAGGTTGCAGTGAACCAAGATTGCGCACTGCACTCCAGCATGGGCAAGACAGAAACTCTGTCTCAAAAAAAAAAAAAAAAAAAAGCGTTTTAGAACAAATACAAAGACAAAAGAGGGAAAGAAGTGCCAAAAGTAAGAACCAGAACTACACTCAATTCCTGGTCAAGTCGGCTCACGCCTATAAAACCAGAACTTTGGGAGGCTGAGGTGGGTGGATAACCTGAGGTCAGGAGTTCAAGACCAGCCTGTTTAATATGGTTAAATACTACTAAAAATACAAAAATCAGCCAGGCGAGGTGGAGGGCTCCTATAGTCCCAGCTACTTGGGAGGCTGAGGCAGGAAAATCGCTTGAATCTGGGAGGTGGAAGTTGCAGTGAGCCAAGATTGCATCATTGTACTCCAGCCTGGGCAACAGAGTAAGACTCAATCTCAAAAAAAAGAAAAAAAATTCCTAAACCCTTTCGTCATCAAAATGGTCCTACTTTTTCATTTACATAGCACTTCACTTACAAAGCTTTCATTTTGGAATACTCAAGATTAAAGTTTGGCTCGGTAGACACAAGTAACTCCCAGGAAAGCAAAGCTGCTGTGTAGCAGGGTATACTCAGCTCAGACTTCGTGACTCTACAACTTGGGTTTTAGTGTCCTCTTCCATTAGAAATACACAACATTGGCCTGGCACAGTGGTGCAGGCCTGCAGTCCCAACTACTTGAGCCTAGGGTGCAGGAGTTTGAGGCCAGTGAGCCACGATAGCATTACAGCACCAATGCACTCCAGCCTGAGCAAAAGTGAGACTTTGCCAAAAAAAAGACCACACTATAATTTTCTTTCATCTTCCATAAATGCCTTGAAATACTGCATATTATTCAAGCTCCACATACTGTTCTTTTAAATGCAAGGCCTCATTGCTTTCCCTCACCGTTCCCCCTGGAAAAAAGTCTGCCTTAAACACAAAAATTGCAGTGAGATATAAAAAATGACACTCTTCCCGTATGATCCAGCAGTCACACTCCTTGGTACTTACCAAAATAAATAAAAAACCTAGGCTGGGAGTGGTGGCTCACGCCTATAATCTCAGCACTTTGAGAGGCCAAGGCGGGCGGATCACGAGGTCAGGAGATCGAGACCATCCTGGCTAACATGGTGAAACTCCGTCTCTACTAAAAATACAAAAAATTAGCCATGGGCGGGCGCCTGTAGTCCCAGCTACTCGGGAGGCTGAGGCAGGAGAATGGTGTGAACCTGGGAGGCGGTGCTTGCAGTTAGCCAAGATCGCACCCCTGCACTCCAGCCTGGGCAATAGAGCAAGACTCTGTCTCAAAAAAAAATAAAAATGATTAAAAAAACCTATGTCCATATGAAAACCTGCACGTGATGTTTATAACAGCACTATTCATATTTGCAAGAACTTGAGAGCAACCAAGATGTCCTTCGGTAGGCGAATAAACAAACCATGTTTGGATAAACAAACCATGTATGGATAAACAAACCATACATCCAAACAATGGAATTCAGTGCTAAAAAGGAACTATAAAGCCACAAAAAGACATGGAGTAATCTTAAATGCATATTACCAGCTAAAAAGACAATCTGAAAAGATTACATACTACATGATTCCAACTATATGACCTCCTGGAAAAGGCAAGACAACAGAGACAGTAAAGATTGGTGGTTGTCAGGGGTTAAGGGAAAGGGAGGAATGATTGGCCAAAGTGCAGAGGATTCTTAAGGCAATAAAACTATTCTATTAGGGATAAAAGACTTTAAGGTAGCAGGTAAAACAAACAAACAAACAAACAAAAAAATACTATGCTATTGCTACAATGTATTTTGATACCACAATGGTAGATAGATGTCATTACACGTTTGTCAAAATCCATAGAATGTACAAGACCAAAAGTAAACCCCAATGTAAACTATGAACTTTGGGTAATAATGACATGTCAATGTAGGTTCATCAGGTGTAATAAATGTACCACTCTGGTACAGCACTTTGACAGTGAGGGGGCACGGGGAGAGAAGGAGAGGAAGGGAAGGAGCAGGGAGAGGAAGAGGGAGAGAATAACAAGGGTTCTATAGGAACAATATACTTTCTGCTCAATGGTGCAGCATGTTGACAGTGGGGGAGTGAGTGAGAGTGTGTATGTGTGTAACAAGGGTTATATAGGAACACTCTATACTTTCTGCCCAATTTTGCTCTAAACCTAAAACTGGTCTAAAAAATAAAGTTGGGGTTGGGTGCAGTGGCTCACGCCTGCAATCCCAGCACTTTGGGAGGCCGCGATGGGTGGATAACTTGAGCTCAAGAGTTGGCGACCAGCCTGGCCAACACGGTGAAACCCCATCTCTACTAATAATACAAAAATTAGCCAGGCATAGTGGCGGGCGCATGTAATACCAGCTACCTGGGCGGCTGAGGCAGAAGAATCGCTTGAACCCAGGAGGCGAAGGTTGCAGTGAGCCAAGATCACGCCATTTCACTCCAGCCTGGGTAACAGAGGGAGGCTCTGTCTCAAAAAAAGAAATAATAATAATAAAAAAAAGTTGAGATTACAGGTACAGCAGATGCACCTGTAATCCAAACTTCTCAGGAGGCTGAGGCAGGAGAATTGCTTGAGTTCAGGAGTCTGAGACCAGGCTGGGTAACATAGCACGACTACATCTCAAAAAAATAAAGCCTACTAATTAAAAAATAAATGAGGCCAGGATATGGTGGCAAACACCTATAATCCCTGCATTTTGGGAGGCCAAGACAGGAGGATAGCTTGAGGCCAGGAGTTTGAGAGAAGCCAGGGCAAAATATGAGGACCCATCTCCAAAAAATGAAAAATAATTTTTTTTAAATCTCACTCTGTCACCTGGGCTGGAGTATAATGGTATGATCTCGGCTCACTGCCTCTTGGGTTCAAGTGATTCTTCTGCCTCAGCCTACTGAGTAGCTGGGATTACAGATGTGCGTCATCATGCCCGGCTAATTTTTCTATTTTTAGCAGAGACGGGGTTTCGCCATGTTGGCAAGGCTGATCTTGAACTCTTGAACTCAAGTGATCCACCTGCCTCGGCCTCCCAAAGTGCTGGGATTACAGGCATGAGCCACCGTGCCCAGCCAAAAATGGATTTTTATTAAGAATTTTAAATTTACTTGGATGTAAAGTTAATAAAGCATGTTTCCAAAACACTTAGAATATTGTGACATCACTGAGGGTCCAAATTGATATTTCTGTATCCTCGTTTAAAACAACCAACCAAGGATACAAGTATTTCACGACAAAAAAAATTAAACACTTCAACCTGCACATTCTCTTAGCTGCTCTTCTCCAGGTGTTTACAGAAGCCCCTTTCCCTCCCCCACTGGTTTACCAGGTGAAACAGGTAATTCCTCAAGAGCAAATGACCTTCTGTCCACTTGACAAAACCATCAAGAATGTTTAATGACTACAGATCTCCCAATTCAGCGTCACTTCCATATTGGCAAGGAAAATGTTTAATGCTCTGAAAGAACAGAACAATTCAATTCAGACATTGTAGAAATACTTTGCATAGATGAGCACAAGTTGATATTCAGATTGGACATAATTGCTTTTAGCCTCAGAAATTGGTCTGGTAGCCTAGTCAGGGAAATAAGTATTCCTCTGAATAGTAGTCATAAAATAACTGACCACAGCAGCAATATAACACAAAAACCGTTGCTAAGAAAGCTTATTAGCATTTCTAACTTGTTAAATGAGAAAGACATGTACAAGTACGATATTAAATATTAAAACATTTAAGAATAAAATCCACTTTTTTTGAGACAGGGTCTTGCTCTGTTACCCAGGCTGGAGTGTAGTGGCACAATCATAGCTCACTGCAGCCTCGACTTCCTGGGCTCAAGCAATCCTTGCACCTCAGCCTCCTAAGTAGCTAGGACTACAGTCTCATGCAACCACGTCCAGCTAATTTTTTTATTTTTTGTTGACATGGGGTTTCTCTATATTGCCCTGGCACAACAATCCTTAATATACTTCCTTTCCTACTGAAGTTATCTTTTTCGTTTTTTTAAATATTTTTATTTCATTTTACTTTTTGTAGAGATGGGTTCTCACAATAATGCCCAGGCTGGTGTCAGCACTCCTGGTCTCAACCCATCCTCCCTCCTCAGCCTCCCAAAGTGCTGGTATTACAGACATAAGCCACGATGTCCAGCCAGAAGTTGTCTTTTTCTAAATTAAGATAGCTTATTAGATTTTTCCTCCACTGTCTTCTAATTTTTCAGTAGGTACTCTGGTTCTCTATTTTGTGGAAGACCAACTATCCACATTAAAAAGTTTAATATATACTTAAGAACTGAATTGTGTCCTCCACCTCCCCCAAAGTCCTATGTTGAAGCCCAACCCCCAAGGTAACTATCTGGAGAGAGGGTCTTTAGAAGTTAACTTTAAATGAGGTCAAAGGGTGGAGGCGTCTAATTAGATAGGGCAGTGACCTTGTAAGAAGATAACTCCTCCTGCTATCCCCCCAGAAAAGGTGGCTGGCTACCTGCAAGCCAGGAAGAGCCATCACCAGAACCTGACCATGCTGACACCCTGATCTTGGACATCCCAGCCTCCAGAACTGTGAGAAAGTAAATTTCTCTTGTTTAAGCTCCCTGGTCTATGGTATTTGTTATGGAAGCTTGAGCTGTCTAATACAACATTCAAACCAACAGAAAAACCAGTGAGAATTTTTCTGGTGTACTAACCTTTTTAACAAAATTCTTGTAAGAATTGTCACAATGAACTTATTCCACCCTCTTCCCAACACTACTGGTCATGCTAAGCCAAAATTCCAGCTAACTGACTCCAAGAAGAAGGCAAATGAAAACGGATTTGACCTGTTTACAAGTAGTTATGAAATATATGCGAGCAAACTTCAATCAGGAAAAAAAATCCTGAAGTAACACAAAAACCAGACTTTAGTTCCTGAAAATGAATGAGAAAGTTTGGGAATAAGCATCTACAACCCACAAGCTACTGAAGGTAACTTAGTTTTAACTTCATGATGACTCTCACAGTGGCTTTTGGGAAGCCACTCAAGGTAACAATTACTCAACTTTACATCTGATATATTAGCACACGCCTGCTTATTAGTTAGCATTTGAAAGACTTAATGAATGTAAGATGACGGGTCATTCATGATTATAGATTTGTAGTTATAAAATTACTTTTACAATATATCATGCATCAAATATATTATTTTGGTAACTAAAGAATGTGGGGGACAATCCAGACCCCATTTTATCATCTCCAAAGATGGCTTATTATAATCAGCATAATCTTGTATTTGAAAAACTCAGGGGAGGCTAAAAGCCGGACCAATGAACAGCAGTTTGTAAAGGGGATATATCCACCAATTAAAAAAATTATTGACTTCATTCCAAAGAAGCCAAAATAAACCCTAAAATCACAGTAACCAAGAAAAAGTGGCCTTAGAATCTGCACTAAAGTCTTCATGTTCTTTCTGCAGCACACACACACATCACATAGCTGAAACTGAATCCTATTCGACATGTGATCACCCCACCAAAAAATCCATTTCCAAATCCATCCAACCATCTGATTAATTATAACCACTTTCAAAGATGTCTATAATTGTATTTTAGTTTCTCAGCAGAGTAAACAAATTTTGGATAGGCCAATTTTACCCATATGCTGACAAAATTTAAAATGTTTGAAAGTTTCTTGAATTACCATTTTTTTCTGGAACTATCTTTTCAAATGATTCTTGAGTAATGATTTAAAGGATACACTCTGTCATTGTGGCAACGTCCAGTTTGTCAATATCAGGTGAACCAGGGCAACACTTCTTGAATTCTTTTCGAAGATCAAAAAAGGAATAGAAGCATTCAGGTAATAGTACATTCTGAGGAAGGACAAGGTAGATAATGTTAACTAGGTGAATTTGGTTCAATGTTTCTTTCACAATTAGGAACCTAAAAATTGAATATAATCATATTTTACAATGGAAAAAATTTAAAATTTAATGTAAGAGTGGATTTATTTTTAAAAGTTGGTCCTGTTTCTATATTAGATCCTATGTACAAGTCTCATGAAAAAAATTCCTCTTGTTTTAAGGCAGTGGATTACAATGTTTGTGCTCCAGTATGCATTCCATTCAAAATAATTCTGAAGCTGTGATACATTTGTGCTGTTATACTTCATATTTTCTGGCTGTTAATACTACTTTTTTCCAGCCATAACCATTTTAGAACATCTGTATTTTCAGGCAGCACTAGCAGCCCTTTCAGTTTTCACACAGGTGTGGGATTAGATTGTAAAACTGGGTAGTTCTAACTATTGGGTTCTAATAATGCATATTTTCAGTAATAAGTGAGATTAGAATAGTAAATTCCTGATTAACTGAAAAGGCTTATTTCTGTGCCAAATAATAGTCCCACATTAGTCTTCTTGAACAATATTGTAGCTGTACCTGTGAACTCAAATTAGACTTCAAACAGAAACAAAAACAAACTCACAAATCCCAAAGGCAAAGGAGAAATGGTTACCTGCTGTTCTTAGCTATTAGGACCACTACCGTGGCTACGAAGCAAAGCTCAACTGTCTGGACAAATATCACATTATTGTTTCTTTCGTTTTTTTTTTCTTAACAAAATAACCCAGCATTGGATAACTTTTAAAGGTAATCCTTTTAAAAACTCAATTTAGATTTTTCTTAAAATTTTGAAATTGTGTTAATTTGCTGGGAATTTTTACCCATTTTTACATTAGAACATCAAGGAAATTAAGACTTTTAAATGTTAAATGTTCATGCAAAATATCTCCTCTCCAAGTTCCTTCTATTGGATTTTACTAGATGTGATCTGTTCATGCTGAATTTTGAAATCAGTATTGCTGCATCATGGTCACAGCTTTTAAAAAAGTTAACAACTAAAAGAACCATGAAACCTCCCTATTACCTACAAAAATGCTCATTTAAAAGCTATTTGTAAGGACAATAACTCACATGTTCAACAATAATCAGTTTAAATTGTTGTGTCCATTTAAAATACTGAGTATTTTATTTAGTGGTTATAACAATGTTGATGTTCTATTAAATAATGTAGGCTAAAAGGCTTATGCAGTATGAATGCTCTTTGTAAATAATGCTTGTCTACAGAAATCTGGAAGAATATATCCAAATACATTCATGTTAGAGAAAAACATTTTAATATACTGAGTGGCAGGATTATTTCATGTTTTGCCATTTTCCCTTTTCTTTAATGAATATACAGAATTACTTTCACTATAACATTAATTGTTTTAGTTTCTGTATTTAATCAAAATTCTAATAGCAGTGGCTGAGGAAAAAGTCTTAATTTTTCTCCAGATGTTTTCCTACACCCAAAGCAGTCCACCTAAATAATGAAAACAGCTATTTTCCTCTGGCCCAACAGGGAAAAGATTAAGTCTTGTCCTTCTGTCATGTGAGTTTGGGAGTAAAAAAGTAATCCTTACATATTACTATTTCTGGTAAGGATGTAGCATTTAATTTTTAAAAAAAATTCTTCCCCTTTTGTCAAATAATTACTAAGACTCGTATAAAAGGAGTGATTTTCTGAAGACATAACAACTTGAGTTACTCCTTCAAACTTTTTGAATTGTCATAATATATTAAACGAAATAAAATCTGCACTTACTTGCCTGGGTTGTCATTTGTCAGTCTACATCTTTCATTGCAAGCCTTGCCTTATACAGGTACCTAAATATATTCTACTTCCAACTTTTCAAGCTCAGTGCCTGCCTACCACAATAAAAAGTTACAGCTCAAACTAATTTAAGTTGTTAAGAGACAGTGTATTAACAATGATTGGCTACACTGGGTGGGTTGTCTCTGCTGTTCCTTTTCCTACAGCCCCTCAGTATTTATCCCAGGGAGAGAAATCACATTTTACCTATAGTAAGACTGTATTTCTCTCACTCTGTAATCCTCTCTCTGTCAGAAAAATGAGCAAAGGTAAAAGATGAGGCTGACCCTTTTGTTTTGATGCAAGAACGTTTTGAACATTTACTTAAAATCAGACAAAAAGAGTGCTACGATTGTGGTTTCACTAGATATAAGGTTGTCTTATTTAAGTAGCCTTTGTAATGAAATGATTAGAAATACAACTTTAAATGTTTAATTTTTTCCTTCCTTTCTAGGATATAGCATTTCCAACACAAATGGGGATATTATGACATACTAAAGAATAGCTCTTTCCTCTCTTTGTAGTTATTTTAAATGTCAAAAATTCACACTCTGTATTAGCTTCGGAAAAGGGAAGAGTGTCATGCATCTTGAAAATTGGACGTAAACAAAGAGACTATTTTAAGTCACCAAAGAGTATCTTTGTATATACATAACACCAAATTTACCATTTTAATAATTTTTAAGAGTATGGTTCAGTAAAACATTAAGTACATTAACATATTTTGCAACCATAAACACCATCCATTTCCAGAGCTTTTTCATCTTCCCAAACTGAAATTCTGTACTCATTAAATAACTCCCTATATGCATCTTTTTAAGAACAGAGAAACTTGAATAAACCAAAAATTTTTAAAAACCTCCAGTCACCCCAAAGCTCCAACCATTTTTTTCCCAGAAGCCAGCACTCTTACCTTCTTGGAAGCCTCAGGATGCAGGATTTGCCTGACATGAAGCTGCCCGTCAGTACAGAGACAGAAGGAAGTCCCTACTCCAATATTCAGTTCATTGCTCACTGACTGGTTAAACTGCAAGAACAAGATACACATAGGGATGCAACTGATGCACGATTTACAAACTCTGCAAAGTAGCTCCCCTTGGTGATAGCCGGAGAAAACCGCAATAAGGGCCCTGATGGGTGACACCGGTGCTGGGGCAACCTTGGACAGACTCCTTTCCCACGAACCGTCTAGCTTCCTCGAGGTAGGGAAGCTTTCCAATCAATCCGCAGTTCGCGCCCAGGAGAAACTTGTCAATGCATTCTCCCCTCTGTTTTTACAAAAAAAAATTCATTCAAGACTTAAGTCAGATGTCTCATTTCATCAGCAGGTTGCCTGCAGATTACATCATTCCCTAGTGTTACTTTTTATATGTTTGGATGTGCCAGGCTTAAGAAAGATGCCAGCTTCTAATAAACAAATACGGGTATTGGGTATACAGATCTGGAAAGTCTTGGATGAATACACCCCAGAAAGGATAGCTTTCTCCTATAACTCGAAGCTCGTGTGCTAGGGCAGAGGTCGTGAGAACGCAGAGCATTCATCTGTGCACAGGTGTTTAGCGCCCCGCCCTACCCGATCCGGCACCCGTCAGCACCCCGGAATAGCCGGTTTTTAGGTCACCTCAGTCCTACTAAGGGGATTCCATCAGTTCCGCAGTGACCCAACGGGCAGACTTGCACGTTCGGACCTGAAAAACCTCCCTGGCACTGTGACCAAGGCCACTAAAGAAATAATGACGGACCGAGCCTTTCGTTGGGAGTTCAGAAGCCTGAAACCAGGCAGGCACCTTCAGGTTCCAACCCAAACTGTGCTACTTCTTGCACACCCGCCGGGCCCGCCTGCACGTCTACGCCACAGCGCCCCCTGCCCGAAGGCTGTGGGCCCAAACCCCGCAGGGGAGCGGCGCCTCTGGGGTCTGGACCTGGAGATAGGGGCGCTAGGATTCAAACTCCGCACGTCAATCAATTGGCAAAATGGAGCTGACGCTCCAGCTCCAGTAACTACTCAGGAAGCAACTCGAAAACTAGTGAATGTCGGTCCCAAACCCTGGGGGCTGGGAGGTGAAGAGAAGCAGCGACCCCCGCCCAAACGGTGCGCCCCGGCCCTCAGGCTGGGCTCCCACCCACGCGGCCGGGCAGGCGTCTCGCCACCCTGCTCCGGGAACACGCGTGGGCCGCCCTGAGAGGGCGTAGGGTGCGGTGGGGTTGGGCCCAGGCTGGGGTGGGTGGCGTGACCCAGGGTTGTCACCTGTCGGAGGGCTTGGTCCAGCTGCGACGCCGAGGACAGGCTTTCGACGTCTATTTTAGTTTCTTCTTTGCAGTCCTCCGTCAGTTCCAACTGATCCGGTCTAACTAGTACTTCGTGCAACTGTCCCACCTCCAAAGGTAGAGAAGCACAGGTCAGTTTCCCCCAATTTCGGAGCCTCTTTCTGCACCCTCCTCCCTCGCTCCCCTGCTGGGGCGGCCCGCGCCTCTCTTGGGGTCCGGACGCAGAATCAAAGCTCTCGACTCGCCATCGGTTCCGGTGCGTTCCTGCCCCCCGCCCCACCCCCCACCCGATAGGTCCGAAAAGCCCTGGAAGTGGACTCCGGGGCCTCCGAGACCCCACCTCGTCTCGGCGGAGCGTCCCCCGACGGGCAAAGAACCCGGCTCGGTAGCGCCGGCCTCTCCACCTGAGCCAAGTTGCGGAGGACTGAAATGGCTCCAAGGCAGTTGGCCAATAAGTTTGGTTTTACTCTAGCTTCCCTAGGCCTCGGGTCCAGACTCACAAGTGGGCAAACAAGAGCACTTATTTACTTACCTCCACCCCCCTCCCCGCCCAAACCTCTACCACAAACTTCTTGCCCCATTCCTTGCATTTAGACGAAAATGTGGAGAAATACCTTCTTGTTGGCCAGATCCACGACTTTCCAGAACAGCAGGATCAACTCCTTCTCATCCGAGCCTAGCCTGGCCCCGGTGGCCCCAGCAGTGATCCCAAAAAGCACCACCAAGTAATCCGGAGAGGCCGTCATGACGTTAGGTGGGGAGGGGGAGAGGGGGGGTCGGGAGGCGGTAAGGTGGTGTGGAAGTGAGAACGAAAAAACCTGTGCTAAACCCTCTTCTAAGAGAAAAAGAAAGAGCGCCCACCCCCCTTCCTTGCTACTGCTAGTGCAAAAGGCGGTAACCAACCACCCAAGCCCACACCTGGTCGGTGCTCCACGCCCAGGGCAGGAAGGGGGGTGGGAAGGAGGGCGCAGGAGGCCTGCCCTTTTTGTATTCAGTTGCCCGGGCGTCTATGCAAAAAGCCTGGAGCAAGGCTGCCCCGCCGGGAGGCACGCAATGGCTGAAAGCTTTTCTGTTTTGGGATGTGGCTCTACCTGCCCGCCCCTTCCCCCTCCCCCACGTGGTGCAGGTAAGAGACACCTGGCGGCGCCGGCCCATTGGCTCCTTCAAACCACGACGTGGCAGCGGTGGGGGAGGAGGCCGCTTGGGGAGGGGGAGGAAGGGGCGGGAGACAATGGCTGGATGAATGGAGAGGCGAGGGCAGGGGAGGAGGAGGGGGAGACGTGAGGGGCGGGGAAGAGGCGGTTGCCACCCAGAGGGTAGACGAGGCCAGACCGGGAAAGGGCTCAGAGAGGTAAAGGGCTCGGAGTCGCTGGGGGGAGGGGTTCCCACTGGAGGTAACTGAGAGGTGCAGGGGGGCTCGGAGAATACCGGCTGCGGGGAACGAAGCCGAAGGTTCTGAACGGTCAAGCCAAAAGGCCAGGTGCAGGGAGGCGAAAGGAGGCCAGAGGTGAGGCCCGGGGCGCGGAGCTGCCCAGGGCGCGGCGCAGGCGGAGGACGAACTGCTGAGGGAGGGACCTGCCAACCGCAGCCAGGAGGTGGCGGGGGCAACTGCAGATCCCCGGAAAAGCAGCTCCTGAGCCAACACAACTTTCAGTGCAAACAGCAGGAGAAATCCTGCGAGCCCCCCCTTCTCCGGGCCGGAGCCCGGGTGCACGCTCGTCCCAAACCCGCCGCGCTGCCCACCTTCCGGAGAGGAACCCCGCTCACTGCAGAGCCGGACGCCAGGGGCTGGACGCCCAACCACCTAGTCACTACCCAGGACGCAGTTATCGCGCGCAAAGCAGCTGGGGGACCCCGCAAGGAAACTCAGGCACAATGGAGCCCGCTTCTTTTTCTGTCAACTCTGAATGCTATGTCTGGTTTGGTCCTGGCTGCTAGTTCGAAGCTGGAACATCCTCCAGAGCTGGGGCCCATTTCCTTTTATTTGCCTTGGGCTCCAAATGAAAAGCATCTATCCGCATGCCTAATAAAAATTTTCTTAAATCTGGCCACGCAGGTTTTTTCCCAGGTTCTGCGCCCTGACCCCATTCTCTCTGCTCATGCTTTTGGCATTTTATTGGAGTGTGTTGACTTGACCAAGCTCCCAAACAACCTCCCTGCTCCACCTCAGCTTGGTCTGCCCAGAGGCTCGTGCCCCAACCATCACCCCCAGCCACCAGATCGGTGGCAGTATGTTGTCGGGTCTTGTTGACATTTTAGAGAGAAAAGCGCTAGAGGTGAAGTTTTCTCGGGTTTTATATCTCAAAGCGATTTGTTCTTGGGAACAGAATTCTGTCTGAAGTATTAATAATTCGGCTCTAGGTGTCCAGCCCCGTTCATATTCATGACGTGAAACGGGCAACCATGGACCTATCCCTGCAGAACCCACTCCGGGTACAAATCCGGTAACCTTTCAGGACGCGTGTCAAGGGAAGCTGGAGGCCTGGCTTTCCCAGTGGGGGTTCAGGCTCCCGGGAGGGGGGAGAGGAGCCCGAGGCCCGCGCCGTCTCGTTTCCTGGTAGGAGAAGGTGCAGGCGGAGGCGGGGCCTCCCGTGATACAGGTGGCAGCTTGCGTCCCCTGAGAGCGGGCGAAGGCCAGGGTCCCACACTCGCAGCGCTGCGACGGCGCTCGGGACCTCCCTCGTCCGCTGCTTGAGTTCCAGAGGTGGGTGCTTCCCTGTCCTGAACTTCAGAGTGCGGAGTCATAAATGGGTTCCGGCTGGCTTACTGCAGTAGCCTCGCTCCTTCCCAGCCCCGGTAACTCCGAGCTACCCGTCCAGGCCCTCGGGCGTCGCGGGGGCAGGGACTGGGCGCGGAACAAGGCAGGGAGGGACCTGGAAAAACCACCCAGATTGCATTGCAGTGGGCGAGGCCGCCTGGAGGAGCCGGTTCCCCCTAACCACCTCCCCGTGGGGCTCTCGGTGCGCGGTTCCCAGGTGCTCAGCTCTGCTGGGCCCAGGAGGTGCCGCCTCACAGGGACGCGGAACCCCGTGCGTGGCCCCCGCCGGGTGGACCAGGTAGCGCGGGGCGGTCCGGAGGCTCGTCGCCAAGCAGGTGACTCTTGCTGAAAAAGTGGTTGGAACACTTGAGGAAACCCGGCCCCGCCTGTTCTTTCTAGGTCTTTGGAGTTTGGATTAATCATTTGTGTAGCCCGTTTGGATAAACCGAAGACTTTATTAAATCAGCGCGTTTACCAGGAATTCCGCAGTAGTATCCACATTAGAATCTTGAGTCTTGGAGTTGACCATATTCACACAGACTTGCCTTCTTCCTGTTTAGTTTATGCCTTGTGTTCCGTTATTGGAACGCTAAGCTTGTGGGAGTTGTTTACATCCTACTGCTCAAGGTCATCGCTAAGGTGTGATTTTTCACAAAAAGAATTTGCAACCTCCGGCATGAATGGCTTAAGGAAGTCTAATCCCGGTTTCTGATTTTTTTTTTTTTTAAATTTAAAAGTTAATCTTTCTGGGCCGGGGGCGGTGGCTCACGCCTGTAATCCCAGCACTTTGGGAGGCCGAGGCGGATCACGAGGTCAGGAGTTCGAGACCAGCCTGACCAACATGGTGAAACCCCGTCTCTACTAAAAACACAAAAATTAGCCGGGCGGGGTGGCGCGCACCTGTAATCCCAGCTGCTCGGGAGGCTGAGGCAGGAGAATCGCTTGAACCTGGGAGGCGGGGGGTTGTAGTGAGCCGAGATCTGGCCATTGCACTCCAGCGTGGGCGACAGAGTGAGACTCCATCTCAAAAAAAAAGGTTAATCTTTCCAACTAGATTTTCAAGGATGAGGATTTTGTTGTTGTTGTTGTTGTTCTCAAATGTATTCCCAGGGCTTGGAACAGAGCCTGACATATACTAGGCACTCAACAAATATTTGTTGAATGATTGTAATGAGTAACACCCATTTTTGCAGATCTTTGTCTTCTGAGCCTAGGGCATAGGTCATCACTGCAGGGGTGAGATTGTCAAAATGGGAGTCTACAGGTAATTTAAGACTTAAATGTTTAAAGAGTAGGTGCTCGTTCTTCAACAAACTTACTTTTGTTAAATTAAAATTGTAAAATGTGGTGGAGGGGTTGGAATATATGTAATTCAAGACAGTTCTGAATACAAAAATGTTTCACTGTCTATCACCACCATCTATAAATCTAATTCACTAAGGATAATCTGTGTAAGGTGGCTGGAAAGAACCTTGAGGAGAGAGGCTTATTTAAGTATTGGCTCAGGACCACACCTAAAACTCTCAAAACGTTGAGATTCTGTTGTTTTGTTTTTAAGCACCAGAGACCCAGGTTGAGGAACAGCCTATAAAATAACTGGCCTGTACTCTTACATACATTAAAGCCATCAAAGACAAAGACCGAAGAAGAACTTTTGTAGATTAAAGGACTTTAAGAGACATGATCCTGAACCAGAAAAAGTAAAAAATAAAACAATAAAAAGATCTGTAGATTAAATAATAGTATTATATCCACGTTAATTTCCCATTTGTTGTAATATTACTGTGGTTGGGCAAGAGAGTGTCTTTGTTGGTGGAAGTATCTACTGAAGTATTTAGGGGTAAAGAGGAATCATGTCTGTAACTTATGCTCAAAAGGTTCAGACAAAATATATGTAAAGGGAATGATAAAGCAAATGCAATAAAATGTTAACATTGGGGAATCTGTATAAGGGAATTCTTAACTTTTCTGTAAGTCTAAAATTATTTCAAATTAAAAATAATTTTTTTAAGCCTCAGAGGACATTTTGCTGCCACCGCCTTGCTGGTGGTTGACAAGGCTCTGTGTCATGACTTTTTTTTTCTGCTAATCTAACTACTTGTACTGTAAAATAAACCCATTTTCTTTGTTTTTTCCTTAGTGAATGAAAGAGGGTGAAAGAAAAGGTCACCATTTTCTGTATAGTAATCCTTTCATATACTTTAAGGTTGTTCTTAACTCACCTTTCCTAGACTAAATAACTGGTAACTCTTTAAAGTTTTCATTGTGAATCTTACTTTCCTGCTCTTTAATTATCTTCATTACCCTCCTTTGACCCTTTTTCTCATCACTTTTGGAGAGCAGCTCTTGAACTGGACAGAATACAAATGTGTCTGCTGGGGCTTCACTGTTGACACAGTGGTACCTATATGTCATAATCTTTTTTTATTTTTTTGAGATTCAATTATTTTTATTCCAAAGATATAAGTAAAAATGTAAGGCCGGGCATGGTGGCTCACACCTGCACTTTGGGAGGCCAAGGCGGGCAGATCACCTGAGGTCAAGAGTTCGAGACCAGTCTGGCCAACATGGTGAAACCTCGTCTCTACTAAAAATACAAAAAAAATCAGCTGGGCATGGTGGTGCACGCCTGTAGTCCCAGCTACTCGGGGAGGCTGAGGCAGGAGAATCACTTGAACCCAGGAAGCAGAGGTTGCAGTGAGCCAAGATTGCGCCACTGCACTCCAGCCTGGGCAACAAAGGTAGACTCCATCTCCAAAAAAAAAAAAAAAAAAAAAAAAAAAAGGTAGGCCAGGTGTGGTGGCTCACGCCTGTAATCCCAACACTTTGGGAGGCCGAGGTGGTTGGATCACGAGGTCAAGAGATCGAAACCATCCTGGCCAACATGGTGAAACCCCGTCTCTACTAAAAACACAAAAAATAGCCGGGCATGGTGGCGCGCACCTGTAGTCCCAGCTACTCGGGAGGCTGAGGCAGGAAAATTGCTTGAATCCGGGAGGCAGAGGTTGCAGTGAGCCAAGATGGCGCCACTGCACTCCAGCCTGGCGACAGGCGGAGACTCCATCTCAAAAAAAAAAAAAAAAAAGTGAACAGATACATTGACATAAAATTCATAAAACATATGGGTATATTAAAAACTAGAAACTCAGGTTGCCTTTGAGGATAAGAATTGAGGGCCTATGTGTCAAGAATACTTTGCACAGTTAGGCCGTGCGCGGTGGCTCACGCCTGTAATCCCAACACTTGGGGACTCTGAGGCAGGCGGATCACGAGGTCAGATTGAGACCATCCTGGCTAACACAGTGAAACCCCATCTCTACTAAAAATACAAAAAATTAGCCGGGTGTGGTGGTGGGCACCTGTAGTCCCAGCTACTCCCGCGGCTGAGGTAGGAGAATGGCATGAACCTGGGAGGCGGAGCTTGCAGTGAGCCAAGGCCGCACCACTGCACTCCAGCCTGGGCAACGGAGCAAGACTCCGTCTCAAAAAAAAAAAAAAAAAAAAAAAAAGAATACTTTGCATAGTTTATACTATTGTGGTATTTGAATATTTTTCCTTGTACATGTATAACTTTTTAAAAAGAATGAGAAATGCCGTATAAGTGCAACTATTTTTACTATAAATCTTTATTTCCATAAAATTATAAGTTAAGTGTGTGGTCAATAGCTCCTATTATATAGCTATGATATCTTTTGAATTTGTTTACCTGGTAACACTAGCTCATGTTTGTAAATCCTTTGGAACTCCCAAAATGATTTTACATACATCACCTAATTTGTAAGATTACATTAGCTTTTCTGGTTTTCTTGTCTTAATATGTGATTATCATATTGAACTGCAGTGTTTTTTTTTTCCCATCATGTCAACACACACAAAATAGGAAACCAGTAGTTGTAATTTTCTTCAGCAGTTCTTAATGGAATTTATTTAATAGTTTAGCACTTTTCTTTCTTAAGTATTGGACCAAGCTGTAATGGAATTATAAGACTCATGCTTTCAGAACACAGCCTTCTGTTACTCATGTGTTTATCCTGATGGCCATATGACCACGCAAAGCTCCATCACGATATATGTCATAATCTTATTACTTGCAGTGCAGTTCCCCTTTTAAGACTACGTAGCAGCACTACATTTACTGACTCAAGGTTCATTTGAGATCTCTAGATCTTTCTTTCTTTTTTTTTTTTTTTTTGAGACAGAGTTTCATTCTTGTTGCCCAGGCTGGAGTGCAATGGCACAATCATGGCTCACCACAACCTCCGCCTCCCGGATTCAAGCAATTC
Organism: Gorilla gorilla gorilla; assembly: GCF_029281585.2. Taxonomy (NCBI): domain Eukaryota; kingdom Metazoa; phylum Chordata; class Mammalia; order Primates; family Hominidae; genus Gorilla; species Gorilla gorilla. Next base: position 100,480,795 of record NC_073231.2, on the reverse strand, counting down.
TCCTGCCTCAGCCCCCCAGTAGCTGGGATTACAGGCATGCGCCACCATGGCCCGCTAATTTTGTATTTTTAGTAGAGACGGAGTTTCTCTGTGTTGGTCAGGCTGGTCTCGAACTCCCAACCTCAGGTGATCCGCCTGCCTCGGCCTCCCAAAGTGCTGGGATTACAGCCGTGAGCCACTGCGCTCAGCCCTCTAGATCTTTGTTAGTGTTTTAATTGCACATACTTAGTTATTCTCTTGTACTTATAAGAAAATCTAAGCTGGGCGTGGTGGCTCACACTTGTAATCCTAGCACTTTGGGACGCTGAGGTGGGCAGATCACTTGAGTTCAGGAGTTGGAGACCAGCCTGGCCAACATGGTGAAACCCCGTCTTTACTAAAACACAAAAATTAGATGGGCATGGTTGCAGACACCTGTAATTCCAGCTACTCAGGAGGCTGAGGCATGAGAATCACTTGAACCTGGGAGGCAGAGGTTGCAGCGAGTTGAGATCGGGCCACTGCACTCCAGCCTGGGCAACAGAGCAAGACTCCATCTCAAAAAACAAAACAAAATCTTCTATGGTGAATCAAAGCATGAAAATATTCTCAAATTATATAGCGGCAATGCTTGAACAAATCTTTTTATGTACTAAAAACCACTGAATTATATACTTTAAAAGGGTGAATATTATGGTATGTGAGAATTATATTTCAATTTTTAAAAAGCAAATCAAAGTAGAAACCTGTGTTCTGAGGCTACCAAAAGCCACTGATACTCTTAGTTATTCATACTAGATGCATTTGTAAAAGACACCACATTTTATACTCCCTGGACGAGTCTAGCCTCTGAAGTGGAGAGGCAAGGAGAAGTGATGGTCAAGATAAATAAATAAATTATAATTATCCATTTCTCTGTGCATTACACATTTAAAGAAATTACTGGCCTGAACCTTTATTATAGCGATTATTACAGATCATGAGGAAAAGTATGGGTTTAATAGTTGGCTCTGCCATTTGCTACCTTGTGGCCTTGGGCATGTTCCTTAACTTCACAAGAACTCAGTTTTACCTGTAAAAATGGGGACGTTGATGATGTACACTTCATAGGTTTTAAGGAGAGAGATTTTTGTGTACAAAAGCTTCCTAAGGAAAACAAACCTGAGAACCAGGAAGGTTACTACTGAAGAGGAATCTCCAAGTGAGGAGGGTTCTTTCCAGACAACCACAAAGGCTGATGATTCTCTGGCCTTAGCATAGACAAAAGACACCATTGAGGCATTTGAGCAAGACTTTACTGACTGCTATGTCATAGGGAAATACACAGAAAAATACAGATAGGGAAATGCGCCATTAATCTGCACAGCATGGCTTATAAGATCCCTCTGATCCTTGGGGATCACAAAACTGATCCCATTTAACTGGGCATCCAGGTAAAAAGAGATGCCACCAAGAGAATTCCTCCCTCCTTACTGCTGGCCTTTTGCCATCAAGGTATCAGTTACCCCTGTCCCCAAGCCCCTTGCCCAGGAGTAAGTCCCTGCCTCTTCCAAAGCCCAAAGAGAGGAAAGCACAGCAGCACGCCTTATCTTTTAAGTCAAGGTGGGGTTGACAAGGGTGAATGTTTAAAGAAGGAAAGGAAGTTTTGTTTCTCTTCTTTCCTAAGGCCCTGTGCATCCCTGTAGCCTGCCTACTCACCTATCCATTTGGCTGATAAAGGGCCAATTTTATTATTCTGGCAAAATGTAACCTAAAAACCAGGAAATAGTTGTCGCCCTGTTTTATGTCTGTTTGAAGTGTGTGAAATGGCCAGGTGTGGTGGCTCATGCCTGTAATCTCAGCACTTTGGGAGGCCAAGGCGGGCGGATCACCTGAGGTCAGTTCAAGACCAGCCTGGCCAACATGGTGAAACCCCATCTCTACTAAAAATACAAAAAATTAGCCGGGCGTGGTGGTGGGCCCCTGTGGTCCCAGCTACTCTGGAGGCTGAGGCAGGAGAATGGCGTGAACCCGGGAGGCAGAGCTTGCAGTGAGCCAAGATAGCGCCACTGCACTCCAGCCTGGGGGACAGAGCGAGACTCCATCTCAAAAAAAAAAAAAAAAAAAAAATCTAGGCTCCCTCAATTAACAATCATGTTTCTCATGGCCTGTTTCACGCCTATTGTTAAATTCTTCTTTTTATGTATACAAGCAGTAGAACTTGCTCCTGCTTAGAACTTAGTGGAAAAAGGATTTGCCTGGGGTTTCCATCAATTCTGCTGTCCTTAGAGGAAAGAATAAACACTTCTGAAATCAAAGAACTGCTCCCAGTAATAGCACATCCCTTTCTTGTCCAAATGTGTATCCTTGCTTTAGCTAGTTGAGAAAGTATCATATTGTATCCAGAATTCATTTCTTCAAATAATATTTTGAATCAGATAAACATTCTAGAGGGCAATATAGAAAGTCGTTAGTACTGGCCTGGCACGGTGGCTCACACCTGTAATCCCAGCACTTTGGGAGGCCGAGGTGGGCGGATCATGAGGTCAAGAGATTGAGACCATCCTGGCCAACATAGTGAAACCCCATCTCTGCTAAAACTACAAAAATTAGCTGGGCGTGGTGGCACACGCCTGTAGTCCCAGCTACTCGGGAGGCTGAGGCAGGAGAATCGCTTGAACCAGGGAGGCAGAGGTTGCAGTGAGCCAAGGTCACGCCACTGCACTCCAATCTAGCAACAGAGTGAAACTCCGTCTCAAAAAAAAAAAAAAAAAGAAAAGAAAAGAAAAAGAAAAAAGCCATTAGTACTGATTCTCTCTGAGGAGTAGGCCATGGAGTTGACGGGAGTGACAGCAGAAAGGAGAAGGAGATCTTTACATATCATAAACAATAAGATTGCTTTTATTTGTTAAGCAGACACTGTGTACCAAGCACCATTCTAAGCTCTTATCTCATTTAATTCTCATAACCAAATGAGGTAGAAGTACTGTTTTTTGCCCCACTTACGACGGAGAAAATCAGAGGTTAAAAATAACCTGGTCAGCCTAGCCAACATAGTGAGACTCAGTCTCTACCAAAAATAGAAATACTTAGCAAGGCACGGTGATGCATGCCTGTACTCCCAGCTGTTCAGGAGGTTGAGATAGGAGGATTGCTTGAGCCCAGGAACTTGAGGCTGCAGTGAGCCATGACTGCACCACTGCACTGCAGCCTGGGTAACAGGGTGAGTCCCCAATGCAAAAGAAAAGAAAAAAAAAATGGCATAGATGCTACTAACAGAACTGGGATTCCTAGCTAGGGAGTCTGACTCCAGAGACTGCTTTAGCCAACATGCCATGCTGAATATGACCCCCTTATATATTTTGGAAAATCTTACTTATAAACAAAAATAAGACAGACTATGACAAAGTAAAACACTTCCCTATGAGATCTTGACTACAATACATGCACATGACCAATAACAAGCCACAAAAGTGAAAGTACAGTTAAGTCTAATGTTTTAATAAGATCACATCTGAAATTCTAAAACCTGCATGTTATCCCCTCAGATTGTTTATAAGATAGCCATGAATTATGAAGAACACTGGAAACATATTAAGTGATAATCTACAATAACTATACATAGCACGTTAGTTAAAATACGTATTAAATATGTCATCAAACCTTTTTTTATATATTTGGAAGAAACTAGTATTTTATTTCAACTCCTTCATTTCACAAGAGGCCAAAGAAGTTAAGTGACTTGCCCAACTAAGGTGACACAGTGAATTAGTGGCAGGACTGTACTCAAAGCTCAGATCCCCTGGCTCCCAATTCAATGCTCTTTCGCTGTTGTGTCCATGGCTACCCAGACAGTGTGCTCCCTCTGGAATATGCTGTTTTCTACATGGGATGTGCAGATGTCAGTGTATCTGGTTTTGCTTAAAATTAGTTATCTTGGGCCAGGCGCAGTGGCTCACGCTTGTAATCCCAGCACTTTGGGAGGCTGAGGTGGGCGGATCACAAGGTCAGGGCGAGACCAACCCGGCCAATATGGTGAAACCCCATGGCTACTAAAAATACAAAAAAAAAAAAAAAAAATTAGCCGGGAGTGGTGGCACCTGCCTGTAGTCCCAGCTACTCAGGAGGCTGAGGCAGAAGAATCACTTCAACCCGGGAGGCAGAGGTTGCAGTGAGCCGAGTATCGTACCACTGCACTCCAGCCTGAGTGACAGAGCAAGACTCTGTCTCAAAAAAAAAAAAAGAAAAAAAAAGTAGTTATCTTGGGCCGGATGCAGTGTCTCACACTTGTAATCCCAGCACTTTGGGAGGCTGAGGCAGGCAGACCACTTGAGGACAGGAGTTCGAGACCAGCCTGGTCAATATGGTGAAATCATGTCTCAACTAAAAATACAAAAAAATTAGCTGGGTGTCGTGGCAGGTGCCCGTAATCCCAGCTCCTCAGGAGGCTGAGGCAGGAGAATCACTTGAACCCAGAAGGCAGAGGTTGCAGTGAGCCAAGATCACGCAATTGCAATCCAGCCTGGGCGACAAGAGCAAAAAACTCATCTCAAAAAAAAAGAAAAAATAGTTATCTTGTTAAGGTTTGGGCAAGGAAAGGATATTCTTGTTCATTGCAGCTTAGGTGAAGGAAATGGGACTTGGATGGCCATTCTGATACTGACATACCTCTTCTTGACACCCTGAAGTACTACGATTTTGGAGCCTGGCACATGAGAATTCAGAGGAGTTTGGGGGAGAGGGACAGGAGGTGGAGAGTGGCATTTGGACAAGACTTTTTCTTTGAGATAGAGTCTCACTCCGTCACCCAGGCTGGAGTGCAGTGGCACGATCTCAGCTCACTGCAACATCTGCCTCCTGGGTTCAAGCAGTTCTATGCCTCAGCCTCCCAAGTAGCTGGAATTACAGACCTGGGCTAATTAGCATGCCCGGCTAATTTTTGTATTTTTAGTAGAAATGGGGTTTCGCCTTATTGACCAGGCTGGTCTCAAACTCCTGACCTCAAGTGATCTGCCCGCCTCCACCTCCGAAAGTGCTGGGATTACAGGTGTGAGCCACTGTGCCCAGCCGAGACATTCTTAAAAAAAAAAAAAAAAAAATTCAAAGACGCTGGGTGAGGTGGCACATGCCTATCATCCCAACACTTCGGGAGGCTGAGGCTGGAGGATCGCTTGAGCTCAAGGAGTGCAAGACCAGCCTGGGCAACATAGTGAGACAACATCTCTATAAAAAATACAAAAATTCACAGGGCTTTGTGGCACTCACCTCTGGTCCCAGGTACTCAGGAAGCTGAGGTGGGAGGATTGCCTGAGCCCAGGAGGCAGAGGTTGCAGTGAGCTGAGATTGCACCACTGCACTCTAGCCTGGGTGGCAGAGCCAGACCCTGTCTCAAAAAAAAGGCTGGGCACGGTGGCTCATGCCTGTAATCCCAGCACTTTGGGAGTCCGAGGCAGGTGGATCACAAGGTCAGGAGATCGAGACCATCCTGGCTAACATGGTGAAACCCCGTCTCTACTAGAAATACAAAAAAATTAGTCAGGCATGGTGGCGGGTGCCTGTAGTCCCAGCTACTCGGGAGGCTGAGGCAGGAGAATGGCGTGAACCCAGGAGGTGGAGCTTGCAGTGAGCCGAGATTGTGCCACTGCACTCCAGCCTGGGCGACAGAGCGAGACTCCATCTCAAAAAAAAAAAAAAAAAAAAAAAGAAGTTGAATCTCTTCCTCATACCACACAGAAAAATGAATTAAAAATAAATGTCCATTACACACCAGGCTATTGATAAAAATAAAAAATAAATAAAATGATGGACCAAAATGTAAGAGTTAAATCTATAAAATGGGAAAAATGGAGTATGGAGTACATCTTCACAATTTTGTATTAGGCAATGGCTTCTTAACTATGACTCCAGAAGAACAAGCAACAAAAGAAAAAGAGGATGAATTGAAATTCATCAAAATTAAAAGCTTTAGTACATCAAAGGACATGATCAGGAAAATGAAAAGACACCCCACAGAATGGGAGAAAATATTTGTAAATCATATATCCGATAAGGGTCTAGTATCCAGAATATACAGATTTTTTTTTTTTTTTTGAGATGGAGTTTCCCTCTTGTTGCCAGGCTGGAATGCAATGGCATGATCTCAGCTCACCGCAACCTCCGCCTCCTGGGTTCAAGCGATTCTCCTGCCTCAGCCTCCCGAGTAGCTGGAGTAGCTGGAATTACAGATATGTGCCACCATGCCTGGTTAATTTTGTATTTTTAGTAGAGATGGTGTTTCTCCATGTTGGTCAGGCTGGTCTCGAACTCCCGAACTCAGGTTATCCACCCACCTTGGCCTCCCAAAGTGCTGAGATTACAGGCATGAGCCACCACGCCTGGGCCAAAAAAAATTTATAACTAAAAAATGAAAGTTCTACTTGCTGTAGATCTGGGGGGAAAAGAAAAACAAAAGACAAATCACCCAGTCAAAAAATGGGCAAAATATTTGAATGGACATTTCTTTAAGAAATGTACACCAGTCACAGTGGCTCACACCTATAATCCCAGCACTTTGGGAGGCCGAGGTGGGCAGCTTACTTGAGTCCAGGAGTTTGGACCAGCCTGGGCAACATGGCGAAACCCATCTCTACAAAAATTAGTGAGTGTGGTGGTGCTCAGCTGTGGTCCCAGCTACTCAGGAGGCTGAGGTGGGAGGATGGCTTCAGGAGGTCGAGGCTGCAGTAAGCTGAGATGGCGCCACTGCACTCCAGCCAGGGCAACAGTGTGAGACCCTGTCTCAAACAAACAAACATGTATATATATACACACATACATAAATGGATAATAAGTACATGAAAAAATGCCCACTAGGAAATACCATTTTTATCTACACTAAACTGGCTAAAAATAAAAAGGCAGACCCAAGTGTTGACAATATATGGAGAAATTGGAACCCTGATTCATTGTTGGGGGGATTGTAAAATGGTACAGTCACTTTGGGAATAGCCTGACAGTTCCTCAAAAGGTTAAACAAAGAATTACAATATGACTCAGCAATTCCAGTCCTAGTATATACCCGAGAAATGTGAAGCCATATGTCCATGGAAAACCTTATACACAAATGTTCTTAGCAGTATTATTCATAATAGCCAGAAAGGAGAGGATCGCTTGAGCACAGGAGGTGGAGGTTGCAGTGAGCCAACTGCACTCCAGCCTGGGCGACAGAGTGAGACCCTGTCTCAAAAAAAAAAAAAAAATTAGCCAGAAAGTAGAAGCAATCCAATTGTCCATCAACTGATGAAAGGCTAAACAAAATGTAGCACATCTTCTCTAGAAAAAAAAAATTAGTCATTTATCTATAAAAGGATAAAGAAGTACTGATACATGCTACAATCTGGATTAATCTTGAAAACTTTATGCTTAGTGAAAGAAACGAGTCACAAAGGCCACATGTCATATAATTCAATTTATATGAAGTGTCCAAAATAGGCAAATCCGTAGTGACTGAAAGTAGATTAATGGTTGCCAGGGGCTGGAAGCAAAGGAAGAATGGGGAATTTCTTCTAATGAATACAGGGTTTCTTTTGGGGTGATGAAATGTTCTAAAATTAGACAGTGATGTTGAGTTTACAACTCTGATACACTAAAAACCACTGAGGTGTAAAAGGATGAATTTTATGGTGTGTGAATAATATGTCAATAAAGCTGTTATAAAAAAGAACTTATCATATAGCATTAAAATTATGTCTTCATATGTATTTCTTCGTCTTACTAGAATTAGACTACATGGTAGGCAGCAAATACTAACAAGAAAGAAATTAAGAGACAAAAAAAGAATAAAAATAAGAATGACAGAAGAAAAAAATCAAACTAAAACAAAACAAAAAATAGAATTAGACTATGAGCTTTCTTCATCCTTACGCATGGTAGATACTCAACGAACACAATAAATACTTGATGATCCAGTAATTAATTCATTGATCTAATCTTTGAAAGAAGTTTAAGACATTAACAGGCAGTTGGAAGGGAAGATTATTCTCTGCAAAGGCAGTGGCTGAGCACAGAGAAGGAAGGGCAGTAGGCTTGAGCAGCCAGCAGTTCTTGATTGGCTAGGAGAAGCAGGGAAGGAAGCAGTACAGATAAGGGTGTTAAGGGCTGTACTACCTACTAAATTTGCTCCATATTTAATTGTTGTTAAATATTGTTAATTCATAGTGTTCGGCTGACAAAAAATATTTTCAGAGAAAATGACGATTCAGTCTCTTTCCCCTGCACTTTTTCCTGTCTCCTTAGTGTAATCAAAAGCTACAAGTGAGGCTGGGTGTGGTGGCTAACACCTATAATCCCAGCACTTTGGGAGGCCGAGGCAGGCGGATCACTTGAGGTCAGGAGTTTGAGACCAGCTTGGCCAACATGGAGAAACCTCATCTCTACTAAAAATATGAAAATTAGACGAGGTGGTGGCGTGCGCCTGTAGTCTCAGCTGCTTGGGAGGCTGAGGCAGGAGAATCACTTGAACCCAGGAGGCAGAGGTTGCAGGGAGTCGAGACTGTGCCACTGCACTCCAACCTGGGCAACAGAGCGAGACTCCATCTCAAAAAAAAAAAAAAAAAGCTACAAGTGAGATTTTGCCAATTGGAACAAAACAAGAAGTAAAAGTTTCATCTCTGATGGGCCCTGGCCAGCGCTGCCCCTCTGGGCCTTCTGCTCTAGAAGCCCATGGTGATCCTCATGTGCCATTCACCCGGCTACTTGGCCCTAATTTCACACAGTTCGAAGCCAGAAACCTGCTGTTTGAGCCTACCTTCCCAGAGTCATTCCTTCTTTCATGAATTGAACAAACATTCATTGAACACCTGCTTTTTGCCAGGGATTATGTGAGGCATGGGATATGGCAGCAAATAAGTCAACTTTGCTGTCAATATATGTCATAGTAGTCATTGTTGAGTTGAGGCATTTCTGTTTGGCTATTAGTAGCATTGGTTTAGAAAGAGCCTCAAAACCCTCTCTAGTGGACTTCTTGTGAGAACACTACCTTATATTTGAATAGAACTATTCAAGGATTTCACATGCAATATTCCATTTGATACTCAAATCTATTTTAAAAAAAGAAGAGAGGGCAGGTATTGTCTTCATTTTGCAGATGAGGCCAATGAGATTTGGATAGGTTAAATGATTCCTTCGAGTTCACACAGCTAGTAAACAGCGAAGCCTGCTTGGGAACCCAGCTGCAACTTCTAATTGGTTGCTTTTCCCGTTACCCCTTATGGAGACCAGAAGGTCCAACTTCTTAGGAGGCAGCTGCCTCTGTCTGTGTGTAAACAATAAGGCAGCAAAAGACTGTTGCGTTTGCTCTTTTTAAATTTTTAATAAACCATCACTGTGTTTATTATCAATTTAATAAACAAGCAACCATCAAGAAGCAAAGTAATGAACCCAGCAGATAGGGACATTGTGAAAATATGTTTCTATGAGACTTGTAAGTGCACAGTTAGTGAGAACAGAAATCAAATTTTTAGCAAAAGATGTAGTTCCTGACTGGTGGGGGCCACCCAGAACTCTCTCCTGGAGATCCTTCTCATTTACCTCAGCTGTGAGCCTCTGTGTGAATGAGTTCCAAATTTAGTTCAACAGGTGTTGAATCAATGGCCTACAGAATGTCCCGTGCACTCAGAATATAAACAAGAATGAAGCTCACCTCAGGTTTCAGAGCTCCCAGGCTGCATTAGGAAAACAAATTATTAAAATACAATGTGTGCTGCTTAAGCACAGGAGTTTGAGATCAGCCTGGGCAACATAGGGAGAAACCGTCTCTACAAAAAATAAGAAATTAGCCAGGTGTGGTAGAGAACGCCTGCGGGGGCTAACGTGGGAGGATGGCTTGAGCCCAGGAGAGGTCGGGAGAGGTCGAGACTGTAGTGAGCCATATTGGTACCAGTGCACCCTAGCCTGGCTGAGAGAGCAAGAACCCATCTCAAAAACAAAACAAAACAAAACACCCCCCCCCCCCAAAAAAACCCACCACACACAAAACAAAATAAAACCAATGTGGGCATGGTGGCTTAAGCCTGTAATCCTAGCACTTTGGGAGGCCAAGGTGGGTGGATCACTTGAGCCCTGGTATTTGAGACCAGCTTGGGCAACATGGTGAGACCCTGTCTTGACAAAAAATAAAAAATTAGCCAGGCCTGGTGGCGCATGCCTGTACTCCCAGATACTTCGGAGGCTGAAGTGGGAGGATCACTTGAGCCCATGAGGTTGAGGCTGCAGTGAGCCATGATCATGCCACTGCACCCCAGCCTGGGCAACAGAGTGAGACCCTGTCTCAAACAAAACAAAACACACAAACAAAAAACAACGAATACATCTCATAATGGGCAAGTGCTCTAACGATGTAGAAGTTTTTCTAAAAAATAAGGTGAGGAAGCACTTATGTGTAGTAAACATTACTTTATAATTCTACATCTGAAATCGTAAATCTTTCAATCTCTAAGCTTTCCAGTTTCCTTAATGAAAATAAATAACATTTTTATTTAATACTTATGATGCAGTGGACATTATGCTAACTGCTTTACAGGTAGTATATCTCATTTAATCTTCATAACAACCTTATTTTTTTTTTTTTTTTTCATTTTACAGATCAAGAATCTGAGGCTCAGGGAGGTTAAATGACTTGTTCCAGGTCCCACAGCCAAGAAGTGGGAAGAGCCAATTTGGTCTCCTAAGTGCATCCTCTTAATTGTGACCCTGTATGGCCTCTTTTTCTCCTAATGCAATGTTCTCTGATCTTACCGAGACCTCCAAACCTTGGCCTCTGTTTTCTCCGGTCTCTCAGCCGTCACCTATCCTTCCCTGTCTATCCTCCTACCATGCCAGACCACTCACAGGTACCCCCTGGTGTGTGGTGTGGTATCTCTTTACCTTTGCACACATGTTCCCTCTACCTGGATGAGCCAATCACAGAGCCACCAAACTCATTTGCAAATCTGGCCAAGTGAAAGATGAAAATGAGCCACAGTAGTATACAGTATATTTGAAACACTGGCCGGGCGCAGTGGCTCATGCCTGTAATCCCAGCACTTTGGGAGGCCGAGGTGGGTGGATCACCTGAGGTCAGGAGTTTGAGACCAGCCGGGCCAACATGGCGAAACCCTGTCTCTACTAAAAATACAAAAAAATTAGCCAGCTCTTGTGGCGGGTGCCTATAATCCCGGCTACTCATGAGGCTGAGGCAGGAGAATCGCTTGAACCCAGGGGTTGGAGGTTGCAGTGAGCCAAGATTGCGCCACTTCACTCCAGCCTAGGCGAAAGAGGGAAACTCCATCTAAAAGAAAAAAAAAAAAAAGAAAAAGAAAAGAAACGTTAATGTCATTTCTATAACACTGAAAAAATTTAAGAGATTACGGAAGTGGAAAACTTATGGTAGCATTTATAGGTGAAAAGATCTTATTCATAGAATGTAGGAACACATTCTAAGTGCAGTTGTAACATTCACATAATTTCATCCTGTATTGTAGGACAAAGATATACACAGTTAATACTTCAAGTTATTATTTCTATATATGGCATTCTTAGACTATAACAAAACAAAAATTTTAATGTGTTTCAATGCAATGTCTTTAAAAATAAGCATATGTATGTGTGTGTATGTGTGGCACATATATATGTATATATACATATAGTCTCTTAAAACTGAAATCATAAAGCGAATCTGGGTCACATCATCAGTTTTGTGAACAACAAAAATTAAAATATAAGATATAAATCAAATGCTGTTAAATCACTATCTAGAGGAAAATTTCTTTGCACTTAGATGCTTGTAGTAATAAGAAGTTTTGTTAAAGCATAATGAATTAAGTATCTTTCTAAATACTGTAAAAAGAAACAAAGTATCTCCTTATTTTACAACCCAGTTTTGCCGTATCTTAAAATTTTGCCACATTGTATGTAAAATTAGGGACTTGAAAAATAAGTTTTGTTAATTTTTTTTTTTTTGAGAGACATGCGGTCTCACTATGTTGCCCAGGCTGGTCTGGAAATCCTGGGCTCTGCCCGCCTTGGCCTCCCAAAGTGCTGGGATTACAGGCGTGAGCCACTGTACATGGCCAGTTTTGTTAATTTTTAAAGAACTGCTTTGGTTTGCTTATCAATTCTATTTTTGGTTTTTATCTTATATAACCAATGAACAAATTAACAGCTGGCTTGGGAAAAAAATGATAAATCACTAGCTTAGTAAAATAAAAGGAAAATTCAAATTAACAAAATCATGGACAGAGAAAAGCCAACATAACTCAAACATATTTTAATGACAAAATGTTATTTTAAGCTATAAGCTTATAAAATATGTTAAAGAAGTGGAAGAGGATAACTGCTTATAATAGTGTAAGGATACTACACTCAAGGCAGCTGGGGAGAAACCATGAAGATACATACAACAGAGAGAGAAATAGGTACTTATCAAATGAGTAATAGAACAACAGCAACAACCCACCATTTTATCCACTATTTCTGGAAGTGGAAAGGGGAAGAAGGGCATGGTGACTCAGGCCTGTAATCCCAGCATTTTGGGAGGCCGAGATGGGAGGATCGCTAGAAGCCAGGAGTTCGAGACCAGCCTTGTCAACATAGTGAGACCCCCCCCATCTCTATTTATTTTTGACAACTAAGAATATATTATCTTTTAATAAAAATATATATAAAAAGAAAAGAGGTAGAAGTCTTCTGGAGCAACATTTAGAAATGTCAAGATTTTGTTTTTGTGGCTACCATTTGACCCAGCAACTGTAATTTAGATATTTTTTACTAAAGAAGGTTTAAATATGAATTTTTTTTTTTTGAGACAGTCTTGCTCTGTCGCCCAGGCTGGAATGCAGTGGCACAATCTCAGTTCACTGCAACTTCCGCCTCCTGAGTTCAAGCAATTTTCTTGCCTCAGCCTCCCCAGTAGCTGGGATTACAGGCGCTTGCCACCAATGCCCAGCTAATTTTTGTGTTTTTTGTAGAGATGGGGTTTCGCCATGTTGTCCAGGCTGGTAAAAAATATTTGAACTCCTGAGCTCAAAGTGATCTGCCCGCCTTGGCCTTCCAAAAGTGCTGGCATTACAGGTGCGAGCCAACACGCCCGGCCGGTTTTTAAGGAAACAGTCTGTCCTGGTTCTTTTTCTGCCTCTCAAGCTGGGCCTTTTTAGTAGTGGCCGTTGCTGTGTCTCCTCCTCTGAATGCCCATCTCACTGCACCGTCTTTCTCTTGTCCATTGTCTGGCTTCATTTGCTGATGACTTCCAAGTCCCTGGTCATCAGTGCAGACCTGTCTTCCCAGTGCTAAGATCCTCTAGTTCAGAGGCTGGGCTTCAATCCTGATTCTACCACCCACTAGAAAGGTGACCTTAGGTGACTTATTAAACTTATCTATTAATTCTTCGTCAAATCTGAAAACAAAATTACCTCTGCTGGGCGGAGTGGCTCATGCCTGTAATCCCAACACTTTGGGAGGCCAAGGTGGGGGGAATCACTTGAGGCCAGGAGTTCGAGACTAGCCTGGCCAGCATGACAAAACCCGTCTCTACTGAAAATACAAAAATTAGCCGGGTGCGGGATTACAGGAATGAACCACCACGCCCGGCAGTGAACTGAGTTTTAACCAGCATTCTGGATGATTCTGAAGCATGACTCTCAAGACTTCAGAAGTATACAGAACTAAATTAGAATCACCTGGAGAGTTTTTGAAATTTCCCCATGCCCAGCCTGCAGGCATACCTATTAAACCAAAATCTGGGGTGGAGCCCAGGCCCCAGTGTTTTTCAGAGCACCCCAGGTGATTCCAATGTGCACCCAAGATAGAGAACCACTGCTTAGGCTCAAGCTAAAGTAATTTAATAGCTTTTATTTATTTATTTATTTATTTTTGAGACAGAGTCTCGCTCTGTCACCCAGGCTGGAGTGCAGTGGCACGATCTTGGCTCACTGCAAGCTCTGCCTCCTGGGTTCATGCCATTCTCCTGCCTCAGCCTCCCCACAGCTGGGGCTACAGGCGCACGCCACCATGCCTGGCTAATTTTTGTATTTTTAGTAGAGATGGGGTTTCACCATGTTAGCCAGGATGGTCTCGATCTCCTGACCTTGTGATCCGCCCGCCTCGGCCTCCCAAAGTCCTGGGATTAAAGGTGTGAGCCATCGCGCCCGGCCTTAATAGCTATTATTTATAAAGCACTTAAAATGTGCCAAACACTGAACTTCCTTTTTTGCATTTCCATGTAGGACTTTGGTGTTATTCTTCCCATTCTACACAAATTAATATTGAGGTTTAGCAACGTTTTGCATCTTGTCCGTAGGCACTGAGTTAGGAAAGCCAGGATTCAAATCAAGATTTTCTGACTCAAAGTCTGGGCCACAGCTCACTCACTGTCAGATAATACAGAGCCTTAGAGTTATCATTAGGGTATGAGCAAGAATGGTCAGTGGCAATGTGAGCCCAGAGGCTTCAGAGGAGGTTTACGGAAAAAGAAGCATTCAGCTCTCCTGGTAGAAGAGCTCAGGCTCAAAACTCAGACAAACCTGCCTTTACTGCTGCCTCTGCCCAAGGCCTTTCTTTGTGACTTACCCTTCATGAGCCTCAGTTTCCTCAGATATAAAACAAAGATAACAATACTTACTTTGTGGAATTGCTGTGAAAAGTAAATGAGATAACACCCATGGAAGTGTCTGGCATGTAGTAAGCACACAATAAATGTTTGTATATCCCTAGCCAACAATAAATTCCAATCCCACTTTAGCACAGCCTGTTAGGGCCTAAGGGTTGTTGTGGTGGTGATTGCTGTGAGAATGAAATTTGGGAGTATTAACTTCTCTGTTCATCAGTGTTTTCTAGTAGTTGACTCTATTTCCATTTTCTATTCCTAATTCAGTCGCTAGTAAGAGCCAATACTTTCTTCCCTCCCTGCTGCTGTTTGAATCAGCCCCACCCAAGCCTTTGCTTAGATGCATGAAATGAATCACCTCCCTTTTCTAGTTTGACAGTCCTTCTGCCAAATCCCTCCTCCTCCTCTTCTGATTAGGTCAGATCTGTCTTCCTCACCTCACTAACCACCCCCTCTTGTGGTCCATCACCTACAGGTCTTGCCTACCCTTAAGGCCTAAGTGTAATTACAGGGTTGGCCTGCACAGTCTTGGGTTGAGGGCAGATGTTGTGGTAATAACCTCCTGGGTCATATGACCACTATGTCTACTGGACGGTTTTTGTTTGTTTGTTTGTTTGTTTGTTTTTGGAGACCCTGTCTCAAAAATAAACTCCCAGCCTCCAGGAGAGGGTCCAAATGAAGTGACCCTCTAACTTCTCATTCTCCACCTAGATTAACCAGCCTCTTTTTCAGCATCCTACCACTCCTGGCTAGAAAGGCTTGTTTCTCTAGACTCAGATGAAACTTAAAGGAACTTTAGAAAGGGATTTTTTTTTTTGAGAAGGGGGTCTCACTCTGTTGCCCAGACTGGAGTACAGCTGTGCAATCTCGGCTCACTACAACCTCTACCTCCCAGGTTCAAGTGATTCTTGTGCCTCAGCCTCCCAAATAGCTGGGATTACAGGCAGGCACCACCATGCCTGCCTGGCTAATTTTTGTATTTTTAGTAGCGACAGGGTTTCACCATGTTGGCCAGGCTGGTCTCGAACTCCTGGCCTCAAGCGATCTGCCCGCCTCAGCCTCCCAAAGTGCTGGAATTACAGGTGTGAGCCACCGTGCAGCCTAGAGAGGGAATTTTGTACCCATGCCTTTCGTTTTGTACATGAGGAAGCAAATAGCTCTAGGTTAACTGGCAAGTTGCTGATGGAGTCCAGACTATAAGACAGGTTTTCTTACCTTCTACAAAGCCCTCTTGCATCAGGAAGCTGTTTCACAGTGGAGACAGCCCTGGACTAGAGTTGCAGTCTTGTATGGTGTCCATGGAACCTTAAAGCAGGATCTATTTTAGTCTTCAACTTACAGGTCTCTTTGGGCCTCAGTGACTTTCTTGATATATATATATTTTTAATTTTATTAGAGACTCAGTCTTGCTATGTTGTTCAGGCTGGTCTAGAATTCCTGGGCCCCAGTGATCCTCCCACCTCAGCCTCCCAAAGTGATGGAATTACAGGCATAAGCCCCCATGCCCAGCCTATTTTTGTTAATATTTAAAAATTGTGTATTGGCCAGGCACAGTGGTTCACACCTGTAATCCAAGCACTTTGGGAGGCCAAGGCGGGCAGATCACTTCAGGTCAGGGGTTCGAGACCAGCCTGACCAAAATGGTGAAACCTCGTCTCTGCTAAAAATACAAAAATTAGCTGGGCGTGGTGGTGGGCACCTGTAATTCCAGCTATTCAGGAAACCGAGTAGGAAACCTCCTGAACCCAGGAGGCACAGGTTGCAGTGAGCCGAGATCATGCCACTGCATTCCACCCTGAGCAACAGAACGAGACTCTGTCTCAAAAATAAATAAATAAATAATTGCGTTATTGGCCTGAATGTGGTAGTTCATGCCTGTGATCCCAGCACTTTGGGAGGCTAGGGTGGCTGGATTGCTTGAACTCAGGTTTTCTAGACAAGCCTGGACAACATAGTAAGGGCTCATTTCTTTTTTCTTTTTTTTTCTTTTGAGATGGAGTTTGGCTCCTGTTTCCCAGGCTAGAGTGCAATGGCATAATCTCGGCTCACTGTAACCTCTGCCTCCCAGATTCAAGCGATTCTCCTGCCTCAGCCTCCCGAGTAGCTGGGATTACAGGCATGCACCACCATGCCTAGCTAATTTTGTATTTTTAGTAGAGATGGGGTTTCTCCATGTTGGTCAGGCTGGTCTCAAACTCCCGACCTCAGGTGATTGGCCCGTCTCGGCCTCCCAAAGTGCTGAGATTACAGGCATGAGCCACTGTGCCCAGCCGAGACCTCATTTCTTAAAAAATAAAATAAAATAAAACCGTCTGGTTGCAGTGGCTCATGCCTATAATCCCAACACTTTGGGAGGCCAAGGCAGGCAGATCATTTGAGGTCAGGAGTTTGAGACCAGCCTGGCCAACATATTGAGACTCTGTTTCTACTAAAAATTACAAAAATAGGCTGAGCGTGGTGGCTCTTACCTGTAATCCCAGCACTTTGGAAGGCCAAGGTGGGTGGATCACCTGAGCTCAGGAGTTCAAGACCAGCCTGGCCAACACGGTGAAACTCTGTCTCTACTAAAAATACAAAAATTAGCCAGGCATGGTGGCATGTGCCTGTAGTCCCAGCTACTCAGGAGGCTGAGGCAGGAGAATCGCTTGAACCCAGGAAGTGGAGGTTGCAGTGAGCCGAGGTCATGCCACTGCACTCCAGCCTGGGTGATACAGCGAGATTCCATCTCAAAAAAACAAAAAACAAAAAACAAAAACAAACAAACAAACAAATACAAAAATTAGCCAGGGGTTGTGTGGTGGTGCGCACCTATAATCCTAGCTATTCAGGAGGCTGAGGCAGGAGAATCACTTGAACCCAGGAGGCGGAGGTTGCTGTGAGCTGAGATTGAGGCACTGCACTCCAGCCTGGATGACAGAGTGAGACTCCATCTCTAAATAAATAAATAAAATAGAATAAAATAAAAAGATTGTGTATTAATTAAAATGTGATCATAGTAGGAACATATAGAAAAATAAGAAAAGGGGCTGGGCGTTGTGGCTCAAGCCTGTAATCCCAGCACTTTGGGAGGCTGAGGCAGCCGGATTTCTTGAGCTCAGGAGTAAGAGACCAGTCTGGGCAACATGGCAAAACGTCAGCTCTATTCAAAATACAAAAATTAGCTGGGCGTGGTGGTATGTGCTTGTAGTCCCAGCTACTCGGGAGGCCTAGGTGGAAGGATCCCTTGAGCCTGGGAGGTGGAGGTTGCAGTAAGCCATGATTTGCCACTGCACTCAGCCTGGGCAACAGAGTAAGACTCAGTCTCAAAAATAAAAATAAAAATTTTTTTAAAAAGAAGAAAAATCAAGAGAAAGGGCCAGAAAAGAAGGTGGGGGAGAGAAGCAACCAAAAGTATGTGACAAGAAGAGAGAAGGAAAAGGGCAATAAAATCTGAGGTGTGGAATGCATAAGCGTTGTGTATCAGCCTTGTTGGTCAAAGGCCACCCTTACCATCTGGTTCTGTTGCAGCCATAATCATGTGGAGAACATCACCATACCCACCATTAATCCCAATTGCCCCACCCCACAGACCTAAGGCACTAGTACTCTTCACTCCTTTCCTTCCCCACCTTTTTGTTTTTGAGATGCAGTCTTGCTCTGTCACCCAGGCTGGAGTGCAGTGGCATGATCTCAGCTCACTGCAACCTCCCTGGTTCAAGCGATTCTCCTGCCTCAACCTTCAGAGTAGCTGGGATTACAGGCATGCACCACCATGCCCAGCTAAATTTTGTATTTTTAGTAGAGATGGGGTTTCGCCATGTTGGCCAGGCTGGTCTCGAACTCCTGACCTCAAGTGATCCACCCGCCTCAGCCTCCCAAAATGCTGGGATTACAGGTGTGAGCCACCGAGCCCAGCCTGCCTCTCTTTAATACAGTCCCCCATCAATAGCTAGTCCAAAAGAGTCAGGGAAAACTCATGGTGGTCTGTGTTGGAATTGTTGGCTCAGAAATATAAAAATGTTGCAATGTTCAGTGTAGAATTTAGGTTCTACCACCCCTGAAGTTAGGAGACACTCTTGAGATTTTATTTTGGGGAATGCATTGCTTGGCTGATTTAATTAAACCTTCCAGGGTCAAATATAGATATATTCCATTTCTAACTCACTCAAAGCACAGTGAGTCAACCTGGGGACTGTAAGAGCAAGGCCGGATCTTTTTTCATTACCCTCTTGTATTAGTTTGTTTTCACACACACTGCTGATAAAGACATACCCAAGACTGGGAAGAAAAAGAGGTTTAATTGGGCTTACAGTTCCACATGGCTGGAGAGGTCTCAGAATCTTGGCGGGTGGCGAAAGGCACTTCTTACCTGGTGGCGGCAAGAGAAAATGAGAAAGAAACAAAAGCGGAAACCCTTGATAAACCCATCAGATCTCATGAGACGTATTCACTATCACGAGAATAGCACAGGAAAGACTGGCCGCCAGGTTTCGGTTACCTACCCCTGGGTGCCTCTCACAACATGTGGGAATTCTGGGAGATACAATTCAAGTTGAGATTTGTGTGGGGACACAGCCAAACCATATCACCTTTGGAAAGTTTATAATGCACAGGCAAGAACCAGGAGCCAGAGATACAACCTGACTTATTCATTTTTTTAATATAATTTTTTACTGAGATAATTACAGATTCATATGCAGTTGTAAGAAGTTATACAAAGAAATCCAGTGTACTTTGGGCTGGGTGTGGTGGCTCAGGCCTGTAATCCCAGCACTTTGGGAGGCCAAGGTGGGCGGATCACAAGGTCAGGAGATCGAGACCATCCTGGCTAACACAGTGAAACCCTGTCTCTACTAAAAACACAAAAAATTAGCTGGGCGTGGTGGCGGGCGCCTGTAGTCCCAGCTACTCAGGAGGCTGAGGCAGGAGAATGGCGTGAACCCGGGAGGCGGAGCTTGCAGTGAGCCAAGATCAAGCCACTGCACTCCAGCCTGTGCAATAGAGCGAGACTCTGTCTCGAAAAAAAAGAAAAAAAAAAAGAAATCCAGTGTACTTTTTATTCAGGTTTCCCCAGTGGTAACATTTTGCAAAACTGTCGTACAGTATCATAGCAGCTATTAATATTGATATAATCCATTATTCAGGCTTCTCCAGTTTTATTTGTACTCATTTGCATGTATGTGTTTATTCAGATCTATGCACTTTTATCACAAGTGAAGGTCCATGTATCCATCAAGTCCAGATACTGAACAGTTACATCACTATAAAGATTCTTTATGCTGCCCTATTATAACCATACGAATCTCCCTCCTGCCCCACTTCCTCCCGCCATACCTAACACCTAGCAACCACGCTCAAATTCTAAAATTTTGTCGCTTCAAAAATTGTATATACATATAATAATCATAGCGTATGGAATCTTTTGGCATTGGCTTTTTCTACTCAGCATAATTTCCTGGAGAGTCATCCAAATTGCTGCATGTATGGATAGCTTGTTCCATTTCATTGCTGAGTTCATTTGCTTTTTTTTTGAGACAGGGTCTAGCTCTGTTGACCAGGCTGGAGTGCAGTGGTGTGATCACAGATCACTGTAGCCTCAACCTCCTGGGCCAGAGCAATCCTCCCCCCTCAGCCCCTCATGAGTAGCTGGGACTATGGGTGTGTGTCACCATACCCTGCTAATTTTTGTATTTTTAGTGGAGATGGGTTTTTGCCATGTTGCCCAGGCTGGTCTCTGGGCTCCTGAGCTCAAGTGATCTTCCCACCTCAGCCTCCCAAAGTGTAGGGATTACAGGCGTGAGCCACGGTGCCTGGCCCTCATTCACTTTTTTATTCTGTGATTGTAAACAACTGCCTTTGGAGTTTGTGCTTTTCTACTTGTAGGGCCTTTGAAATTACCTTAACCCACCTAAGCCTCCATTTATTTATCTGTTTGTTGTTTTTTTTGTTTTGTTTTGTTTTGTTTTGAGACGGAGGCTGTATCCCAGGCTGGAGTGCAGTGGTGCAATCTTGGCTCACTGAAACCTCCACCTCCTGAGTTTAAGCGATTTTCCTGCCTCAGCCTCCTGAGTAGCTGAGACTACAGGCATGCACCACCATGCCTGGCTAATTTTTGTATTATTATTATTATTTTTGAGATGGAGATTTGCTCTTGTTGCCCAGGCTGGAGTGCAATGGCGCAATCTCCGGCTCACTGCAACCTCTGCCTCCTGGGTTCAAGCGATTCTCCTGCCTCAGCTTCCCGAGCAGCTAGGATTACAGGTGCGTGCCACCACAACCGGCTAATTTTGTATTTTTAGTAGAGACGGAGTTTCTCCATGTTGGTCAGTCAGGGTGGTCTCGAACTCCCAACCTCAGGTGATCTGCCCGCCTCAGCCCCCAAAGTGCTGGGATTACAGGCGTGAGCCACTGCGCCCGGCTAATTTTTGTATTTTTAATAGAGACATAATTCTACCATGTTGGCCAGGCTGATCTGGAACTCTTGACCTCAAGTGATCCACCTGCCTCAGCCTCCCAAAGTGCTGGGATTACAGGTGTGAGCCATTGCACCTGGCCGTTGTTGTTGTTTTAATGATGGGAAATTGACAATAGTATAGTTTTCCCCAGGATTGATATAAAGATCAAATGAGATGATAAGCATAATGATGCGTTGTGAACTGTGCACAACACATGTAGAATGTTATGATAATGACCTTATTATGGGTCCTCCCATAAAGGAAGCTCCTGTTTTAAATTTTGTTTTCCCTGCTTCTTCCAGACATATCAAATTATTCCCATTTTGGGATTTTCTTCCAGCCAGCTAAACCGAAGGGGAATAGGGATTTGACTTTCAGGCCTCCCTTGAGGAAACTGCTTACTTGCCGCAGGGAGAGAGAGAGAGAGAGAAAGCATGAAGCTTTCAGGGCTCTTTTCAATTATTCTCAAACCCATTCTGATTGCAGGATACTCTGTACGATTTGCACAACAGCATCCAAATTGATCAAAACAACTCCATTATTACATACAAAACCAATTTATAAGGCAGAAAAAAAAATCCCTCTAATTCTGTGTGTGCAGCCTAAAATCACATTCACAAACACACATATCCATGAAAAAGAGCAGGATGTCTAAGTGTGGTTATCTCTTTTTGAGTTTTTCTGTAAATATTCATTTTACGTCCTACTAGAGCTCACTAGAAGACAAGTGATAAGTTCTAAAGATTGAAGAAAAAATTTAGGGGAGATAAACTTAAAATCAGAAAATTCTACTTATTACCTTTTTTTCTTTTCTCAAACAAGGAGAAGGTACTGGTGGGAATGTTTCTGCCCAGTTCATCTTTTTTTTTTTCTGAGACTGAGTCTCACTCTATTGCCCAGGCTGGACTGCAGTGGCATGATCTCGGCTCACTGCAACCTCTGCCTCATGGGTTCATCTTCTACTCGAATTCAGGTAAACCAGAATTATCTGAGAATTCCAATATAGATTCCAGTGTCCTCTCCTACTAATTTAATAGGTTTGGCATAGGACCAGGAAACTGTTTTTTGTTTTTGTTTTTTAAAGTTCATTGGGTCATTCTGATGTCGGCCAGGTTGGAAACTTCTATTTGAGATTTTTCTTCAGTGCCCTCTCATGGACTTTTCCTGACATATCTGGGTATTTCTCTTTCCTGTAAAATCTGTCCTTATGGAAGTTTTCCTTTCTATCAAAACCCAGTTCCACTGGGTTTTCAACTTCCTTCCTCCCCTGGAACCACCCTTGTCAACGTCATGATCACTTCTCTCTCTCCTCTTAACAGCGCAGCAGCATTTGACTTTGTTGACCATATCCTCTTGACCTGAAATACCTTCAACCCTTATTTCTGAAATGTAGACTCTCCTACCTCTCAAATTCTTTTTTCTCAGCTCCTTTACTGGCCCCACCTCCCCTGCCTCACTCTTCAGGGTCCTGGATCCTGGAGCCCTGGCTGGGCTCTCTTCTGCTTTGTCTGTACTCTGTTCCTAGGTGCTCCTGTTTAGGTAGCTGGCTTTAAATACTATCCATATGCTAACAGCATTTACAGTTCTACCTCTTCCAGAGCTGCCTGCTTGACATCTCCCTTGGATATCTACTCAGCATTTCAAATTCATCAAGTTCAAAATAGAACCCTTGGCCAGGTATGGTGGCTTCTGGCAAAGTGCTATAATCCTAGCAAGTTGGGAGGCTGAGGCAAATGGATTGATTGAGCCCAGGAGTTCGAGACCAGCCCTGGCAACATTGTGAAACACTGTCTCTACTAAAACCAACAAAATCAGCAGGCATGTTGGCATGCACCTATAGTCACAGTTACTTGGGAGGCTGAGGTGGGAGGATTGCTTGAACCCGGGAGGTCAAGGCTGCAGTCAACCCTAATCCCACCACTGCACTCAAGCCAGGGTGACAGAGTGAGACTCTGTCTCCAGAAAAAAGACACACACACACACACACACACACACACACACACACGACAACAACAAAAAAACACGACAACAAATATAGAACTTCTTTTTTTTTTTTTTTTTAAGAGACAGGATTTTGCTATGTTGCCCAGGCTGGTATTGAACTCTTGGCCTCAAGCGATCCTCCCTCCTTGGCCTCCCAAAGTGCTGGAATTACAGGCATGAGGCACTAGGCCCAGCCCAAAAATAGAACTCTTGTTTCCCCCATCGACACCACCAGCCTGGTTCTACAGTCTTCCTCATTTAATTGAACAGCGCCACCATCCAGGCAGTTGTTCAAGAGAAAAATGTAGCTCTTATCTTCCTTCCTCTTCTCACCATCTTTCTGCTACTTCTCGAGTCCATGCCACCATCATCTTTCATTAAAACTATTGCAACTGTTCCCTAATCGGTTTCTCTGCTTCCATTCCTGCCTCCTTAGAGCTGATGCTCCACTGAGCACTATTTAAAATGTAGTCTGGGTGTGGTGGCTCACACCTGTAATCCCAGCACTTTGGAAGGCCAAAGAGGGAGACTGCTTGAAGCCAGGAGTTCAAGACCAGCCTGGGCAACAGGGTGTAGTGGTGCCTATCTGTAGTCCCAGCCACTCAGGAGGCTGAGACAGGAGGATTGCTTGAGCCAGAGAGATGGAGGCTGCAGTGAACCATGATTGTGCCAGTGCATTTCAGGCTGAGTAGGCAGAGCAACACACTGTCTCTTAAAAAAGAAAAAAAATATAAATGAGGTCAGACCACTCTCTTGTTTAAAACCCTCTAATGACTTTGCATAGCAAATAGAATAAGATACAGCCCCTTATTTTGTTTTTGTTTTTTATTTTTTATTTTAAATTTTAAAAAATTCTTTTCATAGAGACAAGGTCATGCTATGTTGCCCAGGCTGGTCTTGAACTCCTGGGCTCGAGCACTCCTGTAGCCTCAGCCTCCCAAAGTACTGAGATTACAGGCATGAGCCATTGTGCCCAGCCCAGCCCCTTATTTTGAAGCCTACAAAGTCTAAACAATATATCTCTGAGCCCCCACAATGCTGGCTCCTCTTCCCACAGATCATTGCATTGCAGACTCCGTGGCATTTCAAGGTTGTCGAGCCTTGGCTCAAACATCACCCTTCCTGAGAGAGACTTTTCCTGAGCTTCTAATCTGAAGAGTCCTCCAACCAACAAGAAAGACTCTCTTCTTTCTTGTCACCTGATTTGTTTTCTTCATTGCCCTTTCACTATCTGAGATTTTTTTTTTTTTTTTTTTTTTTGAGACGGAGTCTTGTTCTGTCGCCCAGGCTGGAGTGCAGTGGCACAATCTCGGCTCACTGCAAGCTCTGCCTCCCAGGTTCAGGCCATTCTCCTGCCTCAGCTTCCCGAGTAGCTGGGACTACAGGCGCCCGCCACCACGCCCGGCTAATTTTTTGTATTTTTAGTAGAGACGGGGTTTCACTGTGTTGGCCAGGATGGTCTCCATCTCCTGACCTCGTGATCCGCCCGCCTCTGCCTCCCAAAGTGCTGGGATTACAGGCGTGAGCCACCGCGCCTGGCCTGAGATTTTTTACTTATGTATTTGTTTGCTTGTTTATTGTTGGTCTAGCCCCATTACATCAAACCCCATCTCCACAAAGCACATGCTCTATTAACATGTATTTATTCAATAAATCAGTCATTCACACCACAGCATACGTGACTCCAAGTATTCCATTTTTCTTTCTTTTCTTTTCTTTTTTTTTTGAGACAGAGTTTCGCTCTTGTTGCCCAGGCTGGAGTGCAATGGCGTGATCTCGGCTCACTGCAATCTCTGCCTCCCGAGTTCAAGCGATTCTCCTGCCTCAGCCTCCTGAGTAGCTGGGATTACAGGCATGCGCCACCATGCCACGCTAATTTTGTATTTTTAGTAGAGACGGGGTTTCTCCATGTTGGTCAGGCTGGTCTCGAATTCCTGACCTTAGGTGATCCACTCGGCCTCCCAAAGTGCTGGGATTACAGGCGTGAGCCACCGTGCCCGGCCAGTATTCCATTTTTCTTGCGCATTTCATTTTAACTGGGATCAAAGCTTTAAGGTAAGGAAAGCGCAGCCTGGTAAGATTTTGAATATTAATTTACTGACTGAGGAGAATTTCTCCACCACTCCCCTGAAAAATCATACCTCCCTTTCTACAGGCCACCCCCATTTTCTGTCTGTACTTGCTTCTGGTCTCCCTCCAACTTTCCTGGGAGGATCCCTCCGTAGACTGTTCTTCACTGGGTGGATTCACCCGGCTCTAAGAGATGTGTAAACGTCCAGGCTTACAGATCCTATTTCGCAGTAGCCACACCTTGGATATCCTTGTCAGAGGCAAAGTCAGGGTCGGGGGTGGGGAGGGTGCGGGGGAAGTGGGAGTGGGGGCTGAGTTTCTTTCATGCGGCAGCTCAGCAGTTTTCAGTAGCCTGCTGCCACCTCAGCGCTATGCTCCCGGTCTGTCCACACCCTTATTCCGCCTACCAGCTGTGCCCAGCCCTTGCTTCCCGTACCTTTTCTGGCCCGTATTTTTTTCTTGCTTTTTAGTTGGCGAGATGCCTAATTCAACCTCCAGCGTCTCCATTTCTGGAAACATTTAACAGTTGCTGCTGCCACAATTCTGCCCTCTAGTAGCTGAAACTGGAAACGCACGTGTCTGAGCCAGCCGCTATAGGAGCCATCATCTCAGCTATTCCGGAGGCTGAGGCGGGAGGATTGCTTGAGCCCGGCAGGTCGAGGCTGCAGTGAGCCGTGACTACGCCACTGCACTCCAGCCTGGACGACAGAGGGAGACCCTGTCTCTAAAAATAATATCAGTAAACATGGCCGGTCGTGGGGGCTCACGCCGGGAGGCGGAGGCCGGAGGATTGCTTAAGCCCAGGAGTTCGAGACCAGCCTGGGCAACGTGGTGAAACCCGGGCTCGACAAGAAGTTTAAAAAATTCGCTGGGTGTGGTGGTGCACGCCTGTAGTCCTAGCTACTTGGGAGGCTGAGGTCAAAGGATCGCTTGAACTGGGAAAGTCGAGGCCACGGTGAGCTGAGACCATACCACTGCACTCCATAATAGACAACTGGAGTGAGGCTCTGTCTCTAATAATAATAATAATTGCTGTGCGCAGTGGCTCACGCCTGTAATCCCAGCACTTTGGGTGGCTGAGGCGGGTGGATCACGAGATCAGGAGGTTGAGACCAGCCTGGCTAATATGGTGAAACCCTGTCTCTACTAAAAATACAAAATTAGCCAGGCATGGTGGTGTATGCCTGTAATCTCAGCTACTCCAGAGGCTGAGGCAGGAGAATGGCTTGAACCCAAGGGGCGGAGGTTTCAGTGAGCCAAGTCACGCCACTGCACTCCAGC
The DNA here is from genome assembly GCF_029281585.2 of Gorilla gorilla gorilla. NCBI lineage: Eukaryota > Metazoa > Chordata > Mammalia > Primates > Hominidae > Gorilla > Gorilla gorilla. The sequence goes on along the minus strand of NC_073231.2, from coordinate 100,454,455 downwards.
CTGGGCGACAGAGCAAGACTCCATCCCAAAATAATAATAATAATAACAGTAAAAAATGATAATTAAGTTAAATAATACAGTAAGACACATCTCTGACTGGAAAGACGGCACTCGCCTAGCAGCTCCCTCCTTCCTTAGCTACCCTTTCAGGAGGAACTTAAATGGTGGACAGTCTCTTAACTCAAGGGCGTTCAGGAGAACTTGCTAGAAAGAGAATTGTGGCATGGTGAAGGCAAGGTATTTCTGCATTCAAGCGACACTCTCCACCACCTCACCCCCTCAACGGTATGTTCCTTTCTTTTCTCCATAGCCTGTGTTCACGACAGATACTCCCAGGGACAGACAGAATGTTTTTTTGTTTTTGTTTTTTTTTGAGACGGAGTCTCGCTGTTTCGCCCAGGCCGGACCGCAGTGGCGCTATCTCGGCTCACTGCAAGCTCCGCCTCCCCGATTCCCGCCATTCTCCTGCCTCAGCCTCGCGAGTAGCTGGGACTACAGAGCCTCGCGAGTAGCTGGGACTACAGGCCCCCGCCACCTCGCCCGGCTAATTTTTTGTATTTTTAGTAGAAACGGGGTTTCACCGTGTTAGCCAGGATGGTCTCGATTTCCTGACCTCGTGATCCTCCTGCCTTGGCCTCCCAAAATGCTGGGATTACAGGCGTGAGCCTCCGCACCCAGCAGAAATTTTTTTGTTTTTTTTTGTTTTTTGTTTTTTATGAGACAGAGTCTCACTCTGTTGCCCAGGCTGGAGTGCAGTGGCATGCATGATCCTAGCTCACTGCAACCTCCACCTCCAGGGTTCAAGCAATTCTCCTGCCTCAGCCTCCGGAGTAGCTGAGATTACAGGGGCCCGCCACCACGCCCAGCTAATTTTTATAGTTCTAGTAGAGACAGGATTCCACCATGTTGGCCAGGCTGGTCTCACACTCCTGACCTCAGATGATCCACCCACCTAGACCTCCCAAAGTTTTGGGATTACATGTGTGAGCCCCCGTGCCTGGCCCCAGATTGAAAATTTGATACCCCTTCTAGTTAACAGCTATACTGTCAGTGTTTGTTCGACATTTCCTTAGTGAGGGTGAAGAGAAACTAGTTTTCTGTTAATAAAAATGACTCAAATTAAGGGATTTATAATGTAATTTTCCAAGCCCCCAAACTTCGTGGGAAGTATAAATTTTTTGCCATCCAGAGTTAACCACTATCCTGAGTACTATTACCATAGATTAGATTTGCCTGATGTTGAACTTCATATAAATGGAATCATACAACATGTGTTTTTTTGTGTCTGGCTTATTTTGTTTAGCAAGTTTTTGAGATTTATCCACCTGGTTGCATGTAATAGTTCTTTTTACTGATGAATAGTATTCTACGGTATGGATATACCACAATTTGCTTATTAATTTTCATATGGATGGACATTTAGACTGTTTCCAGATTTTTTTCAGGCTGTTATGAATAACGCTACTATAAACATTTGTGTACAACTCTTTTCATAGTTGTACGTTTTATTTTGTCTTGGGAAATTACCTGATGAGTAGAATTGCTGCGTCATAGGGTATACATTTAAATTCATTAGGAATTGCCAGTTTTCTGAAGTGGTTGTATCATTTTACATTTTGGGAGACATATTAAACCTGTTTTGTTTGTTTGTTTTGGGTTTGGTTTTGGTTTGGCATTGGGTTTTTTGAGGCAGAGTTTCGTTCTTGTTGCCCAGGCTGGAGTGCAGTGGTGCGATCTCAGCTCACTGCAACCTCAGCCTCCCGGGTTCAAGAGATTCTCTTGCCTCTGCCTCCTGAGTAGCTGGGATTACAGGCATGCGCCACCATGCCCAGCTAATTTTGTATTTTTAGTAGAGATGGGTTTTCTTCATGTTGGTCAGGCTAGTCTTGAACTCCCGATCTCAGATGATCTGCCCGCCTCGGGCTCCCAAAGTGTGGGGATTACAGGCGTGAGCCACTGCGCCTGGCCCTGATTTTTAATTTTTAAAACATAACACAAATACAGAAATAAGGCAAACACTTTGCTTTATATAATTTATTAAGTTGTATGTTAGTTTTCTTCTTTCTTTCTACATGAAAGAAGACAGAATCTTGCCAGTCACTCCAGAAGCCATTCATATTTTCATATACCTATGCCAAACACAAATCCCCTCACCACAAAAACTATTTGCTGTCCTGACTTTTATGTTCATTGTTATCTTCTTTCTTTCTTTTTTTCTTTTTCTTTTTTTTTTTTTTTGAGACGGCGTCTTGCTCTGTCACCCAGGCACCCAGGTTGGAGTGCAGTGGCATGATCTCTGCTCACTACAAGCACCGCCTCCCGGGTTCACACCATTCTCCTGCCTCAGCCTCCCCCGTAGCTGGGACTACAGGTATCCACCACCACGCCTGGCTACTTTTTTTCTTTATTTTTAGTAGAGACAGGGTTTCGCCCATGTTGCCCAGGCTGGTCTTAAACTCCTGGGCTCAAAGGATTCACCTGCCTTGGCCTCCTGAAGTGCTGGGATTACAAACCTGCGCCACTGTGCCCAGCTTAATTGCAACCTTATAAAATAGTTTGTTTATCAATATTCTCTGCCTGCTGTACTTCCTGCAAATTGATAATGGAATCCAGAGGTTTTATCAGATTCAGGTTTGATTTTTTTGAAAGAAGACTCCTGCGTAGGTGTTGTCTTCTTCTTCGAGAAGCATATAATATCTGGCTGGTTCTCTTTTTGTGTTGCTAGCTTCCATTGTAGCGCAATTCATAACAGTTGCAAAATGATGATATTCCAATTCTATCAATCCTTCTTCATTTATTGTTGGAATGCTTCCATAAGAAGAAACTTCCCCTCATCAGTTACTTGACTACTCCATGGTATATTCATAGGAAAGGCAAGATAAATTATTGAGTCTTTCATTTCACTTACCAGTTTTCAAAATATAGAGTTGATTCCCAAGCATCCTGCCATGAAGATCGAATTTTTCCTTGATATCATTATGAACATATGAACTTAAACATTTTTTTTTTTTTTTGAGACAGAGTCTTACTCTGTAGCCCAGGCTGAAGTGCAGTGGTTCAATCTTGGCTCATTGCAACCTCCACCTCCTGTGTTCAAGCGATTCTCCTGCCTCAGCCTCCCAGGTACCTGGGATTACAGGTGCCCCCCACTACATCTGACCAATTTTTGGATTTTTAGTAGAGATAGGGTTTGACCATGTTGGCCAGGCTGGTCTTGAACTCCTGACGTCAAGTGATCTGCCTGCCTCAGCCTCCCACAGTGCTGAGATTTCAGGTGTGAGCCACCGCGCCTGGCCATATTTTAATTTTTATTGACAGTCAATTGTTTCATCAATGGCCAATGGCAACATCTTCAAATTAGCTATCAAATCCTTTTTTTTTTTAAGTTTTATTTTAGGTTCAGGGGTACACGTGCAGGTTTATTATATAGGTAAACTGCATGTCACAGGTGTTTGATGTACAGATAATTTAGTCACCCAGGTAATAAGCATAGTACCTGATAGACATTTTTTCTGATCCTCTCCCTGCTCCCACCCTCCACCCTCAAGGAGGCCCTAGTGTCTGTTGTTCCCCTCCTAATACCCACATGTTCTTGTTATTTAGCTACCACTTATGAGTGAGAGCATGTGGTATTTGGTTTTCTGTGTCTGTGTTAGTTTGCTTATGATAATGGCCTCCAGCTCTATCCTATTGCTGCAAAGCACATGATCTCATTATTTTTTAAGGCTGCATAGCAGTCCATGATGTATATGTACCACATTTTCTTTATCTAGTCTGCCATTGATCCCAAATCCTTTTAACATCATTCTACCCATTTTTTGTTTTGTTTCTTTAAATGAGACAGTCCTGCTATGTTGACCAGGCTTGTCTCAAACTCCTGGCCTCAAGTGATCCTCCTGCCTCAGCCTCCCAAAGTGCTGGGATTATAGGCATGAGCTATCACACCCAGCGTCTATCAGTTTTTGGTAGATTTTTTTCCCCTTCTCTGGTATGACATGATTCATCTTATACAGTTCCTGCCTTGATCCCCAGCTTTTTTTTCCCCAAAAAAGTTTTGTGTTCTTTTAGCGGGAAATGGTATTCTAAGACCACAGTTTTGTTTTTTTTTAATTTTTTTATTTCCATAGGTTATTTGGGAACAGGTTTGGTTACATGAGTAAGTTCTTTAGTGGTGATTTGTGAAATTTTGGTGCACCCATCGCCTGAGCAGTTCACACTGCACCCAATTTGTGGTCTTTTATCCCTCAACTCCTTCCCACCCTTTCCCTCTGAGTCCCCAAAGTCCACTGTGTCATTCTCATGACTTCACATCCTCATAGCTTAGCTCCTACTTATGAGTGAGAACATATGATGATATATGATGTATGGTTTTCCATTCCTGAGTTGCTTCACTTAGAATAATAGTCTCCAGTCTCATCTAGATTGCTGCAAATGCCATTAATTCATTCCTTTTTATGGCTTAGTAGTATTCCATCATATATATATATTATATATAGTATATTTTATATATATATATATATATAAAACAGTTTCTCCACTCAATTGATGGGCATTTGGGTTGGTTCTACATTTTTGCAATTGTTAATTGTGCTGCTATAAACATGCGTGTGCAAGTATCTTTTTCTTATAATGACTTCTTTTCCACTGGGTAGATACCCAGTAGTGGGATTGCTGGATCAAATGGTAGTTCTACTTTTAGTTCTTTAAGGAATCTCCACACTGTTTTCCATAGTGGTTGTACTGGTTTACATTCCCACCAGCAGTGTAGAAGTTCCCTGTTCACCACATCCACATCACCATCTATTATTTTTTTATTTTTGATTATGGCAATTCCTGCATGAGTGAGGTGGTATCGCATTGTGGTTTTGGTCTGCATTTCCCTGATCATTAGTGATGTTGAGCATTTTTTCATGTTTGTTGGCCATTTGTATATCTTCTTTTGAGAGTTCTCTATTCATGTCCTTAGCCCAATTTTTGATGGGATTGTTTGTTTTTTTCTTGCTAATTTGTTTGAGTTCACTGTAGATTTTGGATATTAGTCCTTTGTCAGATGTATAGATTGTGAAGATTTTCTCCCATTCTGTGGGTTCCAAGACCACCGTTTGGATGTTAGAGTTGTTTATTGCTATTGGATTGGTCATTGTTTCTCCCTTCCTTCCTTCCTTCCTTCCTTCCTTCCTTTCTTTCTCTCTCTCTTTCTCTTCTTTCTTTCTTTCTTTCTTTCTTTCTTTCTTTCTTTCTTTCTTTCTTTCTTTCTTTCTTTCTTTCCTGTCTTTCTTTCTCTCTCTCTCTCTCTCTCTCTCTCCCTCTCTCTCTCTCTCTCTCTTTCTTTGTCTTGCTCTGTCACCCAGGCTGGAGTGCAGTGGCATGATCTTGACTAACTGCAACTTCCACCTCCCAGGTCCAAGCGATTTTCCAGCCTCAGCCTCCTGAGTAGCTGGGACTACAGGCACGTGCCACCACGCCCAGCTAATTTTTGTATTTTTAGTAGAGACAGGGTTTCACTATGTTGGCCAGGCTGGTCTTGAATTCTTGACCTCAAGTTATCCGCCCGCCTCAGCCTCCCAAAGTGTTGGAATTACAGGCATGAGCCACCGCACCCGGCCTCTTTTTTCTTTTTAATAAAGTACATCTTGAGTCATACTGATACTTTCATTCTAGTTCTCAAGGTCATTGGTGATAATAGAATGAGAATATTATATAATTTTTCATTTGCTTTATTCCTCCTTGTTATAAAACTCAGGTTTATTGAAGTATAATTGACATATAAATATACCATTTTAGGTGTACCATTTGTTAAGGTTTTTAAATGTGTGTGGTCTTGTAACCATTATCACAATAAAAATACAAAACATTGCCAGCCAACCTGGCAAGGTGGCTTATGACTGTAATCCTGGCACTTTGAGAGGCCAAGGTGGAAGGATCACTTTAGTTGAGGAGTTTGAGACCAGCCTGGGCCATGTAGGGAGATCCCTTCTTTTTTTTTTTTTTTTTTTTTTTGAGATGGAGTCTTGCTCTGTCACCCAGGCTGGAATGCAGTGGCTCGATCTTGGCTCACTGCAAGCTCTGCTTCCTGGGTTCAAGCAATTCTCTGCCTCAGCTTCCCGAGTAGCTGGGACTACAGGGGCATGCCACCACACCTGGCTAATTTTTGTATTTTTAGTAGAGACAGGGTTGCACCATGTTGCCCAGCCTGGTCTCGAACTTCTTACCTCAAGTGATCCGCCCGTCTTGGCCTCCCGAAGTGTTGGGATTACAGGTGTGAGACACTGCATCTGGCTGGGAGACTTCTTCTTTACAAAAAATTTAAAAAATATTAACCAGGCATGGTAATACACACCTGTGGTCCTGTGGTCCTGTGGTCCCAGCTACTCTAGTGTTTGAGGTGGAAGGATTGCTTGGGCCCTGGAGGTTGAGGCTGCAGTGAGCTGTGATCATGCCACTGCACTCTAGAGAGCAAGACCTTGTCAAAAAAAAGAAGGAAAAAGAAAGAAAGAAAGAAAGAAAGGGAGAGAGAGAGGGAGGGAGGAAGGAAGGAAGGAAAGAAGGGAGGGAGGGAGGAAGGGAGGGAGGGAGGGAAGGAAGGAAGGAAGGAAGGAAGGAAGGAAGGAAGGAAGGAAGGAAGGAAAAAACAAAAAAACAAAAACCAAAAATACATTGCTAGCCCAGACTCAATGTGGGAGGGAAAGGGAATGGCACAAATAGTGGGAGGTGTGGTTCATTGGAGACTTGCTAAACATCAAACTTCTATTTTAGGCTCTTTTCTTTCTTTCTCATTCTACGTACTCTCCCAGGCAATTTCATCTGCTTCCATTCCTTTAATTACTGGCTCAGGCTGACTCCTACATCCTTATCTCCTGAGCTCTAGATCTGACTGCAGACATATCCTCCTGGAGGTGCCACATTATCTTTTCCCAAAACTGCTCCTTCCCTCATCTTAGATAGTGCCAATTATCCAGTGATTTAGCTCTTATCTTAGACTGTGCTACCTTTCCCTCAGTTCCCACAGCCAAGAGATGTCAAGTCTGTCAATTATCTTTTGAATATTTCTGGAATCAGTCCCTCTAACTACATTTTTTTTTTCAGTTAATGCCTGTGTTATCTCTCTTCTAAACAACTTTTTTTTGTTTCTGTGATGTCTTCTTCTTCTTCTTTTTTTTTTCTTCTTAGGTTGAGTCTTGCTCTGTCACCCAGGCTGGAGTACTGTGGTGCGATCTTGGCTCACTGCAACCTCCACCTCCTGGGTTCAAGTGATTCTTGTGCCTCAGCCTGCCAGGTAACTGGGACTACAGGTGTGGGCCACCACGCCCAGCTAATTTTTGTATTTTTAGTAGATATGGGGTTTCACCATGTTGGCCAGGCTGGTCTCGAACTCCTGGCCTCAGGCGATCTGCCCACCTCAACTCATGGTGGCTCATGCCTGTAGTCCTAGCTACTCGGGAGGCTGAGACAGGAGAATTGCTTGAACCCAGGAGGCGGAGGTTTCAGTGAGCTGAGATCACGCTACTGCACTCCAGCCTAGGTGACAGAGTGAGACTGTCTCAAAAACAATTATTTTTAATTAGTCAATTAATTTTTTGAGAACATCTACTATACTAGTTACATAGCAAACAATAAATATTTAACATGTGAATCAATGAATGAATACTAAAAATTTTTATTTCCTACTGTACTAAACTACAGCCATTCACTGGATGCCTCAAATAACCTCTTCCTATAGGCTGAATGTTTGTTCTCCCCAAAATTCATATGTTGAAACTTAATCCCTAATATGATAGTATTAGGGATGGGGCCATTGGGAGGTAATTAGGTCATGAAGGCTTCACCCTCATAAATGAGTTGAGTGCCCTTATAAAAGAGGCCTAAGAGAGCTTGTTTGCCCCTTCTGCCACGTGAGGACACAGCAAGAAGATGCTGTCTATGAGGAACGGGCTTTCACCAGATACCAAATCTACCAGTGTCTTGATCTTGGACTTCCCATCGTCCAGAATTGTGAGCAATCAATTCTGTTGTTTGTAAATTACCTGGTCTAGTGTATTTTGTTTTAACAGCCCAAGTGGACTAAGACATCTCACATTTCCCAGCCTTTGTTTGCACAGGCTCTAACTTCCATTTGAATGATCCTTTCTCTTCTTGTCTGCCTGAAAATGTGCTTGTTCTCTAAGATTCACCTTAAATGAAACAATCTCTTTGAAATCTTCTATCTCCCTTCCCCATCTTGTCCTCCTACAGTATACTCTGTGCTCCTCTGTCATACTGCTTTATTGACCAAACTCTACACATCAGGCTCCCCAGAGCTGATTCCTGTTGCTTGTAGCAAAAGTATCCTTACTGATAAACCAAGATACACATGCCTCCTGCTCTCCTAGACCTCACTTTCTAGAAGAGAGACCAATATAGCATTAAAAATTCAACTTCCAGTATTGTAGGTTTGGTGACTAAACCTCCATTTTTATCAGTTTGGACCACTAGCTTGAAAATCGAACCACTAATTTAAAAGAGTTTCTATTGGAAATCTTGAGCCGAGTTTTGAAAATGAATAAACTATAGAAATGTATGATACTTCTTGTGGTCCTCCTGTTTATATATTTCAACAAATATGTATTGCACTGTGAGAGATCATGGAAGAATAAAACCTGCTTCCTGGACAGTTTTTATTCCTGTCCTCCAGTATTTATATATTTCTTTTGAGTGAGACAGGCATTTAAATAACTAATTACGATAGAAGGCTATATATATAATAAACATAGCTTTTTTAAGAAGGAGGGTATGTTGTGAATTTTTTTAGACGGGGTCTAGCGTTGTCACCCAGGCTGGAGTACAGTGGCCTGATCATGGCTCACTGCAGCCTCCATCTCCTGGACTCAAGTAATCCTCCCACCTCAGCTTCCCGAGTAGCTGGGACGCAGTAACGTACCACCACACTCAAGTAATTAATTTTTTTTTTTGGAGACACAAAGTCTCATTATGTTGCCCAGGCTGGTCTCAAACTCCTGGGCTCAAGTGATCCTTGTGCCTTGGCCTCCCAAAGTGTTGGGATTGTAATCCCAACAGTGGCATGAGCCATTGAGCCTGATGAAGTGACTTTTTTTTTAAAAATAAGATTTCACACCTGTAATCCCAGCACTTTAGGAGGCTGACGCAGGAGGATATCTTGAGCCCATGAGTTTGAAATCAGACTGGGCAACATAGACAGACCTTGTCTCTAGAAAAAAAATTAAATTAGCCAGGCGTGATGGCACATGCCTGTGGTCCTAGCTACTCAGAACACTGACGTGGGAGGATCACTCGAGCCCGGGAGGCAGAGGTTGCAGTAAGCCCAGCTCGTGCACTGCACCCCAGCCTGTGAAACAGAGCAAGACTCTGTTTAAAAAAAAAAAAAAGTCACTTCTCTAAAGACCAAGAATCACCAAGAATCATCTCCACCCTTCATGATCCCTGTCATGTGGTGTTTACAAAAGAGGCTCAATAAGTATTTGGTTGACTCTCTGGTATATATAAATTAATTGACAGGTATAAAAAAGGAGCCTTAGCAGAGGTTAAGAGAGAGAAGATGGGTTGTAAATAGATTCTTGAAATGTCCTACAGCAACAGCTGAGATAATGACTACCTGGAGCCTTAAAATTTCAGCCTGAAATTCCTGGTATGCCATATATGTCATTTTATTTTATTTTATTTTTTAATTTTTTTTGAGACAGAGTTTCACTTTTGTTGCTCAGGCTGGAATGCAATGATGCAATTTGGCTCCTGCAACCTCTGTATGCTGGGGTCAAACGATTCTCCTGCCTCAGCCTCCGAGTAGCTGGGATTTCAGGCACGTGCTGCCATGCCCAGCTAATTTTTGTATTTTTAGTAGAGACGGGGTTTCACCATGTTGGCCAGGCTGGTCTCGAACTCCTAACCTCAGGTGATCTGCCCACCTCGGCCTCCCAAAATGCTGGGATTACAGGTGTGAGCTGCTGCACCCAGCCGTGTGTGTCATTTTAAATGTTGTATAAACAATATCACCTAAGCACTGACTCAGACGAACATTTGTCTTAGTCACCTGTATTATGTCTCTGAGCATACAAGGTTTCCCTGAAGGTCTCCAAAGACATCAGTTAGTCATGCCCAGAAATCAGAAATGAAATTAGTTTGGGAGAGTGGCATAATGGATCAGAGTTCTATTAAAAATATGTTCATTTTTATAGAAAAATTTTCAAGAGAATTTAAAATATTTTTCTTAGGAAGAATATTATTATTTTTCACAAGGGTTGTTTTCGATTTTCAGGTTTTTTTTTTTTTAATCTTTCAGACCACCAAGCCTAGATGTGAAACTGAAGAAATGCATCTTTAGGAATAGGAGTTAATTTTAGCAACAATAAGCAAAAAAAAAAAAAAAATGTACAATTTTTAAATTTTTAAATTTTTATACTTGAAGCTTAGAAGTTAATTATTAAGAGTTAAGGCCAGGGCCGGGCATGGTGGCTCCCGCCTGTAATCCTAGCACTTGAATCACTTGAACCCAGGAGGCGGAGGTTGCAGTAAGCCGAGATCATGCCACTGCACTCCAGCTTGGGCGACAGAGCAAGACTCCATCTCAAAAAAAAAAAAAAAAAAAAAAGGAGTTAAGGCCAGGCAAGGTAGTTCACGGCTGTAATCCCACACTTTGGGAGGCCGAAGAGGGCAGATTGCTTGAGGTCAGGAGTTTGAGACCAGCCTGGGCAACATGGCGAAACACTGTCTCTACAAAAAAAATTAAAAAATAAAAATTAGTTGGGCATGGTAGCATGCACCTATGGTCCCAGCTGTTCAGGAGTCTGAGGTAGGAGGATTGCCTGAGCCCGGGAGGCAGAGGTTGCAGTGACCCCACATCACACCACTGCACTTCAGCCTGGATGACAGAGTGAGACCCTGTCTCAAAAAAAAAAAAAAAAAAAAAAAGTTAAAGTATAAGTCTTCTAATAAAATCTAACAATTCTAGCAAAAATTAAAAAATGGAAATAATTTTTTTCTTTTAACAATTAAAGACTGTTGTTGATCCACAAAATGCTTTGTTGGGTGGAATGGCATACAAGACATGCCAGTTTGGTAATTGCCTGCTTGCACACACCCAGACATCTATTTTCAAAAACTAGTGAAAGGCGTTTCATCGTAGAGGCCTGAATAGTTTTGTGATTATGTAATGCTGAAGTTAATTTCAGAAATCACTTAAATCAAGGTGGGGATTAGCAAAGTAACCCAAAAAGATCAAAATGTAAGAGTCATGTCCAGATATGTTTTCAAGGCTCAAGTCAGAAGCTTTGACTTTTACCCTCTCCTTCTTCCGAGCGGCCAAACTGGCTTTTCTGGCAGGCTTTGTTCAGATGAGTGACAGTTGGTAATATTTCCATTTGGGTAAAATGTCCATTGAATTTTTGGTCTCTTGTTCCCACCCCTTAACTCTTTAATTTTTTTCTCTCCTTTTATTTCCTTCCTTTCTCCCTCCCCTCCCCTCCCCTTCCCTCCCCTCTCCTTTCCTTCCTTTCCAACAGAATCTCACTCTGTCAACCAAGCTGGATTTCACTCTGTCACAGCACACTGCAGCCTCAACCTCCCTGGCTTAAGCGATCCTCTCATCTCAGCCTCCTGAGTAGCTGGGACTACAGGCACATGCCAGCATGCCTGGCTATTTTTAAAAATTTTTTTTATAGAGATGGGAGGATCCCCCTATGTTGTCCAGGCTGGTCTTGAACTCCTGGGCACAAGCAATCCCCTTGCTTTGGTCTTCTACAAGTGTTGGTATTACAGGCACGAGCCACCGTGCCCGGCCTCATCGCTTTCTTCTGTCCTTTGGCTCTGCTTGGTTTCCTTGGACTCTGTGCTTGCCCTCCCCAGCCTCTCCCTCAGAACTCTTTCTGCCCTCACTGTCATGCTTTCCCATGGCCCTCTAGTTCCATGCCTGTTTTTCTATGTAAAGTGTTCAGGAGGTGTCCTGGGTTGGGAAAGGAAAACAGAGTAAATTTGCATTTCAACTGCTCTGGGTCAAATATTCATTAGTGTGGCAAATCTTTTTCTTTTTTCTTTTCTTTTCTTTCTTTTCTTTTTTTTTTTTGAGATGGAGTCTCGCTCTGTTACCCAGGCTGGAGTGCAATGGCATGATCTTGGCTCACTGCAACCTCTGCCTCCTGGGTTGAAGTGATTCTCCCTGCCTCAGCCTCCCAAGTAGCTGGGATTATACGCATGCACCACCACACCTGGCTAATTTTTGTATTTTTAGTAGAGAAGAGGTTTCGCCATGTTGACCAGGTTGGTCTCAAACTCCTGGCCTCAGGTGATCCACCAGCCTTGGCCTCCCAAAGTGCTGGGATTACAGGCATAAGCCACCGCACCTGGCCAGTGTGGCAAATCTTAACAAACAAGTACAAGTGTTTGTAGTGTGCTTGCTAAGGATACAGAGGACATATAAAATGTGAGTGACTCTTACACCATAAGAATGACTATGTTATTTATTTATTTATTTATTTTTGAGACAGAGTCTCGCTCTGTCACCCAAGCTGGAGTGCAGTGGCACGATCTCAGCTCACTGCAACCTCTGCCTCCTGGGTTCAAGTGATTCTCCTGCCTCAGCCTCCTGCATAGCTGGGATTACAGGCACCCACCACCATGCCCGGCTAATTTTTGTATATGGGGTTTCACCATGTTGGCCATACTGGTCTTAAACTCCTAACCTCAAGTGATCTACCCGCTCTGGCCTCCCAAAGTGTTGGGATTATAGGCATGAACGACTGCACCCTGCCAGGATGACTATTATTTTTTAAGAAAGAAAAATAACAAGTGTTGACAAGGATGTAGAGAAAAATGGATCCCTCATGCACTGCTGGTAGGAATGTAAAATGATGCAGCGACTGTGAAGAACAGTTTGGTGGCTCCTCAGAAAGTTAAGCATAGAATTTCCTTGTAACCAGCAACTTCACTCCTAGGTATGTACTACAAAAAATTAAACACTGGGACTTGAACAGATACTTGTATATCAATGTTCATAGCACCATTATTCATAATAGCCAAAAGTGTGAAAGCAACCCATGTCAATTTACGGATGAATGGATAAACAAAATGTGGCATATGCATGCAATGGAATATTATTCAGCCATAAAAAATGAAATTCTGATACATGCTACAACATGGATGAACCTTGGAAACATTATACTAAATGAAAGAAGCCAGACACAAAAGAACAAATATTGTATGATTCCACTTATGTGAGGTACCTAGAGTAGTCAAATTCATAAAAACAGAAAATAGAATGTGATTACCAGGGGCAGGAGAAATGGGAAGTTGTTGTTTAATGGGTACAGAGTTTCTGTTTGGAATCATGAAAAATTTTGGAAGTGGAGAGTGGTACTGGTTGTACAACATTGTGAATATACTTACTTAATGTCACTAAATTGTACATTTAAAAATGATTGAAAGGTCTGTTGGACAAGAGGTTGTTGTAAAAAGAAAAATAATTTTTGGTAATGATTGCAAGGATAAGTTTTATGTTGTGTTATTTTAATGTGCGTGCCCGCGCGCACGTGCACACACACACACACACTCTATGTAAGTGGTTTGTTGCCAGCCCAGACTGGGTTCCACTAAAGTATCTTCCGGCCAGATGTGGTGGCTCACGTCTGTAATCCCATTGCTTTGGGAGGCTAAGGCAGGAGGATCACTAAGGCCAGGAGTTTGAGACCAGGCTGGGCAACATAGCGAGACCCCCATCTCAACAAATAATTTTTTTTTAGAGACAAGGTCTCACTCTGTCACTCAGGCTAGAGTGCAGTGCTGTGATTGTGGCTCATTGTCGCCTCAGTCTCCTGGGTCAAGCAGTCCTCCCACCTCAGCCCCCTGAGTAGCTGGGACTACAGGCACACAACCACCATGCCTGGGTAATTTTTTTCTTTTTTTGAGTTGGAGTCTTGCTCTGTCACCCAGGCTGGAGTGCAGTGGCATGATCTCAGCTCACTGCAACCTCTGCCCCACCTGGGTAATTTTTAAACAGTTTTTTGTAGAGACAGGATCTCACTTTGTTACTCAGGTTGGTCTCAATCTCCTGGCCTCAAGTGATCCTCCCACCTCAGCCTCTCAAAGTGCTGAGATTACAGGCCACTGCACCTAGCCTACAAATAATTAAAAAAAAAAAATTAGCCAGGCATGGTGGCACACACCTGTAGTTCTAGCTACTCAAGAGGCTGAGGTGGGAGGGTGGCTCGAGCCCAGGAGTTCAAAGTTACAGTTGAACTATGATTGACCACTGCACTCCAGCCTGAACAACAGAGTGAGGCCCTGTCTCTAAAAAAATAAAACAGAGCATCTTCTAACGAGAGCCAGCTTTGGGCTTTCTGAACAGCTCTGTGTCTGCCCTAATTCTAGGATGCACAGGAGACTGAATCTGTCTTCCCTGACTTCTGTCTGAAATGGGAATTCCTGTCAAGTGGAGCAGTTCCTAGAAAGCTCTACTTTATAAGAGCCAGGACCTTGGAGAAAGCCCACAACTACGTATTGTAACTGTTCATGACATGGCACTTTCTAGAGTTATCATATTGGAGAACATTAAATTAAAAAAAAATTTTTATTACCAAAAAACACCTGTTTACTATAGAAAATTTAGAAAATAAAGGTAATCAGGACATAAATATCACCTATAATCTATAATTCTACCACCCGAAGAGAAATCACTTTAACATTTTGTTGTGTATCTTTTCAATCAATTCTCTCTCTATATCTATATCTATATGTATATGACTGCCTTTAATTTAACAATTTATCGTTTATAGTTAAAATATCTTTTGTTAGGAAAGATTTATTTATTATGTTTTTTTTTTTTTTTTTTTTGAGATGGAGTCTTGCTCTGTCGCACAGGCTATATTTATTTTATTTTAAGATGGAATCTTGCTTTTGTCGCCCAACCTGGAGTGCAGTAGCATGATCTCAGCTCACTGCAACCCCCGCCTCCCGGGTTCAAGCAATTCTTTCTAGTGATTCTCCTGTCTTGGCTTCTCGAATAGCTGGGACTACAGGTACGCACCACCATGCCTGGCTAATTTTTGTATTTTTAATAAAGATGGGGTTTCACCATGTTGGCCAGGCTGGTCTCAAACTTCTGGGCTCAAGTGATCTGCCCACCTGGGGCTCCAAAAGTGCTGGGATTACAGGCATGAGCCACTGTGCCTGGCCACTTTTGTGGGGAAAGATTTGCATAAAACTTTTGATTATTGAATTAAATTTATTTTATCAAGAGGTTTTTTTTTGGCTTTAAGTAATTTATTTTGTAATGATTTTAGAATTATAAAATTAGGATTTTATAATTTTTAAAATGATAAAATTAGGATTTTATAATTCTAAAAGTTGCAATAGATAGTACAGAGAGTTTCTATAAATCCTTCACCCAACTTCCTCTAATGTTAACATCTTACATAACCATGATACATTTATCAAAAATAAGAAATTTATATTGGTGCGTTCCTAAAGTGCAAACTTTATTTGAGTTTTACTAGTTTTTCTACTAATCTCTTTTTTCTGTTCCAGGATCCAACATAAGATACCACATTGCACTTAAGACAAGTATTTTTTAGAATATCTAATACTTTCAGGATATTGTAGAGTGTTTAAAAATAAAGAAGCTGTAGCCCTGCTCCCAAAGAGTTCCCAGTCTACTAAGAGAGGTGATATGGATATATAATCCCAATAGTGCAGGGCAAATGACAGGAACTATATTAGACAGGAACAAAGGGCTAGAGTGAGTCCATTCAGGAGGCTAGAAATGCTTAGTGAAAGAAGTGGGCTAGGCTTGGACACATGGAGGTGGGAAGATCAGAGTTTTTCAGGGATTGTAAGTTCAGTGTGTCTACACCACAGACTACATCATTATTTCTCAGGTCTGACTATGAATCAAATCCATCTCTGTGGCTTTTTAAAAATTCAGATGTCTGGCCAGTTACGGTGGCTCACACCTGTAATCCCAGCACTTTGGGAGGCTGAGGCGGGTGGATTACCTGAGGTTAGGAGTTCCAGACCAGGCTGGTCAACATGATGAAACCCTGTCTCTACTAAAAATACAAAAAAATTAGTTGGGCATGGTGGCACATGCCTGTAATCCCAGCTACTTGGGAGGCTGAGGCAGGAGAATTGTTTGAACTCGGCAGGCAGAGGTTGCAGTGAACCGAAATCGTGCCATTGCACTCCAGCCTGGGCAACAGAGCGAGACTATCTCAAAAAAAAAAAAAAAAATTTAGATGTCTGAGCCCAAATCCTCTCCACCTTCTGAATCTGAATGTTACAAGGCTGGGCTGAAAAACATTTTAGTTTGTTTAAGGATCTGATGTGCAGCCAGGATTGAGAACCACAGGATTATAAGGAGAAATATTTGTCGAAATACACATTGCCAGCCAGGCGTGGTGGCTCATGTCTGTAATCCTAGCACTTTGGGAGGCTGAGGTAGGAGGACTGTTTGAGCCCAGGAGTTCAAGACCAGCCTGGACAACATAACAAGACCACATCTCTATTTAAAAAACAAATACTATATATAAAAATATATTTAGTATATATATAATATATTTAGCATATATATAAAATATATTTAGCATATATATAATATATTTAGCATATATATAAAATATATTTAGCATATATATATATATATATATATATATATGCACGTTCCCAAACTAGGTATTTGGGGCATTGAGAAATTAATAATAATCTGTTCTATTTTGCCCTAGACTGGCAGAGTTACCATTTAACTACTTAGTATGACAGACTAAGAAATACCAAATTACTTGCTTTCCCCTTTCTTCTTTTTTCTGATTTTTCCCAAATGTGATGACTGTGAAACAGATTGACCTAACACAAGACTCAGGAGAAGCGCAAAAGAGTTATACATTGACAAAAGTATGATTTTTAAAATTATAAATGTAGAAATAAAATACATATAATCATGTTATTATTTTGATTTAAATATTAAATACCGTTGAATATAACACATATATTGTGGTACTTACAACTGATGTCTGTTAAAAATGTGGATCTGGCCGGGCACGGTGGCTCACGCCTGTAATCCCAGCACCTTGGTATGCCGAAGTGGGAGGATCACTTGAGCTCAGGAGTTTGAGACCAGCCTGGCCAACATGGTGAAACCCCGTCTCTACTAAAAATACAAAAAAATTAGCCGGTCATGGTGGCACGTGCCTGTAATCCCAGCTACTCGGGAGGCTGAGACAGGAAAACCGGTTGACCAAACCCGGGAGTCGGAGGTTGCAGTGAGCCTAGATTGTGCCACTGCACTCCAGCCTGGGCAACAGAGTGAGACTCCCACTCAAAAAAAAAAAAAAAAGTGGATCTGGAATTTTATACTGGATTTTTAATTCTGAGAACGTTTCCACAATGATATTTCTATGTGTTTACCCACAAAAATAGCCTTGTTGTTTTATATCTGTCTCTTTCACAAAATTAGGACAGTGTTTTATATCTGTCTCTTTCACAAAACTGAACATCTTCCGAGTAAATCTTTCCTAAATGAATGAATGAATGAAGTTGAGAGCAATGTTATAGAAAAGTCAGGTCAACAGCAGGTACATGGTATTACATATTTATTTATCTGTTTGTTTGTTTATTTATTTATTTTTCACATACCAGTCATCTTTTCCTTGGAGGTTAATTCCCATTAGAATATGAAAGGATTCAGCAACGAGATCAAGGTTGTGTCCCTTACGGAGGGGCTCGGGCAAAGAAGGTCGTGTGGGGGAGTGTGGAGCGTGCCTTCTTCTTCAGTGATACTTGAGTAGCCGCTGGTGCTTGAGCTCCTTGTAGGAAAGTCAGTAGCTGAAGAGCATCTAGCCTGCCAGCACCATGGTAACCCCAGAGATGCTCCCCTTCTTCACGTTGATGTACTTGTTGTAGTACCGGTAGCAACCTCTTTGAAACGCTCTGGCAATGCCCCTAGGGCTGAAGTCCTACATCAATTAGAATACCATGTTTATTAAAGGATAACTAATAAAACTGCGTCAATTTGAAAATAACTAAAACTCTCAACAATCCAGGCACAGTGTCGTCGTACACTTGTAGTCCCAGCTACTCGGGAGGCTGAGGCAGGAGAATTGCTTGAGCCCAGGAGGTTGAATCTAGACTGGGCAATACAGCAAGCCCTCATCTCTGAAAAATAAAACACTTTTTTAAAAAAAAAACACCTCTTAAGACCTGGCGCAGTGGCTCACACCTGTAATCCCAGAACTTTGGGAGGTCGAGGTGGACGATCAAGGTGGGCGGATCACTTGAGCCCGGGAATTCAAGACTAGCCTGGGCAATATAGTGAGACCTTGTCTCTACAAAAAAAAAAAAAAAAAAAAAAAATTAGCGGGGCATGTTGGTGTGTGCCTGTAGTCTCAGCTACTCATGAGGCTGAGGTGGGAGGATTGCATGAACCCAGGATGCAGAGGCTACAGTGAGCCGAGATGGTGCCACTGCACTCCAGCCTGGGCAACAGAGCAAGATCCTGTCTCAAAACAAACAAACAAACAAAAACACCTCTCAAAACTAACTGCAGAGGGATTCTTTAGGCATGATTTTTTTTTTATCGTAGCTAAAAGGCTGAGAAGTGATTGGCAATTCTTTACAACTTAAAGCAACAAAAGGTTTTTTTCTAGAAGAGGAGAAGGTTTTTGCTCAGATTAGTGTATTAGTCCATTTTGTGTTGCTATCAAGGAGTACCTGAGGCTGGGTAATTTATAAAGAGAAGAGGTTTGTTTGACTCATGGTTCTGCAGGCTGCATGAATGCCCAGCTAATTTTTGTATTTTTGGTAGAGATGGGGTTTCACCATCTTGACCAGGCTGGTCTCGAACTCCTGACCTCAGGTGATCCACCCACCTCAGCCTCCCAAAGTGCTGGGATTACAGGTGTGAACCACTGCACCCAGCCCACTTCTGTTATCTTATAAATTATAAATGCTGGAATATTCCTGTTGCCTATCAGTGACAAATGACTGCACTATTGACTGGATCTTTTGTTTATAAGGTTATCCTCTGAATTTCTCATCTGTGAAATGGACAAGTAGTGCTCAGATTGTGTTGGACTTCTTACTTCGTGGTTGTAGTGTAGCTTGTGTCATGGCAGAGATCCTGTTATCTTTTCAGTATTCAGGATCCCTAAATTCTTTTTTCAGCCACCTGTGAGAGTGATCTATGTTTGTTTGTTTGTTTGTTGCTTTTTTTTTTTTTTGAGACGGAGTCTCGCTCTGTTGCCCAGGCTGGAGTGCAGTGGCGGGATCTTGGCTCACTGCAACCTCTGCTTCCCAGGTTCAAGTGATTCTCCTACCTCAGCCTCCCAAGTAGCTGGGATTACAGGGCACACGCCACCACGCCTGGCTAATTTTTGTATTTTTAGTAGAGATGGGGTTTTGCCATGTCGGCCAGGCTGGTCTCAAACTCCTGACCTCAAGTGATCCACCTGCCTCGGTGTCCCAAAGTGCTGGGATTACAGGCGTGAGCCACTGTGCCCGGCTGAGAGTGATCTATTTGAATCGTAACAGAAGCACGTATCTTTGTGAAAAGCTGAGTTCACTGTTTTTTTTTTGGTACATGATCTACTGGAGCTCCTGGGCACAAAAGTAATGGTTAGAACTGGGATCCTCAGGACCTCACTTCTGCTTAGAACACTTGCTTTGTCACACTGGCCTCTTAAGCACTTTGGTGAAGCAGCAAATAAGTGGAAAAAGGCCCCAGGCATTACATTATATAAGGAAAACAGCACTGAGCTGTCTGACCAATTTGGTCCCCTAACTGGGATACATATTTGGGTTTGGAGCAGGTCAAAGGCAAAGATTACACCTGAAGAAAAATGTTGCAGGGGGTTCCACCTCTAAAATAGAGCCTCACAGTTTAACCTCCCCCTGGTGGCCACACACAGTCAGTAGAGTAATCTGCAAATTAAAATTCGGTCCTCCCTCCCTGCCCTTTACATAGGCAGCTTCTTGAGGAGTTTTTTTTTTTTTATTTTTTATTTTCTAAATTTATTATTATTATACTTTAAGTTTTAGGGTACATGTGCACAATGGGCAGGTTAGTTACATATGTATACATGTGCCATGCTGGTGTGCTGCACCCACCAACTCATCATCTAGCATTAGGTATATCTCCCAATGCTATCCCTCCCCCCTTGAGGAGTTCTTTATACCACTAGAGTACAGAGCTTTAAGACTTTTGTTTTTGGTTCAAGAAATCTGTCCTAGAAGTGGGAATAATGTTAACACCTTAATTTGAAAGCAGAATGAACAAGAATAAAAGAGAAATTATAGGATCCAGTGAATAAAACATAGTTAATAGTTGGGGCATTTATCAATGATGCCAATGTGAATCAATAAATGCAGAACTATGAAAAACAGAAACGGCAGCTCTGCAGGAAAAGAAATGCAGTCATGCTTTGCTTAACGATGGGGATACTTTCTGAGAAATGTGTCGTTAGGTGATTTTGTTGTTGTGCAAACATCTTATTTATACAAAGCCTATGGCTCCTAGGCTACAAACCTGTGCAGCATGTTACTGTACTGAATACTGCAGGCAACTGTAACACAATGGTAAGTATTTGTGTACCTAATATGTCTATTTTTATTTTTAAGTCAGTCTTGCTCTGTCACCGAGACTGGAGTATAGTGGTGTGATCTCGGCTCACTGCAACCTCTGCCTCCAGGGCTCAAGCGATCCTCCCATCTCAGCCTTCCTAGTAGCTGGAACTACGGGCGCATGCTACCACGCCCAGTTAATTTTTGTATTTTTTGTAGAGATGGGGTTTTACCATGTTGCCCAGGCTTGTCTCGAACTCCTGAGCTCAAGTGATCCACCCACCTCAACCTCCCAAAGTGCTGGGATCACAAGTGTGAGCCACCACACCCGGCCCTAAACATATCTAAACATAGAAAAGGTACAGTACAAATACAGTATAAAAGATAAAATACAGTACACCTGTGTAGAGCACTTGCCATGAATGGAGCTTGCAGGACTGGAAGTGGCTCTGCGTGAGTCAGTGAGTGAGTGGTGGGTGAATGTGAAGGCCTAGGACATTCAACTCCTGTAGACATTATACACACTGTATGCTTAGTTTACACTAAATTTATTAAATAATATTTTTTCTTCAATAATAAATTAACCTTAGCTTACTGTAACTTTTTTACTTTATAAAGTTTTTAATTAAAAAAATACTTTTCGACTCTTTTGTTTTAAGACAGAG
Organism: Gorilla gorilla gorilla; assembly: GCF_029281585.2. NCBI lineage: Eukaryota > Metazoa > Chordata > Mammalia > Primates > Hominidae > Gorilla > Gorilla gorilla. The sequence goes on along the minus strand of NC_073231.2, from coordinate 100,433,237 downwards.
TCTCCCTCTGTTGCCCAGGCTGGAGTGCAGTGGCGTGATCTCGGCTCACTGCAACCTCCGCCTCCCGGGTTCAAGCAATTCTCCTGCCTCAGCTTCCCGAGTAGCTGGGATTACAGGTGACTGCCACCATGCCCAGCTAATTTTTTTTTTTTTTTTTTTTTGAGACAGGGTCTCACCCTGTCACCCAGACTGGAGTGCAGTGGTGCACGGCTCACCGCAACCTCTGTCTCCCAGGCTCAAGCGATTCTCCTGCCTCAGCCTCCTGAGTAGCTGGGATTACAGGCGCATGCCACTCCTGCCTGGCTAATTTTTCTATTTTTAGTAGAGACAGGGTTTCACCATGTTGGCCAGGCTGGTGTCAAACTCCTGAGTCAAATGGTCCACCCACCTCGGCCTTACAAAGTGCTGGGATTACAGGAATGAGCCACTGCACCTGGCCAACAAAATTTTTTGATTTTAACAACTCTTAGCGTACAACATAAACACATTATACAGCTGTCTAAAAAATGTTTTCTTTCTTTATATCCTTATTACCCTATTCTTTATATCCTTATTATTTTTTCTTTCTTTATATCCTTATTACCTTATTCTTTATATCCTTATTCTTTGTTCTATTTAACATTTTTTTCTTTTTAAATTTTTTTGTTAAAAACTAAGACACAAACACACGCATTAGTCTAGACCTACACAGGGTCTGAATCATCAAAATCACTGTTTTTTCTCCTCCACATCTTATCCCACTTGATGGTCTCCAAGGGAAATAACACACATGGAACTCTCATCTCCTATGATAACAATGCCTTCTTCTGGAAAAACTCCTGAAGGACCTGCCTCAGGTTGTTTTACAATTAACTTAAAATTTTTATTTTTATTTACTTATTTTTCTGAGACAGGGTCTCCTCTGTCACCCAGGCTGGATGGAGTGCAGTGGTTTGATCTCAGCTCACTGCAGCCTTGAACTCCTGGACTCAAGCAATCTTCTCGCTTCAGCCTCAGCCTCCTGAGTAGCTGGGACTACAGGTGGGAGCCACCCTGCCTGGTTAATTTTTTTTTAAATTAGAGACGAGGTCTTGCTATGCTGCCCAGGCTGGGCTCGAACTCCTGGGCTCAAGTGATCCGCCCATCTCAGCCTCCCAAAGTGCTGGGATTACAGGTGCAAGCCACCACCGCTGGCCAAAACCTCTTTTCTTTATAAATTATCCGGCCTCAGTTATTCCTTTATAGCAGCACAAATGGGCTAAGACAATATGCATATACTTTTTATTTTGAAATACTTTGCCTCACAAAAAGTTGCAAAAACAGTACTGAGTTCCCATTTATTCAACTTCTCCCAATGAAAATTAATGTAACTTAAAAAAATTTCTACTTGAATTTTTCTTGACCCTGTTGACTCTTTAGTCACCTCTCGTTTTGCCAGTTGATGTGAATGTAGGGAATTTACACTATTTACTCTGTGTTTCTGCCAACATTTCTTCTCATCTTCTAATTTGCTCCCTTTTCTTTCTGTTCTGCTCTCCTTCTGTGCTTGTTTTTTATGGCTATTCTCTTTAATGCCTCCTGTTTCATTCTTCTGATTACTCACTTTATACTTAAAATGTCTTGGCTGGGCATGGTGGCTTATGCCTGTAATCCTGGCACTTTAGGAGGCTAAGGCAAATGATCACTTGAGTTCAAGAGTTCAAGACCAGCCTGGGCAACATGGCAAGACCTTGTCTCTACAAAAAAATACAAAAAATTAGCTGGTGTGATGGCAAGTGCCTAGTAGTCCCAGCTACTGGGGAGGCTGAGGTGAGAGGATCACTTAAGCCCAGGAAGTGGAGGTTGCAGTGAGCTGAGATCACACCACTGCACTCCAGCCTGGGCAACAGAATGAGACCCTGTCTCAAAACAAAAACAGGCCGGTCGCTGTGTCTCACTCCTAGCACTTTGATCCCAGCACTTTGAGAGGCCAAGGCAGGATGATCACCTGAGGTCAGGAGTTCAAGACCAGCCTGGCCAACATGGTAAAACCCCGTCTCTACTAAAAACACAAAAAATTAGCCAGGCGTTGTGGCACGTGCCTGTAATCCCAGCTACTCAGGAGGCTGAGGCAAGAGAATTGCTTGAACCTGAGAGGTGGAGGTTTCAGTGAGCCGAGTTTGCACCACTGCACTCTGGCCTGGGCAACAGAAACAAAAACAAAAACAAAACAAAAACAAAACAAAAGTCTGAATTCCAAAGAGACTTGGAGCATAGTAAAATGACAAGATGTGGTGTGTGTGCATACCCACACATAGAGACCTGTTCATAAATTGGGGGTGAATAAAAGGTGGCACGGAAGTATAGGAGTTACTCTCATGCCCCTCTCCTCAGTAGAGTCCATCTCACCAGGTCCACAGCCATCTCCCGTCCCAGAAGTCCTTGCTCTCCTTGCCATGGACCAAATAGCCCCCTTGATTGTAGCCACCGTTTCCATCAGGGGCAGAGGTGGAACTCACCATGGGTGCAGAGGATGAGCTGGATAAGTGTGTGCTGTGCGCTTCAGAGATTCTGTAGACCCTTTAGCTATGTGTACTCTCTATTTCCCAATTGTTGCTCTTAAATCTTTGGTAAAGGTTTTGTAGTGAGTAGGCTTAAATGTACAACAGAACAAACAAGTTAAAATGTTATTATTTCTATTTGTTTGCACAAAAATTGGCTAAATAAAACAAATTTGGTATGATTTTCATTATCGCTATGTGCCAGAAATTTTAGCCAATTGACATAGTTTGGATGTTTGTCCTTTTTTTTTTTTTTTTTGTAGAGACAAGGTCTCACTATATTGCCCAGGCTAGTCTTGAATTCCTGGACTCAAGTGATCCGCCCACCTTGATCGTCCACCTCGACCTCCCAAAGTCCTGGGATTACAGGTGTGAGCCACTGCACCAGGTCTTAAGAGGTGTTTTTTTAAAAAAATGTTTTATTTTTCAGAGATGAGGGCTTGCTGTATTGCCCAGTCTGGATTCAACCTGATGGGCTCAAGCAATTCTCCTGCCTCAGCCTCCCGAGTAGCTGGGACTGCAAGTGTACGACGACACTGTGACTGGATTGTTGAGAGTTTTAATATTTTCAAATTGACACAGTTTGATTAGTTATCCTTTAATAAACATGGTATTCTAATTGGAAGTTAACTGGCAAAGCTCCAGTGTAAACACTTGGTTCCTGTCACACATGAACTCAGCTATACACATTCATTTTAGGAATAAGTTCATGAAGATTCAGAATGATTCAAGCTCACTTAGGGCATAGTTCATGTCTCCGACCCTTGTGTTATTGTATATAGTTTGAGTTTTAGCAGATTTGATATAAACAATTATAGCATAGTAATATGTAATATGATATGATGGCATAATGTTTCTTGTATAGAAGAAATAGAATTTGAATTACTTCATTTTTGACATTCTGTATGACCACCTGACTTTTAAATTTGTGTTTAAAATTTAAAACACAGTGAGACAAGAGGCCAGGCATGGTGGCTCACACCCATAATCTCAGCACTCTGGGAGGCCGAGGCAGGCGGAACACCTGAGGTCAGGAGTTCGAGACCAGCCTGACCAACATGGTGAAACCCCATTTCTACTAAAAATACAAAAATTAGCTGGGCGTGGTGGTGCACACGTATAGTCTCGTTTACTCTGGAGGCTGAAGCAGGAGAATCGCTTGAACCCAGGAGGTGGAGGTTGCAGTGAGCCGAGATTGTGTCACTGCACTCCGGCCTGGCAAGAGTGCAAGACTCTCTCAAAAAAACAAAACAAAACAAAAAAAACACGCACACAAATAATCCCACAAAAAAACAGTGAGATAGAACATAAACTGCAAGTTGTGATATTTTGATTTGGTAAGTATAAGTGTTAGTTCATATATGAAGTATTTTACCACATTTGAATACATCATTACAATTAAATGTAGTATTCTTTTAAAATTTTTAATAGTTTTAAATCTAGAAAAGGAGTTAAGAAAATCCAAAGTTACATCAGTGGTACAATTTAGTAGTTGCCTAAATTGTACCTTTTGCAGGTGGTTTGCTTTTATTAAAATGTGTTTATTAGTTACTGGACAATTATTTACATAAAATGTTATAGTATCAGTGTGTAACCGATGGATCAAAGTTCAAACTGGTAGGTAGGTATGAGATCTTTTGAATATCAACAGTTGTGCTGTTTTCCTTTTTTGTACTATAATATTTATTTTTATTTTTTATACTAGTATACATATATATAAAGTTCAGTAAAGGTAACTTTTCGTTGTCTCTATTTCTTCTCTGGTCATTATAGTCATTTATTTCACTTCTTTTTTTTTCTTTCTTTTTTTTTGAGACAGGGTCTTGCTCTGTCACCCAGGCTGGAGTGCAGTTGTGCAATCTCAGGACTCACTGCAATCTCGACCTCCTGGGCTCAAGTGATCCTCCCACCTCAGCCTCTCAAAGTGCTGGGATTACACAGGCATGAGCTACTGTGCCTGACCTATTTCATTTCTTGATTATTAAAAATAATCCACTTTGAAAGGCTGAGGTGGGCAGATCAGTTGAGGCCAGGAGTTCCAGACCAGCCTGGCTGGCCAACATAGTGAAACCTTGTTGAAACCTCATCTCTACTAAAAGTACAAAAATTAGTCAGGCATGGTGGCGGGTGCCACCATGGGAGGCTGAGATGAGAGAAGCACTTGAACCCGGGAGGTGGAGGTTGCAGTGAGCTGAGATTGCGCCACTGTACTCTAGCCTGGGCGACACAGCGAGACTCCATTTCAAAAAAAAAAAAAAAAAACCCACTCATGATGTCAAAAATGCTAGATGGCCCACCTCCTCTCTCCAGATCCTCCCCCTCCTTCTCCTTGGGTTATTTGTCCCAAATTCACCATGTTCCTGCTATTTTTATTCTTTTGTTTTTGTTTTTGAGACAGAGCCTCACCCTATTGCCTAGGCTGGAGTGCAATGGCACGCTCTCAGCTCACTGTAGTCTTGACCTTCTGGGGTCAAGCGTTCCTCCATCCTCAGCCTCCCAAGTAGCTGGGACTGCAGGTGCGAACCACCATGCCCCTATAATTTTTGTATTTTTTATAGAGACAGGGTCTTGACATGTTGCCCAGGCTGGTCTCAAACTCCTGGGCTCAAGTGATCCTTCCTTCTCAGCTTTCCAAAGTGCTGGAATTACAGGCATAAGCCACATACATCTGGCCAACATTAAAAAAAAATATTAATAGATGAAAATGACACATCTTCTCCAAGACTTGGTAGGTTGTATTAGTTTAAAAATGTATTAGCAAAATTTAATTTCATTTGATAAATATAAAAGTCAAAGAAGGGGTAATTGTCTTAAAGAATATCAATTCAGTTTCATCTGGTTCAATAAAAAATAGTTAAGGATAAACTATGGGCCAGGGACCCTGATGGATACTGGGAATACAAAGATGAAAAGGACATGGTCTCTGTCCTCAAAAGAGCCAGCGGTGAGAGGAAAGACACATACACAGGTCCTTTTAATATAATATGCTAGGTGCAATGTTAGAGGCAAGCTCAGGCGTATGGAAGAACTTACATTACTTACTCAGCAAATTCAGGAAAGGCTTCAGGGAAGAAGTGAGCTGAGCTTTGAAGAAAGAATAAAATTGGGCCGGACAAAGACACTGAGAAATGCAAGGCTGGCAGGGGCTCAGGCCCTGGGCAAAGGCTCAGAAGTGTAAATTAATATGGTCTGTATATCGCTATAATATATATTAATACAGTATGTGTGCAGAAAGCCTAAGAAATTGGATAGAACTGGAACATAAATGTCAAGGCAGAGAGTGATAGGAGACAAAAAGAGGGAGGAATGTCTTGATGGTCTTATCTATGATGCTAAAGAACCTGGACTTTCTGCTGGGGTTGGTTTTAAGCAAAGTTGGATTTTGATTTTAGAAGCCAGGTGGCCAGGTGTGGTGGCTCACGCCTGTAATCCCAACACTTTGGGACGCTGAGGCAGGCGAATCACTTGAGGTCCGGAGTTCGAGACTAGCCTGGCCAACATGGTGAAACCCCATCTCTACTAAAAATACGAAGATTAGCCAGGTGTGGTGGTGCACGCCTATAATCCCAGCTACTTGGGAGGTTGAGGCAGGAGAATGGCTTGAAGCCGGGAGATGGAGGTTGCAGTGAGCTGAGATTGCACCACTGCACTCCAGCCTGGGTGACAGAGTGATACCCCATCTCAAAAATAAATAAATAAATAAATAAATAAAAAAGGATTTTAGATGCTAGGTCTAGTGGCTCATGCCTGTAATCCCAGCACTTTGAGAGGCCAAGGAAGGATGATTGCTTGGGCCCAGGAGTTCCAGTTCAGCCTGGGAATCATAGTAAGACTCCGTCTCCACAAAAGCATTTTAAAAATTAGCCAGGTGTGGCCAGGCGTGGTGGCTTCCGCCTGTAATCCCAGCACTTTGGGAGGCTGAGGCAGGTGGATCACCTGAGGTCAGGAGTTCGAGACCAGCCTGGCCAACATGGCAAAACTCCATCTCTACTAAAAATACAAAAATTAGCCGGGCATGGTGGCTCAGGCCTATAATCCCAGCTACTGGGGAGGCTGAGACAGGAGAATTGCTTGAACCTGGGAGGTGGAGGTTGCAGTGACGCGAGATCGCGCCACTGTACTCCAGCCGAGGCAACAAGAGTGAAACTCCATCTCAAAAAAACAAAACAATAAAACAAAACAAAACAAAAAACCAGGTGTGGTAGCACGTGCCTATAGTCCTGGGTACTCTCAGAGGCTGAGGTGGGAGGATGGCTTGAGTCCAGGAGGTTGGAACTGCAGTGAGCCATGATTGTGCCACTGTATTCCAGCCTGAGCAACAGAGCAAGACCCTGTCTCTAAAAAAAAAAAGTAAAAAGTACTAGATTTTAGATAGTCTACTGTGGTGAGGTGGCGGACGGCTTAAAGAGGGACAAGACTGGAGGGAGGCAGTGTAGTCAAGAGGCTAATGAAATAATCTGATGAAAAGGTGAGAAGGGAACAGGCACGGTGGCTCATGCCTGTAATCCCAACACTGGGGGGCCGAGGCGGGCGGATCACGAGGTCAGGAGTTTGAGACCATCCTGGCCAACATGGTGAAACCCCATCTCTACTAAAAACACAAAAATTAGTCGGGCATGGTGGTGCGTGCCTATAATCCTAGCTGCTCTGGAGGCTGAGGCAGGAGAATTACTTAAACCTGAGGGGCAGAGGTTGCAGTGAGCCGAGATTACACCACTGCACTCCAGCCTGGGTTACAGAGCGAGACTCTGTCTCAAAAAAAATATATATATATATATATACATATATATATATATATATATAGTGAGAAGGGATTGAACTTGATGAAGCCAGTGATATTTATCTTTGTATATCCAGTGCCGGCTATAATTCCTAGTATAAGGAATGAGCTAAAATAATATTTACTAATTGAGTTAAATTTATGTTTCCTCTTCTACATTCTAATGAAATCTCCATCTTTTGGCTTTAGAACCACATTTCTAGTGACCATTTTAATGCATACTGGACTTCTAGACAACAATTCTGTAAGTACTTTGTACAAAATATAGCAAAAGTATATATAGTGCTAAATAAAATAAAATAGAAAATCTGTCTAACATGATAATAATTCATTCCACAAATATTTATTGCTCTTTCCCACACTTTGCTTTTTTCCTGGACCAAGAGATGTGGATAAGAATATAGATTTTATTTTATTTATTTATTTTTATTTGTGTTTTTTTTTGAGTCAGAGTTTTGCTCTGTCACCCAGGCTGGAGTGCAGTGGCGCGATCTCGGCTTATTGCAACCTCCGCCTCCCAGGTTCAAAGGATTCTTGTGCCTCAGCCTCCCAAGTAGCTGGGATTACAGGCATGTGCTTCCATGGCCAGCTAACTTTTTGTATTTTTAGTAGAGACAGGGTTTCACCATGTTTGCCAGGCTGGTCTCGAACTCCTCAGTTCAGGTGATCTGCCTGCTTTGGCCTCCCAAAGTGCTGGGATTACAGGTGTGAGCCACTGCGCCTGGCTGGAATATAGATTTTAAAGCATTGTTTTCAATCATTGCAACTAAAAGAAAAAAAAAAAACAAAACAAAAAACTGAAGCCAGATGGTCTATCAACTAAGTAACACTCAGTGCAGGAAATAAGCAAATCTGTAGCTGTCACTGCCTATAAAAGATTATATACCTTGCTGGGCACATGGTATGCACACAACAAATACTTGTTGATTGATCTGTTGCAATATGTTTTGAAGAGTTCATGAAACCAGTTTAGTGTGAAATTAGAGTTTTATATGAATGTATAACAGAAGACCAAGGTGTCAAAATGGGGAGAATTAGGAGAAAGGTAGGGTGAGAAGTCAGGAAAAGAACAAAGAATCATACGCAGCACTATAACAGGTTAGATTATTATTGTGAACGCTGAACATCTGAGACAGGTCTCAGTTAACTTAGAAAGTTTATTTTGCCAAGGTCGAGAATGCACGCACGTGACACAGCCTCAGGGGGTCCTGACATGTGCCCAAGGTGGTCAGAGCACAGTTTGATTTTATACATTTTAGGGAGAAATGAGATATCAATCACCACATGTAAGATGAACACTGGTTCTGTCCGGAAAAGACAGGACAACTCAAAGCAGGGAGGGGGCTTCCAGGTCATAGGTAGGTAAGAGACAAATGGTTGCATTCTTTTGAGTTTCTCTTTCTCTTCTCTTCTCTTCTCTTTCTTTTCTTTCTTTCTTTCTTTCTTTCTTTCTTTCTTTCTTTCTTTCTTTCTTTCTTTCTTTCTTTCTCTTTCCTTTCTCTCTCTCTCTCTCTTTCTTTTTTTTGGACAGGGTGTCACTCTGTTACCCAGTCTGGAGTGCAGTGGCGTTATCTTGGCTCACTGCAACCTCTGCCTCCAGGGTTCAAGTGATTTTCCTGCCTCAGCCTCCCGAGTAGCTGGGATTACAGGTGCATGCCATCATGCCTGTCTAATTTTTGTATTTTTAGTAGAGACGGGGTTTCGCCATGTTGGCCAGGCTGGTCTTGAACTCCTGACTTTAAGTGATCCACCTCCCTTGGCCTCCCAAAGTGCTGGGATTACAAGTGTGAGCCATTGTGCTCAGCCCTTTTGAGTTTCTGATTAGCCTTTCCCAAGGAGTCAATCAGATATGCATTTATCTCAGTGAGCAGAGGGGTAACTTCGAATAGAATGGGAGGCAGGTTTGCCCTGAGCAGTTCCCAGCTTGACTTTTCACTTTAGCTTAGTGATTTTGAGGCCCCAAGATTTATTTTCCTTTTACAAAGGCTTTTCATGAGTATTCCTCTCACTTCCTCCCACTTCCTCCTGTAGATTCCATTTCTCTAATCATTTCCATGCCCTTCCCAACATGCATCAAGACCTTCAAGGTCATATTAGAAGGGAGCAGGGAGAGAAGTCCAACCCTCTTTGGCAGTTAGCTGAAAAAAAGGCTGCTTGTCTACTTAATGAGCATGGGAAATGGGAATCTGAGGACAGAGATAATCATTTTGTTAAAAAAATCCTCCAAGCGAGAGTCACTATAAGGTCATGGAGACAAGGATATAGGTTGGCCCAAGGCTGCAGGCACAAGAGACCCATAGGACACAGGTGAAAGTTGGTCCCAGGCTAACACATTTTCATTAGAACAGACATGAAGGCAAGGTTAGGGGTCCACAGAAAGACCGGTTCATTCCAGAACCCCAAGGATGGACAGGGGGGCCACTGTTCACTCCAGTATCTCCTCTGTTCTCAAGTGGGTAATTGTGATGAGATGGGACCAAGGTTAAGAGTACACAGTAAGACTGGTTCATTCCAGAACCTGAAGGATGAATGGGGGACATTCTATTCAGGATAACAGGAAAATAAGAGGGGACATCTTCTTTTTCCTTTTTCCTTTTTTACTCCTCTGTTCTCTCTTTGCAGGTGGGTAGTCACATCTCCATATCACAGGACATGCCCCTCAGATGCATTCCCAAAAACCAGGAAAAGTTTGATTCCCCCAAACCTTAAAATCAAAAAAACTAATTTTCCTTTGGAATACTGTTTGGCCTAAAAATAGACTGGGAGAAAATTACAAAAGTCAGCCTTAGAACCCAATGCCCTTATGCAGGAAATCTTCAAGTTTGCCTCCGCAGTTTTTATAACCATGATCAGGACAAGGAGGACAGGGCTAAAAAGAGGAGGGACCAGAGGCAGGCTCAACTATTGGCCACTTTACAAGCTCTCCAGCCCCCTCCAGGTTGCCCTCAGAGTACCCTCCCAGGTCACTGCCATTGGTGCAGGAAGCCAGGCACTAGAAGGCAAACTGCCCCAATGGGGTAAATGGGAAAAAACCCCACATGGCTTGCCCCCTCTGCTACAAGCTCAGGCACTGGAAACAGGACTGCTCTGAGGGCCAAATGATCCCTGGGGCAGAATCCCAACCCCTGATGACCTTGAGCTGAAGGGGCTCTCTATTTTGGCTGGCTTGCATATCAGACATCACCATCAACAAAAGAAAGCCAAGGGAAATTCTGGAGGCAGCAAGTAAAATGATAAATTTCTCTTTTGGGTTCAAGAGCTGCCTATGGCCGGGTGTGGTGGCTCACGCCTGCAATCCCAGCACTTTGGGAGGCCGAGGTGGGTGGATCACCTGAGATCAGGATTTCAAGACCAGCCTGGCTAACATGGCGAAACCCCGTCTCTACTAAAAATACAAAAATTAGTTGGGCATGGTGGCACGTACCTGAAATCCCAGCTACTCAGAGGCTGAGGCAGGAGAATCACTTGAACCCGGGAGGCAGAGGTTTGATGAGCTGAGATTGCACCATTGCACTCCAGCCAGGGCAACAAGAGTGAAACTCTGTCTCAGGAAAAAAAAAAAAAAAAAAAAAAAGCTGCCTATTCTGTGCTAACCTCCTCTGAGCAACTCTCCTCCAAATCCTTTCGGGTAATGGGGGCAAATGGCGCCCTTTCCTTCCAAAAGAAAAGATTCACACCACTTTGGGTCAAGATGGTGCTTGCTTAATATTTACCCGACCTCTAAATTCATGTTTCCCTCTAATAGCCCTATTACTCCTGGGAAGGCTACCTAAATCTTTAACCAATAATTTCAACCTAGATAGTTCTACTTCAGGGTTTAGAAATAGCCCACACTTATTCAGACAAGTTCTAGAAAAAAAAAAAATCTAACTGAGCAATCTCTTGAGCGGGGGATAACTTCTATGGTATATAGATAACCTCCTTATCTGCTCCCCTTCACAACAGAACTTGCACAGCAACATGTAGTGAAACCATAACCTTATTACTATTTTTTTTTTTTGAGACAGAGTCTCGCTCTGCCACCTAGGCTTGGGTGCAGTGGCACAATCTCGGCTCACTGGAGCCTCCGCTTCCCGGGTTCAAGCAATTCTCCTGCTTCAGCTTTCCAAGTAGCTGGGATTACAAGCATGCACCACCACGCCTGGCTAATTTTTGTATTTTTAGTAGAGACAGGGTTTCGCCATGTTGGCCAGGCTGGGTCTCGAACTCCTGACCTCAAGTGATCTGCCCACTTTGGCCTCCCAAAGTGCTGGGATTACAGGCGTGAGCCACTGCACCTGGCCAGAAAATGACTCTTGTCTACTTTAAAGGTTAAAAGGTAAAGAGGTATTTTTGGTGAGGAACATTATAAAGAAAAGAGATTTTGTGTGAGAGAGGATCTTGTACGATGCATTCTGGTCCTAAAGTAAAATGACTAGTTGTTTAAATGGGGGAGATGTTTGGGATATGTCAGAGGGTCCAGGCATGTCATGGATGGTCTATGTAAGTCATGAGGAGATTTGCGAAAGGGAATTTATTTAAAATGTAGTTTTAAAGGGCATTAGGCCTGCTAAATCCTTCATAAACTGCTACTATGACTCTTAACTGTGCAACTTGCCTGCTTTAAAGCTAGGTAAGGCCTGGGGACATACAGAATTAGCCATGCCCCCTAGCTATGCTGCAAAGAGTCTTATCTGCACTTCTGTCTAGTTTCCTAGGCTCCACATCTAGTACCTACCGGGTTTTTCATCAAAAGTAAAAGTTGCTAAGCATTAACAATGTAACATGACTTGAGAGTATTGGAAAAACAGTTTTACATGCAACGTGTGTAGGGAAAGTAGAATGTATTTTGGTAAAAGAGTATACGAAGGCATGGGAATGTGGATTTTTTTGCCTAGTTTAGAAGGCTAAATGATTGTTTTAGTTAGATAGGATAAAGCTAAAGGTTTAAGCAAGTTGTGGAAGGTTTGTGAAAGATTAATCTTGTAAAAGAAATTCTGTGTAAGCATATTGGCTAAAAGTAAAGAGGTATTATTCAGTTTATCTGTAAATTAAACATTTGGATAAAAGCACAACAGAGTTTTACTGGAACATTGATCTGGTCTTAAACAAAAAAACTGTAAAAAATTATAAAATGTTTATGAGAATCTTACTTTATGGTCAAACTGATTAAGATTGGATAGATTTGTCTATTAAGAACTGGGTTTGACATCAACAGCATTATATACTGATGCAAAGTGGGTCTCTGTTTCTTGTAATCAAACCATTCTAAATTGAACAACTACTTACAAAGTGTTCCTATAAGCTCAGTGGGACATGTCAATCAAATAAAATATGATAATGATCTTAAATGAACCAACAATAGTGTTGCAGAAATAAAATACAAATATAAGAAAGATGGCCAGGCACAGTGGCTCATGCCTGTGATCCCAGCACATTGAGGGGTTGAGGCAAGAGTATCCCTTGAGGCCAGGAGTTCCAGAATAGCCATGACAACATAGCAAGGCCCTGTCTTTACAAAATTAAAAATTAAAAAATTAGCCAGGCATGGTGGTGCATGCCCATAGTCCCGGCTATTCTGGAGGCTAAGGAGGGAGGATAGCTTGAGCCCAGGTGCTCAAAGCCATTTGTACTACAGCCTGGCTGACACAATGAGGCCCCTGTCTCAAAAAAAAAAAAAAAAAAAAAAAGAGTGAAAGAAATAAGAGGAGACTAGAAGCAAAGAGTTCATTAGAAAACTTATTAAGATAATTCATAGGAGGGGGTTAAAAGTCTGAATTTTGGCAGTGGAAATGGAAAAGAAAGGAATGCGAAGAGACATTAAAAGGAAAGAAGTTATGAAATTTTGGTTAAATAATGGTCTCTAATGATTACCATGAGTGCCTGAAACTCAATGTTTACTGGTTATCTGACAGTCTAAAATTCTAGTCCATATCAATGACAGAAATAAAGGGTGAACAAGATGATGAGTTGAAAAAGCAGAGGAAACCCCAGACATTGCACGGTTTTAGGCTTTAGCCCTACCATTCTCGTGAGCCTCCTGTCTAGGAGGGCCATTAGTGTCTCAGGATGTCATATAATTGAACTCATACTGTATGCAGCCTTTACAGATTGGCTTATTTTACTTAGAAATATGAATCAAAGTTTTTCCATGTCTTTTTATGGCTTAATACCTTCTTTCTTTTTAGTTTTGAGTAATATTCTATTATCTAGATATAACAGTTTATTTTTCCATTCACCTACTAAAGAAAATCTCTGTTGCTTCCAAGTTTTGGCAATTATGAATAAAGCTGCTATAAACATTCATCTGCAGGTTTTATGTGGATATGAATTTTCGGTTCCTTTGGGTAAATACTAATAAGCATGGAATATTGGATTGTGTAGTAAGAGGATGTTTAATTTTGTAAGAAACTGCTAAATTGTCTTCCAAAATGGTTGTACCATTTTGTGTTTCCACCAGCAGTTAATGAGAGTTCCTGTTGCCCCACATCCTCACCAACATTTGGTGTTGCCAGTGTTTCTTACAACATCCTTGTAAAAGCAACTAGCAAAGTTTTGCTGTGGGTTTTTTTTTGTTTGTTTGTTTTTTTGATAGGGTCTTGCTCTGTCACCCAGGCTGCACCTTAGGCGCATGCCACCATAACTATTTTTTTCCTTTTTCTTTTTTTTTTTTTTTGAGACAAGAGTCTCACTCTGTCGCCCAGGCTGGAGTGCAATGGTGTGATCTCACTCACTGCAACCTCTGCCTCCCGGATTCAAGTGATTCTCCTGCCTCAGCCTCCTGAGTAGCTGGGATTACAGGCCTGCACCACTACACCTGGCTAAATTTGTATTTTTAGGAGAGAGGGTGTTTCACCATGTTGGCCAGGCTGGTCTCGAATGCCTGACCTGACAAGATCCACTTGCCTCAGCCTCCCAAAGTGTTGGGATTACAGGCGTGAGCCACCGTGCCGGGTGTATTTTTTTTTTCTTTTGGTAAAGATGGGGTCTTGCTTTGTTGCCTGTTGCCCAGGGTGGTCTCCAACTCCTGGGCTCAAATGATCCTCCCACCTCAGCCTCCCAAAGTGCTGGGATTACAGGCATGAGCCACTGCACCTGGCTGCTGTTTTAACCTAAGAAGTGAAGAAATTCTTAACCTAAGGAAATCCTAAAACCACTCACTAAGCGGTAGAATTAAAATGGGATAAGGCATCAAGCTTGATCAGTGAGTAATAAAGCTATAGGGCCCATGATCTGGTAGTGATACAGCAATTCCAGTTTATAGTAAAGATCTGAAAGAATAGATGACCTTATGAAACTAACTATAAGTTTGTATAATAGGTTTAGCAATTAATAATTAATAAAGTATACATTTCCCCTCCAGCCTCCAGTTGACTCCCCAGTAGGTGGCAGTAGATTGCAACTGGGCCTTGAAATTGCCTGAGATTTTCATTTCTGGCCTTGTACTAATAAAACATTTGCCTGGCATCTAAATGTTCTTTTCTTTTCTTTTCTTTTTTAAGATGAAGTCTCCCTCTTTTGCCCAGGCTGGAGTGCAGTGGTGAGATGATGGTTCACTGCAGCTCAAGTAATCCTCCCTGCTCAGCATCCTAAGTAGCTGGGACTACAGATGTGCACCACTGCACTTGGGTAATTTTTTTTTTTTTTTTTGGAGAAATGAGGTCTTGCTACAAAGTTTCAAGATGACTTTTGAAGCCTCATTTCCTTTTTTTTTTTTTTTTTTTGAGATAGAGTCTTGCTCCGTTGCCCAGGCTGGAGTGCTGTGGTGCAATCTCGGCTCACTGCAACCTCTGCCTCCCAGGTTTAAGCGATTCTCCTGCCTCAGCCTCCTGAGTAGCTGGGACTACAGGCCTGTGCCACCAGTCCCAGCTAATTTTTTTTTTTTTTTGTATTTTTAGTAGAGATGGGGTTTTGCCATGTTGGCCAGGCTGGTCTGCAACTCCTGACCTCAGGCAATCCGCCCACCTTGGCCTCCCAAAGTGCTGGCATTACAGGTGTGAACCACCGCGCCTGGCTGAAAGCCTCATTTCTTAAAAAAAATTAACAATGAACTTTATTAAAACAGCTGAATTTTTAAACTCATCATCTTGTTCACCCTTTATTTCTGCTATGGGTATGGACCAGAATTTTAGAGTGTCAAATAATCAGTAAACATCGAGTTCTACATGCTCATGCTAATCATTAGAGACCATTAGTTAACCAAAATTTCATAACCTCCTTCCTTATAATGTGTATTCTCATTCCTTTCTTTTCCATTTCCACTGTCAAAAATCCAAATCCAGACTTTTAGCCCCCTCCTATGAATTATTTTTTATTACTATCATTTTTTTTTTGTGAGACAGAGTCTCACTCTGTCGCTCAGGCTGGAGTGCAGTGGTGCTTCTAATAATGTTCTTGTCCTCTGTTTGAAATACCCTTGTCTCCTCTTTGCCAGCTAACTCTATTCATCTTTCAGAACTTGGAAAAACTTTCCTGTTCACCACACCCAATAGGAGATAGGGGTTCCTGTATGCTATTACTGTGTATTTTATCATGTCACTTATTTTTGTATTATAATTAACCTTTCCTCCAGAAACTGCAGACCCTTTGAAGGAAGAGACTACATCATTTTCATGGTTGTATTCCCTTGCTTAATAGTAGCTGGATATGATAGGCTCTTTATGTATTTGTTGAATGAGTGAATAAATGAGAATTGGGATGGTCAATGACTTCTTATGGAAATGGAATTTGTTGTTTTTGTGCAGGGGGTGTTTTTTTGTGGTTGCTTGGTTGGTTGTTTTTTGAGACAGGGTCTCACTCTGTTGCCCAGGCTGGAGGGCAGTGGTGTGATCCCAGCTCACTGCAGCCTTGATCTCCCAGGCTCAAGTGATCCTCCCACATCAGCCCTCTAAGTATCTGGGACTACTGGTACAGCCACACACCTGGCTAATTTTTGTATTTTTTTGTAGAGATGGGGTCTTGCCATGTTGCCTAGGCTGGTCTCGGACTACTGAGCTCAAGCAATCCACCCGCCTCAGCTTCCCAAAGTGCTGGGATTATATGCATGAGCCATCTTGCCCAGCCTGGAAAAGAATTTGAACTAGATAGTTTCTCAAGGACACATAAGAATTAAGATGGTCAGAGAAGAGGAGAGAGAGTTCAACACATTCAAGAGTACAACCATTTGAGCCAAGGCAGAAAGACTAGTATGTTTAGTGAGTGGATGACTTTAAATGAAGGCGCTAAAGACAAAATGGAAGAGGTCAGTTGGGGTCAGATGGAGGAAAGCCTTGAATTCCACTGTGAAATGTGTCTTGTAACCTGGGAATGAACTAAAGAATTGAAACTGAGCACTGGCGGGGCACAGTGGCTCATGCCTGTAATCCCCTTACTTTGAGAGGCTGAAATGGGCAGATCACTTGAGGTCCAGGAGTTCAAGACCAGCCTGGCCAACGTGGTGAAACCCTGTCACTATCAAATAATACAAAAATTAGCTGGGCATGGTGGTACGCACCTGCAGTCCCAGCTACTCCGGAGGTTGAGGTGGGAGAATTGCTTGAACCTGGGAAGCAGAGGTTGCAGTGAGCCAAGATCATGCCACTGCACTCCAGCCTGGGCGACAGAGCGAGACTTAGTCTCAAAAACAAAAACTAAAAAGAAATAAAGAGGCCAGGTGTGGTGGCTCATGCCTGTAATCTCAACACTTTGGGAGGCCAAGACGGGCGGATCACCTGAGGTCAGGAGTTCGAGACCACCCTGGCCAACATGGCGAAACCCCATCTCTACTAAAAATACAAAACTCAGCCAGGCATGGTGGCACACACGTGTAATTCCACCTACTTGGGAGGCTGAGGCAGAAAAATCGCTTGAACCTGGGAGGCGGAGGTTGCAGCGAGCCAAGATCGTGCCACTGCACTCCAGCCTGGGAGACAGAGACTCCATCTCAAAATTAATTAATTAATTAATTAAATTTTGTTTAGAAAAGGAAACTGAGCATTGACTATTTTGAAAGAAGAATAAAATTAAAGAAAAGATTTATCAGAAAGTTTACTCTTCCCATGGTGTTTACAACTAATTGAAATAAGAGACTAGAAGCAAAGAGGTCATTAGGAAAGTTTTTTGTTTTTTTTTTTTGAGACGGAGTCTGGCTCTGTCGCCCAGGCCAGACTGCAGTGGCGCAATCTCAGTTCACTGCAAGCTCCGCCTCCCGGGTTCATGCCATTCTCCTGCCTCAGCCTCCCAAGTAGCTGGGACTACAGGTGCCCGCCACCACGCCCGGCTAATTTTTTTATTTTTAGTAGAGACGGGATGGCCGTCAATCGGCCGGGCGCTGTGGCTACGCCTGTAATCCCAGCACTTTGGGAGGCCAAGGCGGGCGGATCACGAGGTCAGGAGATAGAGACCATCCTGGCTAACACGGTGAAACCCCGTCTCTACTAAAAATACAAAAAATTAGCTGGGCGTGGTGGCGGGCTCCTGTAGTCCCAGCTACTCGGGAGGCTGAGGCAGGAGAATGGCGTGAATCCGGGAGGCGGAGCTTGCAGTGAGCCGAGATCGCGCCACTGCACTCCAGCAAGGGTGACAGAGCGAGATTCCGTCTCAAAACAAACAAACAAACAAAAACCCTTTGAATCTGAAGACCAAAATTAAAGCAAAATAAAACACTCAAGGATTCCAAACACTTAAGAAGTTTCTAAATGCACACTCTTAAACTCTGTACTTAAGCTGGGCATGAGTTGGTTAAATCTGTATTTTGTTTGTATTTTTTTAGAGACAAGGTCTCACTCTGTTGCCCAGGCTGTAGTGCAGTGGTGTGATCATGGCTCATAGCAGCCTTGAACTGTTGGGCTCAAGTGATCCTCCCTCCTCAGCCTCCGGAGTAGTTGGGACCACAGGCGCACACCATTGTGCCTGGCGAATTTTTAAATTATTATTATTATTTTTTTAATAGAGACAGGGCCTTGCTATGTTGCCATGGCTAGTCTCAAACCCCTGGCCTCAAGGGATCCTCCTGCCTGGGCCCCTCAAGGTGCTAGGATTACAGGCATGAGCCACTGTGCCTGGCTATCTATCTGGTATTTGTATTTTATTTCTGCAACACTATTGTTAGTTCATTTAAGATCATTATCATATTTCATTTGGTTGAAATGTCCCACTGAACCCATAGAAACACTTTCTAAGTAGTTGTTTCAATTTAGAATGGTTTGATTGCAAGAAACAGACTTGAGGTTTACAACAAGGAACATTAATCTCAAACAAGATCGGTAACATGGTTGAGCCTCCCTCAGTGAAACTGCTTCTGGACTCGGGGCAGCTTTGTGATCTCAGCATAGGTGATCATCAACAGTCATTCTTGTCTAGTCCTTTGTCATTAATTTGGCTCAGCTCCATTCCGTGTATCTATATCCTCTGTCCTACTACCAGCTGGTAATTTCACTCGAGCCTCTCATTGTTCAGTCAGGCCACACGTCAGAAGTTGCTGGCCAATTAAGAGCTCCCTCCCCACCTTGCGCCAGGTGACTATTCTTGGCCTAATTAGCTGGAGATGGGAGACTAGGTGAAGTCCACTGCACAACCTGCAGAAGATTTACATAGGAGTAGACTCCCTGATGCAGGAGGGAAAGTGGATCCAGAAAGAGAGAGAGAGAAAGAGGGAGAGAGAAGAGACAGAGAGCCCAATTAATACTTGCTCATCAAGTAACATAAAGTTCTTATGTAAAAGCAACTTTTTAGACAGCTCACTTCATGCTACTGGCCATCTTTAAATCTACCTAACCTTTGTTATTTATGCTTAAAATTTTTGTTTTTATTTATTTATTTTTTTGAGACGGAGTCTCGCTGTCGCCCAGGCTGGAGTGCAGTGGCGCGATCTCGGCTCACTGCAGGCTCCGCCCCCCGGGTTCACGCCATTCTCCTGCCTCAGCTGGGACTACAGGCGCCCGCCACCTCGCCCGGCTAATTTTTTGTATTTTTTTTTAGTAGAGACGGGGTTTCACCGTGTTAGCCAGGATAGTCTCTATCTCCTGACCTCGTGATTCGCCCACCTCGGCCTCTCAAAGTGCTGGGATTACAGGCGTGAGCCACGGCGCCCGGCCAAAAAAATTTTTTTAAAGAAAGAATAATCCAGCCAGGTGTAGTGGCTCATGCCGGTAATCCCAAAGTTTTGGGAGGCTGCGGTGGGAGGATCGCTTAAGCCCAGGAGTTCAAGACCAGCCTGGGGAACATAATGAGACCCCTGTCTTTACACACACACACACACACACACACACACACACACACACACACACACACACAAGCCAGATGTGGTGGTATGTGCCTGTAGTCCTAGTTATTAGGGAGGCTGAGATGGGAGGATTACTTGAGACTAGGAATTCAAGGTTACAGTGAGCTATGATTGTGCCTCTGCACTCCAACCTGAGCAACAGAATGAGACCCTGTCTCTCTCTTAAAAAAAGAAGAAACTAACAAAATAATTCATAAGGCTTATGTCACTAGTCTTCAAGAGTATAGAAATAAAGTGAAGAGCAAGTTTAGATTAAGCTACAATTGCTTGTAATTAAGACCTAAAAAGTTACAGAAGTTTATTTTCTGTGTACTTCTCAAGAGTTTATTGATTTATTATTTTAGAGGTGGGGTCTCACTCTGTGGCCCAGACTGGAAAAGGTTTATATTATGCCCCGACATGCAGGGTTAACCTCTAAGAGGGAGATAGGGTTTGCAGCATTTCCCAAATGATTTTTGATCACAGAAACCTTTTTTTCTGTGGAGCTTTTTGAGGGAACATGCTTTGAGTCAGTCTAGATCTGCTGAATATGGTACAGCAATTACATAAAGAGAAAAGGCCATGTGTAAGGCGTATGGTCTGCATACTGTGGGCTTGGTACTGGGTGGTGGAACTGAACCACAGAGCTTTGCCTGTCTTTGAAATAGATAGGATCCCAGAAAGGTGTGTTCATGGCTTTCTGAAAAAACATTTGGAAAATAGCTGGGGTCATTCAGTCTTTCAGGGCAGCTGGCACTAATGGGTATGCCTATTTTGAGATATGTCTGTATATAATAGTTTACAGTCTTGTGTTTCTTGAATCTGTAGCTAATCTCTGGACTACATACTGAAGAATGATGTGGAAGTGTCACAGCAAACCCTTGGCCATAGAAAATTATAATCAAGTCTCATAGAAAAAGGTGGCAGCTGTTACTTTTGATTGGTGCCCTCATAAAGGCAGGCAAATGAAGGCCCATTGTGTTCCTGATGCTGGATGAATGTCTTGCAGCTGGCAGTCTGCTGGACTCCCAAATCAGTTGTTCTTTTCCAAGAGAACTGTGGATGTACTTGGTCTCAGGACACAGTAGAAATGAGACTGGCCCCGTCAACTGCGTGGGAACTGGGTGAGGCCTATCACTACTGGTTTTCTCCCACTTCCCTGGCAACAGAGACAGCCATAATCCCCTCTGGAACATAACCCCATTGGCCCTATTCTATTCATCTAGCATAATGAATAAACAGTACCTCACCTCTCAGTACTAATGTTGAATGTAAATAGCCTAAATGCCCCACTTAAAAGATACAGAATGGTAGAATGGATAAAAATTCACCAACCAAGTATCTGCTATCTTCAAGAGACTCATCCAACACATAAGGACTCACATAAACTTAAGGTAAAGGGGTGGAAAAAGACATTCCATGCAAATGGAAACCAAAAACAAGCAGGAGTAGCTATTCTCATATCAGACAAACAAGATTTTAAAGCAACAACAGTTAAAAAGAAGACAAAGAGGGACATTATGTAATGATAAAATGATTAGTCCAACAGGAAAATATCATAATCCTAAATATATATGCACCTAACATTGGAGCTCCCAAATTCATAAAACAATTACGACTAGACCTAAGAGACAGACAGCAACACAATAATAGTGAGGGACTTCAATACTCCACTGATAACACTAGACAGGTCATGAAGACAGAAAGTCAACAAAGAAACAATGGACTTAAACTATACCCTAGAACAAATAAGATTTAACAGATATTTACAGAACATTCTATCCAACTTCAGAATATATATTCTTTTCATCAGTACATAGAACATTGTCCAAGAGAGACCATATGATAGGCCACAAAACAAGTTTCAATAAATTTAAGAAAACTGAAATTATATCAGTACCCTCACAGACCACAGTGAAATAAAATTGGAAATTAACTCCAAAAGGAACGCTTAAAACTATACAAATATGTGGAGATTAAATAATCTGCTCCTGAATGGTCTGTGGGTCAACAGTGAAATCAAGATGGAAATTAAAAAATTATTTGAATGATAATAGTGATGCAACTTATCAAAAACTCTGGGACACAGCAAAAGTGGTGCTAAGAGGAGAAAGTTCATAGCATTGAATGCCTACATCAAAAAGTGTGAAAGAGTACAAATAGAAATCTAAGGTCACACCTCAAATAACTACAGAAACAAGAACAAACCAAACTCAAACCCAGCAGAAGAAAAGAAATAACAAAGATCAGAGCCAAATTAAATAAGATTGAAACAAATAAATATAAAAGATAAATGAAACCAAAAGCTGGTTCTTTCAAAAGAGATAGACAGTTAGTGAGATTAACCAAGAAAAGAAGACAGAAGATCCACATAAGTTCAATTAGAAATGAAACAGGAAGTATTACAACTAATACCACAGAAATACAAAAGATCATTCAAGGCTACTATGAACATCTTTACACACACAAACTAGAAAATCTAGAAGAGGTGGATACATTCCTGCATATACAGCCCTCCTGGATTAAATAAAAAAGAAACAGAAATTCTGAACAGACCAGTAACAAGTAGTGAGATTAAAACAGTAATTTAAAAATTGCCAATGAAAAAAAGTCCAGGACCATGTGGATTCACAGCTGAATTCTATCAGACATTCAAAGAAGAGTTGGTACCAATCCTACTGAAACTATTCCAAAAAATAGAGAAAGAGGGAATCCTCCCTGAATCATTCTATGAAGCCAGTATCACCCTTATACCAAAACCTGGAAAGGATATAACAAAAAAAGAAAACTACAGACCAATATCCCTGGTGAACACAGATGCAAAAATCCTCAACAAAATACTAGCTAACCAAATCCAACAGCATATCAAAAAGATAATCCACCACAATCAAGTTGGGTTTCATATCAGGGATGCAGGGATAGTTTACCATATGCAAGTCAATAAAATGTGATACATCATACAAACAGTATTAAAAACAAAAATCATTATTATCTCAATAGATGCAGAAAAAGCACCTGACAAAATCCAGCCTCCATTTATGATTAGAACCCTCAGCAAAATCATTATAGAAGGGACATACCTCAAGGTAATAAAAGCCATCTATGACAAACCCACAGCCAACATTACACTGAATGGGGAAAAGTTGAAAGCATTCCCACAGCAAAGTGGAACAAGATAAGGATGCCCACTTTCACTGCTTCTATTCAACATAGTACTGGAAGTCCTAGCCAGAGCAATCAGATGAGAAAGAAATAAAGGGCATTTAAATCAGTAAAGAGAAAGTCAAACTGTTGCTGTTCGCTGATGATATGATAGTATACCTAGAAAACCCTAAAGACTCATCCAAAAAGCTCCTAGATCTGCAGGATACACAATCAATGTACACAAATCAGTAGCACTGCTTTACATCAACAATGACCAAGCTGAGAATCAAATCAAGAACTCAACCTCTTTTACAGCATCTGCAAAAAAAACAAAATAAAATACTTAGAAATACACCTAACCAAGGAGGTGAAAGATCTCTACAAGGAAAACTACAAAACACTGCTGAAAGAAATAATAGATGACACAAACAAACGGAAACACATCCCACGCTCATGGATGGGAAGAATTTTATTTTATTTTATTAATTAATTAATTAATTAATTTTTTGAGGCGTCTTACTCCGTCACCCAGGCTGGAGTGCAATGGCACAATCTCAGCTCACTGCAACCTCTGCTTCCTGGGTTCAAGCGATTCTCCTGCCTCAGCCTCTCAAGTAGCTGGGATTACAGGCACATGCCACCACACCTGGCTAATTTTTGTATTTTTAGTAGAGATAGGGTTTTGCCATGTTGGCCAGGCTAGTCTTGAACTCCTGACCTCAAGTGATCTGCCCGCCTCAGCCTTCCAAAGTGCTGGGATTACAGGCATATGCCACAGCGCCCGGGCTGGAATTTTGATATAGGAGTTAAAGAGAAATTATTTAGGCAGATAGTGAGGGTGAGGAAGTTCTCAGTAAGGTTTTCCTTTTAATGAAAAGCAGCCCCCAAATCATCTTGTTTCTAACAAAGAGCAGCCTGTAAAATGGAGCTGCACACATGTACAAGCAAGCTGGAAGCTTGCATGGGTGAATGCCAGCAGTTGTGCCAATAGGAAAAGGCCACCTGGGACTAGGCATGTTCAAAATGGTGGCTCCATCTTCCCTTTTCTTTTCCAACCGTGTGTGCAGTAGGGAGCAGACAACATGGTACTGACCAAGTGGAAAGCCTATTTGCATAATAAGATTAGGGTAAGGCAGCCAGCTTCCTCCCACACTATGTAAACATCACACCCGGTCCAACCAATCTGTGGGCCCCATGTAAATCAGACACTGCCTCCTCAAGCCTGTCTATAAAATCTGGTGCACTCCCCCGTGGGCTAGAATTCCCATTAGGGAGCTGCCCCCATGTCTGTCTGTCTGTCTGTCTGTCTCTCTCCCTCTCTCTCCCTACCCCCCCTTCAAGAGAGGGAGCTGTTCTCCTTTCTCTTTCTTGTGCTATTAAATCTCACTTCATGTGTGTGTCCACGTCCTCGATTCCCTTGGTGTGAGACAACAAGCCTTGGGTATTACCCCAGACAACGATGCTGCTTCAGAATCAATATTGTGAAAATGACAATACTGACAAAAGCAATCTATAAATCCAATGCAATTCGTATTCAAATACCATCATCATTCTTCACAGAACTTGAAAAAAAAATCCTAAAATTCATATGGAACAAAAAAAGACCCCAGATAGCCAAAGCAAGACTAAGCAAAAAGAACAAATCTGGAGGCATCACACCCTCTGAATTCAAACTATACCACAAGGCTATAGTTACCAAAACAGCATGGTACTGGTATAAAAGTAGGCATGTAGATCAGTGCAACATAATAGAGAACTCAGAAATAAAGCCAAATATTTACAGCCAACTGATCTTTGACAAAGCATACAAAAACATAAAGTGGGGAAAGGAGACCCTATTCAACAAATGGTGCTGGGATGATTCGCAAGCCACATGTAGAAGAAGGAAACTGGATCCCCATCTGTCACCTGATACAAAAATCAACTCACAATGGATCAAAGACTTAAATCTGAGACCTGAAACTAAAAATTCTAGACAATAACATAGGAAAAACTCTTGTACACACTGGCTTAGGCAAAGAGTTCATGACCAATAATCCAAAAGCAAATGCAACAAAAACAAAGGTAAATAGATGGGACCTAATTAAATTAAAAAGCTTCTGCACAGCAAACGAAATAATCAGCAGAGTAAACAGACAATCCATTGAGTGGGAGAAAAATCTTCACAAACTACGTGTCCAACAAAGGGCTAATATCCAGAATCTACAAATAACTCAAACAAATCAGCAAGAAAAAAATAAATAATCCCATCAAAAAGTGGGCAAAGGACATGAATAGACAATTCTTAAAAGAAAATATACAAATTCACCGGACACAGTGGCTCACGCCTATAATCCCAGCACTTTGGGAGGCTGAGGGAAGCATTGTCTGAGGCCAGGAGTTCAAGACCAGCCTGGCTAACATGGTGAAACCCCATCTCTACTAAAAATATAAAAATTAGCTGGGGGTGGTGGTGCATGCCTATAGTCCCAGCTACTCAGGAGGCTGAGGCAGGAAAATCGCTTCAACCAGGGAGGCAGAGGGTGCAGTCAGCCAAGATCAAGTCATTGCACTCCAGCCTGCGCAACAGAGTGAGACTCCGTCTCAAAAAACAAAACAAAACAAAACAACAACAACAAAATATATATATATATATAAATTGCCAATAAAGAAATGAAAAAATGCTCAACATCATTAATTATCAGGGAAATGCCAATCAAAACCACAATGAGATACCACCTTACTCCTGCAAGAATGACCATAATTAAAAAATAAAAAAAAACAGATGTTGGCATGGATGTGGTGAAAGGGGAACACTTTTACACTGCTGGTGGGAATGTAAACCAGTACAACCACTATGGAAAACAGTACGTAGATTCCTTAAAGAACTAATAGTAGAACTACCATTTGATCCAATAACCCACTACTGGGTATCTACTCAAAGGAAAAGAAGTCATTATATGAAAAAGATACTTGCACACACATGTTTATAGCAGCACAGATCACGGTTGCCAAAATACAGAACCAGCCTAAATGCCCATTGACCAACGAGTGGATAAAGAAAATGTGGTGTATATATATATATGGGAATACTACATATATATATGTATGGGAATATATATGGGAATACTACTAACTCAACCACAAAAAGGAACAAAATAATGGCATTCGCAGCAACCTGGATGGAGCTGGAGACCATCATTCTAAGTGAAGCAACTCAGGAATGGAAAACAAAACATGGTATGTTCTCACTATTAAGCAGGAGCTAAGCTATGAGGATGCAAACTCGTAAGAATTATATAACGGACTTTGGGGACTGGCAGGGGGGAAGGGTGGGCGAGGGAGTGAGGGATAAAAGACTACATACACATTGGATACAGTATACACTGCTCAG
The DNA here is from genome assembly GCF_029281585.2 of Gorilla gorilla gorilla. NCBI lineage: Eukaryota > Metazoa > Chordata > Mammalia > Primates > Hominidae > Gorilla > Gorilla gorilla. Next base: position 100,407,201 of record NC_073231.2, on the reverse strand, counting down.
GTGATGGGTGCACCAAAACCTCAGAGATCACCACTAAAGAACTTTTCCATGCAACCAAACATCACCTGTTCCCTCAAAACTGTTGAAATAAAAATAAAAATGTAAAAAAAAAAAAAAGGATATCAATGCTAAGAAAATCAGACTGTAAAAATGACAACAATAAAAGCACTATATAGTACATTGGTTAAGGGAGAGCTTAGGGGAAAATTTATATAAATACATATAGTAATAAATAAGAAATATGAATAAAAATAAAAATCAGTGGTAGAAATTAGAAAGAGAACAGCATATAAGCCTAAACACAGAAGAAGGTGGGGGGGCGGGGAGGCATGGTGGCTCATGCCTATAATCACAGCACTTTGGGAGGCTGAGGCAGGAGGATTGCTTGAAGCCAAGAGTTTGAGACCAGGCTGGGCAACAAAGCAAGACCCTGTTTCTAAAAAAAAAAAAAAAAAAAGGCAAGAATCAGAAAACAGAAAAATATTAAAAGCAATAAATATCAATGCAAGAACAAATAATAAAAGATAAACTATAGCTAGCTAATAGAGGAAACTGGATGGCTGAGGAAGGATGTGGATAGGAGATTTACTTTAGAAATTCATTTATTATTAAATATTTCAGACATACCAGAAGGTACAAACAATAATATAAGGCATGCTTGTGAAATTAACATTAACCTAAATAACAAAACATTACCAAGGCATGTGAAGCCTTTCTGTTCTTCTCCATTACATCTCCCTCCAGTTTACCACTATCTTGAAATTTTAGTTACTCCAATACATGACTTTATAATTTCATGACATATGTACACTCCTAAAATTTTATATTCTTTTGCACGTTTTTAATTATATAGATGTTATTTTACATTATATATTTTTTATTTCCTTTTCTAAGAGATGGGTGTCCCCACTGGCCTCCAACTCCTGGGCTTAAGAGATTCTCCTGTCTCAGCTTCCCGAGAAGTTGGGACCACAGGAACACGCCACCGCACCCGGCTTGCGATGAGGGGAGTTAAATTTGTTTTGTTTTGGTTTGTGTCTTTTTTTTTCTTTTTGTGAATAACGGGGTCTCGCTATATTTTCCAGGCAGTTCTCCAACTCCTGGGCTCAAGCGATCCTCCCGCTTCATCCTCCCTAAGTGCTGGATTACAGGCGTGAGCCAAAGCGCCCACCAACCCTGTTTTTTGGGTTTTTCATGCTAGTAAATATAGCACTGGTTCATTCTTCGTACCTGCTATATACTATTATATAAATACGCCACTGTTTACTTATTACTTCTGTCAATGGCACTTATGTTTCCTGCTCTTTTGCAACTTATAAAGTTTGCTATGAATATTCTTGTATTTGTAGATACATGGGCGAGAATTTTCCTAGAACAGTGGTAGGCACGTGTAATTTTACAAGCTATTTCCTAGTTGCTCTGCTAAGGGTTTGTGCCATTTAGACTACCAAACCCGCTGTGTTTATCTCGTTGCTCCAAAGCTCATCAACACCCGACAGAGGCTTACTTTTCATTCTGCCTCCTGTTTTATTGTTCATGGTACTTCACGTTATACAATTCCTCGAATTTTATTTCAATTACTCCTCACAATCAGCCTGTGGGTTAGGTACGATTTTTCACATTTTACAGATAAGAAAACAAAGAATCTCTTCGTTTGTTGAAACAACAGTTTTTCTTCTATTTAAATCAATGTCTTACTTTTCAACCTCGCTCACTGTTATCTTTTTGCTCCCAGCGCTGGAAAAAGTGGGACATCCCCTTCGGTGGGTGTACGGGGTTGGTATCCAAAGTTGGCAGCTTTCCCTCCCCCTCCTCCATCCCACCCTCTCCAAAATCCCGTCTCCGCACTTCGCCACCCGGAGACCGCTGTAGCTCTGTAACGCGGAGGAACGACAGGTTTGAACCACTGGAGACCCCGTAGTCCCCATCTCACTTCCCTCTGCCCACCTCTGCATTCTAGGGGGCGCCCTCCGCCGCGCTGGAAAAGGCGGGGCCGGCAACTTCGGGCAACAAGATGCGTTGGGATAGGCCGAGGTTTGCGGCGCTAGTGCTCTGGTCACCGGAAGTCCTGCTGTTTCTTCCTCTCCTGAGTCGCTGTCGCGGAGGCTGGAGCGCTGCCCCGGAAGTCCTCTCCCCTGTTCCCCGCCAGCGGCAAACATGGCGGTGGACTCGGCGATGGAGCTGTTATTTTTAGATACTTTTAAACATCCGAGCGCTGAGGTAAGGCTTGGCGACTTGATTCTAACGCTGCTTCTCGACTTGGGATCTTTACAAAAAAACCGTTAGGCGTTCTCGACTTTTCCTTCTGCAGATTGCTTCTTTAATTTTTCGCTTACACACAGACACCCTCCCCGGAGCTGTGTGAGCATCGCGTCTGAGGGAGGGCTGCAGCAGCCCCTTCATTTCCTTGCTTTAACTTGGGCCCTCCGTGTCTTTGGTCGAGTTGGCGTTTCTGCTTGCATGGCTTTATTTTTTATTTTTCCTGTCAGGTTTGGGCCTTGAGAAGGATCAGGGTTCTCAGGTTTACCTCAGATGGCGTTTGGGAGGGGTCTTGGTTTGACAGTAGTGTTTGACAGTAGTGCCGGAGTCTGAATAGTTTACGTTGGCTTCGTGGTTTCCGAATCACGATGTTTCTAAATCCTTTCTCTTTGGCCTCTTTTCTGTCGGGAGTTATGTTCCCCAGTTGTGACACTTACTTGGTTTAGGATTACGGTGCTCTCCGATTTGGCCTGAAACTTTAATACTTGTCTCTCGGAGAGATTTCACACATTAGGAATGAGATGCATTCACGGAGAATACTTGCGAAGAGGGGAGAGTTGTGAGAATTATAGTTAAACTCATCAGCAGACATCTCTTTTGAGGTTGGAGGTGGAGTGTTGTGGAGTAATATTTCTGTACAAAACTACTTGAGCGCCCCTGAATGTACAATTGGCCCTGCAATATGTAGATTAAACATTGCTGGTTAACTAAAGATTCCTGAAAGCAGACCAAAAATGAACTTGAATGAAGTCTACGGAGAAATTGTTAAAAAAAAAAACGAACTTCACATTTTTCTGTCTTAATGTAAGCTTAATTTAGAGAACTGTTCTTTCTTTGGAGATTATTTTTTTCCTTTTATTTTTATCAAGTGTGCTCTTGTATCAAGCTTTTTGAGGACAGATATAATTTCTCTTTTTTTCAGCTGTATCTCCAGTGCCTGGGACAGTATTAGCAAAATGTAGGTGCTCAATAAATATTTGAATGGAGAATGTTTAAAATGTTCTTTCTTTTATGAGATAGTAATGATAGTGGGTAGTGATTGTATCATAATGCTTTACTTGGCAAAATAAAAAGTTGACAGCTGTGATCTAATTTAACGAATGGTTTATAGGTTTGTAAAAGTCAAAAGTTGGAGAACTTTGAGTTAGCGTTTCTTACTGACAATTAATTTATGGTCTCACATTTAATGTGGGTCAGTTAGCACTGTTCAATGACTATATCTGACATTCCAGCCGAGATTTAGAAAACCCTCAATGGAGGCAGTAGTTGGATCAGAACAAACTTATCATGTGTATAGAAATAGAGAACAGTTAAAACTGAAAGAGCCTGGCGCAGTGGCTCATGCCTGTAATCTCAACGTTTTGGGAAGCGGAAGCAGAAGGATTGCTTGAGTCCAGGAGTTTGAGACCAGCCTAGGCAACATAGTGCAACACCTGTCTCTACAAAAGAAAATTAACTAGTTGTGGTGGTTTGATCTTGTTGCCCCAGCTACTCGGGAGGCTGAAGTGGAAGGATCACTTGAGCCTGGGAGGTCAAGGCTGCAGTGAGCTAAGATCACACCACTGTGCTCCAGCCTGAGCAACAGAGTGAGACCCTGTCTCGAAAGGAAGAAAGAGAGAAAGAGAAAGAGAAAGAGAAAAAGGAAAAAGAGAAAGAGGCATGTGATGAGTTAGTTTAGTACTATTCTAGTTTAGGAAAATTGGCCTTCATTAGTTTATCATGTATTTCTATTCTTTTATTCATTCTTAGGTGAACATTGAGTACCTTGAGAGCATAGGGCAGATGGTAAATGCTTTCTTCTGGGGTGATTGGGGAAGGCTTAGCAGAGATCACATTTAAATCAAGTCTTGAAGGAGGAAGTAGGGGTTTGTGGGTGATACGAAATATTGAAATGTTTGTTTTCAAGAAGTTATAACTCAGTGTTGGAGATTAGATCCACAAAATTGTGATTTGAGTTAGAATGTGATGATCACATAAAGAAGCACAGTGTGAATTCGTTGGGGTTTATCATCTTAGTTTACAAAATGCCCATCAGTATCTGACGTATTAGAACTAGCTCCCTTTGTGGGTATAAATAAAAGATACATTATTTCAGAAGAGGCAGAGATAACTTTTCATCTGAGTGTATCAGGAAAGACTTCATCAAGGTGTTTGGCTTATGAACTTGGTCTTTGGTGAAAGGGGCAATATTTCACAGTTGTAGTTAGGAAAGGAGGGCATTCTACTGGGGTAGTCAGTCATCTGTTAGGGTATGCTTGAAGTAGCAGTGTGAAGTGGCACCCAAGGCAATTCAAAGACAGATCATGGAGCTCCTTGAATGCTCAACAAAGAATTACAGACTTTAGGCCAGGTGCTGTGGCTCACGCCTGTAATCCCAGCACTTTGGTGAGGCTGAGGCGGGTGGATTGCCTGACGTCAGGAGTTCGACACCAGCCTGGGTAACACAGTGAAACCCCGTCTCTACTAAAATACAAAAAATTAGCTGGGCGTGGCGGTGTGCGTCTATAGTCCCAGCTACTCGGAAGGCTGAGGCAGGAGAATTGCTAGAACCCGGGAGGAGGAGGTTGCTGTGAGCCAAGATCACGCCACTGCACTCCAGCCTGTGCGACAGAGCAAGACTCTGTCTTTTAAAATAAATAAATACATAAATAAATAAAAATTATGGACTTTATTTTGTAGGAAATGGGTAGTTTTTGAGCAGGCGAATCATACAATTAGTAAGATACATTAGATAGATTACTTGATCAATAATACTTAAAATGGTTCAGAGAAGGCCAGGCGCGGTGGCTCATGCCTGTAATCCCAGCACTTTGGGAGGCCGAGGCGAGCGGATCACGAGGTCAGGAGATCGAGACCATCCTGGCTAACATGGTGAAACCCCGTCTCTACTAAAAATACAAAAAAATAGCCGAGCGTGGTGGCGGGTGCCTGTAGTCCCAGCTACTCAGGAGGCTGAGGCCGGAGAATGGCGTGAACCCGGGAGGCAGAGCTTGCAGTGAGCCGAGATTGTGCCACTGCACTCCAGCCTGGGCGACAGAGTGAGACTCCGTCTCAAAAAAAAAAAAAATGGTTCAGAGAAAATAGAGGTGAGGTGACAAAATCAGAGAGAAAAAGTGAGATGTTATGAAAACCTGAGTTAGCCAGTGGGCAGTAAGCATTGTTTAACATTTATTGAATGCTTAATTTGTGCCAGACACAGTGGGCTTTGATAACTTAAGTAAATCATCTCTGGTCCTTCCATCAGTTTTTTTTTTTTTTTTTTTAAGACTAGGTCTTGCTCTGTCACCCAAGCTGGAGTGCAGTGGTGCGATCACAGCTCACTGCAATTTCTCCCACCAGGGCTCAATCGATCCTTCCATCTCAGCCTCCCGAGTAGCTGGGACTACAGTTGTGCACGAACACGCCTGGCTAATTTTCGTATTTTTTTGTAGAGACGGTGTTTTGCCATGTTTCCCAGGCTGGTCTTGAATTCCTGAGCTCAAGCGATTCTCCCACCTCAGCCTCCCAAAGTGCGAAGATTACAGGCGTGAGCCACTGCAGGGCCCACGCTGAGTTTTCAAAAGTAGTCATCTACATTTTATAGATAAGGAAACTGAGCCTGAGAGATTAGGTGACTTTCCTAAAATAGCATAGCTAGATTAAGATCCACCATCATACATTTTTCTGGCTCTAAGGCAGTGCTATGCTGTGTCCCAGTGGAACTACGTAGGAGAGGATTTATACAAGTTTTGGATATGTACAAATTTCGACTATAGAATTGACAGGATGGCAGCTGATTATGTGAAGGAGATAGGGTAGTTAAAAATGATAAAATTCTAGTTTTAGAGACAGGAGAACTAGTGGGACTAATGATGGTAAGAGTGTGGAAGTGAGTTTGATGGGAACGGGATAATTAGCCAGATTAATTTGCCCCATAGGAAGTTGAGAATCTGTTTAACAATTATTTATGAAAAACTTTTGAAGGTGAGGGTATGGCTTTAGGAGGGGCAATACAAGTCAGAACAAAACCTATTGCCCTTGATTTCAAAGGAATTTGTAATATGGTAGAGAAGAGACATTTATTAGTTTCACACAGGAAATCTTTATTGCCAGCTGCCATTAACAGCTCTTTTTTTGGTATTGTATTTATTTTACCAATAATTTCCTCTTCTCCACATAAAGAATTGATACACATTTATAAGGCCAATCCACTGAGTTCAGAAGATAAGCAGTTAAACTTATTAAAAGACAATTTGATTGTGAGGGAATAGTGTTCCCGTGAATGAAAAAACACTTAACATTACAAATCAAGAATGCAAGATAAGCCAGGTGTGGTGGCATGTGTGCCTGTAGCCCCAGCCTGGGAGGCTGAAGTGGGAGGATCACTTGAGCCCAGGAGTTGGAGGACAGCCTGGGCAACATAGCAAACGCGGTGGCTCATGCCTGTAATACCAGCACTTTGGGAGGCTGAGGCAGGGGGATCACAAGGTCAGGAGATTGAGACCATCCTGGCTAACCTGGTGAAACCCTGTCTCTACTAAAAATACAAAAAAAATTAGCCAGGCGTGATGGTATGCGCCTGTAGTCCCAACTACTCGGGAGGCTGAGGTAGGAGAATGGCGTGAACCTGGGAGGTGGGACTTGCAGTGAGGCTAGATCGTGCCACTGCACTCCAGCCTGGGCGACAGAGCGAGACTCTGTCTCAAAATAAATAAATAAATAATTGAAAAAATATAAAAAAGCAAACTATATCTCTAATGTTAACATATACAACATATACAATATTAGAAAAAGTTGTTTAAGTTAAAATCAGATTTAAGCAAGATTATTTGGTAAACAAGTATATGAGTGGAAAGCTATTGTATTTGTATATTCCTGTTGATGAGTGAATTAATTTCCTTTCTGTATCTCTCCCTATTGTAATCAGCTTTTACTTTGTATTTTACACTGTAATTAACAGCTGTCTTTATATTAATATTTTTCCAAATCCTCTAGTAAATATTATGCTTAAATGTATACACCTGTTGCCCACATTAATATTACAATACTGTAATACTGTTTTGTGGTTTCGTTTTTCACCTAACAATGTGTTGTACATCTTTGTGAATCAAGAAGTAATACACCTATATAATATTTCAAAAGTAAGCTTATTTTTTTAAATTTTCTTTTTTTTTTTGACTAGGTAATACATGTATGAGGTACAAATACAAAAGGTACAAAAGAGTATGTGGTAAAAAGTAAGTCTCTCATCACTGTCCCCTAACCATCTTGTTTCTCTCCTTAGATATTCTATATAATATCCTTTTTTATTGGCTGTGTAATATTCTTTAAGTGGTAATGCTATATATATTTTTTGAAACAGGGTCTTGCTCTGTTGCCCAGGTTGGAGTGCAGTGGTATGCTTATGGCTTACTACAACTTTGACCTGGGCAATCCTCCTGCCTCAGCCTCCTGAGTAGCTAGGACTATAGGTGCACACCACCATGCCCGTCTAGTTTTTAAAGTTTTTTTTTTTTTTTGTAGAGATGGAGTCTTGCCGTGTTGCCAGGCTGGTCTTGTACTCTTGGCCTCAGGTGATCTGTCTGTCTTGGCCTCCCAAAGTGCTATGATATTAATGCTATTATTTATATACTAAATTATCATACATTTAGGTTTCTGACTTTACAGTGGTGTGTACTATTCTTGAAGCTAAATTGTTTTACACATTTTTAGTTATTTTTTTAATAGTACTTTCCAGTGTGGAAGTGCTGGGTTAAAATACAGTTCTAGGAGACTAGGTCGATACTGGAAAATCCTGTATTTTAGAGGTCATTTAAAAATTACTGTAGGAAACCAATTAGGAACTCATCTGCAGAAGTGAAAAAGGAAGTGGTAGCAGTAGATGTGATAGCTAAAGGAGAGGGTAGAAAGAGAAGATAATTGCAGGGATAGAAGAATAAGGAAGGGAAACAGTTATGCTGTGACCTTTAAACATGCAGGTAAATGACTCCTTCCAAAGATAATTGTGGCTCAGAGTTGTGGAATTTGACCAGTCTTCTTCATATTCCTGTTACTTTCCTGATCATGAACCTTCCATGATTTCCCATTAACCTGTTTTCCTAGGCTTTGTTTTTAATTCTCTGAAAACACAATTCAATAACCATTAATCAAGTGCCTATTAAAAATTCATGTATTAAACGAATATGCTAGGCACTATGAATATACAGTAAACTAAGACATAGGTCTGTCTTCTTTAAACACATAGTCTAATGGGAGAGATAAGAGGCAATTACAATTCAGCTAGATAAAGGACTTTAGGCACTAGGAGGAGAGGCACCTATCTAGATTTGATCTGGCTCAGCTTTCAAGAGAAAGTTTACTTGTAAAAGGAGTTGGGGCAGAAGGATGTGATAGATTTCAAGCAGAGAGAACATCATGAGTGAGGGCATAAAAATGAGAAAAAGCATGGTAAGCTAGGGATATAAGTTTGGAGCAATAAAGAAGCCAGTCTTGTTTATAAGACCTAGGAATTTGGCTTGGCAGCAGTAAGATCAGGGGAGTGGTACATTTATAGTTTAGAAAGACCATACTTCAGTAGGAGAATGGGTTGATGGGAGGCAAGAAAGAAGCACAGGATGCAAAGGCGTAAGAATGATATAATGGACTTTGGGGACTCGGAGGGGGAAGGTTGGGACGGGGGTGAGGGATAAAAGACTACATATTGGGTACAGTGCACACTGCTTGGGAGACAGGTACACTAAAATCTCAGAAATCACCGTTAAAGAACTTATCCATGTAAACAACCACTTGTATCCCAAAAACTATTGAAATAAAAATTTAAAAAACAAAAATTAAAAAAGAAGCACAAAATCAGTTAGGATCCTATTGCTGTAATTCATATTGGAGTGATGTAGTATATGGAACTAAAGGAGTGACAGCCGGACTGGAGGAGAGCTTTAATCAATACGACTTGGTGTTTGAATAGATAGATGATATAGATGAGAGAGGATGAGAAGTCCAGGATAGTAACGTCTTGGGCAATATGTGGATGGTGATGCCGTCACTAATGTAGGAGAATTCAGTTTGGATTTGTTGAGTTTGGTGCACAAGGGACATTGAAATGGAGAAGCTGAGTGGGCAGTTGGATATAGTAGCCTGGGGCTCAGGAGAGAGGTCCTAGATGGAGATACAGATTGGGAATTGTCCTCTGGCTGTGGATGAAAATCTTGTTATTTGTAATTCTGTTGGTTGTTCTTAGCTACTCTTCTCTGCTTTCCTCCCCTGTTTTGCTATTTTGCCCTCTAGCTATGATGAACTATGTTTGCAATTTCTTTCTTTCCCTTTTTTTTTTGTCAGAGTCTCGCTTTGTTGCTTAGAATGGGGTGCAGTGGTGCCATCACGACTCACTGCAGCCTTGACCTCCTGGGCATAAGTGATCCTCTCACCTCAGTCTCCTGAGTAGCTGGGACTACAGGCATGTGCTACCATGCCCAGCTGATTTTTTAATTTTTTGTAGACACAGGATCTTCCTATATTGCCCAGGCTGATCTTCTTGAACCCTGCCCTCAAGTGATCCTCCTGCCTCGGCCTCCCAAAGTGCTGGGATTACAGGTGTGAGCCATGGCTCCCAGCCTGCACTTTTGTGAATGTTCCATGTTCTCTTTTGCATTCCTTTTGTGCATGCCTTCTCCCTTGTTTGCCTACAACCTGGGCTGGGGACCTAAATACCCCTCTGAATTTTCATAGCATCCTTTGTGAGTCTGTATCATGGCAATTTATCTGCTTGTCTACCACAACAGATTGTCTGTTCCATAATGGCAGAGATTATGTCTTGTCTTTGTAGCCTCAGAACTAGCATACTTTGGAACATAGTCGACATTTAATAAATATTTAGAAATAAATATTTAACAGAACTGGTAGCAGCAAATACAGAAACTCTTTTATATACAAACAAAATAGATTTTGAAAGGCTATTTGTAAATCCTTAAATTCATTGTTGATAAGCATGATATTCTTTATAGCGAGACTCAGTCTTTCTAGATGCAAATAATGTGAGCCATTCTTCTCATGATGGACTTTGACCACTTGGTAATAACAGTTGACTGAAGTAATAGAAAAAGTTGACATAAAATTGTCCAAAAACAATGTGAAAACTCTCTTTTTAATTATTGAAAACAAGAATTATATTTGCCTAATCCTGTGTCAAATGATAGATGTAAGTATATACTAGATATAATTTATGCTGTTTCTTTTTTTGTTTGTTTTTCTTTTTTCCGCAGGATGGCGTCTTACTTTGTCACCCAGGCTGGAGTGCAGTGAGGCAGTCATATCATAACTTAACTATAGCCTCAAACTCCTGGGCTCAAGTGATCCTCCTACCTCAGCCCCCTGAGTAGTTAGGGTTACAGGCATGCACCTCTGCTTCTATTTTTTTTCTATATAATAAACTCTTAGTTTGTGGTGTTTTTTTTTTTAATTTTAGGAGGGGTTTATCTCAGCTATTCAGTATCTAAATGCTTTCCCTGATATTAATGCTTTCGTTGATATTAGTTGGTATGTAAGTTTAACAAAGTAAGCTGATCTAAGTACAGATTTGTAGTTTCTTATCTATAATTCAGAAACTCAAAAATGGCAAAAAACTTACACCAAAAAACACAAAACCCTGCCCTGAATTCATTTGGCCATGCAGTCTAATCTGAACTGATATGGTGCTTGTTATAATCTTTTTTTTTCTTTTTTTTTTTTTTTTGAGACAGAGTCGCTCGCTCTGTCACCCAAGCTGGAGTGCAGTGGTGCAATCTCAGCACACTGCAAGCTCTGCCTCCCGGGTTCACGCCATTCTCCTGCCTCAACCTCCCAGGTAGCTGGGACTACAGGTGCCCGCCACTGCACCCGGCTAATTTTTTGTATTTTTTGGTAGAGACGGGGTTTCACCGGGGTCTCGATCTCCTGACCTCGTGATCCACCTGCCTGGGCCTCCCAAAGTGCTGGGATTACAGGTGTGAGCCACTGCGCCCGGCCATAATCTTTATTTAGTGTGAATGTTGATACGTGCGGCTGCAGAATATTAATGTTTTGATTACAGGGTGCTGCTGCAGAAGCCACTGGGGGTCTAAAGTAATATGCAATATTTAGATTATATTATCTTTCTAGAAATCAAAAAGTCAGGATTCTGAAAGGCATTTGGCTCCAGAGATTTCAGATAAGGGACTCTGTGTCTATATTAGTCTAAGCAAAACATCAGCAGGGAAGTAAATGCATGGCAGAAAATGTTAGGCAAATTGAGAAACTTAAGTAAGTACATCTTATCAGCTATTTATACAACACTGTAAATAATATAATATATTTAATGATATGGAATGTTAAGTTTACATGTGACATTGTGAATGAATAAAATTTGAATAGAGAAACTGTTTTACAGAATGTTCCGAACCCCTCCCCCTCCGGCTTTTTTTTTGTTACAGCAAAGTTCTCATATAGATGTGGTTCGTTTTCCATGCGTGGTTTATATCAATGAAGTCCGAGTCATACCCCCAGGAGTAAGAGCCCATAGCAGTCTGCCAGACAATAGAGCATATGGGTAAGTCAACTCTCTTTTTAAAAGTATTTTTTGGTTAAAGATTGTCTTAGAAACATATTCTTAAATGCAAAAATGTAAGGGAATATTTTACAAGTAATAAAATCCTGAAGCTATTCAATTATGGTTATGCTGCATTGTAATTGGCTCTATATTTTCTGTATAATGCATATATCATCTTAAACCTGAAAACAGTAATTATTTGACCTGTGTACTAGGTAAGATTTTTCTTTATTCATTTTTTTTTTAACTGATGGTGTTAGGTTTACGTTTTCTAAAATATCCTGGGGTGGTGTAACCAGGTAGATGAAGTATTTTTAACCTGATTTTTCTCTTGAAAATAAGTGGGAATTAGTTGAAATATTTATAAATGTATCTTACTATTATTATTACTCCTTTTTTTTTTTTTTTGAGATGGAGTTTTGCTCCTGTTGTCCAGGCTGGAATGCAATGGTGCAATCTTGGCTCACTGCAACCTCTGCCTCCTGGGTCCAAGTGAGTCTCCTGCCTCACCCTCCTGAGTAGCTGGGATTACCCCACCACCACACCCGGCTAATTTTTTGTATTTTTAGTAGAGATGGGGTTTCACCATATTGGTCAGACTGGTCTGACCCAGCACTTTGGGACTGGTAATCCCAGCACTTTGGGAGGCCGAGGCAGGAGGAACACCTGAGGTCAGGAGTTCGAAACCAGCCTGGCCAACAGGGAGAAACCTCATCTCTACTAAAAATACAAAATTAGCCAGGCATGGTGGCACATGCCTGTAATCCCAGCTACTCGGGAGGCTGAGGCAGGAGAATCGCTTGAACCTGGGAGGCGGAGGTTGTGGTGAGCTGAGATTGCGTCATTGCACTCTAGCCTGGGCAACAAGAGTGAAACTGTCTCAAAAAAAAGAAAAAGAGTTAAACTAGCTACTTTGTGGTGGGTGTTATGGGACAGATTCAAAGTTAAGGGCTCATTTCTTCATAATTGTGGAAAATAGTTCATTATTTGTAGAAATAGGTATAAAGTCTTCATAGGCATCTTTCAAAAATTAAAAGATACACAAGAAAGATCTTTAATGTTTATAGTGAAGGATCATCATAATTGACTTCATATCTTTTTTTCCATGTTTAAGAAAATTAACTCAAGTTTCCCTATATGTTTCTTCCTGATTTTCCTGTAAAGGGAGCTTTGTGTAGAATGAGGAAGATTGGATAATGATAGTATATCCAACAGTCTTCTCTAATTGTACTGCTTTTGGCCAAAAAAAGTTTGTCATTTATTGTTCCATAACAAATTATAGCAAATATAGCAGCTTAAAACTACACATTTATTATCTCACATTGTTTCTGAGGGTCAGGATTCTGGGAGTCGCTTAGCTGGCTCAGGTTCTTTCATGAAGTTGTAGTCAAGATATAGACTGGGGCTGAAGAATTTGCTTGGTAGTTCATTCATGGGGCTGCTGGCAGGAGGCTTCACTTCTTTGCCAGGAGATCCTCTCCATGGGCTTGTTCGTGTCATGACATGGCTTCTTCCAGAGTGAGTGATCTAAGAGTGAGAGGGCATGCCCAAGAAAGAAGCCACAGGCAGTGTGTTTTATAACTTAATATCAGAAGGTGACATATTATCATCTTTACCATATTCTGTAGGTTACATATTCTGCTGCTATAGTGTGGGAGGGGCCTACATAGGGTGTACACCTTACCACGTAGGGTGTGAATACCAGGAAGCAAGTGTCATTGGGGTCATCTTAGGGACCGGCTACCATAGCAGGCAAACTGGATTTCGGCAATTAGCTGCCATTGGTAGGATTATTTGTTGCATTTTCTGTTATCTTAACCCTCTTCCTTTTTCTTAGCTGGAGATGTGTGGCTTTTCATGTTGTAATAACTCTAAACATAAGGTATCAGAAACAAATTTATACATGATTAGTATGCTGCAGAACAGTAAAATAAAGTATTAACGCAGTAAAACAAATGTAAGAGTGAAGGCCAGGCACGGTGGCTTATGCCTGTAATCCTAGCACTATGGGAGGCTGAGGCAGGTACATCATTTGAGGTCACGAGTTTGAGACCAGCCTAGCCAACATGGTGAAACCATGTCTCTATTAAAAACACAAAAATTAGCCAGCTGTGGTGGTGCACACTTGCAATCCCAGCTACTCAGGAGGCTGAGGCAGGAGAATCGCCTGAACCCAGGGGGTGGAGGTTGCAGTGATCTGAGATTGCACCACTGCACTCCAGCCTGGGCAACAGAGCGAGACTCCATCTTAAAAAAAAAGAAAAAAGAGCCAGGAAGACCGAATCTGAAAGTTGAAAGCAGTGTTAGAGATCAAGTGATATTTGTGGGCATACTTTATAATAGTGTTTTTTCTCATTATAAAATTTAGAAATGCTTAGATAAAATTAAAATCCCTTTAATCCCTTTATTCTGGTAGGGTGTGGTGGCTCAGGCCTCTAATCCCAGCACTTTGGGAGGCCGAGGCAGGAGAATCACTTGAGACCAAGAGTTTGGAGACCTCGTCTCTACAAAAAATTTAAAAATTAGTTGGGCGTGGTGGCTCATGCCTGTAGTCCTCGCTGCTTGGGAGGCTGAGGCGGGAGGATTGCTCGAACCCAGGAGTTAAGAGTTGCAGTGAGCTGTGATTGTGCCATTGCCCTCCAGCTTGGGCAACAAAGCAAGACTGTGTTTCAAAAAAAAAAAAAAGTAATAACAATAATAATTATAATTCCTCTATTCCAAGAGCATCTTAACATTTGATATATATTTTTAATGTGTGTGTGTGTTTGTATGTGTGTGTGTGTTCATACATATATATGTATGCTTATATATGTATTTTATTATTACTTTTTGTAAATATAATACCTTACGTGAGGTTAGGTTTTTTAGAGTCGCTGAGTTGTAAGATAACTGGCTAGTGCAGTCAGATTTCCTTTGATTCTTTAAATCGTTTTTCAGTGACCAGGACCTGAGCCTTTAGGGTCTCAAAAGTAAAGAAAGAGTTTGTATTTTAGCTCTTTTTCCTTTTCTTGAGATACTGAAGTCCAGGGTCTAGTTTAAAGAAGGGCCAGGAGGGGTCAGGTGCAGTGGCTCACGCCTGTAATCCCAGCACTTTGGGAGGCTGAGGCGGGTGGATCAGCTGAGGTCAGGAGTTTGAGACCAGCCTGGCCAACATAGTGAAACCCCGCCTCTACTAAAAATACAAAAATCAGCTGGGCCTGGTGGCGCGTGCCTGTAGTCTCAGCTACTTGGGTTGCTGAGGTAGGATCACTTGAACCTGAGAGGCGGAGGTTGTGGTGAGCTGAGATGGTACCGCTGCACTCCAGCCTGGGCGACAAGAGCAAGACTCCGTCTCAAAAAAAAAAAAAAAAAAGAAAAGAAAAAAAAGTAAAGAAGGGCAAGAGGAAGAGACTAGAGTTGTTGGGTGCATATGATTGAATTTGGGTAAGGCAAATGTATGTTGTTATTTTGCTGTTACTTTTTAGTGTTTTATGTATTCCTTTATTTCATTTATAATATATCAGGAGTACTTTTACATCATTAAATATTACTTGATTTTATGATTTCTAATAGCTACATAGTCTAATGAATGACTATACTATAAATATATTTGATTAGTCTCCTATGTGGGGACTATTAGATGGTTTTTAGTTTTCAAATTACAAGTAATAGTATGATGAATATCCTCTTGAAAAAAATCTGTTCGCATATCAAGGTTTCTGTAAAAACACTTTCTAGAAAAAAGTGCATCAAATGGTGTGTCTTTGTCCATTTTGTGTTACTTTAACAGAATACCACATACTGGATAATTTATAAAGAAATTTATATCTCAAAGTTCTGGAGACTGGGAAATCCAGTATCAAGGTGCCAGCAATCTGGCAAGAACGTTCTTGCAGCTTCATCTCATGGTGGAAGGCAAGAGCCAGAGAGCCCAAGAGAGCAAAAGGGAGCTGAACTTGCTTTGTTAACAAGCATACTGTCACAGTAACTAATCCACTCCCCAGATAACAACATTCATTCATTCATGAGGGCAGAGTCCTCATGATCCAGTCATGTCTTATTAGGCTTGCCTCCCAACACTGTTGCATTGGGGATTAAATTTCCAGGACATGGACTTTGTGGGGTACGTTCAAACGGTGGCTTGATGTGAACATTTTCTTAGTCTCCTGAATTTTATTGCCACATTACTTTTCAGAATGATGATGCCTGTTTGTGCTTCTACCAGAAGTGCATACAGGAATCTCTTTGATAGTACTCTAGACATTATAGTTATTAACATTTGGATTTTTATATAAGTGAACAAGAATAAAGTATGTGGTTTTCAAAGTCAAGATTTTAGTTGAATTTAAGGAATTTCAACCAAGGGTGCTATGGTATAGTATCTTTTACATAAAGTGTAGTAAGATTTTAGTCTAATGCAAATTAAATGGGCTCTGATATTAACCAAATAATCTATTTTTAGAAACCCCAAAATATTTTTGTAAATTGCTGCTGTACAAATATCAGTTGGCTTTAAGTCACAACTTAGGGCTGTGATGCTAAAGTTACTATTATAGTCTTGTATTAATGTGGATTATGTTGAAATTGTAATTACACAACTTGAAGTTAGCTAATCCCTGATTCTTCTGGTAACGAAAGGGAACAGGCATGCCTGAGTCCCAGCACTTTGGGAGGCTGACATGGGAGGATCACTTGAGCACAGGAGCTCGAGACCAGCCTGGGCAACATAGTGATACCTTGTCTCTACTTAAAAAAAAAAAAAAATTAGCCCAGTGTAGTGGCATACACCTGTAGTCCCAGCTACTTGGGAGGCTGTAGCAGGAGGATTGTTTGAGTCTGGGAGCTCGAGGCTACAGTGAGCTGTAGTCACGCCATTGCACCCCAGCCTGGGCAAGAAAGCAAGACTCTGTCTCTAAAAAGAAGGGGAGGCCAGGCGCAGTGGCTCACGCCCAGCACTTTGGGAGGCTGAGACGGGTGAATCACCTGAGGTCAGGAGTTTGAGACCAGCCTGGCTAACATAGCGAAACCCCATTTCTACTAAAAATACAAAAAAATCAGCTGGGCATGGTGGTGCGTGCCTGTAATCCCAGCTGCTCAGGAAGCTGAGGCAGGAGAGTCACTTGAACCCAAGAGTGGAGGTTGCAGTGAGCCGAGATCATGGCTGCCATTGCACTCCAGCTTGGGTAACAAGAGCGAAACTCTGTAACACCGTCTCAAAAAAAAAATGAATAGTGATAGCATGCAAAAAGTACTTGATTAAAATTTGATATTCAGTAATACTTAAAATCAGCTGTTGGCTACTTGAGACTGGATGTGAATAAAATTACATACAATATCATAGTTAACTATATTTTTGTTATTTAAATCTTAGGAACATCATATTCTAATTCTAGAATTGCTCTTAACTTTGTACTTACTATGTTATTTGTTTTAATTTAGGAAGTGTTTGTTACAAAGGCTGATGTTTCAACTTTGTTTCATTTACAGAGAGACATCTCCCCATACATTTCAATTAGACTTATTCTTCAACAATGTAAGCAAACCAAGTGCCCCTGTTTTCGATAGGTTGGGAAGGTATGTACCTGCTAGGTAATTTCACCAGAAACTCATGAGTTAGTAAGCAACACCTTTTGATTGATTCTTTAGATGGAAGAAAAGGATGTATCTGCTGGTAGACCCAAGAACACAGGGTTTAATTGTGTCAAGGTGGTATTAAAGAAATGTCAAACTCCTAAGGAGATGCTAAGTTTATAAAATAAAAATTTAAATGTGTGAAATAGCCATTGTTTGTTAACTTGTGACTCGTGAATGTGTTTCTTATATATACATGATACTTTCACACGTGATAGTAACCTTCTAATTTGGAAAATATTTTTGATTCTTAAATTATGTAGACACATTGAGAGCTAATATTTTATGTGTGTCTTTCACATCACACTACTGTGCAATTTATAATTCCATAGCCACATTTTGTAAAATGAAACTTTTGTTAGTAGATACCCCCTTTTTTGATTATTTAGTACATGCTAGGTAGTTTTTTTCAGGTTAGGTATTATTAAACCTGTTGTTATGATGTCTGCAAACAAATGACCATTCAATGGGTTTACTTAGAACTCATAAAATAAAAAAAATTAAAGGCAGCTTAAAAATGAGAAAATGTCTGTTTCTGTCAGGAATTAACAGTTTCTTAAACATCACTCATTCTGTTATTGACCCCTCTCTTATTTATTATTAAATTATGTCAATAATTTAACTTTTTTTTAAATGAAGGGAAACCTTAGATAATTTGAAGCAGGTAATTTTTAGTATTTGGGGGTGTTTTTATGTCAGTACCTACTTGATAAAAACAGGTGCTTTTCTTAGATTTTGGTTGTAGTCTACATTTTTGTATGACTGTAATGCAATGGTTCTCTACTCTGGCTGTATATTAGAATTACCTGGTGTGCTTTTAAAAATTTATTGATGTCCATACTCACCCCAAAGCAATTAATTCAGAATCTGGGATTGATTTTTTTTAATCACATTTTGGGGACAATACATTAAACTCAAACTTTGTGGTTTATTGAATCAAAACAAAAATCTAGCATTTGATTATATTAAAATATTTGAATCTAGAGAGACGTCTTCATGAACTATGATGTTCAGTGTTTGAGCTTACATATTTATTTCTACTCTCTTAACAGCCTGGAATATGATGAGAATACTTCCATCATCTTTAGACCTAACTCAAAGGTAATTCTGGAAGTCAGTTTTCAGCTTGTCATTACTATTTGCTCTCAACTCCATTTAAAGTTTTTGATCCACATAAATCAGTGTTGCAGAGTGTCATATCCTTTTTTTTTTCTTTGTTTTTTTTGAGACGGAGTCTCGCTCTGTCACCCAGGCTGGAGTGCAGTGGCGCAATCTTGGCTCGCTGCAAGCTCCGCCTCCCAGGTTCACGCCATTCTCCTGCCTCAGCCTCCCAAGTAGCTGGGACTAGAGGTGTCTGCCACCATGCCCGGCTAATTTTTTGTATTTTTAGTAGAGACGGGGTTTCACCGTATTAGCCAGGATGGTCTTGATCTCCTGACCTCGTGATCCAACCGCCTCGGCCTCCCAAAGTGCTAGGATTACAGGCGTGAGCCACCGCGCCCAGCTCAGAGTGTCGTATCTTATCTGATTCTTCTAGCACCTAGAAACTATTTTATAATGCAGTAAAGACATTGTAATGCCGTTCTCTACCTATAAAGCTCTTTCTTCCTCTTTCGAGTCAAGAAGAGGCCAGCATTTGTGCTTTACCATCTTTCATTTAGATAGGCAAGTTCAGAAGACGACAGGCAGGCAAATTGTTATTAGACATTACGGTGCCTTAAAGTTTCTTTTAAAAGTACATATTTCATATTTCTCCTTTCTTATCAAAAATATGCCTTTTTTCTTGATATGACAGATGCCATGCTGGAAGCATTTAGTGGCAGATTTGAAATGCAAAAATAATTATGACCTGGTATGGGACTACTCAGCTTGCTGTTTGGTTTTGGGGCGGATGGGTATTAAATCCTTTGCATCCTGTTTAGACTAAAAATTATCATTGTTATCTGTTTATCTTCCTTCCAGTGGGATTTCTGTTCAGTCTATCAATCCTTGGCCAGTCTTTGAACCCTTCTTCTGGTCCCCAGTTTCCCTGTGTAGTCTAACAAAGAAATATTAATTTCTTTTTTCCTTATTGTGCCTCCAGAAGGGGCCCCGGTAACACTTATAACTTTGTCTTTACCCAATATGGTGGGGTGGAAAGAGAACTCAGAAGTCAGGGCCTTTGGTTTCTAATGCAGGCTCTTCTTCACATGCTCTGGTTTTCTTATTTCTTAAAAGGGAATGACAGTATCTGCTCTCATAATTGTGAAGATCTAGCTATTAATGTAGATAAGCTCTAGAAAGCATAAAGTTATTTTTTCTTATAGGGAAATATTGAGGGTTAATGGCATTGGCAAAAGCCTTTAATCTTTTTGGGAGAAAGTTTCTTTGCAAAAACAATTTATTTAATGCCTCTGGGTTCCCTTACTTTTTTTTTTTTTTTGAGACCAAGTCTCGCTCTGTCGCCCAGGCTAGAGTGTGCAGTGGCGCAATCTTGGCTTACGGCAGCCTCCGCCTCCTGGGTTCAAGCAGTTCTGTGCCTCAGTCTCCTGATTATCTGGGATTACGGGTGCCGCCACCACCCCGGCTAATTTTTGTAATTTTAGTAGAGACGAGGTTTCACCATCTTGGCCAGACTGGTCTTCAACTCCTGACCTTGTGATCCACCCACCTTAGCCTCCCAAAGTGCTGAAATTACAGGCGTGAGCCACTGCACCCGGCCAGTTCCCTTACTTTTTAACATACAATGTGGGTACATAAAATGTACCTGCATGTATGAATTTGGCTTGTGAGAAGAATGCTATGCAGTTTTATGGACTTTATCATTCTTGAGACTGAGCATCATTTGTGCTTTTGGTCCCTTCTACGACCCCTGTACCTATTGGGGTTTAATTTATTAATTAGCAATAACTCCTACTTAATTTTATTCTCATTTCTTTTCTCTTGGATGGGAGTCTGGTTATACTTTTTGAACAAGGTTGACATAAAGCATAGGACTGGGAGATGTAATCTTAGGACAGGTGCAGGTGTAGTTATGGTAGCTCTGGAGAACCACACTAAAAGCTGTGCCTAGGTAAATTTCACTTTGTGTTGACTTTGCATTTTCAGCATACTTTTAAAGACTTTAGTTGAACCACAATCTAATTTGGTATCAGCTAACTTCTAGCATTTTAAAACATGACTTTGAAAGATTTTTTTTTTCCCTCCCTGAAAATCAGGTAAATACTGATGGTCTGGTGCTAAGAGGCTGGTATAACTGTCTGACACTGGCAATATATGGATCAGTGGATAGAGTGATAAGTCATGACAGAGACTCTCCACCGCCACCACCTCCACCTCCACCACCTCCCCAGCCACAACCAAGTTTGAAAAGGAATCCAAAACATGGTGAGAATTTTAAATTTGCTTTTGCAAGTGAAACTTATATCTGTGGTGTAAAAAAAAAAAATAATTCGAAGAGCGCTCTTTTACCTTTTGTTTTTGTTTTGTTTTGTTTCTTGAGAGGGAGAGAGGAAGAGAGGGGGAGAGAGGGAGGGAGGAGATGAGAGGGAGAAGCAGAGGGGCAGAGGGGGAGAGAAGGAGGAAGAGGGGGAGATAGGAGGAAGAGAAAGAAAGAAGAGGAGGCAAGAGGGAGAAGGGGAGGGAGAGAAAGGAGGGAAAGTGAGGGATTGGGGTGGGAGAGAGTGAGCAAGCACACCTCGTTCACCTTTTGAACCTTGCTTAAGACTTGACAAGATAGCTATCTGTTAGTCTCCCATTCTTGTCTATAAGAGTTTCTTTTTATGTTGAAGTGGTGACATTTTATTTTCTTCCTCTGTTTTCCTAGAGAACTTTTAAAACTGATCTGAGGGAATTTTTTCCCATTTAAAATATCTTAATGATAATGCAATCTAGTGACTATTCATGGCTTACTATTAAAATTATTTGTAAATGAATTGAAAAATAGGCAGGGAGTTTGTTACGTATTCCCGGAATACTTATATAAATGACATTTTTTTTCAAGAGTGCGTTTAAAATTTATTAGGTATATACATCTTAGCTAATGTAGATTTCTTCCACTTTTGAGAACCTTTTGCTCATTAACTGGAAACAAGAAAAATAAGAACTTCAGTGGCTTTCTTTCAGAAGGTAGGCAGCTGGACTCATGTTTCTCAGAATCTCTTCTCCTCACTCCAGTGTTGATCACTGTAAGAAGTTGACCACAAGGCTGAGAGCAGTGGCTCATGGCTGTAATCCTAGCATTTTGGGAGGCCGAAGTGGGAGGATTGCTTGGGGTCAGGAATTCAAGACCAGCCTGGCCAACATGGCGAGACCCTATGTGTATTTAAAAAAAAAAGAAGTTGACACAATGAGATTCATAGCCAGCTGCAGTGATATGCATCTGTGTTCCCAGCTACTCAAGAGGCTGAGGCAAAAGGATCGATTGAGCCCAGGAGTTCGAGTCCATTCTGGGCAACATAGTGAGACTCCCATCTGTAAAAATAAATAAATAAGCTGGGCATGGTGGCTTATGCCTGTAATCCTTACACTTTGGGAGGCTTGCTTGAACACAGGAGTGTGAGACCAGCCTGGGCAACATAGGGAGAACCTGCCCCTCCCAAAAAAAAAAAAAAAAAGAAAGAATTAGCTGGGCATGATGGCATGTGCCTGTGGTCCAGCTACTCTGGAGGCTAAGGTGGGAGGATCTCTTGAGCCTGGGAAGTTGAGGCTGCAATGAGTCATGATCATGCCACTGCACTCCAGCCTAGGCAACAGAGGAAAACCCTGTCTCAAAAACAGAAACCCACACACAAAATAAATAAATAAAAGGAGTTTCAAGAATACATTTTGAAATTGTAATTAAAGTCACTAAGGAATAATATTTTGCTTTATAATTAGCATGTTTGTGACTATAAATAACCTTTGTTTCTCTGAATCCTGATATAGTAATGTGGTGTGAGCTCTTTTTTTTCTGATGGTGGTCATACACTGTACTTTTCTTATATCTTACCTGCTAAGCATAGTTACTCTTTCAGTTTTCTTTTTCTTTCAGTCCTTCATTTTTCTGTGCTTTTTTTTTTTTAACCAAACCGTGAGCTCCTTGTGGATAGAAAGTATGTTTTATATATATTTGTGTTTTCAGTCTTATCATAGTGTCTGACATATGTAGTGGTTACTCTAAAAATTTGTTCAATTTACTGATTTGTTTTAAAATTGACAAGCACATATATATACATGTGTTTTAACTTTTTATTTAAAAATTTTTTTTAATTTAATTTTTTTGTTTTTACAGACAGGATTTTGTTATGTCACCCAGGCTGGAGTGCAGTGGCCTGATCATAGCTCACTGTAACGTCATAATCCTGGACTCAAGCAGTCCTTCCACCTCAGTCTGTGGAGTAGCTAGGACTATAGACGTGTGCCACCCTCCACCCCAACTCATTTTTTTTTTGTAGAGATGGGGTCTCACTATGTTGCCCAAACTAGTCTCAAACTCCTAACCTCAAGTGATCCTCTTGTCTCAGCCCTTCAAATGCTGGGTTGACAGGTGTGAGCCACCACACCTGGCCCCTTAACTTTTTACTTTGAGATAATTATAGATTGACAGGAGGTTGCAAAGAAATGTACAGGGAAGTCCTGTGCACTCTTTAGCCTCCCCCAGTGATAACATCTTTTATAAATATAGTACAATATCAAAACCAGAAAATTGGTGTTGGTGTAATCTATGGAGCTTATTCAGATTTCACTAGATAGACATGCACTTGTTTGTGTATGTGTAACTCTGTGCGTTTTTATGTCATGTGTACAGCCTTGCATAACCAACACCATGATCAAAATACTTATCTGGGCTGGATGCCGTGGCTCACACCCTGTAATCCCAGCACTTTGGGAGGCCGAGACGGGCAGATCACTTGAGGTCAGGAGTTTGAGACCAGCCTGGCCAACATGGTGAAACCTCATCTCTACTAAAAATACAAAAATTTGCTGGGCATGGTGGTGCATGCCTGTAGTCCCAGCTACTTGGGAGGCTAAGGCAGGAGAATCACTTGAACCCTGGTGGTGGAGGCTGCAGTAAGCCGAGACTGTGCCATTGCAATCCAGCCTGGGCGAAAGAGCAAGACTCCGTCTCAAACAAAACAAAACATAAAAACAAACAAAACCCCAAAATACTTAACTACACCATTGCCCCAAGATTCCCTATTACCCCTTTATAGCCATATTCATCCCACCCATCTCTAGCCTTTGGCAGCCGCTAATCTGTTCACCATTTCTATAGTTATATTATTTTACACATGTTACATCAATGGAATCATGCAGTATCTTTGTGAGACTGACTTTTTTCGTTCAGCGTAATTTCCTTGAAGTTCAACATATTATATATAAATAGTTTGTTGTTTTTTAATGCTGAGTGGTGTTACAAAATATAGATGTACCAAAATTTAACTGCTCACCTGTTGAAGGACATTTGGGTAGTCTCTGTTTTTTGGCTGTCACAAATAAAGCTGAACATTCCCTTATTTTTTTTGCATGAAAACAAAATCTTCATTCTCTGGGATTATGCCCAAGCCTAAGAGTGTATACATTATGTTTTGGTACGTAAGAAGTCAGAAATTCTAATGTTACCAATATAGATTAATTAGCACAATTTCTGTTAAGATGCCAGGAAGGAAAAGTTTATAATCAGTTAATTCTGAAGATGAAAGTCTGAAATTATAACAAGTATTTTTTCAGTATGTGGGAAGTCAGAAATTCCGATGTTATTAATATAGATTAATTAGCAAAATTTCTGAGACACCAGGAAGGAAAAGTGTATTAGTTAATTCTGAAGATGAAAATCTCCCCAGTGATGAAAAGTATTTTTTCCATTCATTTCCTTATACTTTAACATGATTATCTTTGTTCTACTTGGGGATTGATTTGTTCTAGGACTGCCTGTGTATACACAAATCTGTGCATACTCAAGTCCTGACGTTGGCCCTGAGGAACCTGCATATACAGAAAGTCAGCCCATTATATATATGCAGATTTTGCATCCCTCAAATACCATATTTTAGATCTCTCTTTGCTTTAAAAAAAATCACATGTAAGTGGACCCACACAGTTCAAAGCCATGTTGTTCGGGGGTCATCTGTAATTTGAAAGTTCTTTTTCTGTCTCCCATAAAACACTAGCTGATGGGGAGAAAGAAGATCAGTTTAATGGAAGCCCTCCAAGACCACAGCCAAGGGGACCAAGAACTCCTCCAGGACCCCCTCCACCTGATGATGATGAAGATGATCCTGTGCCTCTGCCAGGTATAAATAAAACCAGTGCTAAGGTTTTCCCCCCTAGTTAATAGTACATTTTTGTTTTTGTTTTGAGATGGTCTCACTCTGTCGCCCAGGGTGGAGTACAGTGGCTCACTGCAGTCTTGCAGTGTTCATGGCTCACTGCAGTCTTGACCACCTGGGCTTAAGTGATCCTCTCACCTCAGCCTCCTAAGTAGCTGGGACTACAGGTGTGCATCACCATGCCTTGCTAATTTTTAAAATATCTGTAGAGATGGGGTCTCACTATTTTGCCCAGGCTGGAACTCCTGAGCTAAAGTGATCCATCTGCCTTAGCTTCACAAAGTGTTAGGATTATAGGCATAAGCCACCGTGCCTGGCTAATAGTGCTTTTTGATTAAGAAAAGAAATCAGGTGCTAGTAATCAAATCTTGATGCAGTGTCCCCCCATGCTGTGCAGTATTTCCTTGTGTTTTTCTTTTTCTTTTTTCTTTCTTTCTTTTTTTTTTTTTGAGACAGGTTTTTGCTCTGTGACCCAGGCTAGAGTGCAGTGGCACCATCTCAGCTCAGTGCAGCCTTGAATTCCCGGGTTCAAGAAATCCTCCCACCTCATCCTCCCCAGTGGCTAGGACCACAGGTGTATACCACCACGCCTGGCTAATTTTTTAATTTTTTATAGAGAAGAAGTTTCCTATGTTGCTCAGGCTGGTCTTGAACTCAAGTGATCCTCCTGCCTTGGCCCCCCACAGTTTTGGGATTTACAGGTGTGACCCACAGTGCCTGGCCACTAATTGTATTTTTCTTTCTGTCAGCCAGTTAACTTGTTAAAAAAAAATTTGTTAACTCATTTGAAGCTGTGCCAAAATAAAGTGTTAGTTTGCTGTAGTGATATGTACAAAAGAGTACCAGTTAAAAATCAGTAGTATTGGTCTGGGTGTGGTGGCTCATGCCTGTAATCCTAGCACTTTGGAAGGCTGAGGCAGGAGGACCTCTTGAGCCCAGGAGTGTGAGACCAGCCTGGGCAACATAGGGAGACCCTGTCTCTATTAAAAATTAAAATAACATAAAAATAGGCCGGGCGTGGTGGCTCACACCTGTAATCCCAGCACTTTGGGAGGCCAAGGTGGGCGGATTACCAGAGGTCAGGAGTTCGAGACCAGCCTGGCCAACATGGTGAAACCCCATCTCTACTAAAAATACAAAAATTAGCCGGGTGTGGTGGTACACGCCTGTAATCCCAGCTACTCAGGAGACTGAGGCAGGAGAATTGCTTGAGCCTGGAAAGCGGAGGTTGCAGTGAGCCGAGATCATGCCACTGCACTCCAGCCTGGCCGACAGAGTGAGACTCTTGTCTCAAAAAAAGAAAAAAAAATAAAAATAAAAAATAAAATAAAAATAAGTAGTATGTACTGGAAAAGACAAAAACGTGTATAGTTACTTAAAAGCTAAAAAGAAAGGGAATGGCTTAACAGTATACTTTATTATTGCTCACTGTAGAAGTTGTACAGTGTATACTCAATATTTTTTAAACAGTGAGTAATTCTTTTTTTTTAAGGGTATTTATAAACTATATCATCCAAAATATTAAGTAGTTGCCATATCCAGTCTTGCTGCCTTGTGTCATTTGAACCATTAAAATAGTCTGTGCCTTAAATCTCAATTTTTCAGTGTCTGGTGACAAGGAAGAGGATGCTCCTCATAGAGAAGATTACTTTGAGCCCATTTCTCCTGATCGGAATTCTGTTCCCCAGGAAGGGCAATATTCTGATGAAGGAGAAGTAGAAGAGGAACAACAAGAAGAAGGAGAAGAAGATGAAGATGATGTGGATGTAGAGGAAGAAGAGGATGAGGACGAGGATGATCGACGTACAGTAGACAGTATTCCTGAGGAGGAAGAGGAAGATGAAGAGGAAGAAGGTGAAGAGGATGAAGAAGGTGAAGGTGGGTTATGTTAGCTAGGACTTTGGGGTTTAAGTACTAGAAGCTAACTCGATACAGCTTTGAAAAATGCAAAAGAATTTCTAGCAAAGATAAATGGGTTCCAAGAAACCCAGGGTCAGAATGTAGCTAGGCCTCAAGGCATGACTAGAAATGAGATTTCCATCTCTCCTCTGCTTTGTGTGTTTACTTTAATCTCCCCTGTTTAACCAACCAGCCTAAACTGCCTGACTGTATCTCAGTTTTCTGTTTGACTTGCTACAATATGAGTTTCCCTTTGACAGCATCAGCTTTTGCCAGGAAAACAGGGTCATGTAGCAAATACATGTTGGTTAGGGATTTGGTGGCTGTTTTCAGATTAAGGAGTGGTAAAGCTAGGTGGAATTCCTAAAGATGTCTGCCACCTAGATATTTTAGCAAATGCTACATTATTTTTAAAAATTCAAAGGAAAAATCTCAATTACACAAGTACATGTGGCAGTATGATACAGTCCTTTAATTAGGCTTTATTTTTCCTTTGAAAGCAAAAAGTGAGAGATATTCAAGCTAATTGGCTCTTAATTTGCCCAAGAAATGGCATTTAATGTTAAAGCATTTATACAGAATAACAGATAATCTGCCTTGGCTTTTTTTCTACAGATAGTAAAAATGAATGTCATTTGAGAATCACAGGGGCTCTTTTAAAAAATAGCAAATAGCTAGATTATCATGTGATACTTTTTTTAACTTTCCCCATTCGCAGATTATCAAATAATTATTTCTAGATTTATTGTATTTGGCAAAAGTAGTTAAATGTTAGGCAGGCAGTTTTCTTTTTTTCTTTCTTTTTTTTTTTTTTGAGACAAAGTCTCATTCCAT
This sequence comes from Gorilla gorilla gorilla, assembly GCF_029281585.2. Taxonomy (NCBI): domain Eukaryota; kingdom Metazoa; phylum Chordata; class Mammalia; order Primates; family Hominidae; genus Gorilla; species Gorilla gorilla. The sequence goes on along the minus strand of NC_073231.2, from coordinate 100,379,772 downwards.
GACCCAGACTGGAGCGCAGTGGTACGATCTTGTTTCACTGCAACCTTCACCTTCAGGGTTCAAGTGATTCGTCCCTCAGCCTTCTGAGTAGCTGGGCTTACAGGCACCCACCCCTACACTCAGGTAATTTTTGTATTTTTAGTAGAGATCAGGGTTTCACCATGTTGGCCAGACTGGTCGTCTCGGACTCCTGACCTCAAGTGATCTGCCCGGCTTGGCCTCCCAAAGCGCTGGGATTACAGGCATGAGCCACTGTGCACAGCCATATTTTAAATGAACACATTTTCTATCAAAATATAATGGAGACCTACAAAACTGTGTGATAGGTAAATGCAGAGAAATAAAAATTCTGGAATGTGAAATTGTTATAAAACGAATCTGCGATGGTTTTGCTGAAAGTATTTGGTTTAACCTGATGATATTAGTTCTTACTTAACTTAAAACAACCAGTTTTTTTTGGTCTTAAAAATAATCTCTCAAGAGGACAAGCATAATTTCTTTCCTCCTGAGATAGATATTTTTGTTACTTTGAGGCATTTCTAATTTTATTTCTGTGAGGAAAAGATATCTGTTAAAGTTGGTTGTAAAACTGAACAGATACAGAGGAATTTGCTTAAAATGTTTGTCCAGTTTTCAGGTCTCACCCCTTTCAGGAAAAAAAGAAGTTTGTCCATAATTCTATTAGAAATTATAAAATGTTGTCAAATTGTGGGTAAGATGTTGGGGCAGAAGTTGGTTTTGTTGAGGAAATAATTTTTAATGTTTTATTAAAACTATTTCTTGTTCAATCAGAATTTATGTATTAGACAAAGATGATGTAATACTTAAATATTATTCATACTAATTTTCAGGGGATGATGGTTATGAACAAATTTCCAGTGATGAAGATGGAATTGCTGACTTGGAACGTGAAACATTTAAGTATCCAAACTTTGATGTTGAATACACTGCTGAAGACTTAGCTTCAGTTCCTCCTATGACATACGATCCATATGACAGGGAGCTTGTACCACTCTTATACTTCAGTTGTCCATACAAGACTACTTTTGAAATTGAAATCAGTAGAATGAAGGATCAAGGTCCAGATAAAGAAAATTCAGGGGCAATCGAAGCCTCAGTGAAGTTAACAGAACTCTTAGATTTGTATAGAGAAGATAGAGGTGCAAAATGGGTAACAGCTTTAGAAGAAATTCCAAGTTTAATAATAAAAGGGTTAAGCTATTTGCAATTGAAAAACACAAAACAAGACTCCCTTGGCCAGTTGGTAGACTGGACCATGCAAGCTTTAAATTTACAAGTAGCGCTTCGCCAACCTATCGCCTTAAATGTTCGACAGCTCAAAGCTGGGACCAAATTAGTGTCCTCACTAGCAGAATGTGGGGCTCAAGGAGTTACGGGACTGCTACAAGCAGGAGTGATCAGTGGATTATTTGAACTTCTGTTTGCTGATCACGTATCATCTTCTCTTAAGTTAAATGCTTTTAAAGCTTTGGACAGTGTCATTAGTATGACAGAAGGAATGGAAGCTTTTTTAAGAGGTAGGCAGAATGAAAAAAGTGGTTATCAAAAGCTTCTGGAACTCATACTTTTAGATCAGACTGTGAGGGTTGTTACTGCTGGTTCAGCTATTCTCCAAAAATGCCATTTCTATGAAGTCTTGTCAGAGATTAAAAGACTTGGTGACCATTTAGCAGAGAAGACTTCATCTGTTCCTAACCACGGTGAACCTGATCACGACACAGATGCTGGACTTGAGAGAACAAACCCAGAATATGAAAATGAGGTGGAAGCTTCTATGGATATGGATCTTTTGGAATCCTCAAATATAAGTGAAGGGGAAATAGAAAGGCTTATTAACCTCCTAGAAGAAGTTTTTCATTTAATGGAAACTGCCCCTCATACAATGATCCAACAACCTGTTAAGTCTTTCCCAACGATGGCACGAATTACTGGACCTCCAGAGAGGGATGATCCGTACCCTGTTCTCTTTAGGTAAGACGTGTTTGCCTTTTGGGAAATAAATTTCACAAACCATTGGAGACAATTTTATGTGGTTGATTTTGCTTTTTATCTGATTTTAGGTAACTTATTTATATGTAAGGATACTTGATATTTCAAAACGGTTATTTAGTAGTGGAACTGAGAAGTATGTTACTGTGGGTGAGCTTATATTGTGTTAGTTCTTAAAGCAAAAATGGGAACTTCAGTGAAAGATTTTAGTAATTAACAATGATGCTTGTATAAGCATGTCTATGAGCAAGAATAAATGAGAAACTGCTGACTTGCTTCTGGGAAGGTGGTACAAAGGAATGGTGTAGGAAGGAGAGCTCTTCTGTGTGAACCTGTCTGTACTTACTACTCTTAATACATTGTAAGTTAAAATTATATTTTACTAGCTTAATTTTACAGTCCTGGTTAAAGATGTCTTTAAGTTTCCATTACTACTTGTTTCTGCCATCTACCTCTCTCATCTGTTGATACAGTTTTGCCATTGTTAGGACCAGCATCCCTAGTAGATTTTTTATTTTGTTTTGAAACTTTCTTTCTTACCATTTGCTTGTAAATAATTTCCTAACATAAAAATGGAAAAATGGCATTTGAATTATTTTATTACTTATTTTTGTGATTAATATTTTCATTGATTTGGGTGGAGCATAGTGCATTCCCAGGGGATGGGATATGTGTCCAGTCTAAAACCTCCACTTATCCAAGTTCCTGTTTTTAGCTGAAACTGTTACACCTTGTCTTAGTTTTGAGTTTCCTAAAAGGATAACTTGAGTCAAAGTCTTGGGTGCAGGTTCTTTGAAAGATTATCCTAGGAAACAGAAATGCATGAAGAGAGTAAGATAAGGAGAAAAACCAGTAAAGGAAGTGTTATTATACTTATTGCTGTGGACAGCTGGGGCTCATCCTACTGGGGATCCTCCAAAGAACTGGTTAAAGTGTATCTCCTGCTTATCCTCCTAAAACATTCAGGCTGGGCATTCGTCTACCAACTCTCCCCTTTGGTTCAAGGATGCCCACAAGAAACTTTTAACTCTTTTATGCTTCTGAGCTGTTCCTGCTTGTGGTCCGAGCACCCTTTAATCCCTTTGGGGGAAACCCTGAGAAAGAAAGGTAGAGAGGCCCAAAGTGAACACTTGAGGCCAGATACTGGCAACCCTCACAGATTGTGTACTGGGAAATCAATGGGTCAGTGATGGGAGGTTGGGGAGCAGTAATATGTAAGAGATGGGCAGAGAATGCATTTAGGCAGGATACTTAGAAGGAATAGAAAGACAAAATGAGAAGCAGGAGAGAATAGAAACTAAGGAAGCAAATAGTTTTAGGAACCAGTGAATGGTTTGTTGTGATACTGTGCAGAGGTTCAGAAGATAAGGATAGGAAATCATGTATTTTGTAACATAGATTGCAACTGGGGCTCTGGCAAAAGTACTTTAATGTAGCAGTGGGAGAGGAAGTGTGGATGAAAAACCACTGGCCAGTAAGGATTTGAAACAGTGTAGGCCACTGTTTTAAGAAATGTGGGCAGATCACCTAAGGTCAGGAGTTCGAGACCAGCCTGGCCAACATGGCAAAACCCCATCTCTACTAAAAATAAAAAACTAGAGCCGGGTGTGGTGGCTCACGCCTGTAATCCCAGCACTTTGGGAGGCTGAGGTAGGCAGATCATCTGAGGTCAGGAGTTCGAGACCAGCCTGACCAACATGACGAAACCCTATCTCTACTAAAAATACAAAAATTAGCCGGGTGTGGTGGTGGACGCCTGTAATCCCAGCTACTTGGGAGGCTGAGGCAGGAGAATCGTTTGAACCTGGAGGTTAGAGCATGCGGTGAGCCAAGATCTGGCCACTGCACTCCAGCCTGGGCTACAGAGTGAGACTCTGTCTCAAAAAAAAAAAAAAAAACAGGTCGGGCATGGTGGCTCACGCCTATAATCCCAGCACTTTGGGAGGCCGAGGCAGGTGGTTCACCTGAGGTCGAGAGTTCAAGACCAGCCTGACCAGCATGGAGAAACCCCATCTCTACTAAAAATACAAAATTAGCGGGGCATGGTGGCACATGGGTGTAATCTCAGCTACTTGGGAGGCTGAGGCAGGAGAATTGCTTGAACCTGGGAGGCAGAGGTTGCAGTGAGCTGAGATCTCACCATTGTACTCCAGCCTGAGCAAGAAGAGTGAAACTCCGTCTCAAAAAAAAAAAAAAAAACACAAGTAGCAAAAACACACACACACACAGACACACACAAAAACTAGCCGGGCCTTGGTGGAATGCGCCCGTAAACCCAGCTACTTGGGAGGCTGAGGCAGGAGAATCCTTTGAACCCGGGAGGTCGGAGGTTCTGGCGAGCCGAGATCGGGCCACTGCACTCCAGCCTGGGCAACAGAGTGAGATGCTATCTCAAAAAAAGAAAAACTAGCCAGGTGTGGTGGCGCATGCCTGTAATCCCAGCTAACTCGGGAGGCTGAGGCAGGAGAATCGCTTGAACCCAGGAGGCAGTGGTTGCAGTGAGCCGAGATCGTGCCACTGCACTCCTGCCTGGGTGACAAGAGTGAAACTCCGTCTCAGAAAAAAGAAATTTGGCCAGCCTGGGCAACATAGGGAGACCACTACAGAAAATAAAAAATTTAAAAAAAAATTAGCTGGGAATGGTAGTGTGCGCCTGTAGTCCCAGCTGCTCAGGAGGCTGAGGTGGAAGGATTGCTTGAGCCTGAGAGGTTAAGGGTGCAGTGAGCTGTGATTGTGCCACTGCACTCCAGTCTGGGCAGCAGAGTGAGACTGTGTCTCAAAACAAGAAATTTGGCTAAGAGAAAAAGTAAGAGACAAGGCAGCAGCTAGAAGGAGATGTTGGGGTCAAAAAGGAAGGTTTTTATTTTTTAGGAGTGGGAGAGGCTTGAGCATATTTGTAGGCTGGGAATAATGACTCATTTATAAAGTCAGTGGAGAGGGAGATGTTTATGATGTAGGAGTAAACAATAACAATTCCTGGAGCAAGGCTTGGTGGGAGATGAGGACAAGAGTACAAGTGTAGGAGTTTGGTTTTAGGCAGGAGAAAGGGAATCTTGTAAGTATGCAAATATAATACATTTGTAGTCTTGGAGATTGTAAAGAAATTTAAATACTTCTTACTAACAACTTTATTTTTAGTAGAATAGGTGATGCTTTCAGTCACTGAGAAGAAGCTAGTAATTAAATACTTACTAAGTGTTTTTTTCCCACCATATGGAGGAGGCATATTTGGGTATCAGACAAGAGGAAATAAAGGGCCCAGAATGGTTGTGCTAAGGAATTTGGATTTTATTTGTAGGATATGGAAAGGTATTGAATATTTTGGAGTAGCAGATCTGATATGATCAGAGTAATATTCTCAGATTTTGTGTTGCAAGATGTATTGCAATGGAAAATAAATTAGAGTTACTAGGAATATAAGATAGTCTGAGGTTTCTAGGTACTGGGTTTTAAGTACTTTGCCCTTAACAGGTAATGGAAAGGCAAATATTGTGCTTATAGTGACAGAGATTGTGAAATAGCCATTATATTATATAATAGTACTAGGACTTGGCAACAGGACCTAGTAGGCGAAGGAAAGTGAGAAGAAGCTAGAGATTTCTAGCCAGGGTAGCAATTAGAGCTGTGGTTTTATTGACAGAAACTGGTAAATTAGGAAGGAGAGTGAATTTTGAAAGGAAAAATAATTGTACTTTGGAGAGTTTGTTTTTGAAGTGGTGGCAAGGCTATATTGTCCTATGTCAGGTTCCCCAAGAGCACCAAGATTCTCTAGGAGGACTCACAAAACTCAGCATATAATACTCAGCAAAGGAAAAAGGTACCTAGGAGGAAGTTGGGAAAACCAGTTGCAAGCTTCCAGAATCCTCTCACAGTGGAGTCACATAGTGCCTGCCTAATTCTCACAGCAACAGGTTGTGACATGTGTGAAGTGTTGCCTGTTGAGGAAGCTCTTTAGAAACTCGGCACCCAGGCTTTTTTATTTTTTATTTTTAAATAGCAACAGTGACATGTTTTGATACATGTATACATTGTGGAATAATTAAGCTAATTGGCATGCAAATTTTTTTATTGTGGGTAGTCATATAGGCACTCACTGCCTATCTTATACCAGAATTCCAGACTCCTAGAAGGAAAGCAGGTGTTCAGCGTAACCATATTGTTTGCACAAATAATTTAGGCACAAGGAACCATTCTTATCAGTTAGGGGTGCGGGAACCCTCTCGAAATCTAAGTTCCCAGAAGTTAGCCAGTAGCCAGCCTTGCAAGCAGACCTCTAAGGATGTGCAGTCTGAGGCTTGCTATTTTAACCATTCTCTGAATGGTCCATAAGGAGGATGCTCTTGGAGCTTAGTAATTCTGGAGTTTTGTCTTGAAGGTTCTGTTTGCCTTTGTAGTAAGCAGTTACTGGTGGGTGTTTATTATTGTGAAGTAGAAGCCTGGGTTTAAATAGTAATAGGACTGAAGAAGCAGTTTCAGCTTTTGACAAAATTAAGTTCTGGCCTGTCATTTACTTTTTAGTAGTATTTTGATGGGTTTATGAAAGCTATTGTGTTACCATTTGTAGTGACTAAAATGGAAGAGAATGAGTCAGAATTATAAATAATTTTATTCTTTTTAACATTCAGAAAATTATGATATTCTTACTAATTAAAAATTAAGACGTTTTCATTAAGCTGGTTCTATCTTGTAGTCAAGAGATGTTTTGACAGATTTTTACCCCATTTTTGAGTATTTGAAAAAATACGATGTTTTGGTTCTTTTTTCTTTAAAATCTGGTTAAGTTTCATTTTTAAAAAGTTGAGGAATGAGATCATGTCCTTTGCAGGGACATAGATGAAGCTGGAAGCCATTATCCTCAGCAAACTAATGCAGGAACAGAAAACCAAATACTGCACGTTCTCACTTAAAAGTGGGAGCTGAACAGTGAGAACACATGGACACAAAGAGGGCAGCAACACACACTGGGGCCTGTTGAAGGAGAACAGAGGGTTGGGGGAGAGCATCAGGAAAAATAGCTAATACATGTGGGCTTCATACCTAGGTGATGGGTTGATAGGTGCAGCAAACCACCATGGCACACGTTTACCTATGTAACAAGCCTGCACATTCTGCACATGTACTCCAGAACTAAAAAATTAAAAAAAAAAAGAGAGAGATAAAAAAGTAGATTTTGGAAAAGAGTTTAGGGAGGATGAGGCAAAAGGATCACTTGAGTCCAGAGAATTGCTTAAGACCAGGAGTTTGAGTCCAGCCTGGGCAACATAGCTAGATTTCGTCTCATAAAAGAGTGCTATGTGTGGTAATACTAACTGCTTAAATGTTAAAAATTGACAATTTGAAAGCTTTTTCCCTAGAGATACTAATTCAGTCTACTGTAGTAAATCTGAGTATACTATATTTTTCTATAGTACAGTCATCCCTCACTGTCTGCGAAATTGGTTCTCAGACCTCCCTTGGATACCAAAATCCAAGGATGCTCCAGTCTGTGATATAAAATATAAAATGATGTAGTATTTGCATATAACCTATGCATATCCTCTTGTATACTTGAAGTCATGTCTAGATTACTTATAATACATAGTACAATATAAATGCTCTGTAAATAGTTGTTATACTATTATTGTGTAGGGAATGATGTAAGAAAAAAGTCTGTACATGGTCAGTACAGATACATTCTTTTCTGTCTTTTTTTTTTGAGACAGAGTCTTGCTCTTTCACCTAGCCCAGGCTGGAGTGCGATGGCATGATCTTGGCTTTCTGCAGCCTCAACCTCCTGGGCTTAAGCGATCCTCCCACCTCAGCTTCCCAAGTAGCTGGGACTACGGGCATGGGCTGCCATGGCCAGCTAATTAAAAAATTTTTGTAGAGACAGGGTCTCACTATGTTGCTCAGGCTGGTGTGAAATTACTGCGCTCAAGTGATCCTCCAGCCTCGGCCTCCCAGAGTGCTGGGATTACAGGTGTGAGCCACCACAGCCAGCCCAGGCTTTTTTTTTTTTTTTTTTTTTTTTTTTTGATGCAGGGTCTCACTCAGGTTGGAGTGCAGTGGAGCAATCATGGCTCACCGCAGCATTGACCTCCCTGGGCTCAGCCTCTTCAGTAGCTGAGACTACAGACATGCGCCACCACGCCTGGCTAATTTTTGTATTTTTTGTAGAGACAGGTTTTTGCCATGTTGCCCAGGCTGGTCTTGAGCTCCTGGCCTCAAGTGATCTGCCCGCCTCGGCCTCCCAAAGTGCTTGGGATTGTAAGTGTGAGCAACTGCACCTGGCATCAGATGCACTTTTAAAAAATATTTTCGATTTGCAGTTGGCTTAATCCACAAATGCAGATGCGGAGTGCTGACTGTATATACTATATTTTTCTTAGATACATGAATTTAAATATACCAATATGCCATGAATAAAGTAGGACCATGGTGAAAAAGGAGCATTTGATAAGTGTCCTGGAAAGAAGGCCCAAAATTTAAAGAAAAGCTTGTCAATAATTATTTATTTAACATCTGTTGAGTGCTAACTAGGACAAAGCCTCACAGAACATTCACTCTTATTTGGCCTCATCTAGAGAAGACTTGCCACTCACATTATGTTTTCAGTTAAAGCAGTATATTACTGAGGATAAGGATTATGGTCATTAAAATTTTTTATCAGTGTCTTGTCTGAATATTGAGTAAATGAAGAATGCTTTGCACTGACTTGACATGTATCAATTAACTCTTCCACAGATATCTTCACAGTCATCACTTCTTGGAGTTGGTTACCTTGCTTCTGTCAATTCCAGTAACAAGTGCTCACCCTGGTGTGCTGCAAGCCACAAAAGATGTTTTGAAGTTTCTTGCACAGTCACAGAAGGGTCTTCTTTTTTTTATGTCGGAATATGAAGCAACAAATTTATTGATCCGAGCTCTGTGTCACTTTTATGATCAAGATGAGGAGGAAGGTCTCCAATCTGATGGTGTTATTGATGATGCATTTGCCTTGTGGCTACAGGACTCAACACAGACATTGCAATGTATTACAGAACTGTTCAGCCATTTTCAGCGTTGTACAGCCAGTGAAGAAACAGACCATTCAGATCTCTTGGGAACCCTGCACAATCTTTATTTGATTACTTTTAATCCTGTGGGAAGATCAGCTGTTGGCCATGTTTTTAGTCTGGAGAAAAATCTCCAAAGTCTTATTACCCTAATGGAGTACTATTCCAAAGAAGCCTTGGGGTAATTTCCTACTTACTCCTTAAATTTTCTATGATGTTAGAAAATCAGATTAACTAATGGTATAGTTTCTTAAAAGAAGGTGTTATTTTGAGAGGGAAAAACTATAGTTTTGATATAACACAAAACTTGTTAATTAAAGGTTAGAGTGACAGAAATCTCTAAAATATAAGATGTGGCTATAAAGTAATACAGTGGACTCTTTAGCACCTTCCTTCAGTTAACCCATGGTGTTAAAGATTGCAACTGTAGTACCCCCTGCTGTTTTATGCAGAGGGGAATTCTAAGACACAGGAATACGTACCTTAAGGTATATATTCCTTTTATTCCTCTTACACTTTCTTGCTGGCTCCTGCCCTTGCATTCTAAACCATGCTCTGGATTCAGAATTGCTTTGACTAGATGGGTAAATTGAGAATGATAATGGTTTGAAGAGCCTTCTTGGTAAGGCAGAGGGTTTTATTGTATGAGAAGAAAGACATGCCTTATTTCTGGTTCATGTCACACAAGGCAAATGGCATCCAGATAACTGCCCTCACTATGAGGACTTGGTGTATAACTCCTTGAGTGACAGATCTTTTGTGGGGTGCTTATGAAAAGCAAACAGCGATGACTTCCATGCCTAGCTGTATCTTAACAGGTTTATAGTGGAATACTGAGTGTTGAAGGCTAGTGATCATACTCGTTCCTATTTATCCAGATTGGACAAATATTTTGAAGGAGACTAATGAAGTATACTTCCTAACCTTTCATTACTAATGAAGTATACTTGTTAATATTTCATTGTTTTTCTGATCTTATTTCTTAATAGAATTTTACTTTCCATGGTGATATGTATGCTTTTTTATATACTTTTAAGTAGTGGTTTCAGGTGAATTGGATATGAACTGTAAAATCTGATTTCTTGTCTTCAGACAATTAGTCATGTTTTATTGTAAATGTCCTTGATCTCTTTAAAGCCAAGTAGAAGAAAATTTTTAAAAATTGTTCCTAAAAAATTGTTTTTGTATCCAAAACTTAAAAACCTTATTTTGTTTCAGTGATTCCAAATCTAAGAAGTCAGTAGCTTATAATTACGCATGCATACTTATTTTGGTGGTGGTTCAGTCTTCCAGTGATGTTCAAATGCTAGAACAACATGCAGCATCTCTCTTGAAGCTTTGTAAAGCAGATGAAAATAATGCTAAATTGCAAGGTATGGTACTTAAAGTTATTTTAAGCATTTGTAATATGTGAAGGAACAAACCTTTGAATATCTGTAATTAGTCCTTCATCATGTTTTGATAATATACCTAGTAATACTGTTTTTAACTTCCTGAAATTACTTTTTATGAAGACAGTTTATAAAAACTAAAGGTTGATAAAATGTTTTAGTATATAAACAAAATAGTTTTTACAAGTACCTTTTCTGGAAAGTCATGAAAATTGGTGGTTTGTTGAAATTTCTAATCAAAATGGAAGAGGTAGTTTAAAGACAAACTCAAGGCTGGGTGCGGTGGCTCATGCCTGTAATCCCAGCACTTTGGGAGGCCAAGGCGGGTGGATCACCTGAGGTCAGGAGTTCAAGACCAGCGTGACCAACAAGGTGAAACTCCATCTCTACTAATAATACAAAAATTAGCTGGGCGTGCTGGCACACGCCTGTGGTTCCAGCTACTCGGGAGGCTGAGGCAAGAGAATTGCTTGAACCCGGGAGGTGGAGGTTGCAGTGAGCCAAGATTGCACCCCTGTGCTCCAGCCTGGGCAACAGAGCAAGACTCCATCTCAAAAAAAGACTCGAAAGTTTAGTTTTGGGTATAGTTTTCCTCTGTGTGTTTTGCTGTGTATGTATTTCTACATAAAACACAAACTACAACTTAGAAATCTAGTTGTGGAGTAACACATTTGTGCTATCCTCAAAAGTAAATAATAGTAAATATGAATATTATTTTTTAAAGTATATAAATGTGTATCGAATGACATTTATGGGAAACCTTATGTGGGCAGCCTTGACAAGTTTAATATACCTAATCATAAGTTTTAAATTATTTTATTTTGGTTCCTCGTTTTCTGACCTTATCAAGTAGAAAATTTGATAACGTTGAGTAAGTATTGTAAAAATGCTTTAAAATAGCATGTGGCCTCTTCTTTTCTTTTTAATCCTAAATTTTACTTGTGATAGCTCCAGTAAAAGTTGGGTAGTAAACTCAACTTCCCATTCTGGGAATAGATTTTTTTCCTGAAGAATGCGTTTATAAAAGGAGGGCACACAGTGTCTTCAAAGGTATTATTTGTGCTTTAGTACTTTTTCTGGGTGTTGGGTATTCTGGTATTTGTTTTATTATTATTTCTTATATCTTTGAGCTATATATTCTATATATAAGAAAGATTTAATTTTAAAATGCATGGGGAAAAGTGTACAGCTGTAATTCTTGTGGAGGAGTATAGAACCAAGGAAAGACCTGGCTACTATTTTCTATTTCCTATATGGCATCTGGAACTGGTATTTCACTTTTTACATTGGAGTGCTTTTCTAGAAACATTTTTGGTGATAGAATATAGGAGTTATGGTATAGCTTCTGGGAGAGTTTTGAGTTTGTTTGCAGTAAATGGCAGATTGTATTTGTGTTTATTCTATAAACAAAGTTTGCTGTCATTCTTTTGGGGTGATAGTAATTTTATAAAGGCAAATTTGGAAGTTGACAGAATTAAAATTTCATGTTAGAGGAAAAGGCACTCAGCAAAATATCTCCCCTTGGGTTTCATTCCTTTAGAAATTAATAAATTTTGTTTATACTTTTTTTGGGTGGGTGTGAGAGGCAGTGGCAAAGATAGGTGAATAAACACTATGTTACATTAATTTATAAGCAGTCTATTTTGTATGTATGTACATTTTTTTTGAGACAGAGTCTCGCACCGTCTCCAGGCTGGAGTGTAGTGGTGTGATCTCGGCTCACTGCAACTTCCTCCTCCCGGGTTCAAGTGATTCTTCTGCCTCAGCCTCCCTAGTAGCTGGGACTACAGGTGCGTGCTACCATGCCCAGCTAATTTTTGTATTTTTAGTAGGGACTAAAGTAGGGATGGGGTTTCACCATGCTGGCCAGGATGGTCTCCATCTGTCGATCTTGTGATCCACCCACCTCAGCCTCCCAAAGTGCTGCTATTACAGGCGTGAGTCACCACGCCCAGCCCTATTTTGTAATTTTTTAATATTGTAAATTGTTGTAAAAATTCATTTTAATTATATAGACTATTTAAGCATGTAAACATCTAAATTTGCATAAACCAGATAACTAAGAGTAGGCACTTCTTTCATTTTAAAACTAAATTGTTTAAGCTGGGCGCGGTGGCTCACACTTGTAATTCCAGCACTTTGGGAGGCTGAGGTAGGTGGATCACTTGAACCCAGGAGTTTGAGACCAGACTGGGCAACATGGTGAAACCCCATCTCTACAAAAAATACAAAAATTAGCCAGGTGTGGTAATGCACGCCGTGATCACACTGCTGCACTTCAGCCTGGGCAACAGAATGAAAAACTTGTTTAAAGAATTAGATACAAGTTGTAATCCCAGCACTTTGGGAGGCTGAGGCGGGCGGATCACGAGGTCAGAAGTTCGAGACCAGCCTGGCCAACATGGTGAAACCCCGTCTCAGCTAAAAATACAAAAATCGGCCAGGTGTGGTGGCAGGCGCCTGTAATCCCAGCTACTCGGGAGGCTGAGGCAGGAGAATTGCTTGCATCCAGAAGGCAGAGGTTGCAGTGAGCCGAGATTACGCCTTTGTACTCCAGCCTGTGCAACAAGAGCGAAACTCCGTCTCAAAAAAAAAAAAAAAAAAAAAAAGAATTAGATACATGTCCATCCCTGCATGAAGTTTAGATGATTGAAATCAACATGGACCTAATAATGATTTTCTTTGGAAAAAATATTTACTTTCTTTGTTATATAAAGCCTTCTGTTTTTAAATATTATAAATTATTTTTCTTTTTAAGAACTTGGCAAGTGGCTTGAACCTCTGAAAAACCTTAGATTTGAAATTAACTGCATCCCAAACTTAATTGAGTATGTTAAGCAGGTAAGTGTAAAACTTAAAAGTGCTTTGACTTTGTGAAACTGTGTGGTAGTACATGGTGATACTGCGTTGAATCACTTATGTAGATAATGTAGACATTGTTAAGTGTCCTTGATTGATTTATTAGACTTTGTAGGTACAGGTTGGTATATGCATATAGATGGACGTGTGATTATATGCATATGTGAACACACATGCACATAACCCTGTGTACTGTACTACTTTTCACTACTGGATTCTGTCCTATTTTTTCCCTCTGAAATGGAAATAGTATCACCTACCATCTTGATGACATTTATAAGTGTTTTAAATGCTGTAGTCATGTAACATATAACTGTTTCAGCTAAACTTTAATTTCTGAAAAAGAATTTCACTCAAAATATTTAGGTGAAAATTGATAGGGCCCATTCCAGATAATTGCAGTGGAGGCAAGTTCTCTTTGTTAATTTGGGATGGTTGAATCTTCAGTTGAAATAATTCATAACAGTTAAAATTCCTAAGACTCATAATGCAGTTTTAAAATTTTATATTCAATTTAAATAATTCATAATGAAAAAAATTACAGCAGTGTTTATTAGTCTTGGAAGTTTTTTCATCTCTGTTCCTTAGTCGAGCCATCGTGTAGCATAGGAAGAAGGTTAGAAGCACTCATATACACATAAAAAGTTTCAAGTTAGAAGAGCAGAATGGACCTTGAATTATCTCTCTCATTTCGCAAGTGAAATCTGTGTGTGAGTGTGTGCGCACACGCATGCATGCACATGTGTGTTTGCGTGTGTGTGTGTGAGAGAGAGAGAGTATATAAGCCATCTTGGTTTTGGAATTGCAGTGTATATTATTAAAATAATTTTTGTATATTGTTTAATTTGTTGCTGTTGGGACCCACAGCAAAGTGTTTTTTGGGTTTATCTGCTTCAGATTTTTCTTTACTGATTTCTCTGCCTTCATCTTCTTGTACTCCAACTCTCCTAAGAGTACTTTTACTTCCTATGGTGCCATCATATTCTTCCGTGTTCTTACTCTGAGCCTCAAATGACATCTAGAACTTTTCATTACATTTTCTTTTATTTAGGAGAAGTACAGTTAATATCCTGTAAATTTAGATGGTCATGTATTCTGGGTACTTGTGCATGGTTGAGTGAGTATTAACAAGATGTTCAATAAATGGCGATGGTTTGAGTAAAACTATTTAATCAGTAAGAAATTTAGTTCTAGAAATGTGAATTACATGCTGTAGTTAAGAGTTGATTTTTATATAAATCTTTATCCCATTAATTATGATATTATAAGTGGTTCTCATCCCAACATGGTCTATAAAAAGTTGATCCAAGACTGAAACTTCACTCTGTGTCTCCCTGCTGCCTTATGTAATTTGTGGAATTACGAGGAAAAGGATTAGAATAAAAGAAAAGCTAAAATGAGATAGTAACTTTTTTTTTTTTTTTGGTCTAGACTCTACTATGAGCTAAGAGATAGTAACGTTTTTTGAATGTTATTTCTTCCAAGGTTTTTTGTTTTGTTTTGTTTTGAGATGGAGTCTTGCTCTGTCACCCAGGCTGGAGTGCAGTGGCTCGATCTCAGCTCACTGCAACTTCCATCTTCCAGATTCAAGCAGTTCCCTGCCTCAGCCTCCCAAGTAGCTGGGATTACAGGCACGTGCTACCACGCTTGGCTAATTTTTGTATTTTTAGTAGAGACGAGGTTCCACCATGTTGGCCAGGCTGTTTTCAAAGTCCCAACCTCAGGTGATCCACCCGCCACGGCCTCCCAAAGTGCTGGGATTACAGGCATGAGCCACCACACCCAGCCCCAAGTTTTTAAACAATTGATAATGCTGTTCTGTGAAAGCTAAGAAAACTGAAACATAACTATTTGTTACCTAGAAACATAGCATAGGCAGGTGCTAAGGACATAGGCAATTGTATTTGTTTTTCCTCTAACCTGTGCCCCACCTGGCTACAATACTAGACTCTGTTGGTATCTGCATTTAAAAAAATGTATGCCATGTAGGCCAAAAACATTCCTTGCTGCTTCCTCACTTTTGAATGAAGTTTAGTACTCACAGCGCTTTTTATTTTTATTTTTTTTTGAGACAGGGTTTCACTGTGTCACCCAGGCTGGAGTGCAATGGCACGATCACAGTTTACTCTAGTCTTGACCTCCCAGGCTAAAGTGATCCTTCCACCTCAGCCTCCTGAGTAGCTGGGACTATAGGCACGCACCATCACGCCTGGCTGATTTTTTAATATTTTGTAGAGGCAGGGTCTCACTATGTTGCCCAGGTTGGTCTCTAACTCCTGGGCTCAAGCAGTCCTTCCACCTCAACCTCTCAGAGTGCTGGAATTATAGGTGTGAGCCACTGCACTCAGCCTCCACAGGACTTTTTAAATATAGTCATTGCTTCATTTTTGGCAGAGAAGATGTATGAAAAGAGTATATAGAAAGTAGCCATTGTAAACTCTTAATACAGGGAGTTTCATACATTTCTTTATGTTATCTTTGTTCTAGTTGGTTCTTTTCAGTGAAGTTGTGCATTACAGTTCTTTTTATTTACATAATATTGTATATAGTACAACATATGCCAGAGATCAAATAATCTTGATAAATTCATTTAACTCTAGGGCCTTGTTCATGTTTTAAATTTACTTAATAAATATAAAATATTGTATGTTCTTAACTTGAAGCTCATATTTTCAAGTAATTCCTTGTCTGGAATTTTCTGTTGATCTCATGGGTACTAAGAAACGAAATATTCTGTTCATTTTCATTTTTAAAGAATATCGATAACTTGATGACCCCAGAAGGAGTTGGCCTTACCACTGCCTTACGTGTTCTCTGTAATGTTGCATGCCCACCACCTCCTGTTGAAGGTAATGTGGCTACTATATTTTAAAAACTATGATTCTTAAGCCTTGAATAAATATTTATTAAATATTTAGTTAATTATTAAACGTTTATTTAATAATGAAAATATCATTTTTAATTAAAATAATTAAAAATTTGTCATAATAAAATCATTTATTATAAATATAATTATCATAAATAAATATTAAATATTCACTTTAATAATTCTTTATCAGTTATTAACATATAAGTAATTAGTTTTGTTTCTTTTCCTTATCCTATATAAAGGTCAACAGAAAGATCTGAAATGGAATCTTGCCGTTATTCAGCTTTTTTCTGCTGAAGGAATGGACACGTTTATTCGAGTTCTGCAAAAATTGAACAGTATTCTGACTCAGCCTTGGAGGCTCCATGTCAACATGGGGACTACCCTTCACAGAGTTACTACTATTTCAATGGCTCGCTGCACACTCACTCTTCTTAAAACTATGTTAACGGAACTCCTGAGAGGTGGATCCTTTGAGTTTAAGGACATGCGTGTTCCTTCAGCGCTTGTTACTTTACATATGCTCCTGTGCTCTATCCCCCTCTCAGGTCGTTTGGATAGTGATGAACAGAAAATTCAGAATGATATCATTGATATTTTACTGACTTTTACACAAGGAGTTAATGAAAAACTCACAATCTCAGAAGAGACTCTGGCCAATAATACTTGGTCTTTAATGTTAAAAGAAGTTCTTTCTTCAATCTTGAAGGTTCCTGAAGGATTTTTTTCTGGACTCATACTCCTTTCAGAGCTGCTGCCTCTTCCATTGCCCATGCAAACAACTCAGGTATCACTTCCATATAACATGCATCTTATAAATGACTGCAGTAACACTTTTTAAAAAGCCAGTGATTTTGTTAAAAAACAAAAACCCTCATCTCCCTTCCTCCCAAAAAGACATAAAATAACCGGATGAGGGGGAGATAAAACTGAAACAAGTTGGTCATTGAGGAAATATGGGGGTAACATTTTAAATAAATTTTTGTTAAAGTGAGTTTTATTTTGCTGTTATGTATGTTTGTACTTACATATTTCTGTTATTTTAAATCCTTTCCCCCACACCTTACCATGTGTTAGAATTTGCCAATAACTAGATTGCTTCACCAATGGACTCTGCTCAACTAACTGCTAACCTGAGAACAATAAGATTTTTTAGACTCATTGAATTCAAGCAAATGTTTAACTGTATAATAGAAAATTAAATGTTTTAAGCATGCAGTAAAAATGTTCTTTTCATAACATTTCTTCCTGAACAGTTTTTGTGACTATAAATAAATATTAAAAAATCTACGTACACACACATTATACTTTTTTAACAGGTTATTGAGCCACATGATATATCAGTGGCACTCAACACCCGAAAATTGTGGAGCATGCACCTTCATGTTCAAGCAAAGTTGCTCCAAGAAATAGTTCGCTCTTTCTCTGGCACAACCTGCCAGCCCATTCAACATATGTTACGGCGTATTTGTGTTCAATTGTGTGACCTTGCCTCACCAACTGCACTTCTGATTATGAGAACTGTGTTGGATTTGATTGTAGAAGACTTGCAAAGGTATTTTCATTTTGCATTAAAAATTTTTTCCTCAAATTATTTTTGACACATATATTTTTTCCCTTACAATTTGGAAACTAGGGTTTGGAATGCCCAGATAACATATATACATGTAAATATACACATATACCTACATATGCACACATATGTATATATGAATACTTGTAGACTTAAAATTAGAAAGCTTTATTTCATCATTTCATGTGCAAGATATCTTGAAGGTCTTGATTTGGGATTTTCAAATGGTGAATCCTAAAGAAGTAAGAAAATATATTATTAGAAACCTGAATTTATAAAATTTTTGCAGTCATTGTAAAATTCCAGAGAATTTGTCATTATACCCAAGGAATTAAATGTTTTATGCAAAATTTGTGTAAGTTGATGTGTATTGAGAAATAAATACTAGTTAAACAATGCCTTAAGGTCAAGAACTTTGTTTACTAAATGTATTGATTTTATTTCAGCACTTCAGAAGATAAAGAAAAACAGTATACTAGCCAAACCACCAGGTTGCTTGCTCTTCTTGATGCTCTGGCTTCACACAAAGCTTGTAAATTAGCTATTTTGCATCTAATTAATGGAACTATTAAAGGTGATGAAAGATATGCAGAGATATTCCAGGATCTTTTAGCTTTGGTGCGGTCTCCTGGAGACAGTGTTATTCACCAACAGTGTGTTGAATATGTCACATCCATTTTGCAGTCTCTCTGTGATCAGGTATTTATAGTTATTTTATAAAGTCTCTGCGTGTGTGTGTGTGTGTGTGTGTGTGTATTTAAGCATCTTGATGTAAATTTTGGCTGTGAATGAACAGCTGTCATCTATGTTTTATTATTCCTGCTATTGTTCATGGGTTTCTCTGAAGAGCTTTTTTCTTTCCTTTATAAGATCATAACCTTGGGTAATTGCTTTATGTGCCAGTGTTTCTGTATTTTTTAGGGTCTAATTCATTTTCCTTCCAATTACGTTACACACCAAGTCATTCTTTTTTTTTTTTGAGATGGGGTCTCATTCTGTCGCCCAGGCTGGAGTGCAATGGCGCGATCTCAGCTCACTGCATCCTCTGCCCCACTGGGTTCAAGTGATTCTCCTGCCTCAGCCTCCGGAGTAGCTGGGATTACAGGCACACACCACCACGCCTGGCTAATTTTTGTATTTTTAGTAGAGACAGGGTTTCACCATGTTGGTCAGGCTGGTCTTGAACTCCTGACCTCAGGTGATCCACCTGCCTCGGCCTCCCAAAGTGCTGGGATTACAGACGAGAGCGACCATGCCTGGCTACACCAAGTCATTCTTAAATTTCATAGCTTGGTTGAATTAATATGTTCTCTTGTTAGGGCAATCTTTGAAGGCTACTACACTTTTAGTGTGTTTCAGACTACTTTGCTTATAGATGTTGGCTAAAGTAGTAGTATTTTTTCCTTTTGTCTATATTATTGACTTCCAGTTTATAGTTTTATGGGTTAATGAGAATTGTTTTAACTTTTAAAGCCCATTATGATTGAGATCTTTGGAGATTTCTATGCCTAATGGCATTTTAGCTTGTCAGAATGCTCTTGCTAAGTGGTCATCAAATGTGATTTTTTTTTTCAGGCAGAATAGAGTCCCACGTTGGAAGACTGTCTTTTTCTACCTTAACAAATATTCAGTTTGGTTACATTTAAGACTCAGGTCAAGAAAGAACTTTTTTTCTTTTTTTTTGTATGACTTGTTTTCACAAAGAAGGGGACCTGGTAGAAAGGGTATTCTAAGTCCTTGTACCTCAAAGTGTCCATTTGGTTGGTATTTCTTGTATAATCCACTTTGGGTTGCATGACTGCATTGAATAGCGCTGTGGCATCCTAGCTGCCTTGGTCACACGAATCTCATTGATGGCCTCACTTTGCTATGTTTTCCTTCTGATTCGAGCCTTGTTGTATAGTTTAAGCCAAGTTGAATACGAGTTTGCAGTATATTGAAGTAATTAAAGATGATAAAACATAATGAAAAATGCTCTTGTAAAATTTAGTTTACTTCTGGCCGGGCATGGTGGCTCACGCCTGTAATCCCAGCACTTTGGGAGGCTGAGATGGGTGGATCACAAGATCAGGAGTTTGAGACCAACCTGGCCAATATGGTGAAACCCCATCTCTACTACAAAAAAACTATCTGGGCGTGGTGGCATGCATCTGTAGTCCCAGCTACTTGGGAGGCAGAGGCAGGAGAATTGCTTGAATCTCATAGTAGGCGGAGGTTGCAATGAGCCGAGATTGCGCCACTGCACTCCTGGGCAATAGAGGGAGATTTCGTCTCAAAAAAAAATTGAGTTTGCTTCTATAAAGAGTAGCGGGAGTTTTTAGAGTTATCATTAGCTAAACTTGCTTAGCATTGGAAAACTTGAATTTAGAAGTATATATATATATACTTATATATATACACACATATACATATATACATATATACATATATATACATATATACATATATACATATATATACATATATACATATATACATATATATACATATATACATATATACATATATACATATATATACATATATACATATATACATATACACATATATACATATATATACATATATGTATATATATAAAGTAGAGGGAAATATTTGATTGAAAGACTGTGGTTAAATGTTCATCTCCTCTATCCATCCAACTTTCTGATATTTTAAATTGCAGGGGGCTTTTTGTTTTTTTGTTTGTTTGTTTTATCTGGCTCTGTTGCCCAGACTGGAGTGCAGTGGCACAGTCTTGGCTCAATGCAACCTCCGCCTCCTGGGTTCAAGTGATTCTTCTGCCTCAGCCTCTCAGTAGTTGGGATTACATGCGTGTGCCACCATGCCTGGCTAATTTTTGTATTTTTGGTAGAGAGGGTGTTTCACCATGTTGGCCAGGCTCGTCTTGAACTCCTGGCCTCAAGTAATCCACTTGCCTTGGCCTCTGAAAGTGCTGGGATTACAGGTGTGAGCCACTGTGCCGAGCCTTAAATTGCAGTATTAATGTATATTAAACTTTATTTCTGGCTGGGCACAGTGGCTAATGCCTGTAATCCCAGCACTTTGGGAGGCCGAGGCAGGCGGATCACCTGAGGTCGGGAGTTCAAGACCAGCCTGACCAACATGGAGAAACCCCGTCTATACTAAAAATACAAAATTAGCCGGGTGTGGCGCTGCATGCCTATAATCCCAGCTACTCGGGAGGCTGAGGCAGGAGAATTGCTTGAACCTGGGAGGCGGAGGTTGCAGTGAGCCGAGATCATGCCATTGTACTCCAGCCTGGGCAACAAGAGTGAAACTCCGTCTCAAAAAAAAAAAAAGAAAAACTTTATTTCTCTGAAAAGTTTCTTTATAAACCAAAAAAGATACAAATGAATAAATAATACAGTAAGTTAATTATTTTAGTACAAAATACTTTTTACCTTTAACCTATTGAAAACAGAAACTATACTTACTGCAATACTGAAAGAAAAAAAATTTTAAAGATGTTGTTTTAAAGTAAAAGTAAATCAAAATATTTAAATATTTATTCCTTTAGGTGTGTATCCTTGTATTAACTTTTTTAAAAGGGAAAAATAATTTCATTATTCTTAATGTGTTTATATGTTTGGGATGGGACAGTAGCAACAATATTTTAATGAGATAGTTATTGAATATTAATTGCTATGTATTTCTCAAAAGTGATAAGTGATGGTGATAATTATTTAAAAAATCGATTTTTTTTTCCCTGCTCCCCACAGGACATTGCACTTATCTTACCAAGCTCTTCTGAAGGTTCTATTTCTGAACTGGAGCAGCTCTCCAATTCTCTACCAAATAAAGAATTGATGACCTCAATCTGTGACTGTCTGTTGGCTACGCTAGCTAACTCTGAGAGCAGTTACAACTGTTTACTGACATGTGTCAGAACAATGATGTTTCTTGCAGAGCATGATTATGGATTATTTCATTTAAAAAGGTAATGATTTGTCTAATTTAATATACTCTCAGATTTAATTTTTTCATTCTGTCACTGCTCCTTCACCCCACATTAATTCATACCTATTGTAGAAAGTTGAAGAAATGATTTCTTTCGTGGGAGAAATTTTGTGTGTATGGAAAAGATTAATTAGCAATGAAAGGTCATGCTAATAATAGAATCTTTTGGATTAAAGATATAAAATGAATAGATACACAAATTACTGTGGGCATGGTACAGTATCTGGAAGGAAATCTCACTGTTCCAGGGATGGTAATTCATGCCTTAAGGTCTTTGTTTCGTTGTTGTATCCTCAGAAGTGATGGATGCTAGAGGATTTTATAGATCTTAAAGCTAAAATGCAGATTCTGTGTACAGTTCCTCAGTATCTATGGGGAATTGGATACCAAAATCTACAGATGCTCAAGTCCATTATATAAAACGGTACAGTATTTCTCTTGTATACTTGAAATCACCTTAGATTACTTATAATACCTAATAATACAGTGTGAATGTTATGTAAATAATTTTTTTGCTGTATCTTAAAATTTGTATTTTTTTATTCATATTGTTATTTATTTATTTATAATATTTTCATTCCATGTTTGGTGGAATCCGTGGATGCAGAATCCATGGGTATGGAGAGCTGACCATATTTTGTTTTCTAGAGGAATGGCTGGGACAAAATTAATCTGAAATTATATAAATAGCTGAGCATGGTGGCTCATACCTATAATTTCAGCACTTCAAGAGACTGAGGTGGGACGATCACTTGAGCCCAGTAGTTCAAGTTTAGCCTGGGCAACATAGGGAGACTTATCTCTATAAAAAAAATTTACAAATTAGTTGGGCATGATGGCACACACCTATAGTCCCAACTACTTGGGAAGCTGAGGTGGGAGGATTGCTTGAGCCTGGGAGGTCAAGGCTGCAGTGATCATGCCACTGCAGTCTAGTCGGGGCAACAGAGGGAGACCTTGTCTCAAAAAAAAAAAAGAAAAAGAAATGATATAAACCTCAGACTGCTCACTGTCTCAAGTATAATTTCTACTCTAATTTTTCTGCCCATGCCCTGATGTTTTTCTTTGCTGGGAGAAGGAAGAGGGAAGATACCTGGCTAGTACTTAGATTTATTAAACTACATGGGATTATGAGATAGTAAGGAGGAGGAAACATACTTTTGCCTCTTTCTCATTAATTCTTGCAGCATTGGTTGAAAACTTACATTGCAGGTACTGTGTTTGGTGCTGGCTCTTCCTTTCTCCATCTCCTTGTCCTGATGTACCTGCATCTTCTGTATTCGCTCTCAGTTGATGGCACCTGCTTCACATCCATTTCTCATGCTCTGCCCCCATCCAGTCTCTCACCAAAGCCTTTAACCTTTTTCCTGTTGCCAAGATATTTACTCCATGTCCTTTGAAACTCACCTCATACACTGCACTTCCAAAAAAGCCAAAAAGCTTTCCTAGTTGGGTTAGGTACTCCCACAAATATTTTTTGTATACCTGTGCTATCGTATTATCTATGATTTTGTTGGGTTTCCTAGACTTAATGTTTCTGGTCCTTTTTTCTTATCTGTAACCTTGTCCTAAGTCCTCTTAACCTATTCCCTTTTTCCCTTTTAGCCCTTATCTCTCTGCTAAGCTCCAAGTAACCCATTAATCTACTTGATATTTCTACTTGACTATCTAATGGCATCTCATTAAGTCCTGTGGATTATTTCTCCAAGCCTGAATCTGATCCCTCTTCTCCACCTCCGTAGCTATTACCTTTATCCAGGCCACTGTCATTTCTTGCATAGCTCATTGCAATAGCCTCCTAATTGGTCTCCTTGCTTCCACCATTTGGCTCTCTAAAATTCATTCTCTCAGAAGCCAAAGTAATCTTTTAAAACTTAAAACAGGATTTCTGCTGAAATCCTTCTAATGGTTTCCTATTGTACCTCAATTAAAATCCAAACTCTGTATAATGATCTGTAAGGCTCACCAGGATATTAAAAACCCTTGAACAAAGATGAAGACCTGAAAGAGGTGAGGAACAAAACATGCTAATATCCTGGGGAGAACAATTGCAAAAGCATGCTTCATATGTCTGAGAAACAGCTCTGAGGCCACAGTGACAGCCCTCAGAGTGAGCAAGGAGAAAAATGATAGGATGTCTGGTTATGGAGGTAATGGGGGTACAGAATGGGGGAAAGATCATCAAGGGCCTTTAGGCTTATGATACGGGCCATTGTCAGGTTTTGAGCAGAGATAACAGCATGACCTGGGTTTTTTTTTTTTAATTTTATTTTTTGTTGAGATGGAGTCTTGCTCTATCGCCCAGGTTGGAGTGCAGTGGCACAATCTCAGCTCACAGCAACCTCTGCCACCCGGGTTCATGTGATTCTCCTGCCTCAGCCTCCCAAGTAGCTGGGACTACAGGCATGCACCACCACACCCAGTTAATTTTTTGAATTTTTAGTAGAGAGCGGGTTTCACCATGTTGGCCAGGCTGGTCTTGAACTCCTGACCTCAGGTGATCCTCCTGCCTTGGCCTCACAAAGTGTTGGGATTACAGGCGTGAGCCACTGTGCCCAACCTGTTTTTTTTTTTGTTTTTTTGGTTTTTTTTAATTAACAAGTTACCATATACTTTTTCTTATATAGTGCTGTGGCAGGTTACACTTTTTTAAAAAGTTTTTTTGGAGTTAATTTTAGACTTTCAGAAGAATTGCAAAAATAATAGTGTAGTGTTCAGGTGTGCCCTTCACCCACCTTACACTTGTATTATCCTCTTACATAACTGTATAATACTTACCAAAACTAAGAAATTAATGTTGTCATACTACTATTAACTAACATACAGATTTGATTTGAATTTTCTATTACTATGTTTTTTCCTGTTCCAGGATCCAATGTAAGATCTTACATTGCATTGCCTCCTTTGTCTCCCCTTTCCTTATCTTTCATGACCTTGACATTTTTGGAGAGTACTGCTCACTTGTTTTGTAGAATGTCCCTCAATTTGAGTTTGTCTGATATTTTCTCATAATTAGATTGACATTATGCTTTGTTGATAGGGATATTACAGAGGCAATGTGCCTTCTTCAGTGCATCATATCAGGAAATACATGATGTTTCTATATATTACTGATGATACTGACCTTGATCACTTGGCTGAAGTGCTATCTTCTAGGATTCTGCACTGAAAACTTATTAATTTCCCATTTTTAATTACTAAATATTTTGGAGACTATACTTTGAGATATTATGATACCCACATATCCTATTTATGCCAAAAACTTTGATCCACCATTTTTAGTATCTGTCAGTGTAGATCTTGGCAAGATATGGCACTTATTACTGTGGTGGTGTAATGGTGATTTTCTATTCCCTTCATTCCTTTTTACTTACTAATTTTCCTTCAATAAGGAAGAGTTGTTGCTTCTCCTGCATTGGTTTATCCAGATGTTTGTATCAATGTGAATTCATAGACATTAATTTTTTTCATTGTATATAATTCAATACTATCCTTACTTATTTTGTTGTTCATTTTATTCCAACTCTGGCCACTAGGGATCTTTCAGGTTGGCTTCTGTGCCCTTTTCATATGCTCTTGACTTTTTTAATTTATATATTTGTAAAATTTTACTTTGAGTTCTGGGATACATGTGCAGAACGTTCCGGTTTGTTACATAGCTCTGACTTAAAAAAAAATTTTTTTTAAGTACTTCCTATTGCTAGTACCACAAGGTGTTCCAGGATCAGCTTGTATTTTACCTGTTCCAGCCAAGATGGACTTGTTCTCCAAGGAGCCCCTGGTTCCTTTTATTGGAGAATATTTAGAAACCAGGATCTGGGCTCTGGGTGTGTTTATTGCTCTTAGGATGTCACTGATTTTGGTGTGTCTCATTGGATAGAGCTGGGAAATATACGTATGTATCCTAATTCATCACACATTTACATACATTTACTTTCTTCTTACATTTTATCTACATAAAACAGATACATATTTTAAAATTAATTTATTTAAATATTAAGTTTTGTTAATTATAAAATTTATTTTAAAACAATAAATTTATTAATTTATATATATGTTTTTGAGAAAATTAATTCATACTAATACTTGGTGGGTTTTTTTGTCTGTTTGTTTGTTTTGAGATAGGGTCTAACTCTGTTGCCTAGGCTGGAGTGCAGTGGCATGATCTCGGCTCACTGCAGCCTTTGCCTCCCGGGCTCAAGCACTTCTCCTGATCCTCCTTCATTTGCATGAAAAAGACATTTCATGCAAGTTAAAAAAGACAAAGAGGGATATTATATAATAATAAAAGGCCTTGTCCAATAGGAAAATATTACAATCCTAAACATATATGCACCTAACACTGGAGCTTTGAAATTTATAAAACAATAAATCATAGAGCTGAGAAATAAGATAGACAGCAACACAATAATAGTGGGGGACCTCAATACTCCACTGAAAGCATTAGAGAGGTCATCAAGATAGAAACTCAACAAAGAAACAATAGATTTGAACTATACCTTGGAACAAACGGACTTAACAGTTAGATACAGAACATTCCATCCAACAACCACAGAATATACATTCTACTGAATAGTGCATGGAAATTTCGTGCACTGCCTCAACCTTCCAAGTACTACTACAGGCACAAGCCACCATGCCTGGCTAATTTTTGTATCTTTTGTAGAGTCGGTGTTTCAGCTGGTGCCCAGGCTGGTCTCGAACTCCTGGGCTCAAGTGATCCACCTGTCTCTGCCTTCCAAAGTGCTGGGATTATAGGCGTGAGCTACCACACCTGGCCCATACTAATACTTTGACTTTGATCCAGTACCAGAAGTGAATTGTAGCCTTTTCCCTTTCTCCATTATTTTATTCTCTAACAGTGAGAAATTCAGCTCTCATTATCTATATTTGCTTATTTGTTTAGCCCTAGTTTACAAATGAAGTAGCAGTCTCAAACTCATTACTAAACCATACTCCTGTGGGAAACAAATTAAGCAATGGGAGTACAGTGTTTGTATATGGTTCTTTTTGTCTTTAGGCTTAGTGTATCCAGTCAAAAAACTGTTTTTCAGAGTTATTTATGTCAGCTTATTTCTTCCCTGTCTCCTTCAGTTTGGTTATATGGTTCATTTGTAATATAGTTAGATTCATTGGTCATAGTCTGCATTCTTATTTTTTCCCTCATATCCTTATTGGTTGTTTTTTTTTTTTTTTTTTTGAGATGGAATCTCGCACTGTCCCCTGGGCTGGAGGGCAATGGTGCGATCTCGGCTCACTGCAACCTGCGCCTCCTGGGTTCAAGTGATTCTCCTGCCTTAGCCTCCCGAGTAGCTGGGATTACAGGTGCCTGCCACCATGCCCGGCTAATTTTTTGTATATATTTTGTTTTTTTAGTGGAGACAGGGTTTCACTATGTTGGCCAGGCTGGTCTCAAACTCCTGACCTCGTGATCCGCCTGCCTCGGCCTCCCAAAGTGCTGGGATTACAGTCATGAGCCACTGCGCCCAACCCCTTGTTGATTTTTTTAAAAATTATATCTAGTCAAATTTATGTTTTATGGTGTACAGTTCTATGTGTTTTGACAGATGCTTAGAGTCATGTAGTTCTTATTGGTGACTAATTTTCTAGCAATCTGGGTTGTTTTCAAATTTTGGTGGTTATGAATAAAGCTTTGCACACAGGTTTTTGTGTGAATCTCAGTTTTCATTTCTCTTGGGTAGACACTTAGGAGTGGGGTTACTGGGTTGTATGATAGGTGTGTGTTTAACCTTAAAAGAAACTACCGAACTGTTTTCCAAAGTAGAGATACCATTTTTCATTCCCATTAGCAGTGTATTAGAGCCCCAGTTGCTCCTCATCCTCCCCAGAACTTGGTATTGCCAGTTTTTAAATGTTAGGCATTCTAATAGGTCCCCAGTTTTTGATAAACCACGGAAGTATGACTCACTTAAAGATTGTGTGTAGTGGTTAGTAATTGGTATAGTCCAATTTTGAACCCATGCTTTTTCCATTAACATTTTTATTTTTGAATTTAATCTATTTCTCTTTGTTGTTGCCCAGGCCTAGTGCAGTGGCGCAATCTCGGCTCACTGCAACCTCCATCTCCTGGGTTCAAGTGATTCTCCTGCCTCAGCCTCCCCAGTAGCTGGGATTACAGGCGTGCACCACTACGCCTGGCTAATTTTTTATATTTTTAGTAGAGACGGGGTTTTACTGTGTTAGCCAGGATGGTCTTGATCTGACCTCGTGATCTGCCCGCCTCGACCTCCCAAAGTGCTGGGATTACAGGTGTGAGCCACCGCGCCTGGCCAAAAGGTTTATAAATAGGGAACTGGCAAGTTTTCTGTGTTAAGTTTTTTGTTTTTTTTGTTTTTTTTTTTTTTTTTTGAGATGAAGCCTCACTCTGTCCTTCAAGCTGGAGTGCAGTGGCGTGATTTCGGCTCGCTGCAACCTCTGCCTCCCAATCGTTTAAGTGATTCTTCTGCCTCACCTCCTCCTGAGTAGCTGGGATTGCAGGTGTGTGCTGCCACCCCCCGTTAATTTTTGTATTTTTTTTTAGTAGAGACCGGGTTACCCTATGTTGGCCAGGCTGCTCTTAAACTCCTGACCTCAAGTGATCCACCACCTTCGGCCTCCCAAAGCGCCCGGATTACAGGCGTGAGCCACCACACCCAGCCTCTTGTGTTAAATTTTATAAAATGATTATTTGGGGGAATTTTTTTTTTAAGATCTTGAAGCTTAGCTTTAAAAGGAGTTGGTAACTATTGGCGGTTCTTTGTTATATTTGTGTACAAAGACACACCAAAGTACTTCTTAGCATTTTTAAAAATGATGGAGTAAGTTTTATTCTGTCTGAAGTGAGTTCATTTATCATACCAGTTTTATACGCTCATATTTTAAGATAATATCTTCTCTTTATTTTCTTTATTTACAGTTCTTTAAGGAAAAACAGTAGTGCTCTGCATAGTTTACTGAAACGAGTGGTCAGCACATTTAGTAAGGACACAGGAGAGCTTGCATCTTCATTTTTAGAATTTATGAGACAAATTCTTAACTCTGACACAATTGTGAGTATGTGTGTGTTTGTGTATATATGTATGTATGTATTTGGTGTTTCTTAAATTTGAAATCTTTGGCCAAGTACGGTGGCTCACATCTGTAATCTCAGCACTTTGGTGGGCTGAGGTGGGAGGATCTCTTGGGGCCAGGAGTTTGAGACCAGTCTGGGCAAAATAGTGAGACCCTGTCTCGAAAAAAAGAGAAATACTTTGCCGTAAGTTAAATCACTTTATATATTAAATATCCAACATAAAAAAGATCACTTTAGTTCATTTTATTTTATTTTATTTTAGATAGTCTCGCTCTGTCATCCAGACTGGAGTGCAGTAGCACGATCTCGGCTCACTGCAACCTCCACATGCTGGGTTCAAGTGATTCTCCTGCCTCAGTCTCCTGAGTAGCTGGGATTACAGGCACCTGCCGCCATGCCCAGCTAATTTTTTGTACCTTTTTAGTAGAGATGGGATTTCACCATGTTGGCCAGGCTGGTCTTGAACTCCTGATCTTAGGTGATCTGCCCACCTCGGCCTCCCAAAGTGCTGGGATTACAGGCATGAGCTACCGCACCTGGCCAAGTGCCTTCATTTTAAAATAATTCTTAGATGAGTGTGGTGGCACGTGCCTCTAATCCCATCACTTTGGGAGGCTGTGGTAGGATCACTTGAGCCTAGGAGTTTGAGATCAACCTGTACAACACAGCAAAACTCTGTCTTTAGAAACAACAAAAATTAGCCAGACGTGGTGTGCCCACCAGTAGTCCCATCTATTTGAGAGGCTAAGATTGGAGGATAGCTTGAGTCCAGGAGTTGGAGACTGAACTTAGCTATGATTGTGTCACTGCAGTCTAGTCTGGGTGACAGAGCAAGACGCTGTCTCAAAAAAGAAAAAAATTTATGACATTGAGTTACCTTGCTAGGGCAACTCAGAATAATGAAGTTTTGTTAGTCTCTTTGTTATTTACTTATTTTTGTTACTTAATTTACTGATTGTTTTGGATGTTGTGATTTTGGGATAACTGTAAAGTTTATTTTGCTTTAGTATTTTTGGTCTATCATACAAATATGAATTAAAGATTATTTACCCCACTCTAAAATCTTATTGTTAAAATTTAATTAAGATTTCTCGGCTGGGCGCGGTGGCTCACGCCTGTAATCCCAGCACTTTGGGAGGCCGAGGCAGGCGGATCACGAGGTCAGGAGATCGAGACCATCCTGGCTAACACGGTGAAACCCTGTCTCTACTAAAAATACAAAAAATTAGCCGGGCGAGGTGGCGGGCGCCTGTAGTCCCAGCTACTCGGGAGGCTGAGGCAGGAGAATGGCGTGAACCCGGGGGCGGAGCCTGCAGTGAGCCGAGATCGCGCCACTGCACTCCAGCCTGGGCAACGGCGAGACTCCGTCTCAAAAAAAAAAAAAAAAAAAAAAAAAAAGATTTCTCTCATTAGTATTTTCCAAAGTCATGGTATATTATGAGCACAATTCCAGAAGCCATTAATATGCCTGCCTTACTTAGTTTGGTGGCATGTGCCTCTAGTCCCAGCTGCTCAGGAGGTGGAGTTGGGGAAATCACTTGAACCTATGAGTTCAAGGTTGCAGTGAGCTATGATCGTGCCAGTGTATTTCAGCTTGGATGAAAGAGTGAGACTCTCTTTCTCTCCCTGTTTTTTTCCTGAGACGAGGTCTCACTCCGGTGCCCAGGCTGGAGTACAGTGGTGTGATCGTGGCTCACTGCAGCCTTGACTTCCTTAGGCTCAGGTGATCCTTCCACCTCAGCCTCCTGAGTAGCTGGGACTATAGATGTGCACCATCACACCCGGCTAATTTTTGTATTTTTAGTAGAGATGGGATTTTGCCATGTTGCCCAGGCTGGTCTTGAACTCCTGGGCTCAAGCAATCCACCTTCCTCAGCCTCCAAAAGTGCTGGGATTACAGGCATGAGCCACCATGCCTGGCCAACTCGTCTCTTAAAATAAGAAAAATAGGCCGGGCATGGTGGCTCACTCCTGTAATCCTAGCACTTTGGGAGGCCAAGGTGGGTGGATCACTCGAGGTCAGGAGTTCGAAACCAGCCTGGCCAACATGGTGAAACCTCGTCTCTACTAAAAATACAAAAAATTAGCTGGGATTGGTGGTAGATGCCTGTATCCCAGTGCTTGAACCCCAGAGGCAGAGGTTGCAGTGAGCTGAGATTGCGCCATTGCACTCCAGCCTGGGCAACAAAGTGCGACTCCATCTCAAAAAAAAGAAAAAAAAAGAAAAAGAAAGAAAGAAAGAAAAACAGGTTAGGCAAGGTGGCTCACACTTGTAATCTCAGCATTTTGGGAGGTTGAGGTGGGAGGATTGCTTGAGCCCAGGATTTGAGATTAGCCTAGGTAACATAGTGAGACTCCATCTATATGAAAAATTTTAAATTACCTGGGCATGGTGGCACGTGCTTGTAGTCAGTCCCAGGTACTTGGGAGGATGAGATGCAAGGATCACTTGATCCTGGGGAGGTCAAGGCTGCAGTGAGCTATGATTGTGCCACTGCACTGCAGCCTGGGTGACATAGCGAGACCCTGTCTCAACAGCAACAAAAAAACAAGGCTAAAGATTTTATACAATGTTTAGGTAGGCATATGGCCCTCTACTATAAGTGTATGTGACAATATGGATGGTTTTCTTATCATGAAGCAAGATTTATTTTGCTAGAAGGATTTTCTGGTATTGAAATGTTATCACTCCAGAATTCACTTTATTATGTAGCATACTTTTTAAAGCAGAAAATATTAACTTTTCTATGTGACAGAATATAGTCTTAAATATGATAGTTACTGTTTTCTTTAGTTGTTTGTGTTATCTTCAGAAAGATAATTTCAGGTTTCATCAGTTCTTTGTTATAGCAAGCATTTTATTCTTGAGCATGAATCAGTGTGTCACATGTCCTACAACTGCCAGTGTTTTGCCATTAGGTATTTTGTTGAAAAGTCTTGGTGCCAGTAAAATATATGTTTGCTTATTTAAATATTTTGTGAGTCTTACTCAAAGAAAACATACTTCACCTTTCATCTAAATCCTTCTTAAAACTAGCCATTTGTACTGATGTAAAAATCAAAACATTGAAGGAAAGATTGCAGCATATGGCTTAGATAATATGAATAAGTGTGGATGCATCTTTGTAAATTTCTCTGTTCTCAAATTTAACTTATGTGTGACATTTACAGGGATGCTGTGGGGATGATAATGGTCTCATGGAAGTAGAGGGAGCTCATCCATCACGGACGATGAGTATTAATGCTGCAGAGTTAAAACAGCTTCTACAAAGCAAAGAAGAAAGTCCAGAAAATTTGTTCCTTGAACTAGAGAAGCTTGTTTTGGTAAAAAAGAAAAAAACAGCGCGTTCCTAAGGCCTATTTTCCTCTCAGTTTGACTAGTACAAGTATTTCGTAGTGACCTTTTTTAAAATAGTGAATCTTTAGCTGGGTGTTTGTACCATTTCAAGTAACTCTTTGAATTAATAATTTGAAGTGAAGTCCTCCATCCTGTTATGAATTTTAAGGAGTACATGAAGACAGTACTTTTTGAATTGTCTGTTCCTTGGAAGCAGGGTACCCTCTGCTGCTATTGTTTAGAAATAAAATGACAAGTGTTTTGGTGTTTGTTTTATTTTAATGTGTTTAATGTTAATAATTTCTGGACAGTGTTCCAAATTTCTTAGTAATAATACATATAGCCTTTTCTACTAAAGAGTCAGTAGGTTTACAGACATAAGTTTTACCTGCACTTTCTTATTCTGCCTTTATTTGTATCTAGGAACATTCAAAAGATGATGACAATCTGGATTCTTTGTTGGACAGTGTAGTTGGACTTAAGCAGATGCTGGAGTCATCAGGTGACCCTTTACCTCTCAGTGACCAGGATGTAGAACCAGTACTTTCAGCTCCAGAATCTCTTCAGAATCTGTTTAACAATAGGTAAAATACACAATGTTTTATGATTGAATAGCTGTTGGTTTTAAAATGGCTGTAGTCTAGGGGGTGCCAGCAAACGTTTTTTTCTATATAGGGCCAGATAGTAAGAATTCTAGGCTTTGCAAGCCATACAGCCTCTGTTGTGTATTCTTCTTTAGTTTTTTTTTTTTTTTTTTAATTTATACAAACCATGCTAGCTTGCAGGCTGTACAGAAACAAGCTAGCAGATAAAATCAGGGCATTGTTTTATTTTACTGAAAGGTCAAAACTTGTTACAGCAGAATTAGTTTTCAAGTTATTTGTTTTTGAGGATACTTAATTTTTAATTGCTTTTGGGGGTTTCTTTTTTAGGTACTACTTTTAATAATACTTCAGAAAGTAATAATTTTAATTGTACCTTCCACAGATTTTACTTGAAGATAAGCTAAAAGACTGGGCGTGTTGGCTCACGACTATAATCCCAGCACTTCGGAAGGCTGAGGCAGGAAGATAGCTTGAGCTCAGGAGTTTGAGACTAGCCTGGGCAACATAGGGAGACCCTATCTCTACAAAAAAATTTTTTTTAATTAGCTGGGTGTGGTGGTGCACACCTGTTGTCTCAGCTACTAGGGAGGCTAAGGTGGGAGGATCACTTGAGCCCAGGAGATCAAGGCTGCAGTGAACTGTGATCGTGCCACTGCGCTCCAGCTGGGTAACAGCAAGACTGTGTCTCAAAAAAAAAAATTGAAATTTGATTTTAGAATTCTGCTTTTCACCAGATACTTTTCTTGTTCCAGGACTGCCTATGTGCTTGCTGATGTCATGGATGATCAGTTGAAATCTATGTGGTTCACTCCATTTCAGGCTGAAGAGATTGATACAGATCTGGATTTGGTATAAATTATTACTAAATATTTAGAAAAACGTTATTGTTTTCTCTGTTTCTTTATATATTGTTAGCATTATAATAGTTTCCATATTTTATGGCTGTTAAAGTCTACTTGGAAGCAAGTCCTACATTATTTTTATGCCACTTGCCCACTTTATGGCATCCAGAAAGTTTTTTCTCCTGCTTTTTTTGCTTCTTTCTAGTTAGTGATCTGTATTTTGAGGTTGTGATTTTTTTGTTAATTTTTTTTTTTTTTTTTTTGAGACAGAGTCTCACTCTGTCACCCAGGCTGGAGTGCAGTGGCACAATCTCAGCTCACTGCCTCCGCCTCCCGGGTTCAAGTGATTCTTCTGCCTCAGCCTCCTGAGTAGCTGGGATTACAGGCGTGCGCCACCACACCTGGCTAATTTTTTTGTATTTTTGGTAGAGACTGGGTTTTACCATGTTGGTCAGGCTGGTCTCAAACTCCTGACCTTGTGATCTGCCCACGTTGGCCTCCCAGAGTGCTGAGATTACAGGCGTGAGCCACCATGCCCAGCCAAAAAAAAATTTTTTTTTAATATAGATAAAGTCTCACTCTGTTACCCAGGCTGGTCTCACTCCTAGCCTCAAACAATCCTCTCTCTTTGGCCTCCCAAAGCGATGGGATTACAGGCGTGAGCCACCACATTTGTCCAGAGAATGTGACTTTTTTAAGGGAAAAATCACACTTTTGCATAAGTTCTATGAAGCACTTTGTTTTCTTACATTGACGGGGTATAGAACAGGGAAAAGTATCCCAAAAACAACAGTTTATTC
The DNA here is from genome assembly GCF_029281585.2 of Gorilla gorilla gorilla. Taxonomy (NCBI): domain Eukaryota; kingdom Metazoa; phylum Chordata; class Mammalia; order Primates; family Hominidae; genus Gorilla; species Gorilla gorilla. Next base: position 100,345,420 of record NC_073231.2, on the reverse strand, counting down.
TTGCATTTGGGTTCAGGGAGAGGAATGGTTGTGCTATGGTGTGGCTCTCAGTTTGGAAACTTGTGAAGAATGTATTTGTTATAGTATAGTATGAATGGGAATTGACATTCTTAAACAATGCTGAATAGGTAAGAGTATAATTAACTATTTAAAATTTATTGCAGTCTGTTCTATGCTTCTCAGAGATGTGGTAAGGAGAATTATTTTAGCCACATCTTATTATACAGTACATTGTTCCTTTTCTTTATCAAAGAAACATACTGGTGTTCATCATGTACAATAAAACTAAGAGAATGATTTGCTTCACATTTGTATTTAGTGTGTTGAAGGCTGCTTTTCCTTTTTTAAAAAACCACATGCAATTCAATTAAAAGTGCATTAAAAATTAATTTCTTTTTAGTGCAAGCTGTTCAGTCGTTCTTTAAAACTGTCCTCTCCAGTAGAATTTTATGCAATAATGCAAATATTTTGTAGTCTGCCCTGTCCAAAACAGTAGCCTCATGTGCCTGTTGTACAACTGAAATGTGGATGACTAGGGAACTGAATTTTATTTTGATTTAATTTTGATTAATTTAGATAAGCACATGTTAGTGGCTACCACGTTGGGCAGCACAGGTATAAAATATTTGTTAAAAGTTACTAATTTTTTAACTTTAAGTTGAATCACAACTGTCTTGTGATGATAATTGTAACCCTCTGGATTAGAGAAATTTTAGGTATCTTATATTTGATAAATTTGAATAAAACCTAAGTAAACTGAATGTTGATTTCCCTGAAATTAAACTTAGATGGGAACCTCATTAAATGCATAGAGCTTTTGGGAATCTGTGGCACAGAATCTTTTTGTAATAGAAATGTTGACTATATAAGGCTGGCAGAGTATGTTATTTTCAGATTCTTTTTTTGGAAAAGTTCAGGAGATATTACAGTGTTAATTTATATAGACAAATACTGAGTTTCCTGCTCAGGCATCAAAGGTCTCCTAGATTAATAGCCCTGCTTTGAAGAATGCCACACACAAAAAAAGTAGCATTACTAAGGTGTGTGTGTGTGTTTGTTTTTAAACTACCAATGCCATTTGCTTTTTGAAAAGATGAGGGAAAGAGGTAGATCTATAATTTATTTCTTATGAGAGGCAAATATAATTTATAGGTAATAAGAATTTCTGTAGTCAAATGTTATGCTAATAGTTACATTTAATATGTGTTTTGTTTCATTATTATGACTGCAGGTAAAGGTTGACTTAATTGAACTCTCTGAAAAATGCTGTAGTGACTTTGATTTGCACTCAGAATTAGAGCGCTCATTTTTGTCAGAACCATCATCTCCAGGAAGAACCAAGACTACTAAAGGATTCAAACTTGGGAAGCACAAGCATGAGACCTTTATAACGTCAAGGTAAAATTTATTCCACTGAAGATCTCAAATGTCATCATGTAAGTGTATTTTAAGATAGACACATGCGGCCGAGCGCGGTGGCTCACGCCTGTAATCCCAGCACTTTGGGAGGCCGAGGTCAGGAGATCGAGACCATTCTGGCTAACATGTTGAAACCCTGTCTCTACTAAAAATAAAAATAAAAAAATTAGCTGGTCGTGGTGGTGGGTGCCTGTAGTCCCAGCTACTCGGGAGGCTGAGGCAGGAGAATGGTGTGAACCCGGGAGGTGGAGATTGCATTGAGCCGAGATCACGCCACTGCACTCCAGCCTGGGCGACAGAGCGAGACTCTATCTCTCAAAAAAAAAAAAAAGACACATGCTATTAAACTAGAAAGGAAATTAACATAGCATTCGAATCATGAACATTGTTTGGATTTTTTAAATTTAAACATAATAATTTGGCCAGGATATACCCAGTACATTTGTTATATTGTTTTCTACAAGATTTTGGAAGGTTTGAATAAGAAGTGAACTGGATTATTTTAAAACATTGTTATTCATAACAATGAAATGTGAGTACCTTTCTTAGCTAGTTTGTTATATTATCCCAGAAGTATGATAGATACTTGCAAAGTTAACAGAATTGGAGTACAAAAAAATTGAAATATAATTTTGGGTATTATAAAGATTATTTTTGCTAGAAATCTGAAAGAAAAATGTTTTATGGCATGTTTTTGTTTTAATAGTGGAAAATCTGAATACATTGAACCTGCCAAAAGAGCTCATGTTGTGCCACCACCAAGAGGAAGGGGCAGGGGAGGATTTGGACAGGGTATACGACCTCATGATATTTTTCGTCAGAGAAAACAGAACACAAGTAGACCACCATCTATGCATGTGGATGACTTTGTTGCTGCTGAAAGTAAAGAAGTGGTTCCTCAAGATGGAATACCTCCACCAAAACGGCCACTCAAAGTATCACAGAAGATTTCTTCCCGTGGTGGGTTTTCAGGCAATAGAGGAGGACGGGGTGCTTTCCACAGTCAGAATAGGTTTTTCACACCACCTGCTTCAAAAGGTAACTAATTAGTATGTATTTTCTAACGGGTTAGAATATTGGAATGTTAAAATATTGAATGAAAGTGATTTAGATGGAAGAGATTCAGATAAACCGTTTTCCTGTTGCTGCAGTTGAGCCACCTCTGGACTAGTGGTACTGTTTGCAGAGTACTCTATTGGATAGAAGAAAGAAACTTTTTTTCAATGAACCTTTCATGCATTGTACTTTTAATAATGAGTTTAGAAGTCTTGGCTAATTATTCCCCCCCACCTTTTTTTTTTGAGACAAGAGTCTTGCTCTGTCGCCCAGGCTGGGATGCGGTGGTGTGATCTCAGCTCACTACAAACTCTGCCTCCCTGGTTCAAGTGATTTTCCTGCCTCAGCCTCCCAAGTATCTGGGACTACAGGCATGCACCACAATGCCCAACTAATTTTTGTATTTTTAGTAGACACGGGTTTTCGCCGTGTTTGCCAGGCTAGTCTCAAACTCCTGACCTCAAGTGATTCACCCCCGCTTGGCTTCCCAAAGTGCTGGGATTACAGGCATGAACCACCGTGCTCAGCCTTATTTTCCTTTTTACATTGAGAATTATACATTTTCTGAGTAATACCCTTACATTATTTTCACAATTATACTTAACAGTTTTCTTAAGATTGTTCTGTGCAGTTCACCATTGATCTGCCTAATCTGTTTGTTTTCTAATGTTATATTTAGTCTGTTTGAAATTGTTACAATATTTTTTTTTTTTTGGAGACAGAGTTTTGCTCTTGTTGCCCAGGCTGGAGTGCAATGGCGCAATCTCGGCTCGCTGCAGCCTCTGCCTCCTGGGTTCAAGCGATTCTCCTGCTTCAACCTCCCGAGTAACTGGGATTATAGGCATGTGCCACCACACCCGGCTGATTTTTATATTATTAGTAGAGACGGGGTCTCACCATGTTGGCCGGGCTGGTCTCGAACTCCTGACCTCAGGTGATCCACCCACCTCGGCCTCCCAAGGTGTAGGGATTACAGGCGTGAGCCACTGTACCTGGCCTTACAAGATTTTAGAAACTAGGGATACTTACAGAAATTATACTTTAGTAGTGGATTGATAAACATGTTTTAATACCTGCTGAGTTAGGAGGGTGAGAGTGAAAGAGAATCTGTGTTTATATTAATAACAAACACTTAGATTAGGTGTGTCAGGAACTGTTACAAGCACTTTACATATTATAACCTCACGTCAACCCCATGAGGCAAGTTCTCTTAGTACTCCCAGTTTGCAGAAGAGAAAATTGTCAGTCAGCTGACCAGGGCACATAAATACAAGTGGTAGAACCAGTATTTGATCCCTGGCAGTTTGGCTTTAGAGCCTCTGCTCTTAACCACTGTGATGTTGCCACTATATAGTACAGTCAGTTTGCAGAATTTCAGTTTCTTTTCCATTCTTTTGAAGATTAAGAAAAATCTGTCATTTAAAAGAATCCAACTGAAGTTGTGAAAAAAGTGATTTTGATTGTGCTGTTTGTGTTTAGGAAACTACAGTCGTCGGGAAGGAACAAGAGGCTCCAGTTGGAGCGCTCAGAATACTCCTCGAGGAAATTACAATGAAAGTCGTGGAGGCCAGAGCAATTTTAACAGAGGCCCTCTTCCACCATTACGACCCCTTAGTTCTACAGGTATACATCCTTGCTACTTGATATTGCTGAGAGAAGGGAAGTAAATTCCTCCTTTAAAATTGTTGATATCATATACAGAGGGGGCTAGGGGTGCTAATCTTCCCATCTCCTTGCTCCACACAGTCAAAAATCTAAGTATAACTTTGACTTCCCCAAAACTTGACTACTCCTAGTGTGCTGTTGACTGGAAGCCTTACAGATAACATAAACAGTTGATTGACACATATTTTATATGTTATATATATATTATATAATGTGTTACAATTAATAAGCTGGAGAAAAGAAAATGTTATTAAGAAAATCATAAGGAAGAGAAAATACATTTACTATTAAGTGGAAGTGGATCTTCATAAAGGTCATAACATTCCATAGGCTGAGGAAGAGGAGGAGAGGTCTTACTTTCTTAGGAGTAGCAGAGGTGGAAGAAAATCCTCATATAAGTGAACCCAGGCAGTTGAAGCACATGTTGTTCAAGGGTCAACTATACTCTCATTCTGGAAGAGAATATTTTAGAGTATAGACTTAAAGTTCTAAAGTTTATATCCTTGAATGAATGCCCAATATACATCTTCTATAAAAATAATCAAATTTTTAGTTTCTGAACTGTTTGTATAATCTGAACAGTTTCATGGTGATGTGCTCTTATTTTTATGTTTCAGTAATGAAAGCCAATGCTTAAGGTATCTTTCTGACCACAAAGTATTTTAATAACAGAGATACCTTTATACAGCATATATTTTTTTGGTTATAGTATTGTCTTAGGTGTGTAAGCACATAACCTTTTTTTTTTAAAACATTTATCTAGTCCAGAATTTTACTTATCAGAAGTAGCTTTTGGTTTCAAATGCACATTTTTAAAAAATAATAGTTTTATTTAGGATATAATTCTCATATACCATATAGTTTACCTGTTTAAAATGTATAATTCAAAAATCTTTGGCCCATTCACAGTGCTTGCATGTGAGCTTTAAAAGAGAATAGAGTAATTCTTGGTTTGAGCTCAGTGTCGTAGATTAGTATTTATAATCTTGGAAAAGAAAGGACATTGGAACTAAAAACTGTATTCTTTCTTTTACAGGTTACCGCCCAAGTCCTCGGGACCGTGCTTCTAGAGGTCGTGGGGGACTTGGACCTTCCTGGGCTAGTGCAAATAGCGGCAGTGGAGGCTCAAGAGGAAAGTTTGTTAGTGGAGGCAGTGGTAGAGGTCGTCATGTACGCTCCTTTACACGATAAAAATCCTTTTGGGAACATCTTAACTGTATATGAACATTTCACGAGGACAATAAAAATAAGACATTGAAGGACCAATTTAGACTTAGCAGTTATCTGGAGACATCTGAGAGAATATTTTTATCTGAAGAAAGCAGATTTTGTTTGATACCTAACAAGATTTCAATAAAAATCCAAACTTTGTATGTATGTTTGTATATATTTTCCCTTTTTTGTATGACTATTTATTTAGAAAATTTCTAGGTGAAAAACTAAATGATGTTTTGTATTTTTCTTGCCTATAGCACAGATGTTCTCAAACTTTCTCAGCTCATGACACTATTTAGTGCCTCAGTACTTTTTTCACAGCATACCTGGTCCAAAAGAAATATCTAATACTTGTGTTTATTAAGCAGTTAGATCCAACAGCTTAATAAGAATGTACATCATCACCACTAGTAACTGTGGACACTGCATGTCTCAAACCTTGGAATCAGTATCATTTTCTTTTCCTCTGCTTCTTGCACAGTACTTTTTATCAAACTGCTGAAAACCCAGTTTTGTAAAGATATGTTGTTATAGAAAGGAATATAATGCTATTTAATGTTGAAAATGTAAACTACCTCAAAGTAGTAGTTTATGTGATGTCCAACAGGTGTTGCTATGTTTTTCTCAAAAATTTTAAGATATTGTGTGGCACCCATGTTAATTTGCTAAGGTGCCCTGCTACACAGTTTGGGAACCATGGCTGTACCAAAAGAAACAAAATACTCCTCTCTTTTGTATTAGAAATCTGAACTTTGCATTTCAGCTTTGGACCTACTGACACTATTTTATTATACAAATTATTTAAAGCCTAAAATAAGGAATATCCTAATACTATTATTTTGGGAATCAGAAACATCTAATAAAGCTGGACTTTATACATAGAAATAAAGCTTACAACTTTGAGAAAGTAGCCATATTTTCCCCAAGATATGTCTTAACACACTGAGTCTATATAAGTGGCATAAAATATAGAGTTATCTTAATCAGAAAAGGAGTGTATGAGTCTCATTCCATCCTTTTATCAATCTCTGTTTTGGAGAACTATTTGTGAGTGAATACAATCTTCATTAAGAAAACACTTTGAAGAAAAGCTTAGCTGTAAAGAATCAGAGGTTTAGGTGAAAGGTTATGGCAATCTTTTCATAACTAGTGGCCTTGAAAAACCCAAGTCTTGAGCTGCTGTAAGAAAATACCATAGACTGGGTGGCTTAAACAATAAAAATTTATTTCTCAAAGTTCTGGAGGCTTGGAAGTCCAAGATCAGGGTGTCAGCATGGTTGGGTTCCAGTGAGGGCCCTCTTCCTGGCTTGTATGCAGCTACCTTCTTAAGTGCTCACATAGTCTTTCCTTGGTGCTTGCTTGGAGAGAGAGCGAGCTCTTGGGTCTTTTTCTTCTTACAAAGGCACTGTTCCCACCATGAAAGTCTCATCCTCATGATCTAATCTAAATCACAGTACCTCCCAAAGGACCCACCCTTTTAGTACTACCACATTGAGGGTTAGGAGTTCAATATATGAATTTAGGGAAACACAAGACTCAGCTCATTGCATCAAGATAACTTAAATCCCCTTTGATCCTGAAACCTAATAGGCTCATTTTCCCCAAAGATATATTTTACACATTAGGTAAAATTCGAAATTTGCCCCAATGTCTGACACAAATACATGTAAAAAATAGTTAATGTTTCTTAAGTAACTGTGTTTCTTAAATAAGAACATGGCCATATATAGAAACGTAATTTCTTGGTTTGTTTTTTAGCATTAAGCTGGATATGATCTTTGAGAAATATCAGAAAGCTATTTTTGCTGTTTGAGTTAATACCCAGTAATTCAGGCCAATAAAGGTAATAAATTATTAGTGTAGAAACAAATTAATGCCAGGCAAATTTAAAATGTCTTGAGTGACTACAAGTCCTAGATAAATGAGAAGGGAAGGAATCCACCATGTTGACCAGCCCTTACATGCAAAAATCACTTAGTCCTTATAACAATCCAGCATAGGTGGTATTATCCTAATTTTACAGATGGAGAAAGTTGAAGAGCTTGACTCAAGCATGGTAGAAACAGGATTTAAAATCAGGTTGGGTGGTTCATGCCTGTAATCCCAGCACTTTGGGAGGCTAAGGCAAGAGGATCACTTAAGCCCAGGAGTTTGAGACTAGCCCTGGCAATATAGTGAGACCCTGTCTCTACAGAAAATTTAAAAATTAGCTGAGTGAAGCTGGGCGTGGTGGCTCATGCCTGTAATCCCAGCACTTTGGGAGGCCTAGGCAGGCGAATCACCTGAGGTCGGGAGTTTGAGATCAGCCTTACCAACATAGTGAAACCCTGTCTCTACTAAAAATAAAAAAAAATTAGCTGGACATGGTGGCACGCGCCTGTAATCCCAGCTACTCAGGAGGCTGAGACAGGAGAATTGCTTGAACCCAGGAAGTGGAGGTTGCAGTGAGCAGAGATCGAGCCACTATACTCCAGCTTGGGGGACAGAGCAAGACTCCATCTCAAAAAATAATAATAAAGAAAAAATTAGCTGAGTGTGGTGGTGCATGCCTGTAGTCTCAGCTACTTGGGAGACTGAGGCAGGAGGATCACTTAAGCCCAGGAGGTCGAGGCTGCAGTGAGCCATGATTGCGCCACTGTACTCCAGCCTGGGTGACAGTGGAAAAAAAAAAATCAGATTGGAGCAGGGCACAGTGGTGGGCACCTGTGGTCCCAGCTACTCAGGAGGCTGAGGTGGGAGGATTGCTTAGGCCCAGGAGTTCATGTCCATCCTGGGCAACAAGAGCAAGACCCCCATCTCTAAGAAATAATAATAAAGTCAGGTTGGCTAGCTCCTAATTCCTTACCTCTCCATCTTGGAGAAGAAGCGACTTTTCAGGTTAAGTGTGTTAGAGATCAAAATTAGTAATTCATCATAAGGCAGTGAAGTTTCAGAGACCCAACACTATTTTAGTTATTTCAGAAGTGAGCCTCAAACAAGACATTTCAGGGAAAATTTCTGTTTGTTTGTTTGTTTGAGACAGAGTCTCACTGTCACCCAGGCTGGGGTGCAGTGGTGCTTTCCCGGTTTACTGCAACCTCTGTCTCCTGGGTTCAAGCGATTCTCCTGCCTCAGCCTCCCGAGTAGCTGGCATTATGGGCACCCACCACCATGCCCTGCTAATTTTTGTATTTTTAGTACAGACTGGGTTTCACCATGGTAGCCAGGCTGGTCTTGAACTCCTGATCTCAAGTGATCCACCTGCCTCAGCCTCCCAAAGTGCTGGGATTACAGGCATGAACAACTACACCCAGCCTATTTCAGGGAAAGTTTTGAGCGGCATTTAGAAATTAATGAAAGATGCAGAATTCCTTCGAGGACAAATTTAATCTGTAGAAGAGGAGTTGATAGAATGATTAGTGTTTATTTCTTAAGAATAAGAAAAAATACTATGAAATATTTTTATGCTTTATTTAAACAGAATGTTGCAGGTAGTATTCTGTGTGAAGGAGTAGTAGGCACAGTTAGATTAGCTTTATTTCTTTTTTAAAAAGTAATCGCAAAAACCTGCAGGATGATAATGTGAGAATGTAGGAACTAGAGCATGTCTCCTACGCATCTTCTGTGTTCCATATACCCTAGTACAGTGTGGGGAATATAAGGGTGACTAAGATATTTTTTGCCCTCAGGAAACTCACAGTCTAATAAAGGAAACAATTACGTAAACGTCTTTTTTTTTTTTGAGACGGAGTCTCTGTCGCCCAGGCTGGAGTGCAGTGGTGTGATCTTGGCTCACTGCAACCTCCTCCTCCCGGGTTCAAGTGATTCTCCTGCCTCAGCCTCCTGAGTGGCTGGGACTACAGTGGGGTCCCACCAGGCCTGGCTAATTTTTTATATTTTTAGTAGAGATGGGGGTTTCATCATGTTAGCCAGGATGGTCTCGATCTCCTGACCTCGTGATCTGCCCTCCTCAGCCTCCCAAAGTGCTGGGATTACAGGCATGAGCCACCGTGCCTGGCCACGTCATTTTTTTAAAAGAAAAGTTAATGAGATCTTAAGTGTATGAAATGTATGTGGAACAATTCAGAATTCTTGAATAATCCAACCATTACATTTCTAACATTTTATTGTAGGTTTTCAAAAGTAACTATTTTTAAAATAGTATTTTAAGAAAAGGAAATCTTGGCATTAAAATTGTATAAAATCTTTTTGGAATTGCTTTTGCATAAAGACAAGTTTTTTGTTTTTTTTGTTTTGTTTTGTTTTGTTTTGTTTTTTGAGATGGAATCTCACTCCATCACCCAGGCCGGAGTGCAGTGGCATGATCTCGGCTCACTGCAACCTCTGCCTTTCAGGTTCAAGTGATTCTTGTGCTTCAGCCTCCCAAGTAACTGGGACTACACTACAGGCACAAGCCACCATGCCTGGCTAGTTTTTTGTATTTTTAGTGGAGATGAGGTTTTGCCATGTTGGCCAGGCTGGTTTTGAACTCCTGAGCTCAAGTGATCTGCCCTCCTCAGCCTCCTAAAGTGCTGGGATTTCAAGCATGAGCCACTGTGCCTGGCCTAAAGACTAGTTAAGCAGAAAAGATTATATATGCAATTTTAATTTTTATTATTTTAAATTCATAGGACAGATTAGGAGGTAATGAGTAGGATCTTGTAAGCATCATATAACTTCATAATCTAGAGAAGGGGCTGCAAACTAAGGTACTAGCAATACACATTATTGTGTTAACCAATCTCCAGAACTCTTTTTTTTTTTTTTTTTTTTTTGAGACAAACTCTTGCTCTGTTGTCCGGGCTAGAGTGCAGTGGCACGATCTTGGCTCACTGCAACCTCCACCTCCCAGGTTCAAGTGATTCTCCTTCCTCAGCCTTCCTAGTAGCTGCGATTACAGGTGCATGCCACCAGGCCCAGCTAATTTTTGTATTTTTAGTAGAGATGGGTTTTCACCATGTTGACCAGGCTGGTCTCGAACTCCTGCTCAAAATCCTGATCTCAAGTGATCTACCGCCTCGGCCTCCCACAGTGCTGGCTTAATAGGTATGAGCCACTGTGCCCGGCCAGAACTTTTTCATCTTTCAAAACTGAAATTCTATACCCATTAAACAACTCTGATTTCCCTGTCCCCCCAACCCCTGGCAACCGCCATTCTCCTTTTCGGTCTCTGTAAATTTGAGTACTCTAAATACCACATGTAAGTAGAACCGTATAAATTTGTCTTTTTGCAGCTGGCTTTTTTCACTTAGCATAATGTCCTCAAGGTTTATTCATGTTGTAGCCTGTGTCAGAATTTTTTTTAAAGACTGAATAATATTCCATTGTGTGGATATGCCACATTTTGTTTATTCATCATCGGTTGATGGACATATGGGTTGCTTCCACATTTTGGCTATTGTGAATAATGCTGCTATGAACATGAGTGTACAAATATCTTTTCAAGACCCTACTTATAATTTTGGGGGGTATATATCCAGAAGTGGAATTGCCTAATGACATGGTAATTCTGTTATTTTTAATTTTTGAGGAACCACATACTGCTTTCCACAACAGCTGCACCATTTTACATTCCCATCAACAGTGCAAAGGGGTTCCAATTTCTCCACATCTTTGCCAACACTTGTTATTTTCTGTTTTGTTTTGGTTTTCATAATAGCCCTTTTAATGGTTGTGCTTCTGACTTTTAGGGAGAAGCCAAAAATCTGCATTATTGTGTAATCAGTTTTCAAATATGCAATTAATTCAATTTAAAAATTAAAAACATTTTGTGAGCAAAACAAAAAATTATGCAGGACAAAATGTGCCCAGAGAGTTTCAACCTGAAGAATTTGATGATAGCATCTGTTTTAGAAATCACAATGGAATTTCTATAAAGAGTTATTTTTATTTGGGAAGGTGAAATGTGCCAGGTAAATCTGTGATGGGACATGATGTTGTGGAGAAGTTCTTTGTGACCAAAAAGTCTGGTGTTGAGAACCAGTTCTATGCTCTACTAATTAGCTGTGCAACTTTAAATCGCTCCTCTTATCCTAAATTTCTTTCTTTCTTTTTTTTTTTTTTTGTTGAGACAGAGTCTCATTCTGTCACCCAGCCTGGAGCGCACTGGCGTGATCTTGGCTCACTGCAACCTCCACCTCCTGGGTACAAAAGATTCTCCTGCCTCAGCCTCCCGAGTAGCTGGGATTACAGGCGCCCACCACCATGCCTGGCTAAATTTTGTATTTTTAGTAGAGACGGGGTTTCACCATGTTAGTCAGGCTGGTCTCGACCTCCTGACCTCAAATGATCCGTCCGCCTTGGCCTCCCAAAGTGCTGGGATTGCAGACATGATCCACCGCTCCTGGCCTATCCTAAATTTCTTTATCTGCTCTGCCTACATCAGTAGGTTATGGGGATTAAATAAGATTTGTATTTGATTTCTTTTTACATGTAGAGCATTATTACTTTAAATTAGATCCTCCACTACCTAGACAAAAATATACTTAACATGCCTTACTTGCTAAGTTATTTCTGAAGCCAGAAATTAGTGCCTGCTTGATAAATAAGTGGAAATTATGTAAGTAGAATTATACTAATGTTTAATAGCTCTACTGAACAATATTGATGTGGTTGTAGGGAGACTATTAGTTTGGGGACAGTTTTATAATGGTTTTTTGAACATAGATTCTAAGTGAGGATAGTCCAGTTTCTGTCTAAGCAGAATTTCCAGGATACTCAGGGCGTATAGTAATATTATTTAAATGTAAGGAGGTGGTAATTGCAGGGAACAGTGAGTAGTCTACTTTGGCCAGTGTAGGAATGTAGGGACAGTGTAGAGGGGATGGAGGGGAAGGTATATTTGGAGACTGGGGTCAAATTATGAAAGGTCTTATTTGCTGTGCTAAGCCTTAGGGAGTAACTGAACTTTTTAAATGTGAGTGACATTTTCAGATTTGGTACTTTTATGAGCTTCTATCAGCCAGTCACTATGAAAGATGTTTTCACATAACTCCCAATCAGAAGTATTCTTTTAAAAAGGAGACTGATGGGGGCAGTGGCTTATGTCTGTAATCACACCATTTTGGGAGGCTGAGGCAGGAGGACCACTTGAGCTCAGGAGTCAGAGACCAGCCTGGGCAACATAGTGAGACCCCCCATCTCTACAAAAAATGTAAAAATAGCCCAGGTGTGGTGGTGCACATCTGTAGTCCCAGCTACTCAGGAGGCTGAGGTGGGAGGGTTGCTTGGGCCCGAAAGTTCAAGGCTGCAGTAAGCTGTGATTGTACCACTCCACTCCAGCCTAGGTGACACAGCAAGACCCTGTATCAAAAACTAAATAAATAAAAATTGAAAAAGTAAAAAAATTAAAAGAGAACTACTTTGGTGCAGCAGAGAGGAAGGATTAGAGAGGGAAGAGTCTGAAGGCCGACCAATAAAGAAGTTACAGGCCGGGCGCAGTGGCTCACGCCTGTAATCCCAGCACTTAGGGAGGCGGAGATGGGTAGATCATGAGGTCAGGAGATTGAGACCATCCTGGCTAACGCGGTGAAACCCCGTCTGTACTAAAAATACAAAAAAATTAGCCAGGCGTGGTGGTGGGCGCCTGTAGTCCCAGCTACTCGGGAGGCTGAGGCAGGAGAATTGCTTGAACCCATGAGGCGGAGTTTGCAGTGAGCCGAGATCACGCCACTGCACTGCAGCCTGGGTGACAGAGCGAAACTCCCTCTCAAAAAAAAGAAAAAGAAGTTACAGCAAAGTTCTCTACGAGCAATTCTCGAAAAGCAATCCCTAGACCAGCAGCTCAGCATCACCTGGAGATGTGTTAGAAATGCATATTCCTCCAGCCTGGGCAACATTGCAAGATCCTGTCTTTACAAAATATATATTAAAAAATTAACCAGGTGTGGTGGCGTGTGCCTATAGTCCCAGATACTGGAGAGGCTGAGGCAAGCGGAGCCCTTGAACTCAGGAGGTCGAGGCTGAAGTAAGCCATGATCACGCGACACTGCACTTGAGCCTGGGCAATATAGGGAGATTTTTGTCTCAAAAAAAAAAAAAAAAAGCATTAATGAATATTCTTAAACATGACCCCAGGCCCAAGAGGGGAGGGGTTGGCAATGTGTGTGTGCTTTAACAAATCCTGCAAACAATTCTGTTAAAGTCTGATGCACCCTAAGGTTTGAGAACCACTGATCTATATCAATGGTTTTCTTTTCTTTCCTTTTTTTTTTTTTTTTCTTTTTGTTGTTGTTGTTGAGACGGAGTCTCGCTCTGTTGCCAGGCTGGAATGCAGTGGCGCGATCTCGGCTCCCTGCAACCTCTGCCTTCCGGGTTCAAGCTATTCTCCTGCCTCAGTCTCCCGAGTAGTTGGGACTACAGGTGCCTGCCAACGTGCCGGGCTAATTTTTGTATTTTTAGTAGAGATGGGGTTTCGCCATGTTAGCCAGGATGGTCTCGATCTCTTGATCTCGTGATGCGCCCGCCTCAGCCTCCCAAAGTGCTGAGATTACATGTCAGTGTTTTTCAAATTTAGGAATCATCTGGGGAGGTCTTTAAAAATGCAAGTTTTGGGGGCCTACACATCTCTTTTTAAAAAACTTCTCAGAAGATTTTAATAATTAGCCAGGTTTGGATACAGTGACCTAAATGAAAGTAATGTCCTCAGCTAGGATAGTGGTAATGAAGACAAAGGGATCACATAGAACAGATATTTGTCAGATACTGTAATACTGCTAGAATTAAATTAGGCCATGATGGCATAAAACTCAATAAAGCAGTTACTGTTCTGAAATAACTTTCTAATGGGAGAAGAGAGGGGCAGGTGCTTGGGAGCAGAATGAGGAAAATGTAGGTAGCATTTTGGAACAGCAGAATTGAAGCTCAAACGTCTGGAGGTTTCCGGATGTGGTAAGTAGTGCCACAGGCTCCAAATGGATCACAGAGGGTGAAGGTGAAGATGAAACGACAACTAGATTTGGCAATTTGGAAGATTTTATAACCTTTGTGATGGCAATTTTATTGGAATGAGAATTTGAAGGTAAGGTAAGCAGAATCCGTAATGCTATTTGTTGGCATGATTGAGAAATGAAAGTATAGGCGATGGGTACTTTTTCAATTTGAACTGAAGAGAGATTGCTAAAAACTATGTGTATCAAAGCCATCCGCTCCTCAACTGTTTACATATAATGATTGACTTTGGAAATGTGGCCTTAGACTGTTATCTGCAGAGTCTAATTATGTTTTTTGTGCTTCCACACTTTTGACTACAGACTTCTTTGAAATTCCATTTCTGATTATTGTGTTTTAAGTTGTTATGTCTACTTTCATATCTGAGATGTTCTGTCGTCAGGCTGGAGTGCAGTGGCGCAACACAGCTCACTGCAACCTCTGCCTCCCGGGTTCAAGCCATTATCCTGTCTCAGCCTCCTGAGTAGCTGGGATTACAGGGGCCCGCCACCGTGCCTGGCTAATTTTTGTATTTTTAGTAGGGACGAAGGTTCACCATGTTGGCCAGGCTGGTCTCGAACTCCTGACCTCAGGTGATCCACTCTCCTCGGCCTCCCAAAGTGCTGGGAGCCACTGCGCCCAGCCACATATTCTTGAGTTTAAAATGGAATAAGGTTTTGAGGTATTCATTTAGAAAAAAAATGCTGAATTACATGACTTATTTTAAAGCAATAGACAAAACTAAAATATTAGTTAAATAAACATTCTTAAACTTTTTTTCAAGTTAATAAATCTTGACAAATTATTTGAGTTGACATACTGTGTTGTATTCCCCACTGAAGGTCTCTTGGTTTGCTAAGAGATACTTTAGGCATATTTTGGTAAAGCTTTGGTCCTCTTTAAGTCTGCAGCTGCTTTCAGTTGTTGCCTCTAGGAAGGATGCTTTTAGATGTTCTGGTAATCCTGGAATGGTAGAATTGCTACTTACTCTGATGAAACATTTCACTTGGCCCTTCCAGAACAAGTTAGGGTCCTCTGGAATCACTGTTCTCTTTAAGCTAAATAAGGAATCAAAAATAATTCACCTGAAAGCCCAAGTCATATAAAATAAATATTATCCAAAACTGCTCTATAACCATGTGAAACTTACTAATTTTTTTTTAATTGAAGTGAAGTCTCACTATGTTGCTCAGGCTGGTCTTGAGCTCAAGCTGTCCTACTGCCTCAGCCTACCAAGTAGCTGGGATTACAGGCACACACAAGCACACCCAGCTAGTATGTGAAACTTTAAAAAACTGTTCAATAATTTTCCCTCCGAAACTTACTTCGATGAAAAAGTAAGAAATTAGTAATGAATAGAGCTAGGTACTAATCCTGCCTTTGCCATTCATTAACTTCTGTGTGATATGAACAAATCACTAGTGGGGTGTTATTTTCTCATATTCTGAAACATAAAATAGAAGTAGGAATGTGTGTGGTGGGAGGTGAATATGAATCAAAAGAGAAATGTATTACAGATATTTATTATAGAGTTAAAGTAAAAAATAACAGTCCAGAATTGATCAAGTGTAGTGGCTAGGAGACAAGTGGGATCACAACTGAAAAAGAAGGGTAATCAGACTAAAAGGAGGTGTCCAAATTATTTTTCTCCTCTCCACTCCTCCCACCCCAGCTGTAATGTTGATGCTGCTTAATCAATTAACTAACATTACCAATAAGTAATAACCAATTAATGTGTTAATTCAACATTATAGTTAACAGAGACTTTTACCTCCAATATTTGTTACTGTTAACCCCAAGGCATAGTATAATGTCCTTATAAAAATATTTAGGGGTGACATACTTGGCATTGAATGATTAAAGAAGGAAATGAAACAAATACCAATATATTGGTATATACCAATATATTCATTTCCAAAGATATATGTATCCACATAATTGGACAAAGACTTTGATTTTTTTCTTTTGAGACAGGGTTTCATTCATGTTGCCCAGGCTGGTTTTGGACTCCTAGACTCAAGCGATTCTCCCCACTCAGCCTCCCAAAGTGCTGGCATTACAGGCATGAGCCACCACACCCAGGCCTAAATTGCATTTTATTAGTTTCCTTTAGAGATAATCCAAAATCAGACTATACACTTCTGCAGAAAAGTACTTTTGAACTACACATTACAGTGTCCTTTGCATTACCAGGTACTTCATGTTTAGTATTTGTTGAGTAACAGAAATCTTGCTTTTTAAACTTCTTTTTTTTTTTTTTTTTTGAGATAGAGTCTTGCTCTGTTGCCCAGGCTGGAGTGCAATGGTGCGATCTTGGCTCACTGCAACCTCCGCCTCCTGGGTTCAAGCAATTCTTCTGCCTCAGCCTCCCCAATAGCTGGGATTACAGGCACTCACAACCATGCTCAACTAATTTTTGTATTTTTAGTAGAGACAGTGTTTCACCATGTTCACCAGGCTAGTCTTGAACTCCTGACCTCAAGTGATCCGTCCGCCTTGGCCTCCCAAAGTGCTGGGATTACAGGCGTGAGCCACCACGCCTGGCCTTTTTAAACTTTTTACTTGAACTAATGTTTGACTTACAGAACACTTGCAAAAACAGAACAGAGTGTTCATGTGTACACTTCTTCCAGCTTTCTTTCTTTTCTTTTCTTAAGAGACAGTGTCTCACTATGTTGCCCAGGCTGGTCTTGTCTCAAACTCCTGGCCTCAAGTGATCCTCCTGCCTTGGCCTCCAAATAAATATCAACAAATATTTATTGAGTGCGGTCTGTAAGACTAGTACAGTTCTGGCTGGGTGCTGTAGCTCATGCCTTTAATCCCAGCACTTTGGGAGGCCGAGGTGGGCAGATCACGAGGTCAGGAGTTCGAGGCCAGCCTGGCCAATATGGTGAAACCCTGTCTCTACCAAAAATACAAAAAATTAGCCAGGTGTGGTGGCGGCGCATGCCTGTAGTCCCAGCTGCTTGGGAGGCTGAGGCAGAAGAATTGCTTTAACCCAGGAGGCAGAGGTTGCAGTGAGCCAAGATCACGCCACTGCACTCCAGATGGGTGACAGAGTGAGACTCCGTCTCAAAAAACAAAACAAAACAAAAAAGACTAGTACTATTCTAAACACATGGGTACAGCAGAGAATAAAGCAAAGATCCTGCCCTCATGTAGCTTATATTCTGAGAGTAATAGAAAAACAATTAACAAATAAGTATATGTTAGGGAATGGAAAGTGTGATGAAATCTATAAAGCAGGGAAAGGGAGACACAAGATGAGACAAGAGAGCAATGGACTGTCAGATAAAGCCCTTTGACAAGTTGATATGTGAGTAATGATCTGAAGTGAAGGAGCAAACCAGATGCAAATCTGCAAGAGGAATGTCCCAGCTCACCTTTAGCCAACCTGTTTTAGATTTTCTGAACTCCCCAGATGATATTAAGGTAGGCTGCAGACACTATGAAGCTAGCTTGTTTTCTGGTTACCCTTACTCTTTATGTGTCCCAGTCCAAAGAAGAGGGGGGTGCGGTTTACTAAGGTGCCCAACCTTGGCAGGTCCCCATTTCAAATTCTTGTAACGCTGGCTCCAGGAGCTGCCAAAAGCACAACTCAACCTATGAGGTGCTCTTTATGACTGGAAAAAGTCCCCAGGATAAAAGCTCCTTAAGCACATTACTCTTTTTTTTTTGAAACAGGGTCTCTCTGCTGCCCAGGCTGGAGTGCTGCGGCACCATCTCCGTTCATTGCAGCCTTCACTTCCCAGGTTCAAGCGATTCTCCCGCCTTAGTCTGCTGAGTAGCTGGGATTACAGGCGCGCTCCACCAAAACCAGCTAATTTTTGTATTTTTAGTACAGACCGGGTTTCACCATGTTGGCCAGGCTGGTCTCGAACTCCTGACCTCAAGTGATCCGCCCTCCTCGGCCTCCCAAAGTACTGGGATTACAGGCACAAGCCACCGCTCTCAGCCTCAAATTACTTTTTTAAATGGCTGTACCTATTTACACTCCTACCAGCAGCCCAAGAGTTCCCATTGTTTCACATCTTCATTTCACCCTTGATATTTTTTAGCTTTTACTTTTTGTCAAACTGCTGGATAAAACTCAATAAACAACCTTTAGCCATTCCCTCTCCTTTCAGATTAGCCTTTCTAATACCATTTTCCAGGGATAGTTGACTGTGTTACCGCCTAGCACTTAGAAGGTGCTCAGTAAATACTTATTGAGTGATTAACTTTCCTACTTAACATGCTTTAATGCTTTTCCAAGTCCGGAGGCGGCTCCCCTTTTCTGAGAGCCTAATAATCACGTATTCATTTCTATATTCCCAGAACCTAACAAAGAGTTTGAAAATTATCCTGCAGGCACCGCTAAGTCAATGTTTTTTCGGATGAATGAATAACCAATAGGATATCGTATACTTCTGCGATGCACGCATTTCTATTATCGCACACACCGAATCATACCGTATTTATTACTTATCCACGCAGATGGTGAGGTCTGTAGCCTCGGCATCTACACTGTGTCTGAAAGTAGGCACTAAACCAGTATTTTTTTAATTGCACCGTAAACTTGAATCAAACTTGGAAGCATTGAAAGGCAAACGCAAAGATACATGCGCAGTGATGCAGTAGGGTCGTCCAATCAGAGTAGGGCAAGACAGGGCAGTGCAGCGGCTAGGTAGTGCGCACGCGCGGCGGGCTCGTCCGCGATTGGCTTCGCCGAGGCGGGATCCTTGAGCTTCTCCGGCGGCGAGGGGATAGCTGGTTACCAGAAGGGCTTCTTTGCAGGGCCAGTGGTTTCTGTCAGATTTTCGCCGGTGCGTCCTGCAGGGGGAAGCTCGGGAGGCTGCGACAGCCTGTAGGCTCGCGCGGGACAAAGCAGGGAGTGGCGCCGGAGCAGGCCAACGAGGGAGGAGGAAGGGAAGGCGGCAGGAGCGACCGAAGTGGCCTTCTGCGGGCCTGCAGCTTTGGTCTGAAGTGCCAGGGACGCCCTGGCTGCTGGCCCCGGGGGGCTTGGAGCGAAGGGCGGGCGGTGGGGGTTTAGGGTTGTGCGTTTGTGTGGGAGGGATGGTTCTGGGCAGTGGCCCCTGGGGCCGCCACTGCGGTCGCTTCGCGCAGGCTCCTCTGGCGCTTGGGTCTCTCCCTCACTCCTGCACTGGGAATCTCCTTCCCCAGGGCCAGGGGGTGAAGGCTCCGCGAGCGTCCTGGAGAGTGTCGGTACGCCTTCTTTAGGGGCTTTTACCTCTTCACTGGTCAGGTTTGTCTTGTATTTCCTTAAAACCTTTTAATCAATTACCTTATGGAAGATTTTCTAGGTAGGTACAGATGCTTCTCGACTTACTACGGGGTTGAAAATATCTCAAGTGGAAAATGGATTTAAAACACAGCTAACCTACTGAGTATTAAAGCTTGGCCTAGCCTACTTTTGTTATCAAAAATATTATTTTCAGCTGTTTATTTTAGATTTGGGGGTACATGTGCAGGTTTGTTGCATCGGTATATTACGTGGTGCTGAGGTTTGGATACGATTGATCCTGTCACCCAGGTAGTGAGCATGTTACCCAATAGTTTTTGAACCCTTGCTCCTCCTTTCCTCCCCCTTCTAGTTGTCTCCACTGTCTATTGTTGCCATCTTTATGTTCATGAATGCCCAATGTTTAGCTCCCATTTATAAGTGAGAACATGCAATATTTGATTTTCTGTTTCTGCTTTAATTCGCTTTGGATAATAGCCTCCAGCTGCACCCATGTTGCTGCAAAGGACATGATTTCATTCCTTTTTATGGCTGCGCTAGCCTACCTTAAACATGCTCAGAACACTTACCTTAATCTACAGTTGGGCAAAATCATGAACACAGACGGTTGTGTGGTTACTTGTACAGTTTCTACTGAATGCTCATGGCTTTCTTAAAAGTCGAAGAATTCTAAGTGACACCGTCCTAAATTAGGAACCATCTATATAGCCGGAGTCTCAAAGGAGCAATTTAAGGCATGAAGTGAAATAATTACTACCTAACGTAGTTGGAAGTCGACAAGCAGCAACAGCAGGGAGAGACTGTTGCTGGTTCTTGGTAGAGTTGGTGTACTTACATTCTTGCATCCTAGACGTTTGATGGTTGCACATACCTCTCTTTAAAGCCCAGACGAACCCAAAGATTCTGGTCATTGTCCTGTATGTTGAACTACCCCTTCTCTATCTCCTTCACAGGACCTTCATCATTTCTACTCTCCGATAATACTAATTATAGATAGTAATATTACAGATAACATTGAGTGCTTACTATGTGTCAAGTTTTGTTCTGAGTGCTTTACATATTTCATTTAATCCTCCCAACAGTCCGGTGTGTAAGTATGATTATGGTACCCCCTCTTAAAGTTGAGGAAGCTGAGACACATGGAGCCAAAGTAAACTGTGCAAGACCATTAGGAAGTGTCAGTCCACATTTATATTCAGGCATTTGCTTTCAAAGTTGTGTTCTTATTTACCACAGTGTAGTGCCAAGTACTTGTGGCTATCTGGTGTATTGCAGTTGTCAGCTTGGCCTTACCATTTTACTTGGAAGGACTGAAACTAATAGGTGTTATAGAAGTTGTAGCATCACATCAGGGCTACCAAGTGGCTTTATTTCTAGGACCTGGGAAAAGGGCTCAGACAGCACTAATTAATTAATTAATTTATTATGGACAGGACAATATGAACATACAGAACCAGTTTAAAAAGCTATAAGGGTGCAATGGTCTTTTGGGGGGAAATGTACTGATTTCTGCATTTTACTTTGAAATGTATCAACAAATTAAATGGCTTGATGGATGCCCAAAGTCATATGTAAATAGCAGAGTTAGGATTCTAGCCAGGCAGCCTGGCTGGCTACGGAGTCAGTCTGTTTTCTTAACCACTGCTCTGTGCTGATGCTTGTATGCTTGCATTATCATTTTTATTAGTTTACAAAATAGGAGGATTGAAAAATCAGAAATCATGTATTAGATGTAGAAGGATTTAGGGTAGTAATTCTTCGCATTTAGTGTTAAAAGAAATTTTAGCATCTAGTTCATTCTTTATTTTATAAATGAGAAAATTGGTGTCTAGAGAGTTAAATAGCTTCCCCAAAGTTAAGCATCCCTGAAATAGCAGAATCTGAACTACACTCTGGTTTCCTTCATTTCTACTGTTGATGTTTCTAACTACTGTATTTTTTAAGTGTTCCTTTTAAAAAAGTGTCAGAATTTTCACAGTATTAAAGGGGAGTCTGACTAATGTAGAGAACAGAACTGATTACATTTCATGATGTGGACATCATATTTTTATTAATGCTATCTAGAATTTATTAGTTTAAGAAGGCTCATTATCTTATTTCGGTTGAGCTATAGTCACTAAAATCTTTAGTTTTAAATTTCAGCTTCTATTGTTCTATTTCATTTGACCATTAAGTAACTGAGTCTAAATGTAAGGCCTAACATCCATGTCATCCTGTGACAGTTACCGTTAATCAATTTCAAACTTGTGTCAATTATATATTTAGAGGCCTGTAGTATTCTGCTTACCCATTATAAAAAGGAAATTAGTTTAATGAAGTTATTTTGGCATGACTTGTTTGGTCAGAATTTGTACTGACTTCTGGTATTGGTAAATGCTGCTTCTAAAGCAGTCAAAAACCATCTGTTTCATAATTTGCTTTAAGATTAAAGATTGTACTAATAGAGATCTATTTTGTCCTTGAATAAGAAACAGAAGAGAGTGATCTCTCCTACTCATTCCTCAAATTATGTAAAGGCTGGTTATATATCAAATATTTACATGTTTCATTATTTTCACATTGATGAAATTGGGAAATGTCTAACCATCAATGATAGTGTATCATGGTTTAATTGGCTACACGTTTTTTCTTGGATACATAAAATAATGGTACATCTTATAATTTAAAAAATTTTTATTTTTAAAATTTTTATTTACTTTTAAAAATTTCTTTTATATGGACTAACAAGAGTATATCTTACAATTGATGGCATTTTAGATTTGATGAAATATGGTAATTTAAAAAATCTAATTAATGATACTTTTCCCTATTACAAAGGTAACATTTTCATTGTAAAAAATTTGAAATATACAGAAAATAACTCAGAATAGAATAAAAATTACTGGTATTCTAACCAGACCTAGAAATAATTAGGGTTAATGTTGTGGCATGTATTTTTCTAGTTTTTAAAAACGATTGTGTATTTTAATATATAACATGTATATTATATCTACTTTATAGCAGTATAATTTACAGTGTGCAGTTAGATGTGTACATTTTGATGTTTTCATATACAGATGTATATATACTCCTGTAACCATACTACAGTCTTATATAGATTATTTCTATCACCTCAAACAAGTTCTCTCATGCTCCTTTGCTTTCTAGTCTTTTAAATGTACATACACCCATTATCGTTTTTATTTTTCTTTTCTTTTGTAAAAATTAGAATGAGGCTGGACATGTTTTGTGGCCATTTTTCCTTTGATTTATTAAAACATATTTCTCATGTCATTAAACATTTTTTTAAAGTATTGCCCCCCCGCCACCCATTAATGGTATCATTCACATAACAAATACTGAACTCCTTCTGTGTATTTGGTACTGGCGATATACTGATGAATTGTACGTAAGATTTCATGCCTGAGTTAATAGCTCAGAGGGAATGATAGGGCAAATTTCATTGCAGTGTGAAAAGTGCTTGGGTAGTGCATATACAGGAAGGTCTCCAGTCCAGTCTTTGGGAGGAGATGAAGAGGGCTCATGGTTAAGACTCCTAGACGATAAGGTAGAATTAATTAGGCAAAGAAAAGTGGGAAAAAGCATTCCCAACATTATATAAGGGAAAGTTTGTTCAAAGCCTAGAGAAAAAGAACATGGCTAGCTCGGGGAATAGTACTGACTCGATTTTGGTGGTATATGAAGAGAGTGTTCTGTTGTGTGGGTGTACCATAATTTATCTTGTACTTCATTATAGACATTTGTTTCCCTTTTCCCCCCTACTGTAATTGATACTAGCATCATTATTCTTTTTTTTTTCTTTGTTTTCTTTGAGACAGAGTGTTGCTCTGTCACCCAGGCTGGAGTGCAGTGGTGCGATCTCAGCTTACTGCAACCTCTGCCTCCTGGGTTCAAGCGATTCTCATGCCTCAGCCTCCTGAGTAGCTGGGATTACAGGCGTGTACCACCACACTGGGCTAATTTTTTTTTTTTTTAGACGAAGTTTTGCTCTTGTTGCCCAGGCTGGAGTGCAGTGGCGCTATCTCGGCTCACCACAACCTCTGCCTCCCGGGTTCAAGTGATTCTCCTGCCTCAGCCTCCTGAATAGCTGGGATTACAGGCATGCGCCACCACGCCTGGCTAATTTTGTATTTTTAACAGACACAGGGTTTCTCCATGTTGGTGAGGCTGGTCTTGAACTGACCTCAGGTGATCCACTCACCTTGGCCTCCCAAAGTGCTGGGATTACAGGTGTGAGCCACTGCACCTGGCCTCAAATTTTTATATTTTTAGTAGAGACGGGGTTTCGCCATGTTAGCCTGGCTGGTCTCAAACTCCCGACCTCAGGTGATCCACCTGCCTCGGCCTCCTGAAGTGCTGGGATTATATGCGTGCGAGCCACTGTGTCCTGCCCAGCTGATTATTCTTATACATAGTTACTTAGTATTATCTCTGATAGTTCCTTAGGTTAAATTGCCAGAATTGGAATTTCTGGGTGAAACAGATAACGTTGGTAGTCATGTTCATCCTTACTGATGGCTTATGTTAAATAGTGTTTTGTGGTGTTGCTTTGAATTGGAATGCTTGCTACTATCCATTGCAGAAACATGATGTATGTATGTAATGTCCTTGTTTTCCATCTGTTCCCCTATCCAGTCCTAGTGGAAATAAGATTGAGCGAAAGTTGGGAAACCTGGTTCTAGTCTCTTGATTTATATTTTAAAAAATTCCACTGTTTCAAATGAAATAGGATGATAAAAACAAGTTGAATTATAAAAATACCTTTTAAATTGCCAGATTTCATTCATTCAAAATATTTGTTAGTGATGGTAATGTATCTGTCACTGTTGCCAGACACATTATAGTCATTAATGGTGGAGAAAACAAGCATGAGATTGCTGCCCTCATGTGGTTTATGGATTAGTGGAATAGAAAAAAGGCAACATGTTTGATATTTGTATGTGAATTGTATTTCCTTGCATTTTGAAATTTTTATTTAAATTGCTTTAAAGAAGATATCATGCTTATAGTATTATCAAAATTGACATATACTTAAATTTACACCATTTGTATTAGTCTGTTCTCACACTGCTAATAAAGAGATACTCAAGACTGGGTAATTTATAAAGGAAAGAGGTTTAATGGACTCACAGTTCCACATGGCTGGGGAGGCCTCACAATTATGCCGTAAGGCAAAGGAGAAGCAAGCCTCGTCTTACATGGGAGCAGGCAAGAGAGTTTGTGCAGGGGAACTCCCATGTATAAAACCATCGGATCTCGTGAGACTTAGTCACTACCACGAGAATAGGCCCTGCCCTTGACATAGGGATTATTACAATTCAAGGTGAGATTGGGTGGGGTCACAGCCAAATCGTATCACCGTTCAGTTTAAATCTTAAATTCTTTTCAATAGCCCTTGATGAAAAATAAAATCTTACTAGCTATTGAACTTATTTTCTTTTTCTTTTTTTTTATTAAAAAAAAAACAAGAGATGGGCTCTCTTGGGCTCAACTGATCCTCCCAGTTTGGCCTCCCAAAGTGCTGGGATTACAGATGTGGGCCACTTTGCCCAGCCTGAACCTGTTTTCTCAGGCTTATTCTCATATGTTTTGTTTTTGTTTTTTCAGTTGAAGTCTTGCTGCTATGTTGCCCAGACTGGTTTTGAACTCCTGACCTCAAGGGATCCCCCTCACCTCAGCCTCCTGAGTAGCTGAGACTACAGGCATGCACCACCAAGCTCCTCTTATCTTTTTTTTTTGAGACAGAGTCTCGCTGTCGTCCAAGCTGGAGTGCAGTGGCGTGATCTGAGCTCACTGCAAGCTCCGCCTCCCGGGTTCACGCCATTCTCCTACCTCAGCTTCCCGAGTAGCTGGGACCACAGGCGCCCGCCACCATGCCCGGCTAATTTTTGGTATTTTTTTTAGTAGAGATGCGGTTTCACTGGGTTAGCCAGGATGGTCTCAATCTCCTGACCTCGTGATCCGCCTGCCTCGGCCTCCCGAAGTGCTGGGATTACAGGCGTGAGCCACCGTGCTCAGCCTTTTTTTTTTTCTTTTAATTTTAATTTTTAATAGAGACGAAGCTCCTAGGTTCAAGGGATCCTCCGGCCTCATCCTCTCAAAGTACAGGGATTACAGGCATGAACCACCACGCCGGCCCCTTTTACCTTTTTTACATATGTCATGGTTGTATTATAAACCAAACTTGAGACGGCCTGCCTGGCACAGCAAAGCTGTCCACAGACATTGGGATTTGCAGCAAGAGAAGGGCGTTTATTGCAGGGTGTCAAGCGAGGAAAAATGGGTAGCTAATGGTTAAGACCCAAACTCTGTGATGGCTTTCATGTAACTATTTTTAAAGATGGGGAGGCAGAGGTTACAGGCAAAGTCATAAATCAATGCATCATTGATTTGGCCTTAACAGGTAAGACATCTTGAAGTGGGGGCTTGCGAGTCATAGATGTATTAAAAGATTCTCTGATTTGGGATTGGTTAAGGAAGTGAAGCTCTGTCTAAAAACTTGGGGTCAGCAGAAAGGAATGTTGAGCTCTGGCCTGTGGGTATGACTTCCTCCAGGCCTCTGAAGAAGAAATTCGGAACAAAGAATAATAGCAGTTAGAGTTCAGTCCTGTTTCCGCTAATCTGAGGTCTGTGTGCCAGTAGACAGTATTTTCCATTTGGTGGCGGTCTGGATTTCTGAAAAACAACTCAAGGACATATGTTAAGATGTTACCTTTAGTTTCTAGAGGGAACCAAACATTTTGTCAATCTAACTTCCCTCACCATTATTTTAAGCTATTACCTTCTTGCTAATCATATTGCTCATGTACTTCTCAGGGCTAGCTAAGTGCCTGGAATTTCCTTTGAAGGAACTGAAGATTTTCCTTTGTTTCTATGCTTGGGGGGCCAGGCAGGCCCCTAAGAGGGGTTCCTGTTCCATCTTAGTTGTAGTTTTGAGCTATTTTTATATTTGGGGGTGATTGTAATTAGATTCGTGGATAGTTAACTGTTTTGGGCATTTTTCAGGTCACCACTGCTGAATATGAGACGATCTGCAGCACCAAGTCAGTTGCAGGGGAATTCCTTCAAAAAACCAAAATTTATACCTCCAGGAAGAAGTAATCCAGGAAAAAGTAATCCAGGTCTGAATGAAGAGATTACAAAACTGAATCCAGATATAAAATTATTTGAGGTAAGGCAAAAAAGGACTCATGATATAGATAATATAGAGAAGCATGTATATTTAAGAAAATGCCATTTAAAGAATTAACAGTATTTTCTGCCTGTAGGAATTTTCAGTATCTCTGAAAACATCTTCTAAAGACCTTGGAAATGAAGATTACATAATTTTTTTTAAAAGGAATAACAAGCTGGGCACAGTGGCTCATGCCTATAATCCCAGCATCTTGGGAGGCAGAGGCGGGAGGATCACTTGAGCTAAGGACGTCAAGACCTGCCTGGGTAACATAGTGAGACCCTGTCTCTACAAAAAATAAAAATTTAGCGGGGTGTGGTGGTGTGCATCTGGAGTATCAGCTACTCGGGAGGCTGAGGTGGGAGGATCACTTGAGCCTGGGAGGTCGAAGCTGCAGTGAGCTGTGATTGTGCCACTGCACTCCATCCAGCCTGGGCAACACAGCAAGACCCTGTCTCATTGAATCAATCAATGGAATAACATGTACT
Organism: Gorilla gorilla gorilla; assembly: GCF_029281585.2. NCBI lineage: Eukaryota > Metazoa > Chordata > Mammalia > Primates > Hominidae > Gorilla > Gorilla gorilla. The sequence goes on along the minus strand of NC_073231.2, from coordinate 100,318,254 downwards.
TGAGTCTATAAAATAAACTTTTGGTAATGATAAGTAAGTACCTCTTTGAGGGAAGGGGTGGAGATTCTAATCAGTGTTCTTTTTAAAGTTACCACATAAATAAGTGAAAACTTCTTTAAGGTAATTTAAAGAGGAAAAAAAACATAATGATTTGTATCACTATTCCAAACATTTTTTCTCACTTTTATCTATAAAAAGTGAATACTGGCTGGGTGCAGTGGCTCACGCCTGTAATCCCAGCACTTTGGGAGGCCGAGACGGGCAGATCACCTGAGGTCAGGAGTTCGAGACCAGCCTGGTTAACATGGTGAAACTCTGTCTCTACTAAAAATGCAAAAACTAGCTGGGCATGGTGGCACGCGCCTATAATCCCAGCTACTCCGGAGACTGAGGCAGGAGAATTGCCGGAACCTGGGAGGTGGAGGTTATAGTGAACTGAGATCATGCCACTGCACTCCAGCCTGGGTGACAGAGCAAGACTTCGTCCCCCCCCCAAAAAAAAAAAAAGTGAATACTGGAAGCAGTCTTAATGTGTCTCATTTACTATTAAGAAAAAGGATTGTTTTGGTCTTAGGTCTAAGACCAAAGGCATTAGTATATATGAAAGGTATATAAAGTATAAAGAAGGCATATAAAATGGAGAATTCACACTACCTACTACTCTGCAATTCCCTGATCCTTTTATGTTATAGGGATTAAAGTCTATTAATTTTTTCCCTCTTCTTTTTTATTGTGGTTAAGCATATGTAACATAAAATTTGCCACATTACCATTTTTAAGTGTACAATTAAGTGGCATTAATGACTTTCACACTGTTGTGCAACCATCACCACAATCTGTTTCCAAAACTTTTTCATTACCCCAAACAGAAACTGTACCCATTAAACATTAACTCCCCATTCTCTCCACTCAGCTCCTGATAACCACTGTTCTACTTTTTGTCTTTATAAATCTGACTGCCCTAGGTACCTCATGGAAGTGGAATCATACAATATTTGTCCTTTTGTGTCTGGCTTATTTCCCTTAGCATAATGTTTTCAAGGTTCATCCATGTTGTAGCGTGTATCAGAACTTAATTTTTTTGTATGGTTGAATAATCATTATATGGTTTTACCACATTATGTTTATCCATCCATTCATCTATTTGATGCATGCTTGGGCAGTTTCCACCTTTTTGCTATGGTGAATAATGCTGCTATGAACATTGGCATCCAAGTTTCTGTTTGTGTTCCTGTTTTAATTCTTTTGGGTTATAACTAGAAATGGATTTGCTGGGTAATATGATAATTCTGTGTTTAGCTTTCTGAGGAACCATCAAACTGTTTTTCATAGCTGTACCATTTTACATCTTCATCAGGAATGTGTGATGGTTGTAGTATCTACATCCTCAGGAACACTTGTTATTTTCCATTTAAAAAATTTTTTTATTATTGGCATCTCAGTAGTTGTGAAGTGGTATTTCACTGTGGTTCTGATTTGTATTTCCTTAATGACTAGCGATGCTGAGCATCTTTTCGTGTGCTTATTGGCCATTTGTATATCTTTGGAAAAATGTCTATTTAAGGTCTTTGCCTGGTTTTTAATGGTGTCTTTTTTTGCTGAAAAAACCTTCTAATTTTTGACTCTGCTTTTTTGGGTCTGTATGTGTTTGTTTTATCCTATATTTCTTTCCCAAGTAGATTGTTTAGCACTTACCAATGTAAAAATTCTGGCACACTGTAAGGAGAAAACATAGGCTTTTGTTTTCTTAATAAGGTTTCTTTCTTTCTTTCTTTTTTAAAATACAGCTTTGTTTAGGTATTGATAGAGTTTGGATATTTGTCCCTTCAGAATCTCATGTTGAAATGTGACCTCCAGTGTTTGAGGTTGGCCTAATGGGAGATATTTGGGTCATGAGGGGTGGATCCTTCATGAATGGCTTGGTGCTGTTTTCATGGTAATGAGTGAGTTTTCGCTCTGAGTCCACATGATATCTGGTTGTTTAAAAAGAGTGCAGCATCTCCCCCCTCCCTCTTTTGCTCTCCCTCTTGCGATTGAGATGCAGTTTCCCCCTTTACCTTCTGCCCTAATTATAAGCTTCTGGAGGCCCTCATCAGAAACAGAAGCTGGCACCATGCTTCCTATACAGCCTGCAGAACTGTGAGCCAAAATAAACCTCTTTTCTTTATAAATTACCTGTCTCAGGTATTCCTTTATAGCAATGCAAACTAATACAGATATAATTTAAATACCATACAGTCTACTTACTACAACTCAGTGGTTTTTATTATATTCACAGAATTGTGCAGCCATCTCCACAATAAATTTTAGAACATTTTCATGACACAAAGAAACTTTTTATCAGGAATTTATTTCTTATTGCTGAAATATCAGTTTTCTCTTGCTGCTGAAACAAATTACCACAAATCTAATGGCTTAAAACAACACCAATGAATTATCTTATAGTTCTGTAGGTCAAAAGTTCAACACAGATCTAAGATCAAGATGTTGGTAAGGCTACATTCATTTCTGGAGATTTTAGGGGAAATCCGTTCCCTGGCTTTTTCCAGCTTCTACAGGTCACCGCATTCCTTGGCTCATGGCCCCCTTCTTCCGTCTTCACAGCCAGGGAAGCACGTTTGAGTTCTCATGTTTCCTTCCCTTTGGTTTTCTGCAGCTAGAACTCATTTGATTAGGTTAGGCCCACCTGGGTAATCCAGGATCATCTCTCCGTTTCAAGGTCCTGGTCCTTAATCACATCTGCAAAGTCCTTTTTACCACATAACAATACATTCACAGATTCTGGGGATTAGGGTGTGGACATCTTTGGGAGCCGTTATTCTGCCTACCACACTGAATAATCTGTTGTTTTAATATACCACAATTTATTTATCTATTCATTAGTTAATGGTCATTTGGGTTGTTTCCACTTTTTAGCAATTATGAGTAATACTTATGAACGTTTGTGTACAAATTTTTGTGTGGATATGTGTTTTCGTTTCTCTCTTTTTTCTTTCTTTCTTTCTTTCTTTTTTTTTTTTTTTGAGATAGGGTCTTGACGATGGCACCATCATGGCTCACTGCAGCCTCCACCTACTAGGCTCAAGTGATCCTCCCACCTCCGTCTCCTAAGTAGCTGGGACCACAGGCATGTGCCATCATACCTGGCTAATTTTTAAATTTTTTATAGAGATGGGGTCTGCCTATATTGCCCAGGCTGGTCTCTAAGTCCTGAGCTCAAGCAGTCCTCTCCTCAGCCTCCCAAAGTGTTGGAATTACAGATGTGAGCCACCATACTTGGCCATGTTTTCATTTCTCTTGAGTGTATTCCTAGGAGTAGAATTGCTGGATCATATGATAATTCTATGTTTAACCTCTTAATGAACTGACAGACTCTTTTCCAAGCTGACTGCACCGTTTTCATTCTTACCATCAATGTATGAAGGTTTTAATTTTTCCATATCCCTACCAACACTTATTATCTTTTTGATTGTGGCCATACTAGTGGGTAAAGTAGTACCTCATTGTGGTTTTGCTTTGCATTTCTCTGATAGCTGATATGGAGCACTTTTATGTGTGCTTATTACCCATTTGTGTATCTCTTTGGAGAACTGTCTTTTTTTTTTCAAGGCGAAGTCTCGCTCTGTCGCCCAGCCTAGCGTGAGCCACTGTGTCCAGCCAATATTTATTCTTTATTTATTTATTTGTTTTTGAGATGGAGTCTTGCTCTGTCACCCATGCTGGAGTACAGTGGCACGATCCTGGCTCACTGCAACCTCTGCCTCCTGGGTTCAAGCGATTCTCCTGTCTTATCCTCTGGAGTAGCTGGGACTAAAGGTGCCTGTCGCCACGCCTAGCTAATTTTTGTATTTTCAGTAGAGTTGGGGTTTCACCATGTTGGCCAGGCTGGTCATGAACTCCTGATCTCAGGTTATCTGCCTGCCTTGGTGTCCCAAAATGTTGGGATTACAGGTGTGAGCCACCACGCCTGGCCAAGATTTGTTTTTTGATGTAGTGTCTAAGGACTAATTCTAGGCAAAAACACAGATTTACTATTTTTTTCTTTTAATTCTATAAATAAATTAAATAGTTATTTTACTTTTTAAAACTGAAGTGGGGCATTTTTGAAATTATACAGCAATTTTAAGCAAGGTAACATGAGAAGCCTAAAAGTATTAGGCTTAGCAGTCAACTCTGCCGTCTTTTTACTTTGTCTGTTACATTCTTAACTTCTTGTTTTTAAACTATTTCTTATCTTAGATTCAATTAACCTATAGTGAGAAAGTATTGCTTTGGTGACTTCAGTGGTTTTTACTTGATTGGTCTGATAAATACAAAATCTGGGACAAATTGAACATCAAAAGAAATATACTAATGGATTATAGCCCATTGAATAATACAGGAGTCAGAATCTATACTAATATATGTAAATAAATGAATAAATAAATAAATGAAGATTAAACTCTTCCTTACAGTGGAATGCTAAAGCATAGAAGTAATGATGGTGTTAGAGAGTCTCAATGGATGCCAAAACTAGTGGGTAAATGTTCAATGAGGAAATAGGATATTTGAATATACTCAAGTATCTCCTCACAACATACTTAAAAAAATTACAAAGGAAAAAATACTTTGGCAGACACCACCTTAATCAGTGATCAAAGTTAATACCTTTAGTAATGGAACAAACCGATATTATGTGCCTCCTAATATGATGAACTGTTGTATTCTTGCCCCAGATTCACAATCTGAAACTAATCATAGGGGAACATCAGACAAATCCAGATTGAGGGATATTCAGCAAAATAACTGGCCTTATTTTGAAATTTTGAAATTTCAAGACCAGAAACGATGAATAAAGTTAGAGATTGAAGGAAACTAAGGGAACATACTGACTAGATGTAATGTGTGATCTAGGATTGGATCCTGATTTGGGGAAAAATCTATAACAGACATTATTGCAATAAGTGACCAAATTTGAATATAGACTGTGGATTAGATACTGGTATTATACCAGTGTTAAATAATCAATTTTGATAATTTTACTGTGATTATGGAAGAGAGTCTTTGGAAACACACCTTGAAGTATTTAGAGGCGAAGGAGCATAGTGTCTGCAGTTTACTCTCACGTGTGTGTGTATACACATACACAGAGCAAAGGGAGAGAGGGAAATGGAAGAAAATGTAAACCAATGGTTAGTATGGGTAAAGGTATATAGGAATACTATTTTTGGAATGTTACCATGAATTTGAAATTATATGAAAATAAAATGTTGCAAAAAAGAAAATTTGTGACCTTCATTAGTTGACTTACTTTAATATCTGATCAGATATAAAAAATACAAAAAAATTGGGTGGGCGCGGTGGCTCACGCCTGTAATCCCAGCACTTTGGGAGGCCGAGGCGGGCGGATCACGAGGTCAAGAGATCGAGACCATCCTGGCTAACATGGTGAAACCCCGTCTCTACTAAAAATACAAAAAATTAGCCGGGCGTGGTGGCGGGCGCCTGTAGTCCCAGCTACTTGGGAGGCTGAGGCAGGAGAATGGCGTGAACCTGGGAGGTGGAGCTTGCAGTGAGCCGAGATTGCGCCACTGCACTCCAGCCTGGGTGACAAAGCGAGACTCCGTCTCAAAAAAAAAAAAAAAAAAAATTTATCAGGTTTTTTTTTGGAAAGTTTATTTACTAACCATGAAATTTATTAAGATGAGTATTTATGACCGGGTGTGGTGGCTCACGCCTGTAATCCCAGCACTTTGGGAGGCTGAGGCAGGCGGATCACCTGAGGTCAGGAGTTCGAGACCAGCCTCAACATGGAGAAACCCCGTCTCTACTAAAAATACAAAATTAGCCGGGCGTGGTGGTGCATGCCTGTAATCTCAGCTACTCGGGAGGCTGAGGCAGGAGAATTGCTTGAACCTGGGAGGCGGAGGTTGCAGTGAGCCGAGATTGTGCCATTGCACTCCAGCCTGGGGCACAAGAGCAAAACTCCGTCTCAAAAAAAAAAAAAAAAAAAAAAAAGATGAGTATTTATAATAACATGACAACTTTGCCTATTGTGAGTTTCTATTTAAAAAAAATTCAACCATTTACTACTGTGGTAGACAGAAAAAATGGCCCTTTAAACATGTTCATGTCCTAATCACTGGAATCTGTGTTACCTTACATGGCAAAAGAGACTTTGCTGACGTGATTAATGTTAAGGACCTTGAGGTGGGGAGGTTACCCTGGATGATCTGAGTGGGCCCATTATAATTATAAGTGTCCTTAGAAGTGGAAGAGAGAGAGGGAAGAGGATCAGAGAAAGAGATGGTGATTAGGGAAGCAGGGGCAGAGAGATGTAACATAGCTGACGTTGAATATGGAGGAAGAGGGCTATGCCAAAGAATTTGTTTGGCTTCTAGAATTTTGAAAAGACAAGGAAATATATTCTCTCCTGGAGCATCCAGAAAGGAACTCAGCCCTGGTGATAACTTTGATTTTAACGCAGTAAGACCTAAGTCTGAGTTCTAACTTGCGAAACTGTAAAATGATAAATTTGTGTTGTTCAATGCCACTAAATTTCTGGTAATTTGAGAGAGCAGCAATAGAAAACCTATACATATAGAAAAAAAAGAGAAAATAGCACATAATGAACTTCCTTGTCCATATTACTTAACTTCAACAATTGAAAATGTATGACTGATCTTTTTTTTATTTTTATTTTTTGAGGCAGGGTCTGGCTCTGTTGCCCAGGCTGGAGTACAGTGGTGTGATCTCAGCTTGCTGCAGCCTTGGCCTCCTGGCCTCAAGCCATCCTCCCACCTCAGCGTTCGAAGTATCTGGGACTATTGGAACACACCACCGTGCCTGGCTAATTTTTGTATTTTTTGTAGAGACTGAGTTTCACTGTGTTGCCCAGGCTGGTCTCAAACTCCTGAGCTCAAGGACTCTGCTTGCCTTGGCCTCCCAAAGTGCTGGGATTACAGGTGTGAGCCACCATGCCTGGCCATGACTGATCTTGTTTCATCTTTTTTTTTTTGAGACAGAGTCTCGCTCTGTTGCCCAGGCTGCAGTGCAGTGGTGCAATCTTGGCTCACTGCAATCTCCGCCTCCCGGGTTCACGCCGTTCTCCTGCCTCAGCCTCCAGAGTAGCAGGGACTACAGGCACCCGCCACCATGCCCAGCTTATTTTTTGTATTTTTAGTAGAGACCGGGTTTCACCGTGTTAGCCAGGTTGGTCTCGATCTCCTGACCTTGTGATCTGCCTGCCTCGGCCTCCCAAAGTGCTGGGATTACAGGTGTGAGCCACTGCGCCCGGCCTAATTTTTTATTTTTTGAGACAGGGTCTTGTTCTGTCGCCCAGGCTGGAGTACACTGGTGCATTCTTGGCTCACTGCAACCTCTGCCTCCTGGGTTCAAGCGATTCTCCTGCCTCAGCCTCCCGAGCAGCTGGGATTACAGGCGTGCACCACCGTGTCTGGCTAATTTTTGTTTTTTCAGTAGAGACGGGGTTTCACCATGTTGGCCAGGCTGGTCTTGAACTCCTGACCTCAAGTGATCTGCCTGCCTTGGCCTCCCAAAGTGGTGGGATTATAGGCGTGAGCCACTGCGCCCGGCCTCTTGTTTCATCTTTAGTTTTCCACTCCAGCTCGAGTCCCTCCCTTCTTATTTTGATGCAAATTCCAGGAATATACTTTCATTTGTAAATTTTTAGAATATGTCTCTAAAATATAAGAGCTTTTTAAGGCTGGGTATGGTGGCTCACCCCTGTAATCTTAGCACTTTGGGAGGCCTAGGCAGGAAGATTGCTTGAGGCCAGGAGTTCAGACCAGCCTGGGCAACATAGTGAGACCCCATCTCTACAGAAAAAAAAACATTAGCTGGGTATGGTGGCACATGCTTGTAGTTCCAGCTACTAGGGAGGCTGAGGTGGGAGGGTCCCTTGGGCCCAGGAGTTGAAGGCTGCAATGAGCTATGGTCATGACACTGTACTCTTCAGCCTGGGTACCAGACCAAGACCCCATCTCTTAAAAAAAGAGGTGGGGGCTTGTTAAAAAAACCCAACATAGTGAGATTACCATTATCTCACCTAAAAATATTTAAGTATTGATTTTAGTATTGAGAAATTTAACAAGAAAAAGAGCATTTTATTATGAGAATGGCATGTTATGATTTGTTTAAAAACTTCTGATATGTTTAAAATACACTATAATTATAAGCATAATTTTTCATTCTGTCATATCGTTCAGTTTTAGTAGCATAATTTAAAATAGTTCTAAAAACAAGCAATAAAAATTAGATTTTAATTAATTAGTTAATTTTTTTTTTTTAGATGGAGTCTCGCTCTGTTGCCCAGGCTGGAATGCAGTGGTACAATCTTGGCTCACTGCAACCTCCGCCTCCTGAGTTCAAGCGATTCTCCTGCCTCAGTCTCCCAAGTAGCTGGAATAACAGACACTTGCTACCACGCCAGGCTAATTTTTATATTTTTAGTAGAGACAGTGTTTCACCATGTTGGCCAGGCTGGTCTCAAACTCCTGACCTCAAGTGATTCACCCGCCTCGGCCTCCCAAAGTGTTGGGATTACAGGCATGAGCCACCATGCCCGGCAGATATTAATTTATTTTTAAATATCTAGTTCTAGTTTATATATATAACCGGTATATCATGTTTTAAATTAGAATCTTTTATGTAAAAATACAGAAAATACAGAAAATTAGGTTTGATTTCTGATTTAAATATATATTTGTTTCTTTTAGGGTGTTGCAGTTAATAACACCTTTCTCCCATCACAAAATGATCTTAGAATATGCAGTTTAAATCTGCCTAGTGAAGAAAGTACTAGAGAAATCAATTACAGAGGTAATTGCAGTGGAAAATATTGTTTTGAAGCACCTACACTGGCAACATTAGATCCACCTCATACAGGTAAGACTGCTTTTTATTGATAAGGTTTATGCTTGATCAATAGTATTACAGTATTCTTTAAATGATGATTTAAGAATGAATATGTTATATTAGAAAATTGTTGATGTAATACTACTACATTGTTGGTAGTTCAGGTTTTTTGTTGTCATAATTTATCTTTAGTGATTGGATTAATAACTGTGTGATTAAAGTGTGCTTTATAGTAGATGTATGCTTAAGACTGTTTATTATAAACTTGGTCAAATGTGATCTTTTCCTCAAGAACCAAGATTGTGTTTAAAGATAGGATTTATACATTTTTTTCTAAAAAGCATGTTAATAGGACTAAAATTGGAGAGTTGAACTTGAAATTAGTTACTTGTTAATTCATTAGAGTCTGGAGTACTTCAAATCAGAGTTGAATTATTACGATACATACTTGCATGAAAACCAAGCATTTAACAAATGCTCCATCCCTCTATTGTTGAACTGAGTTAAAATAATGATTATGGTTCTTTTTGTATATGTAAGAGATCACTATTTGTTAGGTAACTAAAAAAAATAATTAAGATGGTTCATAGATGTTTATTTGGCCTTGTGAAAGCCATCATTAGACTGTATTTTTCCAAATTACATTTTATTCATGTTTTGGTTGAATGAACAGATTCAGCCAGCCGGCCCCATCTGTTGGGCTACAGAATAGTAACTGCCATCCTTATGATACCAGTGCAAATCAACAAAGTGCCCTAAGCACTTCACCATTTTGAAGGAAGTTCTTGGACTTCCTGATGATTAATGAATTTTACCTGTGAATGGGTTTGTATCTTGTTGGGACAGAAAGGAATTCTGTATTTACCTAACTGGCCATTATCTTGGTGCCATTTATGTGCTCTTCATAACTTTTCAAAAGCTGTGACTGGTGTCAGAACAAGGTGGAGAAAGACTTTTTGAGCTGATTCAGTATAGGAAGATCCCTAGGAACAGCTCTGGGCATGGCAGTTTAGCTGCTGCTCTATCTTACTGACTTGCTCTCCCTTCTTTCCTCCCTATTTTCCCCACTTCCTCCTTCCTTGCTTCCATCCTTGTTAGGTGACTATTCTGTTTTCCCAGATTTTCTTTTCTACTTTAAGCCCGAGGTAGAAAATGATCTATGTATGCCCAGTTCTTTTCTAATTTCTTCATCAGAAAATGACATTTAGACTCTGGAATATAATACCTTTTATGTTACTAATCTTGGGCTTTATTTGTATTCTACCATAGTTTCTCATTCTCTTCCCTGCTAAATTTGAGAAGGGAGTTAAGAGTTAAGATAAAATAAAGAGGGAGTTAACTTACTCAACTCCTAATCCCGTAATCCTTTCTCTGATTAGTACATTCAGTGGACTGGAGAACCTGTGCCAACCTCCTGATACCCTCCTGTTTCTTGTTCAGAAAGAGGTTAAATTGGGGAAAAGAGCTTTGTGAGAAATGTTTTGTTCTCTCTGGTGGATTGTTGGAGAGGGATGTAGCATATAGAAAAGCACAGAGATGAGAGACGTGTTTAGTATCCACTCACCCTTTCACATCTTTTTCATTCTTGATCTAATCCACCTTGAAATGAACTACAAATCTGTATGTCCCAGTTAAATAACATATGTCATTTTCCCCATTACCTTTTTATTTTGAAATATGCATACAAACTCTCGAGTTGAAAGAATGATGCAATTAACATCCTAAACTCACCAGTTACTAACGTTTTGCCTCATTTGTGTGCTTTCTCTCTTTTTCTCTATGTAGATGCACTCCCCTCAACCTTTTGAAAATAAGTTGCATATATCATGCCACTTTACCTCTAGCCACTTAAGCATGTATTTCTTGAAATAAATGTTTTCTCCTGCATAACCACACATTGTTATTATACCAAACAGGATTAATAGTAATTCATAATATTTAGTTCATTGTTAATGTCATTTTTGCTTAAGCTAGTTTCGGTTTGGTTTCTCTTTCAACTGAAAGAGCCCTGATAAGTACATTTTCACTTTCTTGAATTCACGGGACACTTTGAGTCTCTTCATAACACTACGTGTTTACAGATAATATTCTTTGTGTGAGAATGAAGATGTAGGTCTACCACTAATGACTTCCCCCAAAGCTTAGGGAATGTGATTTCTTTGGGGGTTGTGGTGGAATGGCCATAGGACCCACTTCTATCTTTTTTGATCCAAGCTCCACAGGTGTTTCTTTTCATGAACAATCCAGTTCAGTACTTTTGACCCTGGGCTTTCAAAAACCAAATTCTGGGAGAGGGGAAATGTAGTGGCTTCAATTGTGTCTCCTAAAGATATATGTTAAAGTCCTAAGCCTTGGTACCTATGAATGTGAACTTATTTGGAAATAGGGTCTTTGCAGATGTAATCAAGATAAAGTCATACTGGATTGAGATAGACCCTAAATTTAATGACTGGTGTCCTTATGAAGAAAGAGATAGAAACACAGAGGGAAAAAGACCATGTGATGGTGGAAGCAGAGATTGGAATAACCACCCATGATTGCTGGCAACCACCAGGGGCTAGAAAGAAGCAAAGAAAGATTCTCCCTTAGAACCTTCAGAGAGAGCATGGCCCTGCTGCCACCTTGATTTTGGACTTCTGGTTTCCAGACTGTGGGAGAATAAATTCTGTTGTTTAAAGCCACCCAGTTTGTTACAGGAGTCTCAGAAATAAATACAGGAAGCCCCAGATCTCTTGGATATTCAGAGCTATATAGTTTCTTTAGAAAAAGAGAAAGTTTTTTTATTCTTTCTGATTCTTTCTCATTCTGAAGAACTGTGAGAGGAGACTATGCCATCTTCTGTTATCTGTTTACCTGAATCTCCTTCACAAAACTGTGACATGCAAAGGCAGGAACGTTCTCTTGTTAAGGTTTTAAATCAAACCATATAGATTTAAAAATGTTTTGTGACTGAACGAAGAGATCCTGAGAAACTTACAGTTTTCTCTAGTTGAGTCTCTTGGCTGTCTTTGGCTTCAGAGTGCTTCAGGGAAGTCAAGTAGCCACAAAGAGGCTATTGGAACATTATAGTTTGCAGGCTCTGGTAATATTTGAGAGAATAATTTCACAAGTGTTTTGGAACAAAAGTCATGCTGTAATGGATATGTGATGAATGGAAATAGGCCAGTGGAGGAAGTGAATGCGAGTAAGTATGTAAATAAAGTTTGTAAGTAAATAAATAAATTCGGTAGTGAAGGAAGTAGTATCTCGAGGAATGGTAGGGGGCTAGAGAGTTTTGTTGTGTTTTTGTTTTAAGGTAGTATGTTGTAGGCTGAGAGGAAAAAGGTAGTGAAGAGTGGAAGATTAAAGGTATAACAGGGGAGTGATAAAAATCTTTCCCCAGTGGAGAAGTTAGCTAAATGTTTCTTAAGTGGGTCTTAGGTCCTTGGAGATGGTTGGGCATATTCTCAAGGGTTTATAAATTCTCAGATAAGTTAGACTTTTGTGTTTTCTTTTAAATGATATGAATAAAAGTGTATACGCTCGTGCTAGATCTTTTGGATAGCTGCCTTATAATTGAGTGCCATTACAAGATTTTATGCCTGCAGATGAGAACAAGTAGACAACTGTATAAGTGGTATACTCTTGCCAAATGAAGGTTTCCCATATTCAAATAGAGATGGTGAATGAATTAAGCCATCTCATCCCCTATTGGATAAAAGGCTTGTTAAACACAAAAGATGTGTGTTAAATCTGTTGGTATCATATTTATATTGTAATTAGCAGTTTAATCTTAGCAAAATATTACTATCATGAAACTAATATATTTTAAAATATTTTATTGGTTTTATTTGTATTCATAAATGTTTGTTTTTTAATTGTGATAAAATATACATAACATACAATTCACCATTTTAATCATTTTAAAGTATACAATTAAGTGGCATTTAGCATATTTACAATGTTGTACAACTGTCACTTCTATCTAGTTCCAGAGCATTTTTCTCTAAAAAGAAACCCCAGATCAATTAAATAGTCACTCTCTTTCTCTCCTCTCTTTCTAGCCCCTGGCAACCACTAATTTGCTTTCTGTCTCTATGGATTTACCTATTCTGGATATGCGATGTAATGAGAATCATGCAATATGTAATCCCTTGTGACTTTTTTTTTTTTAAAAGGTAATGCATGCACATGGTAAAAAACTCAGAAGACGTTAAGAGTATAGTAAAAAGTTGGCCGGGCATGGTGGCTCACGTCTGTAATCCCAGCACTTTGGGAGGCTGAGGCGGGTGGATGACCTGAGGTCAGGAGTTCAAGGCCAGCCTGGCCAACATGGTGAAGCCCTGTCTCTACTAAAAATACAAAATTAGCTGGGTGTGGTGGTGCACACCTGTAATCCCAGCTGCTTGGGAGGCTGAGGCCAGAGAATTGCTTGAACCCGGGAGGCGGAGGTTGCAGTGAGCCGAGATTGTGCCATTGCACTCCAGCCTGGACAAAAGAGAGCAAAACTCCATCTCAAACAAACAAACAAACAAAAAGAGAATATAGTAAAAAGTCTCCCTTCCCTGTTACATAGCTGTCTACTTCCCTTCCCCAGAGGTAACCAGTTACTAGTTTTTTGTATGTCTTTTTTGAAGTATTCTAGAAACATATTTGTATACATATATATTTTTTTCTCCATCTAAATAATTGTTCACTAGCTTCCTTGTTCTATACATTGCATTTTTACTGCAACAGTATATCACTGAAATCTTTTTGTCAATGCATTTAGAACTACCTTATTTATTTATTTATTTTTTTGAGACGGAGTCTTGCTCTGTCACCCAGGCCGGAGTGCAGTGGCGTGATCTCGGCTCACTGCAACCTCTGCCTCTGGGTTCAAGTGATTCTTCTGCCTCAGCCTCCTGAGTAGCTGGGATTACGGCACCTGCCATCACACCCAGCTAATTTTTTTGTATTTTTAGTAGAGACAGGGATTCACCATGTTGGCCAGGCTGGTTTTGAACTCCTGACCTCAAGTGATCCGCCCACCTCAGCCTCCCAAAATGCTAGGATTACAGACATGAGCCGCTGTGCCCGGCCAGAACTATCTTATTTTTAAAACTAATTCCACTGTGTGGATGTGCCAAATGTACTTAACCAATGTCTTAATAATGGATATTTAGTTTGTTTGGGATCTTTTGTTATTACAAATAGAGCTACAATAAATATCTATATAATATATACATATAGGAGACTATATTCATAAATACCTTGGAGTAGGATACTCGTCACAAGGTATGTGCCTTTAGCATTTTGATGGATAATGATAAATTGCCTTCTACAGAGGTTAGTACAGGTTTATACTCTCATCAGCAATGCATGAGGAATGCATTTATCATATATTGTGATGCTCAATCTATATGTAAGTATATATTTACATTTTTGATATTTGACAATCTAAGTTAAACAGTGTTATTTTGTTGTGCTTTCAATTTAAACTTTTTGATGTTAAAGATTATTTAAAAATTACAGAAAAAATTCAGGATAGTAGGCTGGGTGTGGTGGCTCAGGCCTGTAATCCCAGCACTTTGGGAGGCCGAGATGGGTGGATCACGAGGTCAGGAGATCGAGACCATCCTGGCTAACACGGTGAAACCCCATATCTACTAAAAATGCAAAAAATTAGCTGGGCGTGTTGGTGGGTGCCTGTATTCCCAGCTACTCTGAAGGCTGAGGCAGGATAATGATGTGAACCCAGCAGTGGAGCTTACAGTGAGCCGAGATAGCACCATTGCACTCCAGCCTGGGCGACAGAGCGAGACTCTATCTCAAAAAAAGAAAAAAGAAAAAATTAAGGATAGTATAAAAAACTTCCACAAATTTAACATTTTTGTGTGTATTGTATGTATATGTGTAATGTTTCAGTACTAGTTGAGAATAAGATACTGACATGGTGCTCCATCACCTGAAATTCTTCAGTATGTATTTCCTAAACAAGGACAGGCTGCTATATGATAAAGTACAGAAGTACAACAGTCAAAATCATGATATTAACACTGATACAATGCTATGGTCTGAATGTTTCTGTTTCTCCAAAATTCATATGTAGAAACCTAAGCACTAATGTGATGGTATTAATATTAGGAGGTGAGGGCTTTGGGAGGTGACTGGGCCAGGAGGGTGAAGCCCTCATGAATGAGATTAATTCCTCTGTGAAACAGGCCCCAGAGAGTTGCCATTCCTCTTTAACCATGTGAGGACACAGGAGACAGTGCCATCTATGAACCAGAAAGGAGGCCCTTACCAAACACTGAATCTGCCAGTTTCTTAATCTTGGACTTCCCAGCCTTTAGATCTGTGGGAAATACATTTCTATTGTTTATAAGCTACCCAGTTTATGGTATTTTGTTATAGCGGCCTGAATGGACTAAGACAACGTCCTTTATGGCAGAAACAAATTTAAGAATGAATAAAGTTTTTTTTTTTTCCTGCTAGACCAGGATATGTGTTGTATTTAGTCATCATGTCTTTTAGTTGCCTTCAATCTGGAACATTTTCTTAGTCTTTGCTTCTATTTTGTGACTTTTTAACTTAAGGAGTACAGGCCAATCATTTGTTGAATGCTTATCAGTTTGGGTTTGTTTGATATTTCCTTATAATTAGATTTAGTTTACACATTTTTGGCAGAAATATCACAGAAATAGTTCTTAGTATATCAATCAGAAGGCACATGATGTCAATTTATCCCATTACTGGTGATAATAAGTTTGATTATTTGGATACATTGGTGTCAGCAGGGTTTCTTCACCATAAAATTATTTTTACCTTTGAAATTAGTAAGTATCTATGGAGAGTTACTTTGAAATTTATTACTATAATTGTTGCCAAATGTTAGTTTTCTCATTCCATCTATATTTATTAGTTGGCATTCTGTTGCAAGGAAGAGCTTTCCCTTCTCCCCCATTTATTTGTTAATTAATTTTTATGGATTCATAAATGTCTGTTTTATTCAGTGGGTTATAATCTGTTATCATTTATTATGATGCTCAGATTGTCTCAGATTTGGCCAATGGGAATCGTTTTACCAGGGTTCTTGTGTCCTTTTGACAATCCCCGTCAATTTTTGAGTGTTTTTGTGCTTCTGGCACAATAAGATCTTTCCTGACCCAGCTCTAGAAATCATTCAAGAGCCCTAGTTCTTTTTTGGCGGAGAAGTGTATTTAAAAACCAAGAACTGACCACTAGGTGTACTCATTGATACTGCAGTGTTATTGCTTTTAGCTCTTCTAGCAGTCAAAACTCGAAAATCTATATATGATTACATCTATATTTATCTATAAATATTAAAAACCCTCAGCTCATACCAATACCTCCAATTCTAATATAGTACCCCAGGGTTCATTTTAGTTTGCAGCCCTTTCTTTCATAGTGAAAAATTTGGTTATTGTTATCTTAAATATATTTACCTATTAATTTCTGTTTAACCAGTCTATCAAAAAGGGACCAAGTTTAATAGTAAATTTTTTTTTTTTGTTTTGAGACAGTCTCATTCTGGATTCAAGCAATTCTTGTTCCTCAGCCTCCCATGTAGCTGGGACTACAAGCGCCCACCACCACACTCAGCTAATTTTTGTATTTTTAGTAGAGATGGGGTTTTGCCATGTTGGCCAGGTTCGTCTCGAACTCCTGGCTTCAAGTGATTTCCCCACCTTGGCCTCCCAAGTTGTGGGATTACAGGCACGAGCCTGGCTGAGATTTTATATCCTTATTAAAAGTGCTTATTTGAATAGAAGTTAGTTATACTTTTTCTCACAGAAACTATAACATGATAAAACTTCTTTTGTTTATGTATGACTCTTTTAGCCCCATCATAAAAAGGGTTTTTGCATAATATTTGTGGATTGCTTAACTTTTCCTAGGGGCCTAAAATTCTTTGATATTCAAGTCAGTCTCTTTCCAAGTACCTATCATCTCAACCTTTTGCAAAATTTGCTGTTTCATTTTGTAGTTGATTGTCATGCAGTCTCAAAGAGACTTTGATATTATGGTTGAGGTTTAAGGGACATTTGAATGGAAACTGATTTTTAAAAATTTGTGACCAGTTGATTGGTGAATCTGTTTTCTTTTCTAGTGGCTCTTACTTCCTTATATAACAACCTAGACATAACTGCAAGGAATCAGATATTGAATATTCAGAGCCACTATATCTTTTTCCCCATAGAAAATTCTCCACAGACAATTGAGTTTTGAGGAGATCATCCTTTGTCCTTTAGGGCTCTTTTATGAAGATTTGGGTCAGGGAATAAATTAGGTTTTATGATTTTTGGGCATATGAGCATTGTTTCTGATCCACACAGTCTGCTGAAGAAGGGGAAACATGATAGGTGTATCCTTTCTCCTTTCAAAAATACACCATTGAAGATAATTCTCCCCTAACTAATTTGCCTTCTAGTTCTTGTCCTAGTTGTCAGGATTAAGAAGGGCTTTTGAGGAAACCTATACACTGGGACTGTTCTTTTGAATTCCTGCCTTGGATGGAAGTGAATAAAAAAGGTCCTAAAGGTACTAAAAGGTCCTAAAGGTACTAAAAAAAGGTCCTGGTCATTTGAATATTGACTCTCTCATATGCATCCTTCCAAATCATCCTGAAGGATGTTTGAAACTACTGAGGCGTTATCCAGGGCTATTTCTAGGAGGTTGGGTTATCAAATTCTCTCCAGAGTATAGAGCATTTCCTTTTTTTTTTTTTTTTTTTTTTTTTGGAGACAGAGTCTCACTCTGTCACCCAGGCTGGAGTGCAGTGATGCGATCTTGGCTCACTGCAACATCTACCTCCTGGGTTCAAGTGATTGTCCTGCCTCAGGCTCCTGAGTAGCCGGGATTACAGGTGCCCACCACCACACCTGACTAATTTTTGTATTTTTTTAGTGGAAACAGGGTTTCACCATGTTGGCCAGCTGGTCTTGAACTCCCAACTTCATGTGGTCCGCCCATCTCTGCCTCCCAAAGTGCTGGGATTACAGGCGTGAGCCACTGCACCTGGCTGCCAGAGTATAGAGCATTATTTTTTAGATGGGTCACTCAAGGGAAGAGGCAACAACCTGATGATATGGATATTGGGCAGTAGTTAATTAACATGGGTTCTAGAGGGTTGTCTGTGTGTGTGTGTGGTGGGGGGCGGGGGGAAGGGTGTGGTATAAGACCTAATATTAAAGCTCAATTTAAAACATTTTAAAAATAAATTTTATTGTGCATACCTGAGGTTTACAACATGATGTTATGGGAGATATATATGTGTGTATGTGTGTGTGTGTGCGTGCATGTGTGTATGTATATGCATGTGCACACATGTACATATATAGAGACAGTAAAATGGTAATATAGTGAAGCAAATTAACATATTATTCATCACATATACTGTTTTTTGTGTGTGACCAGAGCACCTAAAATCTACTTATTTAACAAAGTACCTAATACAATTTTATTAACTATAGCCTTCATGTTGTACATTAGATCCCTAGACTTGTTCATTGTACATATCCACTACTTGTATCCTCTGACACATATCTCCCGATTTCCTCTCCCTCCTCCCCCACGAACCCACCTCTCTGTTCTGGTAACCACTGTTTTATTTTTAATCTCTGTATGTTTGGCCTTTTTTTTTTTTTTTAAGTAACATTCCACATATAACGTGAGATGCAGTATTTTTCTTTCTGTGTCTGGCTTAATTCATTTAGCATAATGTCATCCACATCCTTCCATGTTGTGGCAAATGACAGAGTCTCCTTTTTTAAGGCTGAATGATATTCTATTTTGTATATGTGTGTGCGCTCCCATGATGCAGCGAACATGGGAGTGCAGATTTTTGAGATGGTGATTTCATCTCCTTTGGGTGTGTGCCAAGAAGAGGGATTGCTGGGTCATATGGTAGTTCTATTTTTAATTTCCTTAAGAACCTCCATAATGGCTGCACCAATCTTCATTCCCACTAACAGTGTACAGGGTTCCCTGTTCTCCACACCCTTGCCAACATTTGTTATCTCCTGTTTCTTTTTGGTGGGGGAGTGGGGCGGAGGAGACAGGATCTTGCTTGGTCACCCAGGGTGGAGTGCAGTGGTACAATCATAGCTCAATGGAAAGACAAAAAAAACCCAAAACTATAGAATAGTTGAAATAATAATGACATTCAGCCTCTACTTTTTGGAGAATGAACTGTCTTCCTATCTTGTCTTTCATTTGAATCCTCATTTGAAAACAAAATGTCAGAGAAGTGGTAATTTGAGCAAGGTAACATAGGCAAAGAAGAAAACAGAAGGGAAAGAAAAAAATAACCAAAAAGAATATATTTTTATATCAGCTAATATGCTTTCGGTTCAAGTATCAATAAAAATACTAGCTTATATAACTGAAGGTTTTTATTGGCATGTATAACTGGAAATTCCAGGCTTCAGGGCTGACTGGTCTAGCAGTTTAAAGGATATTGTCATGAGCCCAGTTTCTTTCTATTTATTCCATCTGTCATCTGCAGGATTGGTTGCATTCTTAGACTGGCTCCACTCATGTTAAATGATGGATCCCAGCAACTACTGTGGCCACACGCTTTTTCTCATCTATCTCATGACAGGCAGATGGTTCCTACTCAGAATCACTAAATAAGATTTCCTAACTTTGTGCTGTTACTTACCACTTTCTTGTGACCAGGGGTTTTTCTAATCCCAGTCTTAGTTTGCCATCATGAAGAGGAATCCTTACCAGTTTCTGAGAATCCTCAGTGTACGAAGCAGGCACATACTTTTCATCTCCTTCCTTAGAAGTGAGAGTTATTTCACCCAAATTTTCTGGCTGCAACACAATGAGTGAGTGGTGTAGTGAATATTGTGAGACGCCATCAGCAAACATAATGTTGACTATACTGATAAAATGATTAAGTGAAAGAATGGCTAAAATAAATAAGAGTAGCTTAGCAATGTTTGCAGTATACAAAATTCATCTAAAGGGCAGGGCAGCTTCTGAGGCAGAGAGGCTCCTTTAGCTCAACATATTTTTACACCAAGGACAAGACTTGGCCAAACAGAGATCCTTAGTAGACAGCTGGGAGCTATTTTGTGAAGATATATGTAAATTTAGATTATATAGAGTAGGTCTGTGATTCATGTAGCATGGGTGGAGTAAATTTTATAATTTGACTCCTTCGGTTTTGTGAGGGTTTTCAAGGTCCTTAAATCCTAGGTTTTGATTGTCTTGACTGCTTAACATCACAGAATATCACCACCAAAGCACAGTGATGAAGTGTGAGATATTTAAATGCTGTAACTGAGAATAACTCTTAGAGATTGGATTTACCCTAGTTTTTGCCCTATTTTTATGTGGCAGGTTTTTTTTTTTTTTTAAAGTCTTATCTTCCTCTCATGTTGCATTGTGATTATATCAAACATAATCTTATGTGCCCCTTCAGAGTCCCTTGGCACCATCTGCCTCGCAGAATTTTCTGCTGCCACTGGAGGCTAACCAGTTGCTTCATCTGAGGAATGAGGGCCCGATGCCTTGGTGGCCACCATCTGGCTAAGTTTATGAACCATACTCTGGGAGGGTCTGGCTCCTCCTGCCACTTCCAATCTTGGGTATAACGCCACACAACATCCTTGTAGGTAGCACCCTAAGCATCTGTGAAGGCCAGATGACACAAAATGAAGTGCAGTGTACTTCAGGGTGGACTTTGACCAGTGGGAAATAGGAGACAGGAGGGAACCTGCCAGATAAATTTCTTTTTCCACATGGACTACTCTGAGGTATGGTTTCTTTTTGTAGTCTATCAGGAGACATTCCACAAAGAGTACACCAAGTGGATGCATTTGTTAAGTGACCTACTATTTTTTTTATAGCTTGTTGTAAAATGGTAGCCAGCACTTTCCCTTGCTTTATTATATATTTTCTTGCCTCAGTTTACCTTCTCTTCACCTTTGATGCCCTGTGTATGCACCTCTCAAGTGAAACATCAGCATTTTAATCAGGCTCTGTTTGCCAGAGAACTGGGCCAAGACAAAGATTAATAAGGCATATAATTCTTATCTTGACTCTTTTGGACTACCTCCTAAAATATAGAAAAAATTTCTGTAATCACTGTACTTTTTGTGCCTTAAAAAGAGTTTGTGGAAAAAATCACCCCTACCCCACAATTATTCTTTACTATTATATCTAATTTATCTAAGTTTTATTTTAGAAATTCAACTTTGTTCAAACTTTGCACATTTTTAATGGCTAAAGAGTTTAAAATACACTACTTGCTATGTTTTCTTTTTAATGATAATTTTTGAACATTTTATTATACTTTAAAAAATCTTACATAAATGTTGAAAGAATTTTGTGTTGAACACCCATAAACCTACCATCTCAAGTCTACAATATGTGTTTTATTATATATTTATCCATCAATCTACATTAATTTTAAAAAAGAGTTCTAAAGTTTCAAATATGAGTACGTTTTCCTCAAAATAATTCATGCAATTCATTAAGATTAATGTACTTAAGCCTAAGTGTGGTGGTTCATGCCTGTGATCCCAGAGCTTTGGGAGGCTGAGGTGGGAGGATCGCTTGAGGCCAGGAGTTCAAGACCAGCCTGGGCAACATAGTGAGGCCCTGTCTCTTAAAAAAAAAAAAAATTAATGTACCTAAATACATTCTTTTCATAAAACTATCTAAAATACTGCAGATACAACTCAGCTGTTATTGTGGGTGCTGTGCTTCAAATAAATGGTGTTATTCAGTATTTATCTACTTACAACTTTGACACTCGTGAATAAAAAAATCAAGACACATTAAAGTGGTAAAAACAAATTTTATTCAGTAACCACTGGCAACAGGGGAAAGAGCTGAGCTCCGTGATTTGTGCAGTCATGACTGGGCCTTTTAAAGGGAGAATGAGGGAGTACGGAAGGGGAGCAACTGAGGGCTCAAGTAGCGTCAGGAAAGTGAAAATTACAAAGGGCTGGTGCTGTGGTTTGAATGTTTGTTTTTCCCCCACATTTATATGTTGAAATCCTAACCCCCAAGGTGGTGATATTAGGAGGTAGGGCCTTTTGGGAGGTAATTAGGTATGAGAGTGGAGCCCTCATGAATGCGATTAGTACCCTTTAAAATAGGCCCAAGAGATCTCATTTGTTCCTTCTACCATGTGACGACATACTGTGATGGCACCATCTAAGAACCAGGAAATGGGCCCTTACCAGACACCAAATCTGCTGGTGTTTTTATCTTGGACTTCCTAGCTTCCAGAACCACGAGAAATACACCTGTGTTGTTTATAAGCCACCCAGTTTATGATACTTTGTTATAGCAGCTCCAGGCTAAGATAGTTGGTCATTGTAAATGTGAGTGGGTCAGGTGTGCCTGCTAGCTGACAGTTATCAAAATTAGGATTCTGTCCTTCCACAGAGACTGGGACACAGAGATCCAAACCTTCCTGATGATTACATTTCAAAGGAGTGGCTTTCTGGTTCTTGAGAAAGACACTGCTGAGTTGTAGGAGATACATACACATCTCAAAGGGACAGAGGAAGAATTTACAATTGTAAACTCTTCTTAGTTAGTGCTCTAAGAAAGGAAGGTCAGGGGCCTATAGTCAGGTTTTGGCTAGAATAAACAGTAAGCTTCTTTTGATAGCCCTGAACTTCTCCAGACAGACTGGAGCTCAAAAGGAGGCTGGGTATTCCAGGGCTGAGTGGAGGTGGGCTAGGCTACTAGAAGCTTTGCTAGAGTTGGTCAGGGCTCTTAGAGCAAGAATTTGGATGGAGTTGTTTGCCAAGAATTATTTACAGTTCTCATTAGTTTGCCTTGGATGTTTTTTGTTTTCATTTTAGAACACGTAGATCCACCTTATTCTTTTTAATTGCTGCAAAGTATACCATGGTATGAATACATCATAGTTGTTTTTAGTTTTTTTTTTTTTTTTTACTATTAAAACCTCTGCAGTGAACATCCTTATGCATGTGGTCTTGTGAACATATGCATGTATTTCTCAGGAGTTGTCAGATCATAATGTGTTTGCATTACACTTTAATATGGTCTGCCAAATTGCCTTCCAAAATGACTGCCATCATTAGTGTATGAGAGAATTTATTTTCCCAACTTCTTCAACACATGTTACTAAACTTTTTAACTTTTGCCAATTGAATGAGGAAAACCTACTGTTATCTTTTGTGTCTCCCTGTTTACTTGTGAAGTTGAGTTCTTTATATGTTGGACATTTGTGTTTTATTCATTAAGTTATCTGTATTCTACAACCATTTTTCTATTGTATTTCATAAGCATAAAATTTAATATAAATTTTATATGATACAGGAGCCTTCATAAGTAAATGAAGACTCAAAAAATTGGTAAACTTGTATATTTTTTATTTTTACAGTTTATTTTTATTTATTGATACATAATTGTACATATTTTGGGGGTGCATGTGATATTTTCATATATGCATACAATGTGTAATGATCAAATCAGTGTGTTAACCAAAAATGTGACTCAATCAGAGGTTTATTAAGCCAAAGTTTAAGGATACACCTGGGAAAAACACAAGTCACAGGAGCATCTGTTACCTGTGCTTTCCAAAAGAGGGTTTCTGGAACTCAGTATTGAAGAATAAAGAGCAAGCAGAAGGGACAAAGGAAGGTAAGAGAGGCAGTGAGACAAACGGTTACATTTTTGTGAGGCTCTAATTAGTGCTCAGTAAATCTGTGTTTTACATAAGGTAAATATTTGAAAAGATGGAGTAGAGGAAAGAGTCAGTTATGCATCCATCTCGGGGTAGCCGAAGGAGTGATTTTTTTTTTTTGATAATTTCATTTTATTCCCTTGGGTTATTAATATTATTATTTTTCTTAAACTTTTATTTCAAGTTCAGGGGTACATATGCAGGATACGCAGGTTTGTTACATAGGTGGATGTGTGGTCTGGTGGTTTGCTGCACAGGTCATCCCATCACCTAGGTATTAAGCCAACATTCATTAGTTATTCTTCCTGATGCTCTCCTGACCATCCCTATAGGCCCCAGTGTGTGTTGTTCCCCACAATGTGTCCATGCGTTCTCATCATTCAGCTCCCACTTATAAGTGAGAACATGCGATATTTGGTCTTCTGTTCCTGTATTAGTTGGCTGAGGATAATGGCTTCCACCTCCATTCATGTCCCTGCAAAAGACATGATCGAAGGAGTGATTTTTTGTCTTGTCCCTGTTGTGTACCTAAGAAGGTAAGCTTGTAATTGACATTGTCAGCATGAGATTTAACAGAACTCAGTTTTGAGAGTTAAACTTAGGTTGCACACCCAAGGTTACAATTGGCATGTGCTGGTTTTATAGGGGATATGTATCCTGAAAGGTTTAGTGACTAGGAAGGGATTTTCTTGTGAGAAATTTGTGAGGGAGGTATATGTCCTTTTGCCATTGCGGGACCCTGACTTAACGGGTAATGCTATGACACAGGGTTGTGAAATTATAGCTCTGGGGGGAAAGAGGAGGAAGGAAAGGCAGTGTTGCATGACTGATTTTCTAGGTTTAACTTTCCTTTTGGTATAATGAGTTTGGGGTCCTAAGATTTTATTTTCTTTTACAAGAGTAATTAGGACAGCCATCACCTCAAACATTTTTTATGTTGGGAACATCCCAATTCTTCTGTTTTGAACTATACAATAAATTGTTGTTGACTATAGTCACCGTATTATATTATTGAACACTAGATCTTATTCTTTCTATTTAGCTGTACTTTTTTTTTTTTTTTTTGAGACAGAGTCTCGCTCTGTCACCCAGGCTGGAGTGCGGTGGCGCGATCTCGGCTCACTGCAAGCTCCGCCTCCCGCCATTCTCCTGCCTCAGCCTCCCGAGTAGCTGGGACTACAGGCGCCTGCCACCACGCCTGGCTAATGTTTTGTATTTTTAGTAGTAGAGACGGGGTTTCACCATGTTAGCCAGGATGGTCTTGATCTCCTGACCTTGTGATCCGCCCACCTTGGCCTCCCAAAGTGCTGGGATTACAGGCGTGAGCCACCGTGCCCGGCTTTTAACTGTACTTTTGTACCCATTAACCAACCTCTCTTAATCCCCACCTCTCCTTCCCAGCCTCTGGCGACCACTAATCAAGTCTCTACTTCCATGAGATTCACCCTTTTAGCTCCTACATGCGAGAGAGAACATACGGTATTTGTCTTTCCGTGCTTGGGTTATTTCACTTAACATAATGACTTCCAGTTCCATCCATGTTGTTGCAAATGACAGGATTTCATTTTTTATAACCAAATAATATTCCATTGTGTATATGCAGTTCATTTTCTTTATTCATCTGTTGATGGACACTTAGGTTGATTTTTTTGCCTTTGTTTATTGACTGTTTCGTAAACATTTTGTTTCACAAAAATCTCCAACTGAAGTTAATAATATGTGATATTGTGGAATATATGTTTGGCCTTTGACCCCGTTTCCCTGGTATACAACTCCTAAAATCCTTACGACCTCCAAAGTAATGTCTGTTTGTGTGCTAGTGATTGATTGATGGCTGACAGCCCCTAGGTAGTTTCAGGATGTGAGTTGGTTACGTGAAAGACCAAGGCACCATTAGAGAGTTGGAACGTTCAGCCTCACCCCTATCTCTGGGGAGAGGAGAGAGGCTGAGGATTAAATTGATTACCAGTGGCCAGTGATTTAATCAGTCATGCCTATGTAATGAAGCTTTCATAAAAAGCCCAAAGCCCTGTGTTGTAGAGCTTCGAGTTAGCTGAACAAGTGGAGGTTTCTGGGGGTTGTGCCTGGGGTGGGCATGGAAACTTTGTGTCCCTTCCACCATAACTTGCCCTATGCATCTCTTACATCTGGCTGTTCATTTGTATCCTTTGTAATATCCTTTATAATAAACTGGTAAGCGTGTTTCTGGAGTTCTATGACCACTCTAGCAAACTAATAGAACCTAGAGGGGATTGTGGGAACCCCAGCTTGAAGCTTTTTGGTTAGATGTTCTGGAGGCCCAGACTTGTGACTAGTTGTGTAGCAGGACGAGCCACAGACAAAACCTCTCAGACACCGAGTTGTAGAAGGAAGGGCTTTATTCAGCTGGGAGCATCGGCAAGCTACTGTCTTAAAATCTGAGCTCCCTGAGTGCACAATTTCTGTTCCTTTTAAGGGCTCACAACACTAAAGATTTCACATGAAAGGGTCGTGATTGATTTGAGCAAGCAGGGGGTACGTGACAGGGGCTGCATGCACCGGTGGTCAGAGTGAAACAGAACAGAGCAGGGAGTTTCACAGTGTTCTTCCATACAATGCCTGGAATCTATGGGTAACATCGGGTTCTAAGTCATGAGTTAATTTTTAACTACTAGGTTTAGGCCAGGCAGGCCCAGGCCTGGTTTTGGACCTGGCGCCGGGCTGCCTGTCTTTGATTTCACTTCTTCGTTTTTTTCTTAAAACAGGTACTGAGTATAAAACAATATAAAACAATATGAGAGGGTCTCTCTCTTCCCTCAGGTGGGGCCATGGGGTTTGTGGTACTGAGCTCTTAACCTTTGAGATCTAACACTATCTCCTGATAGTGTTGGAAAGTTGAATTAGAGGATACCCGGCTCCTCTCCACTGCAGAACTTAACTTCTTGCTTGGTGTGTGGGGAGAAACTCCCACACATTTGGTCACACAAGTCTTCGTGTTGATTGTTGTGGTGTGAGAGCAGAGGAAAAACAGTTTGAGTTTTTCACTCTCAGACAGCACAGTGATTCTTCATAAAACTCTGTGACTACACCAACGAGCATTGGCAAAGAACAAAAAATTATTCAATGTCTTTTACCAGTTCCATAAACTGGCAGTGATTCATAGCATTTACACATATATTCGTAATGTTCTTAACAACTATATCCATGATACCTTTTCATAGTCTGCTTTAGAAAGTCCTGCATAGTATTTTCCACTTAATTCTGCATCAGTAGTATAGCTTCTTTTAATTTAAAAACTTGTCCATTCTATTTTTAAACTAGAAAGATAATTTTATTGTAATATAATCAAACAGTAATAAATATTTCAGATTAATCATCAATTACAATTTACATAGGTTATCACTAATTTGTGCTGTCTGCATTGAGGACTAAGCTCTGATTTTTTTTTTTTTTAATCTTGCCCAAATTCCTATCTAAGGGGTCTGGGGAATCATGCTCTATAAACCATACATTCTCATCAGATGGTTTTATTTAACCCTGTATATCATGACTTACTTTCCAATCTGACTCTGGCATAACATGGAAGAAAATAAAAATATTTTACCCCAAAACATGTTTCTCTGCCATATCTTGAAATGGTCGTGCAAAGCCATCCCTTGTGGGAAAAATCCACATTCTATAGACAATCCACTTTCCCCTTGTTTTCCTTCCTTCCTTTCTAGATCCAGGAGATAATCAACTAAGAGCCAGGCACTCTTTTAGGTCTGATAATAAACAATATACAACCTGTTCTCTCTGAAGTCTGCTATCTGAGAGCTTCCTCTGCACAATAAAACTTGGTGCCTACAATCCTTTATCTTTACCTGAACATACATTTCCTTTCTACTGATCCCAGGTCTTCAGATAAACTCAACTAATTGTAAACCAGAAAACGTTTATAGCCTGGAACTCCGCCCCCCCGCCCCCGCCCCCGCGCCGCCACCCCGCCCCCGCCTTGAGTTGTCCCGCTTTTCTGAACTAAACCAATGTATTTCTTAAATGTATTTGGTTGATGTCTCATGCCTCCCTAAAATATATAAAAGTAAGCCATACGCCACCCACCTTGGCACATGTTCTCAGGGCCACCTGAGGGCTGTGTCTTTGGCCATGGTCACTCATATTTGGCTCAGAATCAATCTCTAAAAATATTTTATACAGAGTTTGACTCTTTTCGTTAACAGCGTGATATATTCAAACACACTATGATCTGCGTCTTTCATTTTAATGCTGCCTGGAGTAGACCATGATATGGATGTATTGTATGCTTTTAACTCCAACTGATGTGCTTTTAGATTGCTTCCACTGTATGCAACTACAAAGAATGCTTCGTTGCTCCCGTGTGCATTTTATTTTTCTAAGGTAGATTCTGAGACATAAAATTACCACAATTTTAGAAGATTTCCTACTCATGTAAAATATTAGTAGATACTTCCAGATCACCATCCAAAATGTCATTTTACACTCCCTTCAACGGTACAGAAGAGTACTCTTTCCCTTCTGTCCTTTTCCACTCTTGGAGTTTTCTATTTTTTCTTTTTTTGAGGCAGGGTCTCGCTCTGTCACCGAGGCTGGAGTGCAGTGGCATGATCATGGCTTAGTGCAGCCTCAACCTCTTGAGCTCAAGTGATCCTTCCACCTCAGGTACCCGAATAGCTGGAACTACAGGCATATGCCACCACACCTGGCTAATTTTTGTATTTTTTGTAGACATGGGGTTTCTCCATGTTGCCCGGTCTGGTCTTGAACTCCTGTGCTCAAGTAATCCTTGGCCTCTCAAAACTGTGGGATTACAGGCCCATGTGCCACTGAGCCTGGCCTCACTCTTGGCGTTTTAAGTCTTAAAAAATGTTGCTAATCTATGAATGAAAATCATTTTTAGTATACATTTCCCTGATAACTAGTGAGATTGAACATTTTTTCATATTTTAGTAGTATTTTATTCTTAACATAATACCTGTATTTCTTCTGAAAATAACAAAATAATTATCTAAAGTATATACCCTGTGTTCTGTAATACCTGTATTTCTTCTGAAAATAACAAAATAATTATCTAAATAAAGTATATACCCTATGTTCTTTCTTTGGTTCTCTTTTAATGTTCTAAAAGCTCGGAAAATGCTAGAATGATTTTGAGTACCTGTGGTCCAGTCGTTGTTGGGGCAGGTCGATTTTCTTTTTGCATCTCTATGGACAAGAATAATTTGCATTACCGATTTCTACAATTTACAGAGCTGTGAAACTGCTCAAAGACAATGAAAGGGTAGAACTATTATGGAATCAAATTACTCAGTAGGGTATACCAGACAACATCTAGCGTTCCATAGAACATCCAGCAATCTTTCACTGTTTTCTGAAAGATAATACACTTAAAGCTTTTAACACATTGGCTCACAGTGAGAGCTCAGTAAATGTAATTTGCTTCTCCATTGTTAAAAGAATGAAAAACAAGATAATTGAGAATTTATAGCATTTCTGTGGAACTACAGTTCCCTGGATAGGTGCTGTATCTAGATTCATTTTTGATTTCATTGGGTCTTGCACAGTGCCTGGGAGCATTTATATACGTGGTCAGTAATTAAAAACAATTTATTTTTCCTACCTCTTAATAACTATCACAGTTGTTCAGTAATAGTTTTATTGGATAGAACTATGTTCAAGTATGTTCTAATTTATTCCCCTATCTGGAAAAATATGTATATTGTGAGAAAATAGGTTTGTCTTGCTTACATTATTATGTATCATATATTTTCATACTGGGGTTAACTACATTCTAAGCACCGAAACTGGTGGCCTTGAAAATGGCTAGACTAGCTGTTTCCTTTCATAGTCCAAACTGTGTGAATATAGCTAAGTAAAAAATCTGGCTCTATTATAATAGCAAATGCGATTTCGTATGTGGAGTCTTAAGGCGTGATTATACTGTTTCTCACCATGAACAGTGATTTTTTACACATGATAAGGCAGGCTAGCAAATTCACATACATTACGGCTAGAATAATCCATTGCTTTAAAAACATGATTTTTACCTGCTTTTTAGATTGAGTGTTCTATAAAAATTTTTTCTTAACTGAAAAAATATGCAGAGGCTAATGTAGACTGTAAAATGGAGGAGAAGCTTAGCTTTACTGTGGAGTCTGGGTCTGGGTGTAACCTAACTAGCTAGAGGATATGCAATTCCTGATTGACAGCAGATCCAGCATTATGCAGATTTTGTAAGGGAGAACACTCAGCTCAGAAACAGTGATGAGAGGCTCTGTTAGGAATTACTACATTCACCACTCATATCTTTTAGTTTTCTGTCTATTGGATTTGTAAATAAATAGTACAAAACAGTTCCTCTTTTGTTTTTATTAAAGTGATACTGCAATGCAGTTCAGTCTGTCAGCTAGGCATACATGTGTGAAATTTGATATTCTCACTAAATTAGCTAATTTTTAGCTGTGTTCCATGCTTATCTCTAGACCTTTGTGTATTAAATCCTGTCTCGAGCTGTTCCCTTTATACACAAGTGTGTTTTGCTTGTGCCTTCCTGTCTTCTTCAGTGAGAAGCTTTATGTAGGTCAGGCTTGGCTTAAGCAGATTTCCTGAACCTGCGTCAGCTTAAGCTGGAGGAATTTTAATAAACCCTCCCCTGTAGGCGTGGGCCTAAATGAGGCTAGCCTAGTTAAGCCTGATCTTTTTCTGTTTGTGAAAAGAGCTGAGCAGAGCTGAAGGCTGCATGGTGATTTCAGAAACTGCCTACTTAATTTGAAAAGAACAATGGTAGGAAAGGCAAGATCTTCCAATTTTACCTTATCCGAAAAGCTTGATTTGCTAAAGCTTGTGAAGCCATATGTGAAAATTCTCGAAGAACACACTAATAAACATTCAGTAATAGTAGAAAAGAATAGATGTTGGGATATCATAGCAGTTAACTATAATGCAATTGGAGTAGACCGCCCTCCTCGAACAGCACAGGGCCTACGCACCCTTTATAAAAGGCTCAAAGAATATGCCAAACAGGAGCTATTGCAGCAAAAAGAGACCCAATCAGATTTTAAAAGCAATATTTCTGAGCCAACCAAGAAAGTTATGGAGATGATTCCCCAGATTTCCAGTTTTTGCCTGGTAAGAGACAGGAACCACATACAAAGGTAAGCTTTATTTTGTTTTGTTATGGAAAATTATGGCGCCTCCTATCTATTGGGCTTTGGCTTAGTCGTGATAGAGATATGCATAGTAAGCATCCCCACAACGGGAGCAATGAATAGTGTCTTTGTTTTGCATTTTTTAAAAAGAGAAAAGTGAGGCTATGAGGAATTTTTCTGTTGCATTTAAGCTACTTTTTACTGTCTTCCCCTCCCCCTTCCCTCCTGTAGTTTCTAAAAGTAAAGGTTAGGGAGGAATAAGTGGGTTGAAATTTGTGACATCACTTCATAAACTTCTTAAGCTTTAAAATTAAATTATTTAGTTTGCTTCTGAGAGATACTTTTTTTCTCATTTAAGATTACATTTCACTGGAATTTTCAATTTTATATAAAATTTATATAAAGTTAGCAGTTTCTAGAGAAATGGAACCTTGGTTTTTTATGAATTGTCATTGTCTACACTTATTGAATATATGTTAACTAACAAATATAAACAAAATCAATAAGTAAACTTGTTAATGGCATGATTGTGTATATGAAGACAGTTTAAATTATTTTTCTAACACGTTCAAAATAAAGATGAACACAACTAAAGGGAGTTAATGCCTAATTAGGGATTCAGTTTACTTAATAAAATTAAAAGTTTTTTTTTTGTTGTTGTTTTTATTCCTTAATGGTCTAGTTTCACTTTGATCTTGGGTCGTATAGGAAAGAGTAAGCTTTCTCTTACTGCTTTGCAAGGATATCAAATTATGAATTTTAAAATACCCCTAAGAGCAACTGGGTTTTTTTAGAGTTAGAAGCAATTTTTTGGTTAAACTTGTGTTCTATGTAACTGTTTGCCTTGGAATTTTCAAAAGTATTATCTTGCCACTAATTCAGATTGTAACCTCTGGCAAAATATAAAAATGGCAGCTACATTCTTATTCTGAAACATTTAGGGTAATTTAAACAAATTGTAAACTCCTTGTTAGTTTGAGGAGCCTTTCAAACAAAGCTTTACACAATGTGCTTTTCTATTGGTGGAAGAGGCATTATATAAGCAAATTATTGATTACTATGAAATCCCTTTGAAATTAGGAGAGAAGCAGAAAAAAACCACTTTGTAGCCAAGTGCATATGTTATTTTGGTAATTTACTAGGAAAGTATTTTTGAGCCTAGCTTCTTACCAGATACTGCTTATTTCTACTTGATAGCACAGTAAAAAAAATATCACCAGTGGGAATCCAGGACATGAATAAACAGTGGATTAATTCTTGGGGCCACTGGTTAAAATGTTCACTGTGATGACAAATGATGAAATCCCAATAGCCAGATATCCAGAAAACTACACAGTAAAATTGTTTTATACTGTGCTACTTATGCAGAATTTTCTCTCCCTTGAACCATGGAGAAAAGTGTTTTTTGCATTGCAGGTATAAAACTGTACCCTTTGGTTAGTAGGTATAGGTTTTTATAATTTGAAAACGACATGTAGAAACTGTAATTTTAGTTAGTTGCATATTTTAAAAATAACAGTGAGTAGAAGAAAAATAATATATAAATATACAAGTATCTGGTTACATTTTGACTGTTTGTGTGTGTGAATATTTACAATATTCACAAACAAAAAATCTTTTGGGATATGAACATTTCTCTGATAAAAATGAGTTGATTTGTACATTTCTATACCTATGGCTTAAATAATACCAATTTGTTAGGTTTTAAAGGGAAGAATATAAGAAACATGCCTTTTAAATTCTTATGTTACTGTGTCTACATTATTTTCTCTGTATTAGCTTATTTCTTTAATATATATATTTAATGTGCTTATATTTATTTGATTGACATCATCCTTGAATCTTAATCATCTCAGAAGTTTATAATTATTCTATAATCTTAACTATACTTCTACATAAATATGCCTGTTAATCTTACCAAACTCTTCCTTTTTAATAAGGAAAATACTAGTGTTTGCGTTAACATACTTAAAAATATACACCTGTTTTGTAAGGCTATTTATTTTCTGTAACTCACATTGACTTATGTCTTTATTTTTACCTCTTCCTAATGTCAGTTTATATTTTGTGTTTTTGTAAACTGATCTTCAAAGTTCTGATTCTCAAGTCCTTCTCTGTCATTTTTGTGACCTGCTCTAAAGCTTTTTTTCTCCCTTTTTACGTTGTTATGCCTTAGTTGTAATGTTTTAGCTAAAATGGAAAGGAATGTTCCAGATATAAGGCATATTTTTAATTTACTTGGGAGTATTATGTCTATGTTTATACCCTATTTTACATACTAATTTGAAATAGTAATTACGTGGTTTTAAAAACTTAATTTTCATATGCAATTTTAGCCTTTTCCCATTCCAGGTTTTAGCAGAGCTATTAATAGAAGCAGAGCTTGCTACTTTGAATTACATTTATAATTAATTGTTTTGTTTTTGGAAATAATAAAATGACACAAACAGAGACAAGAACAAAAATGAATTTATATAACCTACAAATAGATTTTTTATTATATACTATATATGTTTCATTTTGTCTCTTAGATAAATATCTGATATTTCTGGCAATTTAATGGCATTAGTAAGTAACGTATGGGTAGTTTTAATCTTTTTCTATGCATTCTGCTTGAGCTTGTTCCAGCATTTTAATCATCCATGTAGAATGTATTCTTTTAATTATGTTTCTTATTATATGTAAAATCTTCTCTAAGTAATATTAAATAAAGTATTTCCATTCATGTTCAATAATCTAATTTCCCTTTATAACTTTTATTTTTAAGTTAGGCAGAAGCATAAATTAAAAAAAAAACCTCAAGGAGCAGATATTCTTAATTCACAGCTTCACGTTATACATAAAATTATGTTTATAAAACAGAATTTTAAGGTTTATTGCATTTATAATATCATAACTTGTTATGTTGAAGCTTAAATTATGCTAAAGCTGTAGTTGTCTCCATTGGGAATGCATATTTGGTGGAAATTATGTGTAAATTTAATAAACCTTTAATATATCTATAGGCCATTAAAAATGTTTCATTAAAAAATCATTTAGTTTGTTTTTTTTCAGTCATTCAACACATAATGAGCACCTACTAGGTTCTAAGTACAGTACCTGCTAGGTACTGAGTATACAGTTGTGGATTAAAACCATTGCTCTTGTGAACTTTACCTGACCAGTGATTGAAAGACTTAAACAGCAACTGAGTCATGTGGTTCAGAATAGGTAAAAGGGAAGTTTTTCCTATCAGATAAAAGCATCTGAAATAAGAAAGTTAGGATAACCTCCAGGAGTTGAGCATATCCCAAAGCCATATACAATCTTTATGTTTTATTTTTTGGGCAAATGCAGAAATCAGTACCTCCCATAGATGGCCTTTCACTGTCCTTTTATAAGTTATGGGCCTTCATGGTTTTAAGATCAGTCCAGGAGAGCAGAAGCCTGAGGTCTAGGGCTAAGGTATGGGGATAATAAGACTGAGAATGCATTAAATGGCTCTGTACACCATTTGAAAACCTTAGGGTTGTGGGAAAGATTGGTGTCGGTTTGACAACATGAAAACTGGCTTTTCTTTTTATTTTCTTCATTGGCCTTCTATAATATTTGTAATTTCCTGCTCCTTTAAAGCACAATTTTAAAGTTAAGGATGGGGGAGATCTGTGAGTATATATTATTGAAATCCCAATCTTAGTCACTTTAATGTATTTCAAGTGTTTAAGATTTTTTTTTATTTTGTAACTTTATAGTTTTAAAGCTTTATAATTTAATGTATATTAAATTAAAATTATGCTATAAATATACACTTTTTCTTCATTTGATTTACATATTATAATGCTTTTTTGTGTGCTATAGTGCAAACTTGGATGAGGAGGCACAGGCTGGTACCAGTTCACTACAGGTAATGTTGGATCACCATCCTGTTGCTATTACAGTGGAGGTGAAGCAAGAAGAAGACATTAAACCACCTCCTCCACTGGTTTTAAATTCTCAACAGAGTGATACTTTAGAGCAAAGAGAAGAACATGAATTAGTACATGTTATGGAAAGATCCTTGTCGCCTTCACTTTCCTCTGTTGATATGAGAATGACATCGTCTCCATCTTCTATTCCAAGGAGAGATGATTTTTTTCGGCATGAGAGTGGTGAACACTTTAGGTCACTATTAGGGTATGATCCTCAGATCCTGCAAATGTTGAAAGAGGAGCATCAGATAATTTTAGAAAATCAAAAAAATTTTGGATTGTATGTTCAGGAGAAGAGGGATGGATTGAAAAGAAGGCAGCAGCTAGAGGAAGAGCTACTAAGAGCAAAAATTGAAGTGGAGAAGCTGAAAGCAATTCGCTTACGGCATGATCTACCTGAATATAACAGTCTCTAAGTTTTTTTTTCAATCTTGCAATTTGATAATTTTGATTTTGGCCAAATTACTTTAATTTGGGAATATCCTGAAACAGAATACACGTTCTTGAAAAATGTTGTTAATCTCTATTATGGAAAAGCTTTTTAGATATAATTTTCTAATTATTTTCTTTTGAGATATTAAAATTTACTGGTTGGTTGGCATGGTTATAGTTTTTATTGTCTTCTTTTTTTTTCCCCTAAGTTTAATTGTTGACCTTACAAAAGATATTTTATTCTGATCACTAAGATATACACAAATGCATATACAAACACATATTCTTTCAAAGTTCTGAGTCTTCAACATTTTTAGTTAGAACTTTGAAAGCTGTAATTAGAGATTTTTAAGTCAGTCTAATTTAGGAGCTATACTAACCTAATACCAAGAAGCTTGTCTGTATGACATTGGTTTTTATGCTTTTATCTTTTGAAGGAGTAAATCCTAGGATTTTAGAGATGGAAGATATTTGGAGAACACTTTTTTCCATCTCTGCAGTTTAGGGGTAATGAAACAGGTCCAGGGAGAACTCAATGACTTACTTAGGGTAACAAAGCTATTTATGGCAGAGCAGAGACCAGCACTCAGTTTTTCTTTGTGTAATTTCCGTCCCGCTATTCGATAGAAGTAAATATCCACTAAAACATTCTCTAGATTTAAATACTAGAAGCATTTCTTTCATTAAAATTGCCTTTAAAGATTGTTGGGTTGTGAAATCAGGACAATTACATCAATTATCCCCATTCTCTCTCTATTTTTGTTCCAGCAAAATAGATAAGGTATTCCATTGAAGCTATTATATATTTTGGCTGTGCGATTTAAAGACATGTCTTAATTCATTTTGAATGTCCTGTTCTGGAAAAAATTTCTTTCACAGTAAAAATCAGAATGAACAAAATTAAAATTTTATGTATTTTATAAGTATTGTTATTTTAGTATTCATGGAAATAAAACCTCAATTCTTAAAGCATACATATTAAATTTATATTAAATCTCTAATATGTATGTTACTTAAGAATTTCTATTTTTGCTGGGGTTTTGTTGAGAAAGGATTTTTAAGCCAAGTTTTAGAATGGGGTGGGTGTAATTTCAGCAGTGAAGGTGACCATGGGTGTTTGAAGTCAAGAGTGAGACGCTGGAAAAAAGACAAAAGAATGGGAAAAAGTGGATTGAGTATATAAGCACAAATGCAGTGCTAAGCCATTCATTTTAAGTGAATGTAGAGAGAGTCAATTTGGGCTGTAGTATCCTGGACTAGGAAGGACATCTCCCTGGATTAGGTAGGGTAGCTGCTGTTTAGCTCCAGCAGAATTTTCACATGCGGGGATAAACCAGAAATCTGCATTTTTTAATGCGGAATCTTCCAATTTTAAAATGTTTGCAAATAACACAAAATGCTTTTAAAACATTATACAGACAACATGTGAGTGGGCCTCATTGAGCCATTGGGCTTCCGCTTTGTGGCCTTTGGAGTAGAGCAATGGTTTTCCAAGTATGGGTCCTGTCCAGCAGCATCAGCATCACTTGAGAACTTGTTAGAAATGTAAATCCATTTCCAACTGAATTAGAAACCCTGGGGGTGTCAGCAATCTCTTTTAATAAACCCGTTAGAGATTCTGATGCATGCTAAAGTTTGAGAACCAGTGAAACAGAGTATTTTGGAACCTCGCTTGGTGCCTAAATCATACTAGTCTCAAAATTTTTGTCGAAGAGTAGTTGAAAGTGAACTGAGGGATATAAATTTGGATGATGGTTGATACCAGATTATGAATTACATTAAATACTTTTTTTTTGTTTGTTTTTGAGATGGAGTCTTGCTTTGTCACCTAGGTTGGAGTGCAGTGGTGCGATTTTGGCTCACTGCAATCTCCGTTTCCCGGGTTCAAGCGATTCTCCTGCCTCAGCTTCCCAAGTAGCTGGGACTACAGGCGCACCACCACGCCTGGCTAATTTTTTGTGTTTTTAGTAGAGACGGGGTTTCACTGTGTTAGCCAGGATGGTCTTGATCTCCTGACCTCGTGATCTGCCAGCCTCGGCCTCCCAAGGTGCTGGGATTACAGGCTTGAGCCACCGTGCCCAGCCTAAATACTATTTTTAATGAGTCAGACTTAACGTACAATGGGAAGCCATTGAATGCTTTGAATTAGGGGGCTAATTTGATTATAGTTGTGATTTAGGAGGAGTGGCATTTAGGGACAGGCATTGTATTGGAAGAACTTAAATCAGAAATTTAAGTTATGGCTATAGAAATAGAAAAAAATGAACTCTTAAGGTACTATTTTAGCATGTTGACTGCTTAATTTCATTGGTTGGATTAAAAAGAGGGTGTTTTATAGCTGGTAGAGTTAACTTCTTTAATTATAAAGATGTCCTGAATATATAACTTGATATATCCTTTTGACAGTGTTACCTTTTCTCTTTAATCTGTGCTATGACTTTTCTTTGAGTCTAATGAATCTTGTAATTCTTAATTTGAGGTAATGTTTCCCAGTATAATTCTAGTAAATACATCTTGGCAGTAGTAAGCTTTATTTTTTGAAATTATTGAAAGCACATATATGAGATGTAATTCACTTTACAGTTTCAGCATGCTACTAAGAATTGATAATGAATGTTCAATTTAAATGTTGGCTTTTACAGCAAATCAGAGTTTTCCCAAGTATGTTCTGTGGAACATTAATTCTGTGAAATGTTTCTAGAAAAGAGATCTGTGTTAAAAAAAGTGCAGTATACATCTTTTTTATTTTTGGTGGTTAGGTTCTAAAATAATTGTGGAAGGTAAAAATTATGTATATACAAAATAGCCCTTGAAAATTCCTTTGCTGCCCATAAAATGGCATAAACATAGTCTGCTACAATCATATTTTTCTGCAGCATTGTTTAAGATTGCTTTTTCTTTAGTGTGTTAGGTGACACAATTCATTAGCATTTAGGGGCTGTATGCAATAAGAAACCTATTTTTACATATTTTTAAACACCAGAATCACACTCTTTGAGTTTACTGCAGCAACTTTTCCAAGTCAATCTTGTTTTTCTCCAAGTCAGTCTTGTTTACTTTTAATTTGCAAAAGTTTAAATGCATATAATTCTCCTCATTGTCTACCTCCCCTTGTATAACCATGATTAACATAGTATAGTTTATGAGAATTCCTGTATAAAGAAAATTATTTATTTGACCATAGAATCCTTTTCCGAGGCTGTTTATTATCTTACAGAGTATCTTAGGGTAATTTGGAACCAAACCTTTTTTTTTCTTCTTTTTTGTATTGAGACTTTTTTGAGTTTGGGGACTACTTACCAACTAACATTAGCAGTTTTTGTTGAGGACAAGTTTCATTAAGGGGAATATATAGGGGAAAGTTTGCTAGTACAATGGAATGTACGCTTGGCTGTCTATCTGCAGGTTTCACATCTGCAGATTGAACCACTGTGGATTGAAAATATTCAGGCAGAAAAATAAATAACAGTACAACAATAAAAAGTAATAGGAAATTTAAAAAGATGGTATAACTGAGGTAGGAGTTGGGCTAAGCCCCAGTTGTGGGGCTCACTTGTCCTGTATCCTAACAACTATTTACGTAGTATTTACATTATATTAGCCATTGTAAGTAATCTAGAGATGATTTAAAGTATATGGAAGGATGTGTGTAAATTGTATGTGAATACAAACATTTTATATAAGGGACTTGAGTATCTGTGGATCTTGATGGGGTAGGGGGTGTCCTGAAACCAATCCCCCTTGGATACTGAGGGATGACTATACACTTAAGCCACCAGACATCTTGCATACCATAGACAATTGTTTGGGGTCCATGAGCTTTAATTACAAAATGTAATGCTGGGAGAACATAGAGAAGAGCGATTTTGTTTTTTAAATGTAGACTTGATTCTGTAGAAATATACTACATTTGATAAATATACTAAGTGTATAGATTATTTCATCCAATACATTAGTAATTTAGATAGTGGATAGCCACTTTCCTATCTTTCTCTTATCCATATGAATGTAAATGGATATGTTGTTACAACTTATGATTTTCTAAACTAGCTGTGATTTATAATGACATCCTGAGAAAAGTCAGTGAAACTCATTTCTAACGAATACCAGATTTCTTAAAATAGTCAAGTATTTTTCTTTTGTGTATGATGAGATATCAACTTGGTGTTATTTCATTTTTTTTTTAAGGAGTCATTCTACCCTGTTCTATCTTTACTTATGTGAAAATGTTTAAAATATGAGTTTTTTTCATGTGCCTTCTTTTGGAGTAATGTCAAGTTTTAAATACACATGTTTAAATAACTTAGAGTGTAATAAATTGTGTTTAATATATACTGTAGATAATGATGGTTAAATGCTTTGTTAACACATGTTCTTTTAAATACAAGATACTACTTTGTACTGATTTGTGTACTTTTTTTGTGTGCCGTTAAGACAAATAATTCAGTACTGTAGAGGTAAAATTTTTTGATGAGGTATAATTGAAATACATTTATTTAGATGATTATGTTATAATAGATGGCCAATGTACCATATCTAAATATCACATTTCATTTCTTTTTTCAAATGTTAAGAGCCACAGCTTCTCAAAATCAAATATTTGGTGGTGAATTTGATTGTAAACACTTAAAAGTTATTAGATGAAATATGGTTGCATACTTAAACAAGAGTAAGTTCTTAGAATATGCAACCTAATTAAACATTAACAGTCAAGCAAAATCTTTGTATACGATTTTGAGAAGTTGTTCAATATATTTTTATATATCTTTTATATTGATTAAAGCTAGTAGTTATAATTTGAAC
Organism: Gorilla gorilla gorilla; assembly: GCF_029281585.2. NCBI lineage: Eukaryota > Metazoa > Chordata > Mammalia > Primates > Hominidae > Gorilla > Gorilla gorilla. Next base: position 100,278,406 of record NC_073231.2, on the reverse strand, counting down.
ATATTTATTTTTAGTTTCCAATTGCTTTGTAATAGTGGAAAGCAAAATAAATGAGTAAATAAAAATAAAAATATCGCTCATGTCAGTCGAGACAACTTAAACTAAAAGGATATATCATTATAATTCCACTTTGCTAGCAAGTCTTTTTTGTTTTAAAATTTATGTGTGAATTCACCTCTGTTACAAAGTTTTTTTTCCCCTAACATTAAGAAACCTTTCAAACATACAGAAAAAGTTAAAAGATAGTTATAGTAAGTATCCATATACCTACCACATAGATTCTGCAATTAATGTTTTGCTATACTTGGCTTCATCACCTATTTATCCATCAATTCTTTTTTTTAAAGGAAAAATGTTACTTCAAAACAAGTTGTAGAGTTAGAATAATTTACCCTTAAGTACTTCAGCATGAGTATTACTAGAGTTCACTATTTATTTGTGCATGTGTGTTTTTTAGGTAAGATTTGCATACAGTGAAATGCACAAATTTAAAATATACCATTTGGTGAGTTTTGATCTACAACTGTGTAGCTCAAACCTCTGTCAAGAATTAGAACAATATCACCTCAGAAAGTCCTCTCTTGCCTGCTTCTAATCAGTCTTCTTGCACGTCAGGCAACCATTGTCCTAATTTAAAAAAAATTATAGATAAGTTTTGCCCATTCTAGAACTTCATGTAATTGGAATCATACAATATGCATACTTTGTTTCTGTTTTTTTCACCTATCTTAGTGTTTTTAATATCCATGTTTATCCATCCTATTAGTAGCTCATTGCTTTCTGTTGCTGAGCAGTATTCCACTGCATAAATATACCACACTTTGTTTATCCATTATCTTTTGATGGACTTCTTGGCAATTTCCATACTTCGGCTATTATGTATAAAGATTCTATGAATATTCTTGTGCAAGTTTTTCATGGACATAATACTAGTTAGGGAACCATACAGACTTAACCTTTAAGAAATTGCCAGACATTTTCTAAAGTGATTATATCATTTTACACTTCCATCAACAGGGTATGAGTTTGTTTTTTTTTTAAATTTTTGCAAAAGGCTGGGCATAGTGGCTCACACCTGTCATCCCAGCACTTTGGGAGGCTGAGGCGGGTGGATCGCTTGAGGCCAGGAGTTCGAAACCAGCCTGGCCACCATGGTGAAACCCCATCTCTACTAAAAATACAAAAATCAGCTGGGCGTGGTGGCAGGCGCCTGTAATCCCAGCTACTCAGGAGGCTGAGGCAGGAAAATTGCTTGAATCTGGGAGGCAGAGGTTGCAGTGAGCCCTGATGACGCCACTGTACTCCAGCTTGGGCAACAGAGCAAGACCCTGTCTCAAAAATGAAACAAAACGCCCTTTGCATGTTCAGTGACTGGAATGCCAGAAGTGAAATTGATGAATAATTTTTGTAATATTTAAGTGCGTTCAAAATGCTGGGCAGGTAATTTAGATATCTGGGAATATTGTAGTTTATTGGTTTTTTTTTTTCATTTTAGTACTAATAGCATATATGCTCTGACATGAGGTATTGAAGAAATATGAAATGTGTAGTCTCTGCTATGCTTATAAAACATAATTCTGAAAATGATCTTTAATGCAAAGAAATATCTTCTAGGTTTATTTTATACTTATTGATACTTATATTTAGTTCACATTCAATCTCTTAGATAAAGAAAACTGAGTGATTATCAGTTTGAAGGGATTTGTATATTAATGTTTGTATGTTTTTTAGTGTAATAAAAACTGTTTCAATCTTAAATTTATATTGCAGTTATATGTTAATGCATATTAAACATTGGTAGGTTTTGGTAATTTTAAAACTCAAAACATGATCTGCAAGAGTATTTACATTCTTTATTGAATTTGATTATATGAGACATTTTAAATTTTCATTTATGCCATTGAAAACAATGTGTGTATTTAGAATTGTTAAACAAAAGAATATTAGGCTGGGTGCGGTGGCTCATGCCTGTAATCCTAGCACTTTGTGAGGCTGAGGCAGGAGGATTGCTTGAGTCCAGGAGTTTGAGACCAACCTGAAGACCTCGTTTAAAAAAAAAAAAAAAAGAATATTAAAGGCTTAGGTTTATGGGTTGTACAATTAAGTCATTCAACTCCAGAGTGGCTATGCTTAGGAATCATTCACTAAGACGATAATGCCCACTATTAATATTAAATGACATTATTTCCCTTTATCAAAACATGCCCTTATGAATTTTTTTTTTTTTTTTTTTGAGATGGGGTCTCGCTCTGTCACCCAGGCTGGAGTACAGTGGCACAGTCATAGCTCACTGGAGCCTCAACCTCCTGGGCTCAAGCAACCTACCTGCCTCAACTTCCTGAGTAGCTGGAACCACAGGTGTGCACCACCATGCCCAGCTAATGTTTGTATTTTTTATAGAGACAGAGTTTTGCGGTATTGTCCAGTCTGGTCTTGAACTCCTGGGCTTGAGTGATTCTCTCACCTTGGCCCCCCAAAGTGCTGGGATTACAGGTGTGAGCCACTGTGCCAGCCGCCTTATGAGTCTTGCAGATAGACCTTCAAGTCTCTTGTTTATGCTGACCACTTTTTGGTATTGATTTGGCAAGCACATTACAGGGTCAAGGGGAAAATAGATCAGAACCCAGTTTACAGTTAAGAAATTATAGACTGGGATTGTTAGGGGTGGTTATTCTGGGATATAGCAAATTAGTCAATATTTTCTGTAATACAAGTAGTCTAGATATAGGAGGTTATGTTCCACTATTCCATGTTCCCAACGATCTTGTTTTTACCTTTTGGAATTATTCACCCTCTCTATTCCCTGCTGTATAGCCTACATAATTTTAAAAATGGGAGTAATTGAGAAAGGGACAAGGGCAAATGTTGATGGTGTAAACATTAAGGGAGCACTTACTATGTGGCAAATACTGTTGTGTTTTACATATATTCACTAATCCTTGCTCACAGTAGGTTTGCGAGGTAAGTATTAGTATTATATTCATTTTATAGATTTATAAACTGGCACAAAGGTGTTAAGTAACTTGTCTAGGGTCATAGAGCTAGTAAGAGGCAGACTTAAGACTCTAACCCAGCCAGTCTGTCTCCATAGTTCATGCCCTTCTGCTGTTCTGCAAAAGAAAAGTGTATATCCGAGAATCTTATGGTATTTCAAAGTTACTTATAAGTAATTTCTGAATTATCAGAATTTAGTTATCTTGTTCATTGTTTTTTCTGGGAGCTGGTGGGATGGTGGCAGGGAGGGTCTTGGACATAACATCCATTCTCTTAGACCCTGGGAATACAATATGGTATTTTACTCCAGGATGTTTTTCCCAGTCTTTTGATGAAGACATTCTTTTTACCCATTCTTTAGGGTAAAAGGGGAAGTATGTTTTTCTCTTGGATAACCTAATAAAAACAGAGAGAGACATTTTAACTATGCAGAAAGATTTTGTCAGTTTTTAATTCAATGCACAGTGACTGCTACTGGTAGAAATAATACAAAAAGAAAACTAACTAAAATTGACTAAAATTGCACACAGCAAAATTTGTGTGAAAAGAGTTCAAAAACTAATTGAAGCATTCTGTCTTTTGTTAATGCTAAAAACCTCAAAACTTTATCTGGGAAGATCGGGCTTGGTAAAACAACAAAAATAACCCATGACAGCTACAAATTTATCTAAAAACTGGTTAAGTTTTCTTGACTAAAATTTGTTGGATTAATACGATCCTGATAATATTTAGCTGTGCAAAATTTGACTCAGTAAAACTTCATTTGGTAGAAATTATGGTTATAAAAGAACATGTTCATAAAAGCTTTCACCGATCAATGAAATAATATGGTACATAAACAAGTGACTGAATCTTTGCTACAAAATTTACTTGGAAAATGATCCGATGATAACAAGTTTTTTTTTGTTTGTTTTTGAGATGGAGTCTGGCTCTGTTGCCTGGTCTGGAGTGCAGTGGCGTGATCTTGGCTCACTGCAACTCCGCCTTCTGGGTTCAAGCAATTCTTCTGCCTCAGCTTCCTGAGTAGCTGGGACTACAGGCGCCTGTCACCATGCCCAGCTAATTTTTTGTATTTTTAGTAGAGATGGGGTTTCACCATGTTAGCCAGGATGGTCTTGATCTCCTGACCTTGTGATTAGCCTGCCTCGGCCTCCCAAAGTGTTGGGATTACAGGCGTGAGCCACCGTGCCCGCCCGGTAACAAGTCTTTGTCAATGAAAATAAAAATTGGGTAATAATGGAAATGAGGACAGAGTTATATTCTAAAGCAACTCTTAATGAAAATGAATTTTAAGATAAATACATATATATGTATATTTATACATATTCTCTTTCCCAGTTAGTCCCATTTTTAAAATTATGTAGGCCATACAGCAGGGAATGAAGAGGGTGAATAACTCCAAAAGGTAAAAACAAAATCATTGGCAACATAGGATAGTGGAACATAGCCTCCTATATCTAGACTACTTGTATTATGAAAATATTGACTAATTTGCTATGTCCCAGAATAACCACCCCTAACAATTATATATATATATAATTTTTTGTGGTGAGGGGGCTTTCTAGAAAATTCTGAAACTGGATTTAGAATTGGCAAAAACTGGAAAATTCTGAAAGAGCTGTAACACTGATAATTATATGTATATATACATACATATATATATATATATATATATATATATTTTTTTTTTTTTTTTTTTTGAGACGAAGTCTCGCTCTATCGTCCAGGCTGGAGTGCCAGTGGAATGTTCTCGGCTCACTGCAACCTCCGCCTCCCGGATTCAAGCGATTCTCCTGTCTTAGCTACCCAAGTAGCTGGCACTACAGGCGTGTACTACCACGCCTGGCTAATTTTTGTATTTTTAGTAGAGATGGAGTTTCGCCATGTTGGCCAGGCTGGTCTCAAACTCCTGACCTCAGGTAATCCGCCTGCCTCAGCCTCCCAAAGTGCTGGGATTGCAGGTGTGAACCACTGCGCCCGGCTGATAATTGTATTTTAATTAAATGTTTTTATAAACATGTAGTCAAAATGTACCTAGAGTCAAAATAGCAGTTTTTGAAAAGTATCTTGTTCTGTGAGTATGGTGATGAACAGATCAAAACATACTCTCAGGACTTTATAAATTACTGGGGAAGGCTGACATTAAATAATTCGTTACATAACTAATTATTGAGATAATGTTGAGGTAATAGGGTAACTAGATCTAATTTGGCAATTGGAAATTTAAGTTGTACAGAGAGTAGAAGTTAATTTAGATAAGGGCATTAGAAGAAGACAGGTAAAAGTCTATAGCTGGAAATAGCATACTTCCTTCAAGATTACTAGGACTCATGGATTTTAAGCAAGAGGGATACATTATCAGATTTACATTTAAAAATAGATAACTATAATAAATGTGGAAAACGGTTTTAGAGAATAGAGGTGGCAAAAGACGCTGTCAGTAGACTTGTTGGGAAGCCCCTGCAGTAATACCAAAATTCAGATCAGAGATGAGTTGAAAAAAGTGGAGGCAATGGAGAAGGATACAATACATAGCTTTGAAAACCTGGTAGGGGGCAGAATTGTCTGGATTTTGTGGTTGATTGTCTGTGGGACTGAAAAAGTAGAGTGTCAAGGATGATTTCCAGTTTTCTGGCTTGTATAAGGACGAGACATGGGGAAACCAAAGGAGGAACAATTTTTGGAGAAAAGATACATGGACATGATCGGTTTGAGATATTTATGAGATATGTGGACATGTCTGGGAGGCAATTGGATATGCAGATCAAGAGTTGTAATCTGGGCTAGAGAAAAAAAGGTTGTTAGTAGCTGGGCGGCACTGAAGCCGCTCAAGTGGACGGGCTACTTAAAGAGAAGTGGTGCGCAGTGAGAGAACAGGGCCTAGAAGTCAGTTCTGAAGAACTCCAATAGAT